>NC_138889.1:72631249-73231249 GCF_965194825.1 Balaenoptera physalus | reverse complement strand
CATAACCACCCTTGCTTGCCAGCCACCGTTAAGGGTGCCTGCCTCCATGGTTGGGCTGACCAGTGTATAAATAGTCAAGACACTTTTTTAAATGGCAACTCTTCCTACTCTGTAGAAATAGTAAAATTAACATAAGCAAAGGAACCTTTGGAATTGTTGGGAGTCTAGAACTGGGGAGTGGTTTTTTTTACCTCATCAGCAGAAATGAGCCTCTGAGTTATCTTTTTTGGCTGCACTCTGGGGAACAGAAGCCAGCACCTGACAACCTTATAACCATGAGAGAAAAAAGGGTGGAATGTTTGTGTGAATCTTGGTGGTACACTCAGCCCACACCTGGCAACTTATCTGTGCTTGAAAAGTACAGAATTTTTGGTTTAAAAGTGATCAGTCTCCTCTTGTTTAAGTAACTGTTACCTTTTCTCTTGGAAAACCTATAAAGAGGAAAACAATTTGCACATCTTGGAGGGAAAGACTAATTCAGAGACTAAGGCCAGAGAGAGTTACAAGGGGAGACCCCTCTCTGGGCCCAGGACAGACAAGCGCAGCGGAAGGAGTCACGTGTCTGGCTGGTGGAGATCAGGGCTGGACTTTGAGGGCTAACTGCAGAGTCTAGGGGGGTCTGGAGCATGGCAAGAAGCCCCAGGGGGAGCACTGGGGAAACTGGAGTGGCCTGAGCACGCTGACCTGACTTGTCATTGTGCCATTATTAGGTTAGACTCAGATTCGCACTGGAGCATCAGCTCCAGGACGGTGGGGCTGTCTAATTCAGCTTATATTTCTATCTCAGAACCGATCACAGATCTGGGATGTAGCCAGTCCACCATGACTACTTGTGTGCTAAATGAATCCGCCTCCTAATCAAGTCCTTACCTCAACCTTTGTTCAGCCCTCAGCATGTCCCAGTGGCCTCCCCTCCTCAGCCTGAGCCTGGCATCCTCTCTCAGCTGATCCCACGGGGACCCAACGTGACCTTGTCCAGCCTTGTGTTGGAGTGGGGAGGGGCACAGTGCATGGACTTGCTGACTGCAGGCTGGGAATCAGTGCGGTGCCTCTCCGAGAGTGACTTACAGAGGACAGCAGCCCCTCCTCTTGAAACCTCTTCTTCTGCACCAGGAGATATCTTTTTGGAGCCCTCAAATGCTCGAAGAGGGGAGGGTGTGGTGCAGGACTGCGCTTGCCAAGCCAGCTCCTGGGCTCCTGAAAAGGGAGCCGCGGTGGGCCTCTCCCTTCCCTCTGGCCCTCAGGTGCAAGATCAGAGATCTGACAGTCATCTGTTTATCAGGCAGCTTTATGCCTTTAAAGGGGGAGCTGGGTGGCACGTACGCAGATCTCGGAAAGGCAGGAACCTGCAAGCCGTGTGCAGCTCCAACCGAGCTGTCATCCTCTGGCCCTGTCCTCCCACGAGCTGCGAGCTGGTGGCCACCTCCTCACCCCCATCAAGACTGCTGACTTGAAATGGGAAGGCTCCATCCTGAAGACTCAGCTGGCCAAAGGCGGCTCTTCCATAGTTTTACAAACAGCTTCCCCCTTCCCACTTCAGTCTTTGTGATCAAGAAAGAGAATTCTGGCCATTTGTGACTTCACATTGAAATAATGACACTAATAAGAGTGATTATGCTAACACCTACTGAGAGCTCATGCTCTATGCCAAGCATGGAGTTAAGGATTGCTAACTCATTCCTTTCAGCTCAGGAGGAGCACAGTCTTAAGCGTGTTTCCAGATGAGGAAAAGAGGCTCAGATCACAGCTCGCGCACGGTCACCCAGCTACTCATTAGTCAAGCCAGGACTGAAACCCCAGGAGTCAGGCCCGGGCCCATACAGTCAAGATACTCTGCTCTGCCCCTTGCATGGACCTTTCTGACCTGGGGACATTGTTCCTCCTCATTTCTAGAGACGTAAGTTTGTGGAGTGTGTTGGTGTCTCTCTGTGTGGCTGGTCCCTCCTGGTAGTCAGGTCTCAGCATAACTGTGACCTCCTTAGATTCACTGGCTCTTATAGTTCCGGAGGCCCCACTCCCTGCAGAGGCTCTGGGGAGGAACATGTCTCACGTCTCTCCTCACTTCTGAGGGCTGGGGCCATCTTGGCTCGTAGACACACCACTCCAATCTCTGCCTTCATCTTCACATGACTGTCACCTCTGTGTGTCTGTGTCTCCTCTGCTGTCTGACTCAAATATCCTTCTGCAATTATCTTATAAAGACACATGTCATTGGATTTAAGGCCCACCTGGTTCACGCAGGGTGATGTTTTCACGTCAAGATCCTTAACTCAGCACGTCGGCAAAGACCCTTTTTCCAAATAAGGTCACATTCACAGGTTCTGGACATTAGGACGTGGACATCTTATTCAACCTACTACATCATCCAATGCAGAGTAGATCCCATTGGCCCCTCTATCTCATTACCCTGTTTCTTCCCTGTATAGCATTTTTCACTGCCTAGAGTCCTCTTTTTCTTTATGTGTTTCCAACTACAGTGTTCCCAACCAGGGTGCTTCTGGCATTTGGAGCAGGGCAAATCTTCACCATGCAGAAACAAGTCTTTCATTGCAGCACACTTGGCATTTCCCATTCCCAACCTGAATGCCAGAGTGAGGATGAGGTGGGGAGGGAGAGTCTTTATGACAACCAACCCTCCCCCCACTGCCCTGCCCCGTATCTCCCACGAACATGAGACATCCCACCTGGCAGGCAGTACCAGCCCAAGGTCAGAACCACCAATCCATGTGTCTATCATCTGTCTGGTTTCACAGGAACGAGAGCCCCTGTGGCAGGGACCTTTTCTGTCTTGCTCACTGTTGTATCCCCTGAGTCAAACAATGCCTGGCCAGAGCACACACTCCATACATATTCTCTGAATGCACATGGAAGATGGGGCTCTTTCTGGTGCTTCAAGGAAGTCAGGCGATAGGTCTCAATCACAATGAAAACTAACCAGGGAAGTCCCCAGCCTCATCCCTGCTTTCCTCACTCCCCAGTCCCCTGTCCCATCCCTCCTCTCCTTGGCAGGGCTATGTGGGGACTCAGAGCCTTTCCTTCCCACTTGTTCTGGTTTCTGCCATGTAGTTCCTTCCATATCCAACTGAAGTCCTGCTCCTGCAGTCACCTTGGGTCTGTGGTCACCCTCACAGGCCTCCTCCCAGGTCACTGCCACAGAATTAGGGGGTGAGCTTCAGGCCAGTGTTTCATAATGTTGCCATCTGTCTGAGATGCTGCTTCTCTACCCCTGCTGGCCACTGAAGCAGGTAAGTCATTCTACCTCTGTGATCCTCAGAAAGCTCATCTATAAATCAGGAATGACGCTTGGTGGATGTCTCAGCAACTAGGGCCCTTGGCAGGTAGTAATTATACCATCAAAGCTTATTTTCTTTCCCTTCTCTTTTATAAGAAAAAGATAGACTGGCTTTCGTCTCTATCTGGACCACAAAGACATCCCCGGTTTGTTTTGGAGGGAGTGGTAGCGGGGTGGGATGGAGGGATGTAGGCGAGGCCTGTAGGTGCAGATACCTGTATGGGATGAGGTTAGATTGGTGCAGAAGGGTGAAAGGCACTATCACCCAGTGGCTGGACTGAAGGGCTTTAGAGTCAGGAATCCCAAATGTGACCTTGGGCAAGGATTCTGTAAGACAGAGAAAATAAATAACTTGCCCAAGGTCATACAGCTGGACATGACAGAGCTGGGAATTGGAGTTGGTCATAGCAGAAGTTTATGCTTTTCCTATCACGCCATTCTTCCCCCCTACCCCCCGACAGAGTCTCTCAGGAACAATCGCTGTTACAGGCCCCAGGGCTGAAAAGCAACCAAGAATGGTTTTGCTCTGCCCAGTGTATGACTATTTGAAGGAATGCTCTGGGTTTCTTGATATGTAAGGAAGCAGAGGCACAGATGATAAAAATCAATATGCACTCCCCAGGCTGCATATGAATTTGGCTATGATAGTCAGCTTTGTACACACACACACACACACACACACACACACACAGCCCACCATGACCACCACCATACAGACACCAGACCAGCTGGGGAAGTCAGCATGGGCCTGGGCAACCACAGAAGAATCAGCACAGCTGAGGCAGAAGTTCTGTGCAGGTAATCGAGAGGTGATTGTGCAGGGATCATCGCCTCCATTTAGGTGTCAGTTGTGTAATTTCCAGCTGTTCCTCAGCTCAACAGCTGGAGTTCAATATGCTCAGGGCTTATCTGGAGGCCCCCAGCCAGGGAACTCAATATTAAGCTGGCTTCCAGGATCTAGGAAAAGTAGCTACTATTGCAGCAAACCACAGAGGAGAGGCCCCTTTTTTCCATCCACTTAAGCAATGGTGGCTCTTTGGGAGCAATATTGGTGCTGCTTATAAATGGCTGGCCTAAAGCAGAAGGGAGCTAGGGAGATGACGATATCCTGACCCAAAGATACAAAGCACACTAATCCCTTTAAAGGGATTATTTCATTTTGTCCACTCCTAAGGTGTGGTAGCATTATAATTTTTTCCATTTTGCACAAAGAAGATATGTGGCTTGTCCTATGTCAAGCAAGGCATCATTTCCAGAGCTGGTTGCTGAAGCCAGATCCGTCTGACTCCAGACCCTGAGCTAGGTATCTCCTTGTAACCAGAACCAGTCTCCAGGCAGGGCTCCACTGTTGTTTGGAAATGTTGCTGCCAGTGTGATCAGATTCTGCCACTTAGACATCAGAGATACCAGGGGCTCATGGGAGCGCTTAGCTAGGCCTCGAGCGAAAGCCAAATGTGGGCAGAAGGGAAACGCCACTTAGAACACCAAGGGTGCCGATGACTCGGCATCATCAGAAGAGTCATTTGGAGGTGGAAGACAGTGGCTTTTATTCTTCATCTCACATTTGGTTCTTATTTCCATGCTTTGTCTCCTTCTGTAAAACCACAATGCACCCTCTCCTTACTGTCTTCTTCCCACCACCTAATTATGTTGTCTGGCGACAGTGAATACCCGAGCCACACCATGTGTCCCTGAGCCCAGGCCAGGTCTTACTAATTAATTACAACCTTCTTTCCCAGAAAGCCCAGGAACTGCCCTAGATTTCTTCTTAAACAGAACTCTAGGAATTTGTTTCTAATAGTTGTTGGCCCATGAGTTGAAAACTCCTTGAATGCCTGGCTTATTCATTCACTTGTTCATTTATATGTATATATATTTGTGAAGAACCTACTATGTGATGGGTACTGGGGACTCAGAAGTGAACAGAAATGTATAGTCTTGGAACATATATTTAAGTGATGTAGACCAATCCCCTCAGGTTACAGATGGTGAAAAACACACCTAGAGAGCAAAGGGACTGGACCTTGGATTCCTGATGAGGTTCATGTGGCAGGGCTTGGAATGAGCAATACTGTGAGTGATGGAAGAGATGAGACTGGCCCTCCAGCATGTCATTCCCGACCACAAGGCCTTCTGGGTTCATGGCTCTGGGAAGGTGAATCTGTCTGGTGACCAGAACCAGGAATAAGGGCATCTAGGCTGGGGAATCTGGGTTCCATTGAGGGCTCTGCCACCATGTGGTAAGCCCTTGGAGCTCTCTGGGCCTTGCCTCACTTTAGTTCATTGAACTGTCACTGAGCTTCTGCCACGGGCCTACCACTGGGCTAGGCATCTGGGACACAAAGACAAAAGGATGCGCACAGGGAGAAGAGGTGTTAGATTAGGAAACAGATACTTTTCAGTCTCATGTTTCTCTTCTGTAAAAGAGGATTGGACTAGCTATCCCTAAGGCCACTTTCATCTCTGATATTCTATACCATGTAGGGCAGCCATCTCAGGAACAGGACTCCTGACTCTGGCCAGGGAACCAGGTCATTCTGTATCTTGGCTTTTCATTGATTCTGCTGGCTGGGAAGGCCTGGTGGTCAGGATTGCTTGCTTGAGGGTGAATTCCATTCCCACGCCCCACCTCCCATAACATTGTCCAGCATCTCAAACACTGAGACACTTAATCCATTTTGGCTCAGTTTTTGAATCATTATCTCCTACTGGCCCACCCCGTGGCACATGCCTTCTGACTTCTTATTAAATGAGAGAAAACAGAGACAGTGTATGTACCTTCCTTGTCCCTTCCCTGACTACAGGTCCTCTGTAGGTTAGCTGTTGAGTGTACCATTCCTCTCAAAGTCACTAAAGAGCAACTCGAGAAGGAGTAATTTTCAGTGGTGGAATTGGGTGGCAGATATAGAGCCAGACTTTAAGCATTCCTTCAGTGAAATAAACAAAAAGATACTCCCTGTGCCTATGACCAAGTTAGAAGGAAGAAAATTAAGGAAAACACTGTGTATACATGTATGTATTTAGAAGGTCTGTTTAAAGTACAATGAAGAAGATAAGAGCCATAAATGCATGAGTGTATAAATAAGGGAGTTCAGAGAAGAATAGAAAAGAAGTAAGAACAGAGAATGGAGAGCCTATATTGAACTATATTTTGCCAGATGGTGGAAAAAGGATTTTGAAAGTTTTCTGCTGACAAAGTTCAACAGGTTGTATTTGCAAGGTTCTCTTGCAAAGCTACATTATACCTCCTAAGCGTCATGTCTGCAACTTGCCTGCTAAGGTAGTAGGGGATCCCAAAATATGAAGAGGCCCATCTAGACCCATGGGCTAGTCCATGATTTTGTTCTAAAATATATCCCTATATTAAAATGATAACACATATAAAAATATGTATGTGTATATATGTGTATGTGTGTGTATATATATATATATATAATGTATATATACAATGTAACTATCATCATGATGGTATTAATATAGAATCTGTATCTTTATCAGTCCTGTCTCACGAAATAGCCCAGCACAGTTTCTGGCATTTAGTTGGGGCTCACTACTCACTGAATGTTTCTTAAATAAATGGAGTTGGAAACAATGTTTCTTTTTCTATAGTGCAATGATTCCTCAGGGTCCTCAGGGGACAGCCTACTTGAAGGCTGTACAAATGATGCATTCATGCCCTTCTGTCCCTGCTCCAGATGATGTTTTTATTTCACTCTGACTCCCTTTCCTAAAGTTGCTTTAATGCACACAGAATTCCAGGGTCCACGGCAATTTTTTTGTGATCTAATAAGGACAATAGTTGACCATCACAAAAAATCAAAAATGATTTTAACTTGGGGCTTCTGGGGAGTAAAAATTATTTTCTGTATAACAGGATTTATTGTGGAAGAATATGTCTGTAACATCCTTGGAGGCTACCCACCAGGTAGGAACTACGCTGGACATTTTTCCTATATGAAAAGTGTTACTTTTATTGTTAAAAGTATTATTGAGCTAAGCCCTGTGCTCAATACTTTACATGTATTATCTCACTTAATCGTCACATCACTATGAAATAATTGTCATTATTTACCTTATGCAAATATTGAATTCGAGGCTCCAAGGGGGTTGAGTAACTCACCCTAAGTTACCCAGACAGTGAGTGGAAGAGCTGTAATTCACACCCACAGAGAGCTGTCTCCAAGGCCCGTGCACTTACTCATATGGGGCACTGGATCAGGGAAGTAGTGGAAATCAGGGAGGGATACAAGTCACAGACTCTGGTGGGGAAATCAGGTAGTGGTCACCTCCCAGGATGGCAGTGCAGAGTGGAGGAGATCATGTGAGCCAGGCGTCCAGACTGATGCTGGCAAACGGTAAAAACTCAACAATGGCCTCCTTCCCTCTCCCTGTGAACAGCAAATGTGACTAATATAATGTGTGAAATGTCTAGATTTTCTTTCTGTTTGAGTGACATGCAGATATTCTTAAACCAGTTTTGATGGGGATTCATCTTCAGTGGCCATAGAAATACTTGTAGAAATACTCCCATTAGACTCATGCCTCTGTTAATCTCGCATGTTGATCCTCACGGCAGAGGTTACTGCGATAGACCAACAATAATAAAGCTGATAATAGTCAAGTGGCAAAACCCCCAAACTTTGTAATACTGTAAGCTTTCTGTATGAAAGATGTCATTTCTTTCAACGGCTTCAAGTTTCTTCAAGGCAGAAAACCACTGAAGCTGCAGTGTAGCTGAACATCTGTCTTATCATGTGGGCAGATATTGGGATTAAATTAACTAGAAATGAATAGAATGATGTATGACAGGGTGCAGATGTCCCAGGCACAGTGTGATAATTTCATTGCAAAACTATGTAATGAATTCCATACATTATGGAAGTACAAATGTACCACTTTAGGTAATTGTGATGAAAAGGTATAATGCGCGGTGCATAAACAGAGTGTGAGCCCAGGGGCATTTCTCCTCTGCTATTTCTCTTTAGTCATTTCAGAATGACTTTATTTGGTTTAATGTAAGCCTATTATTATTATTAGAGTCTTAGTTTTTTGGTTGGCCTCTTCAGCATTTCTTGCCTGGTTGGTATAAGGAATATTTGGAATAGAGGAATAGAATTTGGGCAGGTCAGAGCTTTGGCCTCTTGGAGAGTGATGGCTGGAGACAGCATTTAAAGAAATATTTTGCTGTGAGAATTTCAAAGCAGAAGCTGACTCTCTTCTCTCCCCTCCCTCCCACTCTCTCTCTCTCTCTTCCCTCTCTCTCTCCTTTCTTCCTGATGGCTGGTGAGATTGTTTCAGCATCTCCTGCTACTCTGTGCATGGGAATTCAGGATGGTATAATGGGAAAAGATGTGAGTTTAAAGCCAGAAGACCGATTTTCCTCTCCTGACTCTGCTCTTGAGTGCTGTGTGACCTTGGGCAAGTCACTCTACCTCTCTGAGCTGCTATCATCTCATTTGTAAAATGCAGCTAATATACTATATCATGGTATTGCCAGGTGTGAATGGGGGAGTTTGAACATAAGCTCTGAGAGGTAAGAGAGGCATCTGTCTTGCTTATTGCTTTATCCACCCTCACCCCCCACCCCCAGCTTAGCAATGTGATCACACAACACAGGCCACTCATAATTTTTTAAAAATAAATATGTCGGTGATTAATGTGAAGGTATCTAGCACAATGCCTGGCACATAGGAAACATTTAATTAATATTTCTTGAATTTCAGCTGGTTTGAAGAAGTTCACTGAACAGCTTATTACACAAAGTTGAAGGCTAAGCACTCATTGCAGCTGAGGCCAGAGAGGGCCCAGGATCTCCCAGCGTCGCACAGGGCAGTAGAGGCAGGGCCAGAACCCCCTTCCCGATCAGCAGCCTTGTGTTTGCTGGCTGCACCAGTGGGAACATGGTCTGGGACAGCGGGAGCCATGGCCAGGGCTGGCGAGAAGCAGAAGTCTCTCCACTCCTGAGAGAAGCAAACTTCTCTAGCATGTTTTTGATCAAGGAACAAGAGAAAGGTTTCATTTTGCAGCAAATGGCTGGCCTGCATGCCTGTTTCCCAAGTGAGGGTGAGATCCCCATGGTCACAGCTGGGGCCAGTCCCAGCCCTGTTTTTCTCTCCATCCCGCTGCTCTGTTCACACAGCCCCTCTCTTCCCCTTTAAGCCTCCTCTCCACCAATTATTTGCCTGGGGTGACATCAGTGGAAAATGTGAGGAGATGGCAGCAGAGCCGAAATCCTAGCCTTCCCTGGGAGGCCAGAAAAGCCTGTTTTTAATGCTCTGATTGGTCCCTGATTTCCCCAGCTCGTTTGTGCCATGTAATGCTTTCAGCACAGTGAAGCAGGATGCCCGGGGTGACTCGAGGCCACCAGGGGCCTGGGTCTGCCTGCCCACTGGACAGATGCTTTGCTGTCTGGTCTCCTTTCTTAGCTGGGAACACCCTGAAACCAGCCCAAGGAGGGCTCCCACGGTGGAAAATCCAAGTGGTAGAGCTTCTTTCATCCCCCAAGTGAACGTTGCTGCATTAAAAGCTGTGGGTTTGGGGTTTGTCACCATATATCTTCCCTCCCATGCTAGATTCCTCCCACCCCTCTCCTCTCCCCACAAGCTTCAGGGCTGTCTGAAGGGTCTGGATTTTCTGCCAAATTTGGATGCCTTGAAAGGAACATTGTTTGAAACAGAGACTTGAGGAAGGTGCTAATCTTCCGCTGCTTATCAAATTTGAGCATAAAATGTTGACATCCCACTTTCCCATGTGCTAGCTCAGCTCTTTTGTGTTCAATGGCGAGAGGGACCAGCTGTGTATCTAGCTGGGGATAAAAACCCTACTCTGACTCCCAGCCCTTCTCACCTGATCCTGCCAGACCCAGAGGCAAGGGGAGGTGGTGGGTGGTTTGCAAGTCTCTTCATCCCCAAGAGCGCAGCCCCGTCACACTCCAGGAGAGGTAGCCCATTGATCACTTCAGCCACTGCTACTGCTTAAACTCTCAAGGAAAAAGAAAATGCTGCTGGGAAGTTACTGCTCTAAACGTGGAGAGAGCGCTTCATTTTCTTACTATGAAAGACATATTTGGGATCATCTGGTTTTCCAAGCAGATGCCCAGTTTATCTCACTTTAAATCAACTCTTTCTGACTGGACCCTTTCCTGGATGAATTAATTGAGCGTGGCTAAGACCAAAATGCTCTGGCGATTAAGGAGCTAGGCAAAGGGGCGCTGTGTCAAGGATGTCAGCTTGCGAGGAGGGTGGCGAGTTGTTTACTTCTATTCTCATAACAGAAGGAACAGGCAGGCTCAGCCCACTGGAAATAATTTTGAATAATCTCACTCTATTACTCGAAGCGAAATTGAGTCTGCTCTAGCTACCCCAGTGATCCGACATTTCAGCGAAACGGGGAAACTAATATCCAATTCATGCAGCATAAAATAAGTGACATAAGGAAAAGCAGGATGAAATCTGGAAGTTTTTAGTTTTCAATTTGTACGGCTTGTCTTCTATTACTGGATCAACTCACTAATGCTCACGCAGAGGAGGGGGTTTCATCAAGCTGCTGGTCATTAATTGTGGTGGGCGTGCGTGTGTGTGTGTGTGTGTGTGTGTATGTGTGTCGGGCAGCTATTGATGCCTGACACGAATATCGGATATACATTGCCCTGCATAAATCAAATCTAGAAAGAGAATTTGTCTAAGCAATGGAAGTGGAGCCCTGACTAACCAATTGGAGCTCTCCTGGCTGAGGGGGCAGATGGCCTGGAATTTAGATTTGACCCTTTAGAAGATGCTCTCAGTGCGAGGGGTTCGGCTCATTAGCTTCACTCACCCACCAGCCCTGACAAGGTCTGCGTTCCCACGTACACGCTTTCTGCTAAGAGAACTGTCATCCTCTGTGTCCCGAGGAAAATCTTGACATCTCTCTTAACTCCTTCCTCCATCACAGCTCTCACACCTTACCCAGAGCTAAGTAATGGGTTCTGGCTTCAAATTATCTATTACTTCCATTCTCTCCTCTCCCTGCCTGGTTAAGACCCTGGGCTCATTTTTCTAGTAATCCTAATTGCTCTTTATCCTGCCCCTATCTCCCTGCCTTCAACTATCCTCCTTCTGATTGCTAAGTCATCCTAAGCACAGCTCTAATATATCACTCCCTCCTCAAAAGCATTCAATGGCTCCCTATCGCCTAGTAACTCCATCAGGCTTATCATTCAAACTCTCCTCAGTTTGGCTCCCATCTTCCTTCCTGACTGAATCTCAGTCATTCCTCTTCACTCATCCTGAGCTGCAGCCAAGTGAAAAGAATTCTGATTTTCTTGCACAGGCTGCGTTTTTCTGCCTGTGTGTTTGCTCGCACAATTTCCCCTGCATGCAATGCCCGCCCTGCCATCTCTGCATGTCCAGATCCTACCCATCCTTCGAGATCTAGGCCACATGCTGCTTCCTCCAGAATGACTTCCTTGATCCTCTGGTTGGAAAGCATATCCTCCTCCTTAGACTTTTCATTGTCCTGCCTCCTTCCTGTGGCCCATTCTAGCCCAGAGCAGTACCTCGGGTCATAATTAAGTGCATGGGCAATGTCAAATGTCTCGATGAGAATCCTAGCTGTGGAGTCTTGTGCATGCCACTTAAATTTTCTGCGCCTCAGTTTCTCTTCTGCAAAACTGGGCTAATAAGGGTATTTACCTCTCAGAGAATTCTAAGGAATTAAGGGGGGAAATAAATGCAATATTCTTGGCATGGTGCTGTTTACATGGCAAGAGTTCAACAAATATTCTTCTTTCCTAGTCACCTTTCTCCTCTGCAATAGTGCAAGCCTTATAAGGATTGCTTAAATGCATTGTTTCAACTCAGCATTTACTGAACACCTACTAGAGTCACATTTTTTAAGATGTGGTGTCTGCCTTCAAGGAGCTCATGATCAAGGGCAGAAGAGAAAAGGGCAACACACTGGCTTGAGGGCTCCGATAGAATTGAGCACAGGTGAGGCCGTGTGGTGAGGTGGCTAAGCTCTCAGTGCTAGAGCCAGGCTTGCTGGGCTCGAATCCCAGCTTGGTCACTTCCTAGCTGTGTGACCTCAAGCTCTGTAATCTGTGTTAACCTCTCTGTGTTTTGGTTTTCTTAACTGTAAAATGGGGATAATAAATGGTACCTACCTCAGAGAGTAGTTGTATGGATTCCATGGCGTAAGAACCGAGTCATACCTAGAATGGGGCCTGGCACGTTGTAAGAGCTCAGTAAAGGCCAGTTATTATCTTGGAGCTCTTTGAGATCTAACTGATGCTTTGGCTTTGGGCAACTTCTTTCTCTGTCATAGTGGTGAGCTTTTATGAGAATGAAGACATCATGGTTCAGAGAAGCCACTATTGTTGGGGGTGGGTGGTGGCATAAGGTTTTTGCTGGTGTACTTTGAAGCACGTTTGGCCACCACCTCCCTACACACGCCCCCTCCCCCTTTTAGAGCACACACACACACTCCAGCCTGTGTCTTGGACATAGAGACCCCCTTCCTTTTGCTGATTGTGGTTAGCACATGTCATTGGCCAGTCTTTCAGTTCATCTCTTGAAGTATCCTAGTGCCAAGGAGTCTGTTTCTGCCCTCCTGTGCTTCTGTCCAAAAAGTTTCCATTCAAAGAATCCTGACCCCACCCTCCATTACGCATGGACATTGAGATCTTATAAGACAGGGAAGGGTTGGAACTTTATCAGGCAGTTTTAGCTGGCCTTAACTCTGGTACCCGCTTTTGTGGCTTTGGTAATTGGTCCTTGTGAAAAACAGAAACTCCTCCAGAGTCTACAGCTTCATTTTTCCAAATCCTCGTCTCCTCATGCCCAAGGAGCTGTTATCTGACTTCCCCAGCCGGTTCCCTCATAGCTCCAGCACAGACCCACGTGACTCGCTGGTGCTCCTTGGTGGGCATTTGGGTTCTGCAGCTCCTGCCCTGGATGCTGAGTCCCTGTTTAGGCCTCTCTTGCTCTCACGAAGTGGGATCAGCCCATCATTGCCACTGCAGTTAGATTGTGCTGCCCAGATACTTCCCCAGCTGAGATGGAAAGGACTTCCACCCATTGGTGTCTCTATTCATTTTTTAGGCTTCTGAGTGGAGGACTTTGCCCTTCTCATCCATACTTTTTTGTCTCAAGGATCTTGGGCCTGAGTGATTGATTAGAAGACCCTTGAGGGATACTATTCAAAGCAATCTACAGATTTAATGCAATCCCTATCAAATTACCCACGACATTTTTCACAGAACTAGAACAAATAATCCTAAAATTTATATGGAACCATAAAAGACCCAGAATTGCCAAAGCAATCCTGAGGAAAAAGAACAAAGCAGGAGGCATAACCCTCCCAGACTTTGGATAATATGACAAAGCTACAGTAATCAAAACAGCCTGGTATTGGGACTTCCCTGGTGGTCCAGTGGTGAAGACTTTGCCTTCCAACAACAGCCTGGTATTGGCACAAAAATAGACATATGAATCAATGGAACAGAATAGACAGCCCAGAAATAAACCCACCTACCTATGGTCAATTAATCTTCGACAAAGAAGGCAAGAATATACAATGGGGAAAAGACAGTCTCTTCAGCAAGTGGTGTTGGGAAATTTGGACAGCTGCATGTAAATCAATGAAGTTAAAACACTCCCTCACACCATATACAAAAATGAACTCAAAATGGCTTAAAGATTTAAATGTAAGACATGACACCGTAAAACTCCTAGAAGAGAAGATAGGCAAAACATTCTCTTACATAAATCGTACCAGTGTTTTCTTAGGTCAGTCTACCAAAGCAATAGAAATAAAAGCAAAAATAAACAAATGGGACCTAATCAAATTTATAAGCTTTTGTGCAGCAAAAGAAACCTTAAACAAAACGAAAAGTCAACCTATGGACTGGGAGGAAATGTTTGCAAATGATGTGACCAACAAGGGCTTAACTTCTAAAACATACAAACAGCTCATGCAACTCAATAACAAAAAACCAAACAACCCAATCAAAAAAAATGGCAGAAGACCTAAATAGACATTTCTCCAAAGAATACATACAGATGGCCAATAGGCACATGAAAAGATGCTCAACATTACTAATTATTAGAGAACTGCACATTAAAACTACAATGAGATACCACCTCACACTGGTCAGAATGGCCATCATTAAAAAGTCTAAAAATAGGGCTTCCCTGGTGGCTCAGTGGTTGAGAGTCTGCCTGCCGATACAGGGGACATGGGTTCGAGTCCTGGTCTGGGAAGATCCCACATGCCACGGAGCAACTAGGCCCATGAGCCACAACAGCTGAGCCTGCGCGTCTGGAGCCTGTGCTCCGCAACAAGAGAGGCCGCGATAGTGAGAGGCCCACGCACCGCGATGAAGAGTGGCCCCTGCTCGCCACAGCTGGAGAAAGCCCTTGCACAGAAATGAAGACCCAACACAGCCAAAAATAAATAAATAAATAAATAAATTTACAAAAAAAAAAAAAAAAAGTCTAAAAATAACAAATGCTGGAGAGGGTGTGGAGAAAACGGAACCTTCCTACACTGCTGGTGGGACTGTAAATTGGTGCAGCCACTATGGAGAACAATATGGACGTTCCTCAAAAAACTAAAAATAAAGTTGCCATATGATCCAGCAACCCCACTCCTGGGCATCTATCTGGACAAAACTATAATTCGAAAAGATACGTGCACCCTTATGTTCACAGCAGCACTAGTTACAATAGGCAAGACATGGAAACAACCTAAATGTCCATTGATAGATGAAGGGATAAAGAAGATATATATACGATGGAATATTACTCAGCCACAAAAAATAATGAAATAATGCCATTTGCAGTGACATGGATGGACCTAGAGATTATCATACAAAGCGAAGTCAGGATGAGAAAGACAAATACCATATGATATCACTTACATGTGGAATCTAAAATATGACATGAATGAATTTATCTATAAAACAGAAACAGACTCACAGACGTAGAGAATGGACTTGTGGTAGCCAGGGGGTGGGGGAAGGATGGATTGGGAGTTTGGGACTAGTAGATGCAAACTATTATATACAGAATGGATAAACAACAAGGTCCTATTGTATAGCATAGGGAACTCTATTCAATATCCTGTAATAAACCGTAATGGAAAAGGAAAAAAAAGCTCATTTATTAATGCTGTGAAAGAATTAGATCATCAGAGCTTATTCCTAAATTTTTGGATCAAAGCTGAATATTAATAAGTAAATAGACAATTCAAAACAAAAACAAAAACAACAAAAAAGAAGACCCTTGAGGGAATACCCACCAGTGTCCCAGTTCAAAGTCCACAGGCCCTTGGATTCTCTCTACATCATGGAGCAATGCCTGTCTACCTGGGTAGCCCTGGAAAGGCCAGGTGGATTTGGACTTCCTCTCACTGCCTAGGATCCCTGCCATAACTGTTAGAAGCCCCCCAGTTCAGGGCAACCCCACCTAGCCTGTCAACAGAGCAAACACCTATCTAACCGAGCAGGACTGCCCTCCCCTATGATTCAGTGTGTTGTCTGAGCGCCTAGGAGAGAAACAGGCAACCCAGGTTCAAACCCCACCTCTGACCTCTCCCAAGCATGGGACTTTGGCCAAATCACTGAATCTTTCCAAGTCCCATTTTTGCTAAATACAAAATAGAAATAATAATCTGTCTTATAAGAATTATAAATAATAATTCCCTGTCTTGTAAGATTCCTTGCAGGATTGTTGGGGGAGTTAGAGATGATGCATGTCAAATAAGTGGCCTGGTATCTAGCTGGTCGTGTCAGTGCTAATAGCATCTGCCATTTACTTTGTTGCTTACTGAGTGCCAGACACTGTAAAACGTCATTCACATGTTTGAGTAGGGGTGGTTTTCATAGGCCACACATTCTGCGAGTCAAATAAATATAACTCTGTGTATTTTTCTATAATCTTCATTTTTATTATTTTTATTTATTAATTACTTGTTTATAAAACTTTATTTCAAGCCCCCATTGTGTGTGATGGCAGACACCCAATTCTAGTCCTGGCAGGGGAATCAGTCACCTCAGTGTTTTCTAAGTTGCATTGGGCTTAAGCTCAGTAAATTCAGAATGTTTCCCTTTCTCTCCTTCCCCTTGGTGTGGTGTTTGCCTTCTGGTGCTGAGTAGTATCCTGGCATGAGTGTGGGTTGGGGAAAGGCTGAGGCTTCTGGCCGCAGGTCATTCTTTTTCCAATGATGGCAGCTGCCAAGATGTATCTCCTAGTCTTTGGTCACTGTCATCCTTATCCCAGGCCTGTAGGCACTGCTATGTCCCACCTTGTCCCTGGCCATGTGGTCTCTGTTGTTTTCTGCTGCAGCTTCTTTCTCTCCTAACACAATGCTATGGGGTACAGGAAATCCTGGCTGTTTTCCAGTGACATGCTGGGGCCACTGGAGACTCCTGGGTGCCCACAGCTTCTGCATGAGTATCCTGACCACTCTTCCCTTTTTGCAACTGACACTCGGGGGCAGGGAGGATGGTGCAGCACGGAAGAGCCACTTATGAGAGCCCTATTGCTTCCTCTCACGTGCTTTCTCCCCTCCTCCCCACCTTGGAAGATTTTATGGGGATGGGCGGTGAGGCAGGAAAAACTGGTTCTAGTGAATCACAGATTTTCCTGAATATTTTCCGTCTTACTCCTGGACTGAGAGTTTTGAACTTAAAACCCAGAATGTGATACCTGTTCTCTGGCCCTACCAAGACAGTTTTCCTAAAGTGGTAGGTGCTTCTGTCTGACTCAGTCTGGGGTGGGGTTTGAGATGGAAGCAAGGAATGCAAGGTGGCTGAGTTAGGGGACACTCACTCTCCTACACACAAAAGTCTTATTTAATTTTTCACACAATCCTTTCCTCTAGCTAATATTATTAACCCCATTTTACAGTTGATGGGCTAAGGTTCAAAGCCAAGTCATTCAGCTACCAGATACTTACAGAATGTCCACTATGTGCCAGGCACTCTTCTGGCTTTTGGGGAATACAGCAATAAACTCTACAGACAAAATCTCTGCTCTCATGGGGCTTATCTCCAAGCGGGGTGGGGGAGGAGGGAAGACAGAAGAAGGAAAAAGATCAACAGGTCAACCATGCAGGTTATCCCATGATGATGAGTTCTAGGAAGAAACATAAATCCTGGAAGGGGGCTTGGGAATGTCAGGGAGGATGTGGCTTTGAACAGCATGCGTTACTGAGATAATAAGGCAGGTGAAGAACACCATATTGAAGAGAAGTGAATCCCAGAGAAAGGGAACAGCGGGAAACAAAGGCCTTGAGGAAGGAATCTGCTTGGCTGAATAGCTAAGGAAAGGAAGGGTTAGGGTTTAAACCCAGTTAGTCTGACCACAGAGTCTATATGCCTCACTACCATCTAATGGAGCTCAAAGTACGATAGTCATTATTGCTCTTATATCATTGCATATATATTATATGTCACTGCTGTTCATATCAAGCCCCTCTTCCACTTAGGAGTCTTAGTGGGTAGTTGAAAATGCCAGATACTCTTTCTCCTAGCTTTCTCTGTAACTCTGGAATTGTTACATGCCCCAGGTGTAGAAGTACTACCTGGTCTTCAAATCATTTCTAGTGATGCAAGAGGCAGGGACCAGGAGGAAGTGTTTCTTGTAGCCTGGTGGTGGAAGAGTGGAGCATCGCTCTTGGCTGTGTGGGAGTGGTGGTGGACATTGGACAGGGCTGGCTGTGTCATCGGTGTAAGCTGAAAGGTCAGGGCAAGGTGAGGCAGGACTTGTATCTGTGCTGTGACCTTGGGTGTTGTTCCTGGCTGTGTAGCCCTGAGCCAGGTTCCTGAGACTTCACGGCCATTCGCTGAATTTCCTATTATCCATCTGTTTTCTCCTTCAAAATAATGTAGGTTTTATTTTTAGTTTAATAATAAAAAAAAAAGACTAGATGACAGAAACATTTTCTTTTTCATCTTGCAGACTATCCCCCCAAATTTGGAGTCTGCAATTTTTATAAGGTTTGTATGATGATAAATAAGAAATAGAGATGTTATTAAAATTGAAGTGAATTTCCTTTTGGGACATGGAAAATAATGAAAAAGCTATTTCATCTGTTTTCTTTCCTACTTCAGAATATAAAGTGGAAGATGAGGCCACTTGCTGTTTTGACATCGTCAGGCATGTCTCAAATGGTGTTCTCACATTACTCCAACAAGCTCTCCCAGCAACCGAAAGAAAGGGCTCCTGTCCTTCTCCCCTACTTTGTCTCCCCAGAGCAGTCAAAAGACCAACTTGTCCTTGGAACATTTCACTTCATCTGCAAAGCAACCTTTTTCTCCCCACTAAAAATATATTTACGAAAAGGAACTGATTTAAGTAGGCAAAACATTAACACACCTTCCTGGGATACATTGTCCCCAGAAGATTATAATACTTTAGGTAAAGTCCTAACCCAAATCACAGGCCTTTATCTGAGCTATATTTCCCCTTTAAATTTTTCTTTTGCTTCATATTTTTAAATTAAGTTAATTATGGACAAAATTTGGAGAATTCAACAACTTTATAAAGTCAGTTACATCAAAGAGAAGCACCCTGTCCCCATGTGGGCACCTCCACCTTCCCAGAGGCAACCACTTTACCCTAAAATCTGACAGTTTTGTTATTTACCCCATACCTCTCAGCAACATGCTCATATTGCTACTTTTTGAGTGTTCGGCTTAAGCATTTTCTAAGGACTTCCCACAACGGAAAAGGAGAAGTTAACAATCTTTGCTCCCCCTAACCCACCTCACACTCTTCCCATACGACACATCCTTCTAATTACAATACAGTAATATTAAAATTTTAAGAGATAAATATTCAGGGCTTATATTCTTATCTCCATGTAATGATCTTTACAGGTGATTCATTTAGCAAACTGATTATTTTTCCTTTCCCTCCGGTTTGGTTTTTCCTAGAGTTAATATTTGTCATATTTTTCATTTGCTCAGGATTGTATGTACAAATCAGTAATGAAATTCCAAACTCTTTGCCAAATGTCTAATTCTCCCCTCGAGATTTCCATTTACATCAAGTTTTCCAGCATTTTTTCTCCATGAACCTCCTGATCCTCTTCAATCACCTTTGCTTTGTGCATAACGATTTTTCTGGGACTTGCCTTTTCATCATCTTAGGGGCTGCCTTCACCTCCATCCTAGGCTGCTCCTCGCCTTTACTGTACCCCATGATATCCTCTTATCCCCTCATTTTGTTGGAGTGCATCCTCTAGTGGCTTCCTGAGAAAGTTGAATGGAAGGTAATTTTTTTGTGACTGTGCTGTTCTAAGAATGTTTTATTTTACCCTTGTACTTTATTTATTTTATCTATTTATAGTTTGTCTGGGAATAGAATTTGAGGTTGGAAATTATTTTCCCTTGGAATTTTGAAGGCATTGCATCATTGTCTTCCAACTTCCAGTTTGATATGGGCCTGTAGCCATTCTAATTCCCAAGCCTGGGTGACGTTTTTTATTCCCTCTGGAAACTTAGGGAATTTTTTTAATGGTCCCTATTATTTGGAAATTTCACAATAATATGCCTTGTTGTAGGTCTGTTCTAAAAAATTCCATTGTTCTGGTATACCTTTTAATCAAGAAACTCATGTTCTTTAGTACTGGGAAACTTTTTTGAATTACATTTTTGTTGACTGCATTCATCTTATTTCCTCAAATTTCCTAGAAATTCTATTTGGTTATTAGATCTCTTAGACTTATGTTTTAATTTACTTTATATTTTACTTTCTAATTTTTCCTCTCATCATCTTTGTCTGCTTTCTTGGAGATGTTACATTTAAAATTTTCTGTTGTGTTTTTCATTTCTGTTATCCTATTTTTAATTTCCAAGATCTCCCTTTTGTTCCTTGAATATTTTCAATTTCCATTTTTCTCTGCATGGTCGCAATATTAATTTTCAAAAGCTATGAATGATGGGTATTTTTCAAAGTTTGCTTCTCCCCAGTCTCTGTGTCCTGTATGTTCACCATTATTTCCTTTTAATATCTATGATGTCAGAAGCTTTAACCAGTTGTCTGGATGGATTTCTGATAGTCCTCAGTTGTCTGATCATATTTCAGAATGGGGGACGTCAAAGCTGAATAGAGGAGGTAAGCACATATGAGACTTGTCAACTGTGAGTTTTAAAGTAGGGCGATCTGGGTGGGCTTTAACTTGTAGAACCCTCCACGTCAGCATCTTAAGATCTCTCCCTTTGTGTTTGTCAGATTTCCCAGAGAAGATCGGTCTCTTTCCTGGGATTGTATGCATTCTATCTGCCAGTATTCTGGAGTTAAGGAGGACATAATTCTCAGGCTCAACATTCAGTAATAAACTTTTCCTAAATCTCCCTATTTTTAGTATCTGCATCTATCTCAATTGTGTTTAATGCCCTGCAGTTCAAAAGCCCTTTGTTTTAGAACAGTGGTTCTCAGACTTCACCTGGAGGGCTTGTTAAGTCACAGATTTGAAGTTTCTGCTTCAGGAAGTCAGAAGTGGGGCCCAATAATTTGCACGTGTGATAAATTCTTAGGGAACGCCAAAGCTGCTGGTCCTGAGACTACACTGTGAGGACTACTGTTTTAGAGAACGACAGTCCAATCTTCCGCTGGGTGAGCAGGAACATTTGCCTGGCTGTGAAGAGTAGTATGGGGTCTAACTGATCTTTAAACAGACTTTCAACCAATTCACCTATTTTTAGCCCCATCTTCACTGAGGTTTTCAGAAGTTCTTAGCTGCTGTGAATTCCTGAGCCTTTGGATAGTTCTGTGATATTAACTGAGTCTTGACTTTTCCCACTACTGGTTTAAGATTCAGCTTTTTCAAGTTTACAAAGTCAGATTTTTCTTCTTTGATTTCTAGCTTCCAAAATTTTGTGGCTATTGCCTTCTCTCCTTTTCTTTTTTTTCCTTTGCTAATATATGGCTTTTAAAATCACTTTACTATCATTTTAGTGAGATTTAGGGAATGATGAAAGTTTAATGAGTGCATCCAGTCCTCTGTCCTTAACCAAAAGTCCTCACATTTTTCTTCAGTCCTGGAGACATTTGTTTTATCAAATGTTTCTTCACTTTCATTTCCTTTATTCTTTTATCAGAACCTCCAATTAGATGTATGTTGAAGCTTCTCTATGTCTCTTAACAGTTCTTTCCACCAATTTAAAAAAAAACAATTTTTTTTCTCTTTTTTGCTGAGGTCTGGGTGAATTCCTTGTTATCTTCTAGTTTGTTAATTCTCATTTCAACTGTGTCTGACTCAGAATTTATTTATTTAGTATTTGATTTTAATGACTACTTTATTTACTTCTAAGAATGTGAGTTGGTTCCTTTTCACATATGTGTTTCATTCATTTCCTGATTTTTTTGGTTTCATCATTTCTTGCTCTTTATTTAATGGAATTTATTTCTTAGTTGCTTTCTTTGAGAATTTTAAATACTCATGCTTTAATATCTTTGGCAGACCAATTTAATAAAATCAATTTTACGTGGGGAGAATACATGTACTAACTTTTAATTTTGTTCTCTGTCTTTTTTAGGTTTGGATTTTTAAAATGTATTTTATACTTTTGGTCAATATGATCATTTTAAGTTGGAGGTTTTATTTTAGGCTAATTTTCCTTCTCCTTCTGGGTGCTTCCCTTTCCCTACATGGAGGCTCTCCTGGTCACTTTTACTGGGCCTCACATCCCCAGTCAAGAATCAGGTCTCCTGTCACATGGCAATACTTCAGGGCTTCCAGCACATGGGAATATTGGGTTTAATGATGAGCAAGTCACTGAGCCAGCAGTTTCCTTATTAAGAAGCTATACATGTATGTACTAACCTCCCCAGCTTCAGTCAATGGTTGGAAACATTTTCAGTTTTCTTTTCCAAGTTGAGCAGCACACCACAGCACATTTCTTCATCTTGTACTGAGCACTTTAAGTCCCCTTTACCCTGCTGGAACTAAACTGAACATCACTGTTTGTTTTCTGACCTGAAGCACCACAGGCCCATGTGACCTACCCACTAGGGGTTTACCTTTCTGCTCTGTTTCTGGTACACAGCTATGTTTGTTTCTTAGCCTGGCTATGCTGCTTTTGATTCTCGATTTTTATTTTTTGCCTATTAAGGCTGTTGGATAGGAATCTACTCTCTCTGGACTTCATGCTGCCCTGTAGCTGGTGCTCCATTGCAGGAGCATGCCTGCTCTCTTGCCCCACCCTTCATTCCAAAGGCCAGAGACTTTGGGTGCTGAAGCTGAGCATGGTCAGCTCAGACCCTTCCTCCCTCTCTCTCTTTTGCGTATTTATCTCTTGCAGAAAACATGGATTCTTCTCTCCTTCCCAATGTCATAACTTTTAACACGGCAGACTCTGTCCCTTAGGGGAAGGCTTAAGGCAGCCTAGCACTCTGTCACTGCGTGGGCAAGTCAGTCTAAGTTCGGGGGTTCAGAATAAGGAAGCCTATGTTGTCACACACCTGAGAACACAACAGAGCTATTATCAGTAATAAAAGTGATGCTTTGATCTCCACATATCTGACTGTTACGTCTGTTTCTCAGTTTGTACTGAACTTGGATGGGGGCAGGGATTATGCATTTGCCCCCAAAAGGCCTAATATTACCAATGTGTTTAGAGGAGAAGGGTCTCATCAAAGCCTGAATTTACGACTCTGACTTTATTGGAGGTAGTTTAATTTCCCAATAAGCTTCTATCTTAAATCTAACCTGATATTCTCTTTTAGGTTATGGATTTATTATGTTTTATGTTTATATTTTTGAGAATGTTTATATTTTTAGTATGTTTCTATTTGGGGAGCTATATATATATATATATATATATATACACATATATATATTCAGCAATCCCCCATATATATATAATTCTATATATGTATATAAATCTATATATAATCTATATTAAATATATATAAATTCTATTTCTATTTTCTCATTTTTCTCTTTCTATTTCCTCTTATTTTTCTATGCTGTTTCTTGTTTTCTCAGTCCCTGTCTTCTAATAAATTGACAATGTTTTTTTTTTTAATCCTCCTACCCCTAGTATTTGTTTGGAAATTTTTTATACTATATTTATTCTTTTAATTATTACCCTTAATTTTTAACATGCTTGCCTGATGTCACCAGGGTGTAAACATAACAGCAAAAGAGGGGATCTTAGAGTGCTTTAGTGCCAATCACACTTCTCCCAATTCACATGTCATTCTTGTCCTGTATTTTAGTTTGACCTTGTTTCCATAGCTCCTAATAAATATCATCAATTTAAAAAATTAATAATTTAATGTTTATTTAGATTTACTCACATGTTTTCTGAATGCATTGCTCACCATTCATTTTTGCAACTTGGTCATCATTCACTCTTTAAATGTTCTCAAATAAAATGTTTAGTACTTTTTCTAATGAAAATCTATCAGTGGTAATTCTCTTAGTTTTAGTGTGTCCAGAAATGTCTTTGCCCTCAATCTTGTGATTGAGAAATGATATTTAGCTGGACATAGAATTTTAGGTTGACAATTATCATCTCTCAGCACTTTGAAGATATTATTCTACTGTATTTTGTTTTTTCTTGTTTCTGTTGAGAAATCTTCTGTCAGTTAATCTATTCCTTCTCTTGCTGCTTTTGAGATTTTTGGGGGGAGTTCCACAGTTTCATTATAGTGTATCTCTGTGGATACCTAGTTATACTATCTGTCTATCTGATCTCTTTCTTATGGCTTTTGTTAATTATAGAATATTCTCAGCCACTAGCTATTCAGGCATTGCCTCTCCCCCAGTCTCTATACTGTCTCTTGGAACCCCTAATAGATGTGTGTTGGACAGTTTCATTCTGATCTTTACATCTTTCAACTTTCCTTTATATTTTTTCCATTTCTTTTTCTCTTTGTGTTGCATTCTATGTAATTTTCTCAGCTATACCTTCAAGTTCACTAATTCTTTCTTCCTTTCTGCATAATGGGTTATTTAATTCATCCATTGGGGTTTTTTGTTTGTTTCAATGACTTCATTTTTAATTTGTTACAATAACTGGTTCTTTAAAAAATCTGCCTGTTTTCCTTAATGTCTTACTTTTTTTTTAATATAGTCCATTTCTTCTTTTATGCCTCTAACTACATAGACAATTATTTTGTAATCACTTTCCAATATTTATATCATCTAATTTTTTTGAGAACAGCCTTGTTGTTTATTTTACCTGCTGACTGACTTGTGGTAGATTTTCTCCCTCATTGCATAGGTTAGGATGTGGTTTTACTGTGAATTACAAAAATAAGGAAAATAATGACTCATACAATAGAAGTCTATTTCTCTCTCATATAAAAGTCCTGGTGTGATATAAGTTGATATGGTGCCACTCCACAGTAGTCCTCGGGGTCCAAGATGGAACAATAGCCATCACATCCATGCTCCAAATAGCAGAATGGGCAAAAAGAAGGAGCAAAAGGCACATGGCAACCGTCTTTTGAGGAAATTTACTGGAAGCTCTCATATAATACTTCTGCTTATAACCTATCAGCCAGAGCTTAGTCATATGGCTACCCGCAGTTGCCAGGGACCTAAGCAAGGGAGGATGGAAATTCTTGGGATAAGCAACAGAGTCTCCCCTATACTCAAATATTTCATAATATTGAATTATGTGCCCACATTTAGTGGGGTTTTATTTGTATAAATTCTATACTACCTGGATTGAAGGGCCATCCTTTAAAAGAGCTTTTGAGTCTTGCTTCTACTAGGTGCCCCAAAGTATCCCTTTTTCAGGATCTAATTTTTTTGTTAGTTTCTTGAGTTGCGAGGGCAGGGTCACCAAGCAACATGGATAGTTTAAATTTAAACTCCAAACTTGTGTGAGTTATATCCTTATGGTTACATAGTCTTAGAGAAGATCATATTTTCTCTCCTAGAACTCAATCAAGATAAGCAACCTTGTACACAGAATGAATTGAGTAGATTTTTAAGTCACTTCTTTTACTCATAGTGTAACACCTTGAGGGTCCTGGCTTTACACGAGGGACTTTTTTCAAGAGTCAGATTGTGCAGGCCCAGGGCTTGGTCTTTTGTTCCAATGTAGGCAGTAAATCCAAACCTTTAGGTCAATGAGACTGACCCACCCTCAGGCCCCTTCCCACCTCCCCACCTATTTACCAAGGCAGTTATAGGGGTATAGTTTCTTCTTCATTTTAATCTCCTTTGGGATTTCTTTTACTTTCTCACAAACTCTTACAAGCTCATATATACTGTGTTTATCATTTCTTTCCAGATCTCTAGATATTTTGTAGCAGGAGGATTTCAGATTACCAGTCTACACTTTCCCACTTTTAATTTGAGTATAAAAGCTAGAATTTTATTTCTGTTGCTTGCCTCCAAGACTACTGGCAGATACAATCTGTGTTTTAGAATCTGCCCCCACTGGGCCTGAGCTTGATTCTTGTTGAGTCCTGAGGTTTAACATCTTGCTGGAGAGCTCCAGCTAGACGATGACAGATGGGTACTTCCAGGCTCCTGATATGATTCTCCTACTAGAGTAACTCATAAAGGGGAACCTATTCCAAGCCGACTCAGGCAGTTACCCCATGAGATCACTACTCCCATATGCCCACTACTCCCATATGCCAGCGTTGTGGAACTCTGGCTCTAGCACTCACCCTGTCTGAGACTAGCAGCTTGGGAATTCAGAAAATCATACCAAGAAGCATACTTGTTACTTAGGAGGGACTGAAATTCAACCCATTGTTGCCAATTGCACTGAATAATCAGAATTTGGCAGCAAGGCTTTGGAGCATAGGGATGAAGATATATTCATTCCATCAGGGTGGGGCAGACCCCTAAATGCCTACATCTGGGACCAGGTGCTTCCCTAGCAGACCCTGAGCAGCCATGGGGCAGCTAGAAGGTACTGACGTGGGAGGAGGGCCCCGGATGCCTTGGCAGGGGAGTTAGGCTCATCTGCCCTTTGGTCCTAGGTCTGCCACTCATCTGACAAGTCACTTTGGGCTCACTCTGCCCCCTCTAAGATAGCATCGGTTTCTTTCCTAAGGAAATGGAGATAAAGTTGCTAGCCATGCCTACCCTGTGGTGTTGCCAGGACCAGATACCTCGCAGATGTTATGTATGTGAGGGAGAGAGGTAATGTTACCATCCTATCTTTACAAATGAAGAAACTGAGGCTCCGAGAGAGGAAATGAGTTCTTTGAGGTCACACAGCCAGTGAATGGCAGAGCTGGGGCTCAGACCTGAAGTTTCTAACCCCAGAACTCATTCCCTTCCACAATGCCACCACTGTATAAATGTAAGATAAAAGCAGGAAGAAGGGGATTCACAGCTCGTGGGTGCCTCCTCTCTGCCAGCTGCTTTAGGCATGCATATCATTTACTGTCCCACACAACAGTCTAAGGTTAGAGGTTAATTTTCTTACATCCGTTTTACAGTTGAGAAAACTGGGTATCCAAGACTTCCCATGATCTGCGCAAGGCAACAAAGTCATTTCAAGAATTAGGTTTTGAACCTGGCATCATCTGATCACAAAGCCTGTGCTCATTCTCTCGGTTCCTTTTTACAATACTCTCCAGATATTGGCATGCTCTCCTAAAATCCATATGCATTTAGACAAGGTTCAAATCAATTAGTTCACACTTTGCGGCTGAGGCTCCTTTGTGCCAAAGGTGATCAAGGTGCTTCCAGTTTTATGCGTTCAAACCCAATGAGGCCTCTTTCCCGACTTCTTGCATGACAGCCCAGAATTGAGAACCACGATGCATATGGTGTTTGCAAAATGCTAGTTGTGTATGGGTGTTTAAACTTTAGTTTTGCAGCTTTTAATTTATTTATGCAAGCAAGCCTCCTTTCATGAATTTTAATCTGTGCTGCCTTAAAGAAGTGCTTTCCAAATGGGACAGCATTTGTGATCACCACTAAGCCATTCTAACTGCTTGCAGGCCTGGGGAGAGAGGCAGAGGAGAATGTTAGCAAGCTCTGAGAAGTCCCTGTGTCATCTCGGGCATTGTGGCGTAAAATGTTGCTTCGTGTCTAGGAAAAAAAAAAAACCTGTGACTTGAGTCTTTGGTTATTTTTAATGCTGAGCGGCAGAACCACAGGGCATATTATGAGTTCCAAGATTTCTGACAGAAGGGACTTGCAGCCGAAGTGCTTTCTTCAGGAGAGAGAGAGACACTGCTACAAGTCTTTATTCATTTATTTATCATGCTTCAGTTCCCTAAAAAAGAAAACACTTCTCCTGTGCAGGGGAAATTGCTTCAATGGATAGATTGCATTTAAATAATTTAAGTATAAAATTACTCAAACAGGCCGAGTGATATTTCCAAAACGAAACAGTCACAATCACTTAAGAGCGCTGGCAGAGTTCGTGATTTGGTGTGTAGATGAAGTGCGAGGAGAGGCTTCTGTCTGACTTGGGGAGGGGGTCCCCATCCTGCCTACTGGCTGCCCTATAGGTAAAGGTCATTTCTGGGCAGGTTCTGCAGGAGAGGGTGGGTCTTGCAGATGCCAGACCTTTGAAAGAGAGGTAACTGCTCCCAAATTTGGCCCAACCTTTTGGGTTTTACTTTTTATCTGAGCAGCTAGGAGAAGTAGAGAAGGCTGGATTGGTATCCAGAAGACTTTTATATTGTCTGCACAAGCCCACTGCCCAGCCTCCTTGAGTTCCTCTTCTGTGCCATAGGAAGATAATGCCAATCTCACAGGGCTGTCAGGGGCTAAATTAGCTTCCTGAGAGGACCCAGCATGATGCCTGCAAGCAACTGTCCATTGGGTCCTGTCTACAGCACATTCTTCCATGTATCTGGGAGACTGTTCCTACAGAGATGCCATCTGGGCCTAAAGAGGGTCTTTCCATTCTCAAAAAGACTTCATCCATGCCAACGGTAGGCTCCCTGTGGTCTGCCCATTCATGCCCATGCAATGCACTGTTTGACCGTGGAGGTTCTTCCCTTGCCTATGCAGATGGCATTTCTTCAGTTGGTTGTATGTCCACTAGGACCCTGAAGAGCCTGGCAAAGAAATGCCTCTGTAGTCAAATGCATTCGCAAAATGCTACATGTGGCATGGCCCTTTTAGAGATTCACCATGCACCTTGGCGTGCCAAAGGCTCTGAAAAGTCCTGCAGACGAGAAATCCTTTTACTTTAAATTCTGCTTAACTCTGCATTTATTAATCTTATTTGGCAATGAGGGCCTCCCCACCCCACCCCACCCCAAATGCCTTATTAATATCCTTTAGAGTAGGACTTACTGAAACATACTTTGGGAAGCTCTCCTTCTATCCAGTTCTATTGCCTTCTGTCTTATTTCTCTCCGGACACTAAAAGGACCAGCTTCAGGGGGTTTCAAGGTCTTCTTCTGTTTACTATTAACTAATTAATTAAACAAAGGAACTAAGTGCTGGGCTTAAGATCAATAAAGCATCATCCATATCATGCAGAGTCAAGACAGGAAGTAGACACATCACAAGGAAGGGTTAATCCCTGTGCCTGCTGTTACTAGTGTGTGTGAAGCAAGTGCTGGTTTGGGGGGATGGAGATGGGGATGAAGAGCGACACCTCATGACTGGCCTGGGAGTGACAGGTGAGGTCACCTGGAGAAGTCCACCTCCTCTTGTGTGTCGCCATCAGTGATTGGGGGGATTTTGCCTTGGAGGCGTTCAGAATTCTAAGGAAGCAGCATGTATGGGCGTGGGTGGCAGCTTCTCAGCAGCACCAATGTTTACTTTGAAGAGAAAATGTCTGCTTTGTAGGCAAATGTTTTCAGCATGGAAATGATCATTGCAATTGCTGTGGTTGTCACAAATGTTTCATCAGAGCCGATAAAGCAGCTGAGTGTTGGCAAAATCCATGAAAACATCTTGAGGAGTGTTCGCTGCCTACTTAGCCGTCTGTGGCTCATCTGGTGTGAGGGAGGAGGGGAAGGAGGCGGTGAGCTGAGGCCACACAGGAGACTTTGAGAGGCAGTGTGGTATGGTAGATGGGCACACAGGCTTTGCAGTCAGATTGCCTTGTTTGCTCTTCTAAGCTCTGTGACTTTGGAAAGATTGCCTAACTTCTCTGTGCCTCCATTTCCTCATTTGGAAACTGGATAATAATAGTACTGACTTCATGGTGTTGCTATAAGTATTTAAATGAATCAATAGATAGCACTTAATACATATTAGTTAATACAATTAGTTAATATAATAATTGAAGGTTCAAAATCCTATACCCACTTGTCTCACCTGATAAAGACCACCAGTTATTTGATAAGTATTAATTCAGCACCTTCAATGTGCCAGACCCTGTCCTAGGGGCTAGGGACCCAGTGGTGACTGACAGGCCAGGCTACTGTTTTTTCTAAGTTCTCTTTCTGCTAGGTAGACAGCCTAATCAGACAAATAAATAAGATGCCTTTAGAGAATACAAGATGTTATAAAGAACATGCATTAGAGTAATGGAATGGAGAATGCAGTGGAGTCACAAATTGCCCACTATACTCAGATGGGTAGAGAGAAATGTCTTTTATCTAAAACTTCTTTGCCATTCTTCTTGTGTTTCCTGATGGTTAGCATGCAAAATAATTAATTTTCTTAGTCCAATCTGTAATTTTGATCTGATGCAAAAATCTAAAAAGTCTGTAGGATTTTGCTGCCCTACCTTCGACTGCAAATCAAGGTAAAAACTTAGAGGAATGTGTCTTATCTGGGACCTTGTGCTATTCTAGAAGAAGGGGTCCTTAGATCCTTGAGGCATTCTTGTAGTATCCTCCAGCTTCTCTGGTCTTTGAAGCAATGTCTTCTTCTCGCTGATGACATTCATCCCATTTGTGCCTGAGTGTTTTCTTAGCTTTGCTTCTCTCTCAGCTTAATCTGGACTTGCTAGCCCTCTCTGGCTAACTGGTCTTCATCTCAGCTCTCCTTGGAACCGCAGACGCATCTGAGGCTCTGCCTCTGCCAAGACACCACCAGCCCTGGCCTCCATTTGTGTCCTCTGCTGGGAGTCACTGCTACCATCGTTATGGCAGACTCCATGGCAGGTCTACTGGCTTGCAAATCAACTGCCTTTTGAGTCACTGTTCAGGAACTGCTGGGATTTTTTTACATACCCCATGGAAACCAAGAGAAGCCTAGCAGAGCTGTAAGCTAGCACCTCCTTCTACTAACCCTTTTGCACTGTCAGAGAGGCAGGGGAGGGGACAGCTGCCAGGAGGTGCTCCTTCCCCAGAGTCCTATGAGGGAAGCAGGGCAGAAAACCCCCTGTCCATGCTCTCTTCACCCCAATCTGTTTCTAAGCCACTCTCTTTAAAGTTCAGCCTTCAGATGAGGAGGGGGACAAATGAAAACCCTGACATCAGACCTTCTGTTCCTCTCCCTCTGTCTCTATTTTTTCTCTCAAAATCCCTCAGGTGGAAGAGAATACAATTCTCCTTCTTCTACATCATAACCTCCTTCTACTCTAAGGTTAAAAGCCTCATGACTGTAAAGAGCTTACAAGTCATCACTTCCATTCTTACAACTAGAAAAGCTGAGAAAACCGATAATCAATGACTTTTCTTAGACCCATCAGAGACCTATGGTAACAGGGTAAACCAACACCCCAAGATCTGGAGCGACTGGTGAATCCAGAGAGATACAGGTGAGATCTATTTACCTAGAGCCAAAGCTGCTGGAGCCCTGGAGCCATAAATTTGTAGGGACACTAAAATGGTAATGCTGATGATTTGTTTGAGGCTGACCGTGAGCTAGCAAGAGGGTGGAAAACTCCTGGGGGCTGCAGTCTTAGGGGAGCCACACTCTCATGGCTTTTCCTTCTAGGAACCCCTCGAGGTTCTCATGGTGAAGATCCAGGAATTCCCTGGTGGCTCTGGTAGGGAAAGGGGAAGAGTAATCATTGTGAAACCTATGCAGAGTATTCCTCATAACAAAGGCCAATTCTCCAGGAGGGATCCAGAATTTTTTCCCACCTAGGAGAAAGGCAAGTAGCCAGCTCCAGCCCTCTCTAGTTTTCCTGTCCCACCTAACAGGGCAAAAAGCCATACCAATACATAAACACTGTAAACGTCACAGCCCAGAGACACAGGCCTGTTAAAAGACCAAGATTTAATCATAAAATTATACCATGCTTCCCCTCCTACCTACTTGGACACCACAGCCACAGGGCTCCAGCATAATAATGGTGGATATTATTTGGAAGAACTGTAAGATTCTCCCTGAGGAAAAGTATTTAGGGAAGCCCAAAGACAACAGGGGAGACAAAAACCAAAGACACGGGGGAAATTTAAAATCTCTAGCACCTACAGCAAACATTAAACATAGCCAAATCCTAGCCAAATTAACATAAATTCTCACATAAAGGCCTATTTACTTCAGTTCCTACTACTCAATACAACATGTCTGGCTTTCAACAACAAAAAAATTACAAGGCATACTAAAAGTCAAGTAAAACACTGGTCCAAAGAGGCAAAGTGAGCACGAGAACCAGATTCAGATATGACACAGATGTTGGAGTTACCAGGCAGGGCATTTAAAATAACTATGATTAATATGTTAAAGGCCTAATGGAAAAAGCACACAACATGAAAGAAAGGATGGGTAATATAAATAGGGATCATCTGGAAATTCTAAGATAGAATCAAAAGGAAATGCTAGAAATTCAGTAGACTGTAACAGAAATTAAGAATGCCCTGATGAGCTTATCAGCAGACTGGACACAGCCAAAGAAAATATCAGTGAGCTTGCAAATAGGTCAAGAGAAACTTCTGAAAGGGAAATGCAAAGAGAAAAATGAATATAAAAAAGAAAAAGGAAAAGAGCAACAGAATAACCAAGAACTGTCGGGAAATTTCAAAAGTATACCATATGTGTATTGGAATACCAGAAGGAAAAGAAAGAGAGAATGGAGCAGAAGAAATATTTGAAGTAATAATGGCTGGCAATTTTCCAAAATTAATGACAAACTCCAAATCACAGATCCAGGAAGCTCAGAGAACATCAATAAATACCAAAAATCTACACCTAGGCATATCATATTCAAGCTACAAAAAAAAAAAAGGACAAAGAGAAAATAAAGAAACCAGGGCAGGATGGTGGTGGGAAGAATCTTACCTATTAAGGAACAAGATAAGAATTGTAGCAGATTTCAGAAACCATGCAAGTAAGAAGAGAATGGAGTGAACAATTTACCTCTTAAAGAAAAAATACCAAACTAGAATTCTATATCCAGTAAAACTATCCCTCAAAAGTGAAACAGAAATAAGAACATTTTCTGATAGACAAAAACTGAGTGAATTCATTACCAACAAATCTTCCTCACAAGAAATGTTAAAAGAAGTTTTTCAGGTAGAGGGAGAATTTTATAAGTAAGGATTTGGACTTACATAGAAGAATAAATGAAGGTAAATGAAAAAATTTTAATTTCTCTTACTTTTGATTGATAGCTGTTTAACGTAATAATAGTAACAATGTATTGGGTGTATAGCAATGTATAGCATAGGGATAAGTGAGAAGAATGATGACAATGCATAAGGGAAGGGAGGGAGGAATTAGGAATACTCTTTGTCTTTCCATATATACATGAAGCAGTATAGTGTTATTTGAAGGTGCAATTAGACTAGGTAAAAATGTATACTGGAAAATCCAGGGAAACTACTAAAATTATTTTTTAAAGAAGTATAATTGATATGCTAAGAGAGGAGATAAATGGAACCACATAAAGTGCTATTCCAATTATGAGATGTTCTGGAAAAGGCAAAACTATTGTACAAAGACAGTGAAAAGATCAGTGGTCAACAGAGGTTTGTGGGGAGAGAGGAAGGGTTGAATAGATGATATCCAAGGGATTTTTTTTTTTTTTTTTTTTGGCTGTGTCTGGTCTTAGTTGTGGCATGCGGGCTCTTTGTTGTGGTGCACAGGCTTCTGTCTAGTTGTGGCTCACATGCTCAGTAGTTGTGGCGCACAGGCTTAGTTGCCCCACGGCATGTGGGATCTTAGTTCCCCGACCAGGGATCGAACTGGCGTGCCCTGCATTGCAAGATGGATTCTTAACCACTGGACCACCAGGGAAGTCCTTATCCAAGGGATTTTTATAGAGTAGTGAATCTATTCTGTGTGATGCTGTAATGGTGAGTACATTTACACTATGCATTTGTAAAGACCCTTGAAAGGTTTTATAGCAAAAGAATAATCTTTGATTATGCAAATTAAAAATCATTTAGGAGGTCAGGGACCCCAAGATGGAACGTAGAATGTGACAAAACAATGTGACTGTTTTACAAATGTATGAAACAACTTCATTGAAAGGGTTGGGGTAAAAAGGTGCTGACAGAAGTAACTTCGGAAATAAGAGGATTCTGGAGGACTAAAGTCCAATGAACTGTACATAAGCACTGCATTCTAGTTGATGAAATTGTTCCCCATGCTAGTATGTGTTAACAATTCTGATACCACTATACATGTATCTAGAACTGAATGAATAAATGGATGGTGGGAACCGGATTTCTCACTGTTGAAGTAGGAGGTTAGAGATAAGCAAAGGAAAGAGACGAAAATGACCCATGTGGTAATTGATTAGTGTTGGAGACGTCAGTGTAAATTCATGTTTAGCTTCATATAGATATAGACGGTTACATAAAGAAATATTTATAGATATGTGTATAAGTGTAGGTTAGTATACACATATATAATTCCTTGCTCTGTCAGCCGAGAAGGCCTAGAAGCAATGACACTCCAGTAGCAATAAGCACCCCAAGTACCTAGGTCCCCTTAGTTCCTAATACCATTTTCCAATAAAAGGAGAAATGGCTGGTTCTAGAAGCGGGGCAGCAAATATATAAGATGGGCCTGAAATATCTCATAGTGAGAGAAATTAAGGAATTGCTAAAAAAAAATTCAAACCACACACACACAAACACACACACACAAAATGATAGAGGTTATGTTAAAGGGACACAGGAGCCAACTGAAAGATTGCCCCCCAGTGGTCAAAGCTGGAGCAATTTGAGCAACAAGCAAATAAAATAGTATTGGATTTTAACCCCAAATAAAAAATATTCATGATTCCATACTGATATAAATAAATAATTGAATAAACAATAAATGGAGAAGTGAGACAAATCTCCTTGCAGAACAATTTTAGATTATGTGTGTAAATACTCTGCTTTCAAGGAGGTAGAGCATAAACCCCTGCTCCTTAAGTATGGGTTACACATAGTAACTTCCTTCCAAAGAGCACAGCATGGAAAGGGAGAAAGAAGAGGAACTGGACAGTGAGGAAACCTGGCAATTATCCACCTCAACCAAGTGATCATGGTTAATAGCAACCATGATAAGTCATGTTAATGGCAGGTAGTCTTGATATTCCTGTGATGAAAACGGCACTTTACCTTTGTGGCTTTTCTCTGCAAAAACACATAACCTAGTTTAATAATGAGTAAAGCATCTGACAAATCCCAATCAAGGTACATTCTACAAAATACCTAGCCAGTAGTCCTCAAAACTGTCTGGGTCATCAAAAACAAGGAAAGTCTGAGAAACTGTCATAGTCAAGAGGAGCCTAAGAAGACATGATGACTACATGTAATGTACTATCCTGTATGAGATCCTGGAACAGAAAAAGAATAGTAGGTAAAAATGAAGGAAATCTGAATAAAGTATGAACTTTAGTTAATAATCTATCATTGTTGACTAATTGCGACAAATGTACCATACAAATGTAAGATGTCAATAATAGGGGCAACTTCGTGTGGGGCATGTGAGAACTCTCTGTACTATCTTCACAATGTTTCTATAAATGTAAAATTTCTAAAATAAAAATTTTGTTTAAAAAATTGTCATCAATAACAAAAATAAGGACAAAAGCTCTAAGGAAACAATCAGGAATTTTCTATTCCTAGAGAACCATTGTGGACATTTGCCATGATCTTTTTATTTTTTATAATTATGAAATGAATTTATGCTAATTATAGAAACTTGGAATAACATAGAAATAAAAACTTTGTTGTGTTCAAAAAAAAAGAAAAAGGAAAAAAGTGCTCATGGCTTAAACATGAGGGGGGCCGTGGGGACGATGATCTAGTCTAGCAGACTTGGCACTTGACGTGCTGAACAGCAGGGATTTAGAAATCTCTTTCTCTACAATCTTGAAAAGTCTGACTTGCAAGCCCTGACTTTTTGAAAAATTCAAAATAGTAAAGATAACAAATCAACTAACTTCCTTCCTTCCTTTTTTCTTTCCCTTCTGCAACATTCTTAATTCTCCTTGCAATTCAGCCCCCTCCCATCCCACCTCCACATGTTCAGAAGATGGTAAATGAAGGAGAAGGTCATGGACATAAAATCAAAAAAGGAAACTACATCACTATTTTTCAAAATATTTTCCCATTTTAAGAACATGTGAGTGAAAAACATTATTTAAAGTGGTCAGAGAAGGCTTGCCTGAGAAAGTGACATTTGAGCTGAATCCTTTATGAGTAGGAGGAGGCATCCACAGTGGATCTGCTTGGAGCAGAGTGAAACAGGGGGAGACAAGTGTAAAATGGGGAGAGGTCAGATATTTGAATATATTATTACGGTATATTCTCAGAGGATGGGCAGCCAAACCTTTAGAAGGGTGAGAACAGAAATAGGTATAAGTGGTTCCTCAGAAAGAGGAAGCATCATGAGAAAAAGTATAAGAAAACATGGTGTACTTGGAGGTGTTTGTTAGAGTTTGATTGGAGGAGAGTAAAAAGGAGGGAGGAAGGAAGTAAAGCTATATGGGCAGGAGCTGGCTATGAATGCTATTTTAAGAAGACTGAATCTTAATCCTCTCTGATGACAATGCATTGAAAGTTTCAGGGCAGGGAAATCACATAGCTGGATTTCTTCTTTTCAAACATCATGTTGAGGTGCTGAGGAATAGACAATGGAGGGCAAGGCTGTTGTGTCAAAGGAACCACCTTTCAGGACCCACATATAAAGCCTGCCTGGCCTAGGTTTTCTTTTTTGTTTGTTTCTTTCCTTTTCTGATTCTTGCTACCTGGCTGGAATCCCCGGCTTTGTGGAATTCTGGGAAAGTCACCTTGCCTGAGGACAATTTACCCCTGATACCTGAAATGGTTTTTGTTTTGCTTTATTTTCTGTGTCAAAATGTATAAAACTTAGAGATTCATATTAATTAAGAAGCAATCATAGGAAGATCTAACAAATCATTCAAAATAAGGTTAAAAAATTTAATCAGATTGTTGTCCTAACAGCAAGCCAAGATTAATCCTTCAACTTGGATGGAAGAAGGGGAGGGGGGCTTTTATTATGAGAAGGGAAAATAAAGGAAAAAGAGGTAACTTTTAAGTATGAGGAATGAATGGCAAAATACTAAACTGCTTCCTGGAAGTTTTCTTATCTGAGGAAGTTCCCCCATCTAAAAATAGTAATACCAAATTCCTGAGGTTTTGTGAGGATTAAATGAGATAATCAATATATTAAAGAGCCTTTCTACTACTACTACTACTACTACTACTACTACTACTACTACTACTACTACTACTACTACTACTACTACTACTACTGTGTGTTTCTGTGTAGTTTAACGCTGGCATCCTACTATAATTATATCTCTATTTTCCTTCTACTTGATATCCTTATATCATTTTACTGTATTGTAGTATTTCTAAAATCTGTTTAAAATAATAATTGGAACAATGTCCTTTGTAAGTAAATAATACATAATATGTAAATAAAACAAGAACGCTGGGACTTCCCTGGTGGTCCAGTGGTTAAGACTCTGCGCTTCCAAAGCAGGGGACGTGGGTTCAATCCCTGGTCGGGGACTAAGATCCCACATGCCACGGTGTGACCAAAACAAACAAACAAACAAAAAAACAAGAACACTATTTGCCACCCCCGTGCTAAATCCCACTGTGGAATCCTGGACCAGATAAAGCTTAGACACAGGTACCAACTGGCTTAAGGGGTAAGTGAATGGAAAAGGTATTTGTGCTGAATGTGATAGGAGGGACTCTTCTCCCACACTTTGCTGTGGCTGATCCTACATCCAGAACTCAGCTCAGGCCTGGGAACAGGAACAGGGTCACGCAGTACCAAGCCCCTGCCAGATGCCTGCATTCAGGGAGAAAGCAAAAGAGCATCCAGCCACAGACCCTGTTTTCAAGCAGTGATAGGCCAATGGCTGCTGTTGGAGAGGATTTTGGAAAGAATGAGGAGAAAAGAAAAGTCAAATTGAAAGTATGGAGTGTGGAAAATCATCATAACAACAATAGCCATAGGAAGTGAATGTCATACTTCTAAAGTCCCTTTTGTAGGCAAGACACTTAGCTCTTTGTGTTCTGGCTTCCTCATCTGTGAAATGGTGATGAGGGTGAGGAGAAGACCTGAATCACACTTTGCAGGGCTTCTTAATCTATTTTTGACACTTTTGGCAGTCTGTTGACCTATCTGTTGGCCCTATCTTTGTCTGGGCTCTTCCAGAAGCAGATCCTGAATGCAAGTAGTTTATTTGGGAGATATAGGAAATAACCATAGAGAAGTGGGAAAGGAAAGGCAGCCAGAAAGGTGGACAACTGGAGCTTAATCCTGCAGGCTATTTTGGGACAAGGAGGGCAAAACCACTTCTCAGCATTTTCACCCCTGAAGGGGAAGGGAGCTGGGGTAATTACATACCTGCTCCTGGGCATTACCTCCCTGGCACGTCCAGCCTGTACACCACGTGGGCACCAAGCAATGCTGCTTTGCATAGTTGGTGGGGTAGAGAGTTCTCAGTCCCAGAGATGCAGAGACTGGCAGTTAGAAGCCAGCTGGAGCATCCAGAAAGGTCCGGGGATATGCAGAGGGGCGCTTCCAACATCTGCTACAGCCCCCTTCTCAGAATAATGTTTTGAAATGCATAAAATAAAATTCATAGGATTACAATGAAAACCAATTACATTGAAATTCAGTTCTATCCACAGGCCCCTTGGGGGACCCCAGATTAAGAAGCCCTGCTAAGGTTTCTTTTCAACGTGAAATTATACGGTTTGATGACCTAAGAGCATGGATTGTGTTACTCTGCCAGGAGGTGGTTAAGTTCTGCACAGTCTCTGCAGAAACTATTTCAGAGGAAAAATGCGTTCGCCCAACCTGGCAATCCCCCGCAGCTCAGGGACTGTGAATGAGGCTGCTGGCCTCTCTCACTCTCTTTTTATTTCTTACAGTGTTTATTTTGCCTTGTTTATGTTTCTGCGTTTTTAATGTGTCCTTTGTTAGCCCGGAAAGCACCGCGGGGCAGCAATTTGCCCGCATCGCCCTAGCGGCCTCTCTGCCTTCCTCAGCTGTCCCTGGGGAGCTCCATCTTTAAAGTCATGCATCTGAAGTACAAGGGCCCCAGCCCCTGCCACTCAGCCGCGGCGGACCAGGGTCCATCCTGTGGCATCGTGGTGCCAACAGGTGTCTGCGTGCGGGGTGCCGGAGCAGGCGCCCCCCGGGAGCTGCACGCCCCGGAGACACCACCCACCTCCTAATGTGCCTCCATGGCTCTGTAACTCACAGCTAAATTACAGTATTATGACTTCATTGTTGAGTCCCAATTCTCCTAATTATAGCCTAGAGATCTATTATTTGATTTGGTAACACCAAGTGCTTCTTTTCTAAATCATGTAATCTCTTGTAGCTTATTAATGTCAGGTTTGCGCACACGCAGGGACTTGGTTGTTTGCCAGACAGAATCAAATTTTCAAATTTTCGCTGTGTTATGTTACAGGGCTTTGCTTGTTACAATCTAATTATATTGGCACTGAAATACCGAAAACCAATTTATATTAGAAAGCACTTTAACTCTTTCTTTGGAGTGAATTTACATGCAGAAGTGTCTGCCACACCATTGGTCTTTTTGTTTTTACATGCGGAAATGCCTTCTGGGAAAGAGGTAAAACTAACAGTTCCTTTCTGTTAAAAAAGTCTGCACTTCATGGACCAGAACTCTGAATGTGGCCATTCTCTTGTTGGAAGCATGGGGAAGGAAGGAAGCACACCTCTCCCATCTCTCTCTGTGCTCCTCCGGGCCTCCCTGCTGGGAGGGTCACTTGCCCCAGGCAGCCGGAAACCCCTCTCCTGATGTCACCTGCTGGAAGCCCCATCCCCAGTCTTGGACCATTTTACCGCCTCCCTGCCCCCTTCTTCCCTTCAGATGTATTTTCCAAAGCTCTGTTTTTCACTAGGGGTCCGATGGATCCTTTACCCTGAAGGCACTGTCTTCTGAAGACCAGAGGGGCCTTGTTGCCTGTAAAAGTTGCTCCACCAGTGGGGCTGCACTCATCATCCTGCTTTGCCTTTTCAGGAGAATCCTGTGGCTATTGCCCCTGACAGTCAGAATATTTGTCTAGCCACTCTGTCAGTCTCCCTGGTGATGACTGTGGCTTTCTGACCCCTGGAACGCTGTTCCTTGTCAGATTGTTTTCACCAGGGAATACAGTCTGTATCTAATACTGGATGATTATCCAGTATTCCACCTTTAAAAGAGAGTCCCCACTTCCTCCTAGCATTTTTTTAAACTTTATATTTTTTTAGCGCGGTTTTAGGTGCACTGCAAAATCAAGAGGAAGGTATAGAGATACAGGAATATACCCCCTGCCTTCACACCTGCATAGCCACCCCCGTTATCAACACCCCCTGAGAGTGGAGGTGCATGTGTGACCTGCCTCCAACTGTACTTCATTCAGCCCACACTCTTGCTCACGCCTTAACTCCAGCCACACAGTTTTGTTTTGTTTTGTTCTCCCAATTTCTCTTTCCCACTGTAGGGTATTTGTGCACATTCTCTCTGCAATGCTGTTGATATTTCTGACTCATCTCAGGTAAAATGTCACTTCCTTAGAGAAAATTTCCTTTCCCTTTATTTAACCAGGTACCCCCCCCGCCACTGCATTTTATTTATTCTACCTTGTATTTATTTGTTTCCTTCCTTATTATCTCTGCTCTGCCTGTACCTGAGACTGTTAAGATCCACGAGGACAGAGATTTTGTCTTGGTCACCATTGAACATCCAGTGCCTGGCACACAGATGAAGTTCAGTCACTAGCTGTTGAGTAAAGGGGTAAATGCATCCCAGGAAATGTGTATCCTTTGCCTTATGGTGGAGAAGAAGACATGTGCTGCAGCTCTTTGGACTTGTCTGGCTCTCCCTCTTCCTTCCTTGCTCCAACCATGTGGACTGGCTTCATTCTCCCCGTGGCTATAGGGTATGGCTAGTCTGCCGCCCCTGAGCAGGAAGCCAAAGCCATGGCAGTTTGGCACAGATGTGGCTCAATATCTCCATCCCAACTTCTCTGCTCCAGCCTGAGTGGCTGACTCAGCTCCTGTCTGAACCACATGCCTCGTCCTCCATGGCACCTTCTCTGGCCCTTCCCTGGACGTGGTTCTCCAGGGAACCATGCGGTGCCCGCCAGTGGGCTAGTGACAGCAGAGGGCCCATCAGTGGCCATGTCAAGGATCCCTCCTGCTTATCTAAGTGAGGGATGAAGTGGTGGGAGGTCAGGAAACCCCCCTTTCATGGCAGACACTGAGTCACAGAAGGGGACGGATGGATGGGAAATAAACAAGACCTCCCCTGAAGCAGGGAGGTTAGCCAGGCACACACTACTTCACAGAAATAACCCAGCAGAAACAATGACACAGAGAACTTGCACTTACCACAGCTCTGAATAAGACAATTGCAGAGCTGATCTGTGGAATAATGTGGCTACTGAATCTCAATTCTAACAAATCATTGATCAAATTTATGGAATTAGTTGACCCCTTTTTGTTCCTTTCTCTAGAATTTTCTCCATAACAGTGATGAGGTGAAGGGCTCCTGAGCCACATGTATGTACAAGAGAAGCCCTCCAAGGAAACACAAAGCTGAGCGCCTCTCTCTCCTGATCTGTGGGTCTCCTAGAATATCCAAGATCTAAGGATTAGAGAGGCGTCCTCTATTCAGAAACCATAGCCAAAGACCACAGAGCAAGGTAGACCCCTACGGCCACTTCCCTGGAATAAAAGGCCTTGAAACACATTTCACAAGCCCCTCCTGGAATGTCTCATTCTGAGAACCTGGGCTGTTTCCTTCTCACTGCTACATCTTCGCCCAAAATGCTTTCTCTACCTGGAAGAATGCTCTCCGGCCCCATCCCATTTTTGCTTGTAGAAATTTAACCCATTCTTCACAGCCTGATTGAGAAATCATCTGCTCAAAGGAGTATTATCAGAACCACCTGGTCAGAATTACACTGTGTCTCCACTGGTCCCATAGTAAGTGGCTCGTGCTGTTTCTAGCTTGGATGACCATGTGTCTCAGTTTGCTTGGGACAGTTCCAGTTTATTCCTGTTCTTCCAGCATTTATTAAGAGCATCTTTTTTGCCCTCCAAAATGTCCCAGTTGAACAATAGATTGTGTGGTGTGACAGACACACTCTGCGGTGACCCCTATTGAGTCACATCCTTCTCTAACCCTCTCCCCTTGCATGAAGGCATGCATGGTGACTTGCTTCTGGCCAACAGGATATGGCAAAGGTGACAGGATAGTCACTCCCTTGATTATGTTACCTTATCTGAGACTCTGTCTTACTGACTAAAGAGAGAGATTCTCCTACGGGCCTTGAAGAATGAGCTGCTGGGGTTGAGCAGCCTATGGAAAGAGCCACAGGAACTGCAGCCAGGAAAGCTGGGCAGCCTCTAGGAGCTGAAGGCCTCTGTCTTCCAGATGCAAGGAACTGAATTCTGCCTGCTATCATGTGGGCCGGCGGAGGACCCTAAGCTCCAGAAAGGAAAACCGCTGACTTCTTGATTGCAGCCTTTGAGACCCTGAGCAGAGGCCCCAGCTGAGCTGTGCCTACACTCCTGACCCATGGACACTGTGAGTTAATAAATGGGTGTTGGTTTAAGCCACTGAGTTTGTGGTCATTTGTTTGCAGCAATCAAAACTGATGCATGCGGTTGCCCCAGTTATAACGCTAAAGGGCTCAAATGGCTTTGACAGACTGGTCAAGACAAATCTCCCTGACAGACTGGTATTTTCTTAAAGTTGGGGTGCATATCTTATTCATCTGTCTAGTTTCCCTACATTCACACAGCATGAACTAACCCCTTTCTAGGTACTGCACCAGGTAGCACAGCATAGTATTCTTCAACAGACAAAGGTCTCTGGCATCACAGTGTCCATGTTTGAATCTCAGGTCCATCACTAGCTGTGTGACTGTGAACAAATTACTTAATCTTTCAGGGCCTCAGTTTTCTCAGCTGCGGAATGGGATTACAAAAGAGTACTTTCCTCAGATAAGATTGTTAGGAGGATAAATCGAGTTAATGTAAAGTGCTCACAATACTTGGCACATAGTGCTTTATAAATCTGGTATGCCTTGCATTCTTTCTTTCACTTAATCCTTATGTTAAATCTTCTTTGATTATCTCCACTTATAGATGAAGAAACTGATGCTCAGAGACGTGAACGTCCTCAAAATTACACAGCAAGTAAACCAAGAGACTCAAACCAAATCCATGGGTGCTTTTTCCCATACTGTCCACACTTGTGTCTTTCTCGTGGATGTACATTTTGAAAAAAAAAAACAACAAAAGGGAACTTTTCCCTGAATTCCATAATGGATTCCCTAAGAACCGGGGCCCACACAGATGTCAAGTTCAGATAAGGCTCATATTCTGGCTCCACCCCTTCAGGCATTTCTGGAAAATCAGGCAGACAATTTAGACAGTTTAGTGGGAGATGGTGACCCATAAATGAGCTCCGGGGCCCATTAAGCTGACACATCACCTGACAAATGGCAGACTTCTAGCCAATTCCAGTCTGGTTAGAACTGGATGTGTATGTAAGTGCAGATTATCGAGATCCATAGATAATTTGCTACCTGCTCATTTTTAATGTGTTTGTGAACATTCATGAGAAGCTCATTAATTGTAAATGTCTGTAAGCTTATTGTGTTGTAAACCAAGGCTGACAGCACAATAGGCACCGATAAAAGGAAGTGTCCCCTTCACCAGCCAGTGTTAACGCTGAGAAGGAGCAGGCGTGCAAATCAGCCCAGGGGTAAATGACAGGATTGCTGGGCTGCACACGAGGCCCTTATCTGAGGAGTTTTACATCCCTGTCCTCAGGTAACCGCAGAGATACAAGCCGCTGTGATAAGAGTGATGTTAACCGCATTTACCACGGTGAGGCGACAGGGTCAGACACCCAGGCCCAGTAATCAGGGAAATCCGTGAAGGCCATGGCCTGACAAGGCTGAAATCCATTTGTTATTCTCTGTTCGGAATGCCCTTGCTCCTTCTCTAGACTGGTGGGTTCCGACTCATCTCTCAAGATGACTCAGTTCCTCCTTGAAGATTTCTCTGACTTTGCCAGGGAAAACGTTTCCTCTTCTGCACTCTGAGAGTCCTTTGTGCAGTTTTCTGGAGGAGCTCTAACTAAGTGGGTATTTGAAATGCCTGCCCCTTTCTCCATATCGAAGTGAATGCAGAACTCCAAACTTCTTTATGTATGCCTTCTAGAAATAAACATTTTTAGGGATGTACTACTCAAGCAAAAGCATCCATGAGCAATGCAAATTTTGTTAATAATATGAGGTCCAAGGGGAAAAAATAACATTATTCAGTACCTTGGCTTCCACAATTTAGTTTGCTTCTTTCCCCTTCTGGACCCTCTTCTTGCCTGATAGGAAGGGGCTGTAGAGTCCAAAGCCCCAGGAGGCCACCTCTGCTCCTACCAGGCTTTTCAAATACTCATTCATTTATTTATTTTAACAAAATCGAGTTTCTAGGGGAAATTACCTTATTAAAGACTAAAGTAATATACTTCTATTGGTCTTACTGTATGTATTCATATGTACATTATAGTAGATATGGGACTCCAGAGGGGGAAAATATCCATGCACTTAATAGATACACAATTGTATCCCGTAGTGCAGGCTAAACTGCTGCAACAAATAGAACCAAACAACGTACGATGGCTTAAACACAATGTGATCTTATTTCACACTCACGTGGTAATCCCAAGTAGGTGTCCAGGGTGTGTGGTTGACAGCTCTCTTCCGCTCAGCAATCCAGGGATCCAGCCCTCTTCCATATTGAGCCTCCATTGTCTTGTAGGGTATGGCCATCGTCTGCAACAAAATGGCAGAAACAGAAAGAGCATGGAGTGGGCCATGTGGGAGGTTTTGTTGTTCAAGCCTGAAAATGGCAAACATATGACTTCCATTCATATCCCACTGGCTAGAACTTAGTTACATCGTCATGCCCAACTGCAAGGGCCACTGGGAAGTGCATTTGCTGTATGCCCAGGAAGAAGAAGGAATGGGTTTTGGTGGAGAACAAGCAGTTTGTGCCACATCAATCTAAAGTTGGTTCCTTCCCCTGTTTCCCCTCCTCATGCTCTGCAGAGAACATAGATCACAACTGTGCTGGGGTGCACACAAGCCCTCTCATAGGCATCCCTCATATTTGAGGCATTCTTGAAGAGTTTCAGGTTTCCAGGTATTTTTTATATTTAACCATGTATTTCCCCCTTACTTCCATAATGATTTTGGAGATATGTTACCAAACACAGAATACAGGTCCCACTTATGAATACTTACATTTACACCAAATAGTACCCCAACTTTGACTATAGAATTTGATTCCTCCCACCCAAACCCTGCTATATGGTGACCAAACATACAATTGGTTTCTATGACCTCACACCTCGATTTCAATACATTAACAGCATAGGGTAAATAGACATTTCCCTACTCCATGGGGCTTGACTTATCCATCTGCCACAGCTGCTTGGTATTTCTGCTAGCAGATAGCAAGAATCCCTAACTGCAAGAGCCTCTAGAAGTTACTATTTCAGATGCTTCCAGGCAATGCCTTTGACAGGTTATAAGCTTACTCTCTCGTTAAATGAAGTTTCTGGGTAATGGGCCATTTGGTGGTACAGTAAGTCCTCTACATACGAATGAGTTCCATTCTGAGAGTGCATCTGTAAGTCCAATTTGTTTGTAAGTCCAACAAAGTTAGCCTCGGTACTCAACTAACACAATCGGCTGTATAGTACTGTACTGTAATAGGTTTATAATACTTTTCACACAAATAATACATAAAAAACAAACAAACACACAAAAAAGAAAACATTTTTAATCTTACAGTACAGTAGTACAGTACAACAGGTGGCATACAGAGGCACATTTGCATCTTTGAAAGTTCTCAACTTGAAGGTTCGTATGTGGGACTTACTGTATGTCTATTTGACAAAACATTTGCCAAAATCAGTGAGCAGGGCTTCTCCAACTGCTGCAGAAAATGACTGCCATGATCTACTCAAACCTGGGGTTCCTGTAACATGGCTGGTATTTCCTCTCAGTGATTATGTACAATGTAAGACTAACCCATTTTAAAGCCCTTTCAGCTATTGTCAAACCAGCCAGAGAAAGCCAATAAACAATAGAGATAAGCTAAAGGGAAATATTAGCTCTTTGTTTTATAATTAATTAAGAATGCTGACAGCTGAATATTATAGAATGACTATCTAAAAATGGCTTAAAGATATGCATTCAGCTCACATAACAAGAAGTTGGGACACAAAGCTTTGGGTCAGCTTCTCTGCAATTCCTTTGCTTTCTCCTCATGGTCACAAAGTGGCTGCTGCAGTACCATGCATCACATCCTCACATACCATCTAAAACAGAAAGTGAGAAATAGGCCTTTCCCTTGAAGTTTTCTCTCTCTTTTTATCAAGATGGTTCTCTGCACACTCACTTCAGCACGCTGCTCCTTAAGACTAATTATTTGTTTCTAGATCAAGCACTACCTTATGGGAATGGAATTAGCATGATTGGTTTTGAACTGGAATGATTCATGTTGTGGGGGTGAATATATTGCCCTAAATTGTGTCTGTTACCTGAACAAAATTTAGATTCTTCTAGAAAGTAGAAGCAGGGATCATTAGTGGGTAAGCAACCAATGGTATCTTCTACATTCCTCAAAGAGTGGCTAAATTTTTCACTGTACTAAGCCAGATTGAAAGAAAACATTTTTCTGAAGATTATCACATGTCCACTCACATGTAAAATCGTTTATAAAACCATGCTTTAATTTTATAATCTCACCTTCCACTAAAGCATTTCTTTTCATTGCTTAAATAGCAACTATAATTATTGAGTGCTTACTATGTGCTCAGCACTATATTAAGTGATTTAGGTGTATTATCTGATTAAAGTCACCAAATAAACAACATGAAGTTGGCCCTGTGAGATCTTCATTTTGCAGATGAGGAACCTGAATGGTTAAAAGCCTTTGCGTAAGCACCCACACATGGTAAGTGGTGGAAGCTAAATTTGAACCCAAGACCTCTGGCTTCAGAGTCTGAGTTCTTAACCATTATATGCTATTAACGTTGTTTCCTACATTTCTAAGTACCCTTTAAAAAATATACCCCTCTGACAAATTCACAGATTTCAAGACTTGAAAAATTTGTCCCTACTAGGCCTTCTACAAGAAGATTAAAGCAATATACCTAATATGATTTTTGGTTTTTAGGAAGCTCAGAGGTATTTTTGCATTCATTTGCATAATTTTCTTCAGTCAGAGATTCTTTATAAACTTTTCCTCTTCCCTTATCTTGCCTTTATTTTTTATGCTTAACTTGCCTTTTGCAAATCTGTTAGTCCTAGTATATCTATGCTTTCAGAAGCCATTTTGGAGGAAAAGGGTGATGTAAACAAATCTAATGGTCATATGATATGCATGCTGAAGGTTAAGGAGTGAAAAGCACTGATGTCCAGAACTTGTTTTGAAATGCATCAAACATAAGTTAAATTTATGCATGGATGGAGGGATGGATGAATGGATAAATAAGTGATAACACAAATATTGTAGAATGTTAATTGTAGAATCCAAGTTGTAGGTATATGGGTTTCACTGTACAATTCTTTCAACTTTTCTGTGTTTGAAAATATTCATCATAAAATGTCTGGAAATATGTCGATAAGGATCTAGACTCACTTTTATAAAATAATCTCACAAAAGGATAATACTTCCTAAGTAACAAGAGGTACGCAGAGGCCAAATAGTGCCTAATCTTGTATACCAGGCTAAGAAATTGGGACTTAATTCAAGATAATTGAGAGATCTTGGAGGATTTTAGTAGAGGACTAAAATGTAAGATAGGCCTGGTGACATGGAGGAAGAATGGGTGGGACCAAGGGGGAGGCAGAGAGACAAATTAGGGGATGCTGTAATTGTCCAGATGAGAGTGAGATGATAGTGTCTGAGCAAAGATGGTCACAGGGAGAGAGGTGAATTTAGGGAAAAAACCAAGAGAGAAATAAGGAAGACTTGACACTTGAAGACGTGTGGGGACATGGGGATATCTAGTAGGACTCAGGCTTCTAACTTGGGGCAGTGGGAGTGGTGAGGCCATTCTCCTGCCATGGGGTCCCAGGTGGAGCCTTGCTGCTGAGTGGGCAGCACGGGGAAGTACCCGTCCCCTGTCACAGAGCCGTTTTCCTCTCTGGATCCCCACCATGGCCTGAGATCTGCTGAAGTGCTAGATTTCTCCTGCATGGTGTATTTTTTTTTCTGCTTCCAAGTGATGTGAATCCATGCTCTGCCCTCCTATACGGTCAGAGCCTGCTGAGAAAGAACACTGCAAATGGTTTCTGAAATGCTTTCCAAGCCATCTGGAGCACAGGCTGAGGGGAAGCCCCCCAGCATGGGCCCAGCTCTGACTCCTGGGTTCCTGGATTCATACCCCTCGTTTGCTGTCTCTGGGAAGCAAACCCTGGGCTGCCTCACTTTATTATGAAATTAAAATCGTTTCCAAGGACCTCAAAGGGGAAAATGAAATTGTTTTCAGCTTTGATTGTGGTCATAATAAAATAGCTATTTAGGGGGGATTGTGTTATTCTTGGATAAACAAGGAGCAAAAATACTTTTTTACAGTTTGCCATAAAGACAGCAATAGGACTTTTCACAAGATAAACACAATCAATGATTCAGGGAAGATGAGGGCATCTATATTTGTTCTTCCTTGGACATCACGCACAGTGGGATATTTGGTCTCTACAAGCTGAGGAAGCGGCAAGACAGCTTCTGGTACGCTTTCCCAGTTCTACCAGATATGTCCAGATGTCAGAGCCCTGGCAGCTGGCCTCTGAGGGCCCTGCAGGATGGACAATGGGTCCTCCTCTCATTTACTATGCCCTGTGCCTCTTCTGTGTAACTTCTTCCCAGCTTCTTTGTTGAAATTAGTTTCTGGAGACAGAATCAGATTCCGCTTACTTACATGGAGCATTGACCATATACACTAAGCATGCACAGAATGTTCTTACATGTTACCCCATTTGATCATCACAGCAACTCTGTAAAGTAAGGAAGGACATTCTTATTTTCTAAATTGGAAAGCTGAGACTCAGAGAGGAAAAATGACTTGCCCAGACCTCACAACTGGTGAGTACAGATTCCACTAAAGTTCTTTCCTCTACTCCAAGCTGCCTCTTCTCCCCTTGAGATCCAGGCCTTTGGAGGACACCGCTGACTGACACTGTCTAGTGGAAATCATGCAGGATTTAGTGACCAAGCCCTGGGACCTTGGGAAAATCACTCTGAGACTTTTTGCATCTTGGTGCTCTCATTGGTATAAAGGGGAGAAGTCAGTTCGACCTTACAGGATTGGACTTTGTAAGAAGTAATTGGTAGAACATATATAAAATGTCTCAAAATAAATGGCTCGAAAGAAATTAATTCCTTAATAAGACATATGTCAGCTTGTTCTAGGATGATGGGTCAGTCTACCCTCTCTCTCACTATTCTGGGCTTCAGCTTGTGCCCAAAGGCAGGAAAGAGCAGAGGCACTTCTTTCTTCCATCCTGAAAACAAAAGGACAGCTTCGTTTCAAAGCGCATTATGTACTATTAGATCATTTCTAAACGTCAGTCTTTAAATCAGAGTAGTATTCAACTTCCAAATGATCCAAGTGAGTAGGCATTTTTGCTGCTGACCATTGGTTTTAAAGAAAGGCTGGATTTTCAATCCCCTGAGTTTGCAAGATATCATTTGTGACTAGGACTCTCCAGTCTGCTCCCTTCTAAGTGCTTGAATGAAGACCCATGCCAGCCTTCTAACCCTGTTTCTAGGAGGAGGGAAGGCAACAGGAACTATGGCAGTGTGCACTGAGCTCAGTGCTTTTCTCTGTCCCACTTACCTCTACTCACCTTTGGTGCCTCAGCTTTGAACCAAGCTGGGGATTCTAGGAAACACGCTGCCTCCTATCGCCCAGCCCTGGCTTTCCCAGGCCTGGTTTTGAACCCTTAGGCTTGAGCTGATGCCAAATTTTACGCCTCTCCCTTGAGCTCTCTTTTAGGTCTACACATTTTAAGGCCTGGCTTGGAGACTTCATTGGGCATAAAGTATATGGGATCTTTGATTTTCCAATAATAAATAAATCAGAGATTAGACTAAGAGCTGCTGAAATCTCAGAAATCTGCCCCCAGTTTATTGCAAATCTCTTTATATGTTCAGATGCTTTGGATATACATTAAAGTCTTTGGCCCATATTTATGGTTTTGAACATTGCCTTAGCTTTTTACTAATGCATCAGTAATTGGCATGGGAATGAGAAGGGACCGACTTTAGCTGATGCCCCAACTACTGACCTCTCTTGGCAATAACTCCTGATGCTTAAGAGGAATCAAAAGCATCGTAGAAAAATCCACAGATTTTTCTCACGTGTTCTGGGAACTCAGAAGCCCTTGGAGAAGTAAAATTATCCTTAACATCATCATCAGAAGGCAAGGGAGGTGATATGGGCCCTCCCCTATTAAGAAGGGTGGGGACGGTTGGTGCTATGGGGACACAGGGGGAAGTTGCTCATGGGGACATCTGGAGGCCCACCTTCCTCTCACTATCTTCTCTTGCAACTGGACCAAATTCAACAATATGGCCTTCCTTATGCTGGACCATCAGTGAGTAGGTATGTCAGGGGCACATGAAGGCACAAAGAGTTTGGGATTGTGGTGGGAGAAGAAAAGATGGAGAGATGCGAGAGACAAACTTTACCACCCTCATAGCTGATCTGTTGATTAGAATTATGACACTGTACCAGGACCATTAGCAAAGCAGGATACATGCAGATCAGGGAGACCAGGATACAGAGGGGATGACAAACCATGTCACGAGAGAAAGCTGAAAAGCGCAGAGCTGTTTAATGTGGAAGAAAAGATGGCATAAGGGCAATGAGAGCTGTTTGTCAATATCTGAAGTGTGAATATGAAGAAGACTTGCTCTTCAATCAGAGAACCCAGAACTAGAAAGATGCAAATGAAAATACTCCTACAACATTTTTAAGGGTTCCAACAATGAAGGGAGGGGAAATGGAATACTCTTGTTTATTGAGCGCCTTCTATGAGCCAGGGTCTGTATAAGGCACTTTGTGCGCCTTTGATCATGAAGTCTTCACCTTGTTTCTGAAAGTTTATATGATGAGAGAACTGAAACTCAGAGAAGTTATGGAGCTTATCTGAGATCCCAGAGCTAGTGAAGAGCTTGGATTTGAACTTCCATCACTTCACACGGACCCTATTATGGTAGGTGATCAAGCAGAGTCTGTGTGACCTCATGTTGGAGGAACTGAAGAGGGATTCCTATGTGAACCAAGGCTAACACTCACTGCTCTCTGAGGTCCCTTCCAGTTCTGGAACTCTGTGCACAGTCCTGGTGGCTCAAGGAAGCATGGCTGGAGTGCCGAGAGCTGGGAGGAGGAAGGCAAGAGGAATGCTTTGTGGGTAAGTCATCTGTTCAGCAGAATGATGTGAATGACAAATGGGCCTCCCCCCGGGACTGATTCCCTCCAACTGTACCCAACAATAAAATGCTCCACAAAGAAATCTGACAATTTGGTTGTTAATTCAAAACATCCTTCTCCAAGCTGCCTATAACTATAACCTAATTGTTGCAAGTTGGTGGTTTATAAGAAAAGAATAGAAAAGAAAGTAAAATTACATTAAATACAAATGTGCATTTCTTCTGCAATACCTCACTCTGTTTTTATGTTCATTTTACCCTGTACTCTTTCATGTTACTGTCAGATTCTTAATCTATACACTAAACATTTATTTCTGTAAAAAGTCTAATGTATTTTCAAGAAATAAGAGGTTTTCCCACTCTCTCTTATGAGAGGTGATTCAGTGGTAGATAGTCTGGACCCTGGAGCCTAGGACTTGATTTTAGGCCAGGGATGCAACAGTAGCTAGCTGGCTATTTGACTTAGACAACTTATTTAACTTCTCTGAATTTTGGTTTCCTCATCTATAAAATCAGATTAGAATCTATACATTTCAGGGGCTTCCCTGGTGGCGCAGTGGTTAAGAATCTGCCTGCCAATGCAGGGAACACAGGTTCGAGCCCTGGTCCGGGAAGATCCCACATGCCGCGGAGCAACTAAGCCCATGAGCTACAACTTCTGAGCCCGCGAGCCACAACTACTGAAGCCCACGCACCTAGAGCCCGTGCTCTGCAACAAGAGAAGCCACTGCAATGAGAAGCCTGTGCACTGCAACGAGGAGTAGCCCCCACTTGAAGCAACTAGAGAAAGCCCGTGCACAGCAATGAAGACCCAATGCAGCCAAAAATAAATAAATTAAATAAATTAAAAAAAAAAAAGAATCTATACATTGCAATGGGGGGGGGGGTGGTCTACAGATGATTTTCTACAAGAAAGTCTTTTAAGCTCTAATAGAAAATACTGGTGTTTGTTACTCTTTTCTAGGTCAAAGGGCTGGGCCCATGAGGCATTGTTTTGGCTCCTGGGATAGTTTCAGATTTATTTATTTATCATCCATCTCTCCACCCACCTATCCATCCATGTCTCCATCCCCCTATCCAGCTTTCTATTTATTTAACAAATGTTGATTGACTTTATGTTATGTACCAGATATACAATCAGGAGCTAGGAATATTGGCATGAATTAGATATAGCATGATTCCTGCCTCCAAAGACCTTCTTTCCAAAGAGAGGGGAAGACACATTTATATATAATTATGTAATGAAGAAACCATGGTATAAGGCTGTACCTCTTAAACTTTTTGGGGAAACGTAACCATCTCAGATTATTTTGCTTTCCCAATCGTCTATTAGAAATAATGGAGACTATCATGAGAATTTCAATTGTGAATCTGTCCTGGAGTGGGAAATAGAGGAAATCTCAGATACAAAGAAGGGAGGTACTTCCTCTGGCCTTTGGGGCTGGAAGGGGGGATGGGGATGCCCTGGGAGACTGGGAAATGATTCTGGTGGTGAGTGACTCTGACTCCTGGAGCAGGCCAGGTGAGCTGTGCCCCTAACTTCAAGTTGTTCTATTCTTGGGCCATCGATGGTAGTTCCAGGGACAGCAAGTGTGGTGGATGCTTTGTTTCCGAACTGCTTGTCTTAACAAGCAACAATTCAGGGAACTGAGAATAATCTGAGGACTCAGGGAGAGCGGGCGCCACCGCACGATCCCGGGGGAGAGCTAGCGCTCAACTTCAGCCACCCTGCCGCAGTGGGCGCTCCTTGGGAAAAGGAGGAGCATGCGCGTGAGAGATGAGCCGGCCTGGCTGCACGGAGCTGGGATCATCTAGCTGTTAGCGTCCAGGCCAAGTGTGCGGACCTCAGCTCAAGCTGCAGACCTGGCAGGGAGCTGGAGGCTAAGCAGGAACTGGGGAAGTAGACCCCCGAGGGGTGCCTTTGCAGCGGGCATTAGGGGAGTAGGAACTTCCTCCATGTCCTGGCTAGCAAGATTAATCACACTTGCTGGGGTGATGGGCAGCTCTGCCCAGTGGGCATTCTCATTGACTTAGGGGTATATTGAAGCTCTTCATTTTCTCAGGCTTGGCTGGCTGAGGTGGGCGGGTGCTGATAATTTTGATCATGTACTATCTTCTTCATGTCTTTATATACCTTCTTCTTATTCCCATGTGTATACAAATGCAACACACAACTTTGAGAGGTTTATGTGAGATTTAATTTCACCCTCCATCATTTCCTTCTGTGTAATTATATGCACCATTTGTGTTTCACTTATTATATGTCAGGTCCTACACTAAATGCTTTGCATACACTAACAATATATCTGTTAAGATTCTTTATGTGGCAAGGAGCAGAACCATCTCCAACTGGCTTCATCAATAGATGGTACCTTGGCTCGTGTAAAGGAAAAGTCCTGAGGCAGGTTTAGTTCAGGGGATCAAGGTATCAACAAGATCCAGTTTATTTCCATCTCTTTGTTTCACCTTTCATAGTTCATCTTCACCTTAAGATTGGCTCCATGGTCATGAGATGTCTACCAATAGCTCCTGGGTCTGTATTGTCTCTCGGTCCACGTCCATAGAATCTCTTCCCTAACTAGCAAACAATCTGGGTTCCATATTGGACCAGCTTAAGTCAAAGCCCACCCCTGAACAATCACAAAGGGAAGGGGATGGAGTTGTGCTGACAGGTTGAGGTCTACATCAGTGACCTGCTCGGCCACTGACATTGTCTTTTTTCCTTTCTTGTCTTACTTCCCTGTTCCTCTCCTCAGTATACAAGATCTGCTTTGGAGGAATACAACCCAAAGCAGTATCTCTGCCCCACAACTGAGGTATAGGAATCTCGAGCCATTCTTTTCTTTTAATTTCTTCTTTTAATTAATTTTTATTGGAGTATAGTTGACTTACAATGTTGTGTTAGTTTTCGCTGTACAGCAAAGTGAGTCAGTCATAGATATACATGAATCCACTCTTTTTTAGATCCTATTCTCATATAGGTCATTACAGAGTATCTGTAGCCATTCTTACCGTACCTAAGAAAGTACCATCGACATAACAGGGACTTAATAAGTGCCAGTGGGTGGATGGATCCCAACCCAGGAATGTGGTTACCACACAAAATGTACTTTGTCCCTTGCAGGCAGAGTGTGACCATGATCCTTCCCCACCCTCATTTCATTAATTCTTCTTTGGGTCCCATAATGATGTAAGGAAGACAGATACAGGTGTTTCTTTCTAAACCTTAGCAGATTGTTTTGACTGAAGCTTTCACCGACATCAAGGGAGCAAACTATAATGGGTACCTGGTTACAAGACAATCCCAGGGAAGAAACATTAACAGAAATTTTATAGATGAGATCCCACAAAATAGTACAGTAGCTTTTCTAATGTCCTCCTGATTCTACTCCAGTCCCAATACCGTGATAACTCACATCTTAGAATACAGATGGGGGGTCAGTGGGAGTGACTTCTGATACTTTCTCCTGACACTCCAGTTAAACAATTTGGATTCAAAAGATTTCTAACCTTTCCAGACTCTCTATAATGGAATGTAAACAAAGTTCCTTAGGGAGTGATAAAATATTATTCATGAGAAAAATGGGGGGTATAATAGAAGCACCGTAAAACCACCAGCAGAGGAAGTAACATTTAAGAAAATAATGCCGTGTCCCTGGTTGGTAGATTAAGAAAGAAGGGAAGTAAATCATTTTTATTCTTCTGCTCTTCATAACAGATTGTAATTCTGTTGACTCTTGGGTTTCCACATGGCTAAAGTTAGGTCTATAATATTCATAGAAATCGAAGCCTAGAAGGATTTGTTTTTGTGGGTTCACATGTGTATTCAGATATTCTGAATTAAAGGCAGGATTAAGTTAAATTAGGAAAAGTGCAAGTTATGGTGAGAAGACTTATGAAGGGAAATGAAGACTTCTCAGATCTTTACCGTCTAAATTTTTTATCCATCAACATTGCTCTGAAACACATTTAATAATACTTAAAATGTGTTACATAAAAAATAAAAATATACGATTTGGATAGTCACTCTTGCCTGGACTTAATTGAAGTGTCACAGGAGCCCACTTACTGAAAGTCTGTCCCTAGCACAGGATGATCTGGACAGAAGGAAGGCTGGAGTGGAAGGAATTTCACGTGTTACAGTGAACAAGCTCAACTGGTGTAAATTCAGTAAATTCAGAAAGCAAATGTTTTTTAGTAACAGCTTTCTTGGGGAATATAATTGGCATAAAATAAACTTCACATGTTAGAAGACACAATGATAACTTTCAACATATACACACTCATGAAACCATCTCTACACTCAAGATGGTGCATACGCCAATCTCTCCTCAGAATTTCTTTATGACCCTCTGTAACCCTTAGAAACCAACTTAATTTTTAGTTCCTATTCTTCTTTAAGCTTATTTCATGAGGCCAGTTCCTTTTCTGCCCTTGGATGAAAACTTGGGCTATCCCTTGAATTACTCTTAAGTAATAAAAAAAGTTTACCAGTCACTTAAAGTCTCAAAACATGTTCTCAATTTATAAATCAAATAATCCAATCTCATGTAACAGTGAAATTTTCCATCTAGATTTACTGTTACGACTTTTCTCCTTCTCCTACCTTGGGTCTGCTGCAGAGGGCGGGCTGTGGTGAGAGAGCAGGGTATGGGTGGCCACTTTTTCTTTCCCTACACAGTAGTTTTATTCTTCTCTCCCCCTCCTGCTTTCTATACCTCTGGAGCTGCAGCACAATGATCCAGAAGAGGGAAGAGATGCACAAGAGTTCTTACATGAGTAGTCCTGTTGAGTGAGAGCACACACGGTTGGAGTCTCCAGAGAATCCCACCCCTACCCTCATTGCTGGAGGTCTTCATCTGCTGCACTCTTGATGAAGGCTCTCTTCCAGCTCCTTCCAGCTCCTTGTTTACTCCTTTGCAGCCTCCTGACACTTAATGGTGTCCCTAGTTTGTTTCTGCTAAGTTCTCTCTATCCCTTCAGGTCCTCTTAGGTGAGACTTAAGATGACCCCAGGCAGACTCTCTCTTACATGGGCCCAAGTGTAGTCCAGCTTTCTTTGTTTCTTCCAATCTGAAGAGGTTACCCCAAATGTAGCTCTCCCTCCTTTGTTCCTCCATGTGAGCAGCATATTGGCCGTAATATCTGTTCCTAGAGAGGTATTAGATACAGCCACGCTGCTGAATCCCCTCACCCCATGCCCAGAGGACACATATCAAGGTTCACTAGTCACTTCCTTTAAGTTCCTCTCTTTTGACCTCAGCGTAAAGGTAGAAGAAGCTTCCAATTTCTCCCTTAGGGAGCTGAGACTCAAAATACATAGACTCCTCTAAAAATCCGTTTCTAATCTTCAACTCAACTCATTTTAATCTTTGTTGTGGGTGAGAGTTAAGACTTACATAGCCCGGCTTTTGCATATCTTTTTTCAATTCCTGCTTCATGGCTTCTCACCTCACTCTGGTATGTTGCATATATAGTCTTCAACTAAAATTAAGACAGAAGAATCCATTTTAACATTCTTTAATATAAGTTTCACATCCTGGAGGCTAGATGGTTCAGATGGAACATGCAAAACTGTGTTCTCTTGAAGACTTGGGCTTCTGATTTTTCATTATTCTTCTTGTAGACAAAGAATGTTGTCTATCATTTTGGTAAACAAAGAAGGATGCTGCAGCCATAAAGCCATCCAGCAGCCCCATGGTGCTCCCCGAGGGGAAAAACAGGATACTGGCCTAGATAGTTAAAAGGCATGTCAAAGGGATCATTTCAATGAACTCAGACTCCTACATCTTCCCTTACATAGAAAAGCACTAAAATCATTAACTTGAGATGTCTGTTTCTGTGATTAGCAGTAATCTTTTGAGGCTTGACTACATGGTTTTTGTTTGTTTGTTTGTTTGTTTCAGCAAAAACTCCTATATATCCTAGCTCCTCCCTCAGACTTTGGAACAGTCCGCTAGAGCTATTTGAGAGGTTGCTTTCCCTGGCTATAGTCCTCTGTTAGGCCACTGAATAAAACATAATTCTCAACTTTTAGGTTGTGCATTTGTTTTCCAGTCAACATTCTTTAAGACAGTAAAGAAGGTATGAAATGCCACCTGCTCTCCACTACAAATCCAAGCCTGGAAAATCACACAATGACATTCCTTCCTTCTCTCCCTGTCAAAGATATGCTTCAAAATATAACAAGAAATAAGATGATGACTTTGAGCAAAATGTACCTGATAAGAATGAATACAGTAAGTGTTAAACAACACAGAAACGGTCATGGAAGAAAATATGTTTCAAGCTGAGAGAATGTTCTTCAGTCCATCACTGATTCATCTTTGTACCTTCCTAAGCCCCTGATATAGGGCCCGGCACATAATAAGAATTTATGAATGTTGTTTGCTTTGTCCCAAACACATTCTCAGGTGTTGACTTCTGAGTTATAGACAAGGTCAGTTAGTACCACAGTTCACATGTCTGGTGGCTATGTATTGGCTGAGACCAAGCAGTCTAAGAGCATCCACTCTGAGACCCTTGTCCCCCACCTACAGTTGTCACCTGCTGACTTCCAGGCCCTTCCTTGTTGTTATTGAGGATTTGGAGATTTAATCACAATTTTTCCATTCCACAACCTCAGGCAATTTCAATATCTACATAGGTCACCTATCAAATGACCTGCTTCCTAATATCTGGGCCTCCTTGATTCCTTTTACCACCCTCTCTACAACGTTTCGGAGCCACATCTTATCACCTGGAACTGTTCCCTCAGAAAAGTCCCTCTTCTGCTTCTTACTTTGACCACAACTCCCAATCCCTGCTATCAATCTCATCTCCTCTTTGTCACTATCGCTGCACAGACTGTCACTTGGTCCTGCCATTCTCTCTCCTACTTCCCTATCCATCAAGGACCCCATGGTTGATCACTGCAATTACTTTCTCAAAGACATCCTCAGTTTCCTTGCCCTTGTATTTTTCTGCTGTATTTGCCTGATAAAACTTCAACTCTAGATCTATTTCACATTCTTTTTAGTCTACTACACCTGTGCAGCTGAGCAATGTTGGAGAAAAACAAATAACCATAAACTTTGGTATTCTAGAAATTCATGCTCTTTAACCTCATCTTTGGTCAATTTCTTCTAGCATTTTCTTTACAATTATCCCAATCTTTCCTACTCTGCAAGCCTCCCAGTCAGCCTCTACCTACCCCACCCCATCCCAACTCTCAGCCAATAGCATTTTCTTGTACTTTATAACACTCACCATGTGCTTGGGCCCTGGACATTGGTATTTTGTAAAAGCTCCCCAGGTGATTCTGATCCGCAGCCACTGTTATGGACCACTGATCTAAAGAAACCCCGAAGACACCTAAAACCCAGCTTAGGGAATCTGTCTCAGGCCTCTGGCTCCACATCACCTCTACTTATTCTATTCACCACCCACTCAGTATCCCATGGTCCCAGCCACTGGGCCCATCTTGGCTTCTTTTATCTCATTTTGCTCCACTAGGATTTGATCACCTAAATTTAGACTACTGAGCAGGGTACTGCAATGATGACCACATAAGGTCCTTGTGATAACCTCAGCTACACACACATAACTGCTGGCATGGGGCACCATGTTTCTGTGTCCCTGTCTATTAAGAAGGGGTATCAACTGGAGGGATGGAGCTGTAAATGCCTTTTAAAACCAGGCTGCAGAATTAAGACTGTGTTATTGTCGTCTTGGCAGCATCACTACCAAATCCCTCTAAAGATGAATTTCCTTCCCTGTAAAGTTTGGGTTAGTTTGCCAGTGAGAAGATGCATGAGATTTGGAAGGTGGAAATGGAGTGGTCATTCTTTTCAGAAAGTTGTGGTGGTCAGACACTGCAGGCTTCCAGACCCCTCTCAACCCCTTCATGGTAGCAGTGGTTGGAGAACATCCTTGGTCCAGTTCATCCGGATTCATTCTAGTGAATGTTTCTCTGATCCTCAGATGGTAGATCCTTCTAGGTCTTCATCCCCCCCAACTCTTCCTACATTTAAGTCCTAATTCCAATATTAATTCTCTTCTTCCCATAATGGCATAGAGGCTAAATTTTCTTGACTGAATGTAAACTGATACAGGGGCTTAATATGCTGGGCAACGGAGAGCTTCTGAATGTTCTGGACTAGAAGGTCCCACAATAAAAGGAACACTTAAGGAAAATTGCATATTGGGAACCCAGAAACCTATCCAGCAATGATGTTGATAACTACCTCATTTTTTAATGTGATCCTGCTTTGAGGATGTCACCTGGAGGTGTCTGATTACCTGAAGTGGAGGCCAGCTCTGTTGTCATGCTTCTCCCCACTAGCTCTAGTTGATGGTGTGTCAGCATGTGTGTTTGTGTGCACTGGGGATGTGTGATAAGGCAGCATAACTCTCTTTGTTTATACCTGGTCCCGTTTCTGTCGTGAGTCCAGGAAAGGGAGCTGACGTGAGATCCAAACACCTGGCTCTGGTTCTTGCCAACCATATGAGCTGGAGCAAACTACTCCCTCTGCCTGTGCTTCAGTTTCCTCATCTGTTAGTTGGTCAAGCAAATGAATTATCCCAGAGGTGCCTTTCAGCCCTAACATTCCACCAATCCATGAATCCATTAGACAGCAGTTGGATTTCCTTTGACGTCCGACTAGGCTGGCCTGTGACAAGGCCAGCAAGGGCTAGGCCAGGTCTGGAAGTTGGAAGCTTCCTCCTGGGTGTCTGGGGGCTGATTTATGGTCATGACCTTGTTCTGGGATGGCACCTGAGGGCAGCCAGGGAGGTAAGAACCCACAGGCACTAGAGAAGCAAACAATTGTGCCCACAAAGTCAGGGCCTAGGGCGGGCTTGGCCACACCAGCTGCTGACAGACAGACAAATGGATGAACACACCTCACTCTCACCTCTTGGCCCTCTCCTTGACAGGGCTACTGCAGCCTCTCAAGGTGTGATGATTAGGTTAAGAACAAGGCCCAGCGCAAATTTATGGTGTCTATAAGTTTCCTGTGTTTTCTCAAGGAAGATTCTTTCACCAAGTCTCTCCTTTCCCTTGTCCCAAGGCCCCAGGCCTAAGCCACACACAAATCTTGATTTCATCAGGAGCTCTCTGTTCCCTCAGCTGCTCCTGTTTTCCTTCTGAAGACACATGCCCTTTCCTAGAAGTTTTATTGTTCCCCCACCGCCTCATTTTCTCACAAGTTCCTTCCTGGGGAGCTGGGACTCAGCCAGCCTCTTCTTGTGGCGAATAGGCCCAGTGCCCACAAGAAAGCCTTTTTTTTCTTCATTATGTCTCCTGTTGTCATTAAAATAAAAGAAAGACAGTAAAAATCTCTCTTCCTCCTAGTTCTCTTTATAGATTTTCTCATTAAGAGAATTAACAGCAATCAAAGACAAAGCCATAGCTGCTTCTCTTGAGACAAATCAACTTCAAACTATTTGCTACTCAAGTCAAAAATGGTGATTGCTGGCTGCCAACACTGAGCTCCCAGAGTCAGCTTCTATCCTTGCCTCTGCAGTACAGCTGGGCAGCCAGGGAAGGAGAAGGCGGTGGTGTCTGAGGGTACACATTCGTACCCATGAACCACTGTCTTCTAGGGTGAAAGGGGAAGTCCATGCTTGGTTGCCGATTAGGCTTCTATAATGGGCCTATAGAACTGTTCTTTCTGGAAGCCATCCAGACCCAGAACAGGTTGAGGTAGAGAGCTCCCCATTCCTGGAAAGGTTTGCATAGAGGATAAATGCACCTCAACTGGCTGAGGAATTACACTGGATGACTGCTGAAGTGCCCTTTTACTCAGAAGGCTCCTGAATCCGGGGGCCCTTTGCCACCTGTCTTGAAATGGCGTCAGAACAGAAGGTTCTTCAAGGAAGGACCCGATAGGATATGGAGCCTAGGTACAGCCATCAGGGATGAGTAGGTCCTCAGGAAGACGTCCCCATGGCAGGCATAATTGTAACTCCAGGTGTGGGTATCTACTAAAATTCTCTGCAGGCAAACCAGAACTTCTCAGGACAGTTGTGGGCACTGCATAATATGACATGGGCAATGCAATGGACACATTCTGGGTTCCCAGTACACGCTGAAGACGAGCTTATAGTGACATTAGCTTAGTGAGACATTAAGTTATAAGTTATAAGTTATTGCATGGAGCATGCAATGGTCTGAGAGTCACGAGAAGCTGGCTACTGTTCTTTTCCTTTCTGTGATCTGGGGAAAGTTATTTTTTCTTTCTAGGTCCCAGTTTCCTCATCTGTAAAAATCCAGGATCCGTCTATATCTGCATTTTTCTAAAGAAAGTTCCAGGGAAACTTATTCCCATTAGGTACTTCACGTAAAATGATTTCATGGTAAAATATGTTTGGAAACACCGTGTGTAATGATGCTCCTTAGAGAATGACAACACTGATGTGCCTGTGAAAGGCTCCAAAAACCCTGCAATGAAAACATGTTTCTCTTTGTTTAACCTTGTGTTTGCAGAATATCTTTAAACATAGGAGTCTTGTTTTTCCAGTACAAGCCTTTATCACCCAAGGAACTAATACTCCTCGGCACGCTGTTTGTGCCCTCAGGGAAACAGTGATCTAGATAATCTCTGAGGTCCCAGGATAGTATGTGCTTCTCTAGCAGAAGAATCATCAACAAAAATCTTTATCATGACGGGTGTGAGCCAGACCCATGCTGCCTGAATCTCTGGGTTAGTGCCTGCATCTCTGACTAGTGTCTCTATTATGGGCTTCTGCACGTACCCTTTCCTCTGCCTAAAACACTGTCCATACTTTTTGACTGGCTAACTCAGCCTTCTCATCTCAGCTTTAGTGGTACCTCCTCTAGGCTGCCTTCCCCATGCCTCTGGTCTGCGTTAGGTGCCCATTTTATGTCTTTTACTTCCCAGACCCGTCTTCACCAGAATAAAAGGCCTTGCATGTTGTGTTCTCCTTCTATCTCCAATGCCTATTGAAGGGTTTGACATATAGGAGGCCCTCAATAAATACTTATGGAATGATTAGATACAAATTAAGTGACGTGTGGGATTGCTCCCTTAATTGGGATGGGGGAAGAGTGATTACCACTAATGGAAAGAGGTGGAGACATTTTCTTATTACCCTGCGGAAGTTATAGATAGAAAGACATCAGAGCTGTTCAAGACAGAACTGGCTGCCTCTCTTGGGAGAGAGCTTCCCGTGACTGAACATGTTCACCATAAACATAAAGGAGACCATGATCAATTGGAATTTTGAATTTTCATTCAAAATTTGACTTTGACATTTCCTAATGCCAAGAATCTAGGATTTCATTCTTCTTTAATCAGTATTCTGTGTAATTTACATATCCCTACAAAATAAGGGCTCTTTTGTCATATATCTTTGGTTTTTGAGAACTACAACTAAATTTAAACAATAATTAATTTACTAGCAGTCTATTAGATTAATAATAGCAATCTAATGCATTAATAAAAATGCAGTTTAAATGCTGGAGTCAAGGAACAATTAAGCTATATTATGCAGCTCTCAATGATAATAGAGACTAATTTTTAAGTTTATGATATAATGTTAATTGAAAATATGTGGACCTAAACAAGTGTTGTATGAACACTGTGACTGCAACCTGGTAACATGCAGGAGAGAAAAAAGATGGGAAGAAAACACACACTAATGCAGAGTATTTGGTTAAGGAAGATGGGACTAGAAGTAACGTTTGTCTGTTTTTTAATTTGCTTCTGCAAAACTTCTCTTCAATTCTTTTTAATGTGCTTGTCTTCTTTGCAAATTTTTTAAAGATAAAAATAAGATTGGAAATGACAGAAACTATGCTCGCTGGCTCTGCAAACATTATTTTGATTTTTTTCCAGCTGAGGTTTTGGAGACTTTTTCAAAGATAACTGGACTATAAGAATAATTCTGGCTTCACTTCTCTTTCCCAGCTGTCTTGAAGTGTCTTTCATACAGAGACAGAATGACAACAATCACCCCCAAATTCAAATACTTCATCTAGTCGCTGACAACTCCCAAAGACCCAGAGGTGGAAACCAGGCTGAAAGTGAAAAGTTGAGGAGTTTGGGCTTCATCTGCCCTCATTTCCATTTGTGATTTGGGGGTTATGTTTTTTTGGAGGGTGGAGGGAGGTAGGTGGGGACAGTTGGCCCAGGTCAGCAACCCTTTTTCTTTGTCCTAAGATAAATCCCAGAAGCTATTACCAGGAAAAAGAAAAAAAAGTTTCTGTTTGGCTTTCTGCTGCTCTGGCCATAAACAACAGTCTGGGATCAAGGGTGTTGTTGGTGCACAGGATTTAATCTCCGCCAGGTTTTCTTCCCATAAACATCCTTTCAGCTGTCCTGGCCCAAGACATCTTTCCCTTTGTGAGGCTGATGCATGGCTTTCGATGGAGTGGCCTGTGCATTGCTCTCCATGGACCCAACTACCAATTCTGACCCTTCCAGCCTGGAAAATCTCAGCTCATTCATGCTTGAGATATTTAGACCCAAGACAGTCCCTGACTTGGTGGCTAAATATAACTTAATGGAACAGAGAGGCCTGGCATAGTAGAAAGCGCATGGCTTTGGGAAGTTAGAACAATTTAAGTTTGAACCCCAGTCCCTCTGCTTACAAACAATGCGACTTTGGTTAGACAAGTTACTTAACTTCCAGAAGCGCTCGTTTCTCCTTGTGATTCCTACTTTGAGGGCTGTCTTGTGGATTGAATAAAGTATCAGATGCAAAGTGACTGGTAGCATAAATTCAAGTTCCTATTCCATTGGTTGCTAGTATCACAGACTCAAGTGTTGAAACCACATTTTCAAAATATTTCTGATGAACTAAACTGGGTCCTGAGGAAACTCACCAAGATGATGAGTGGTCTGGAAGCCAGTCCCTATGAGGAGCCGGTGAAAGAATTGAACACATTTTGTGTAGAGAAGATCAGGAGCTATAATAACTATCTTCACATCTATGATTCACTCAAATCTGAAAGAGGGAGCTGACTTGTTCTATTTTTCTTCCTCTGTTACTAAAGAAATATTTATTGAGTGTCTTTTTTTTTCAATGGAATCTTTCCCAGCAATACTTATATTTGGGCTAGGAAGGAGTTTTTATTTCCACCCTGGGGCTTTGGTAACAATGGCTGGGTGAGCCATTACTAAAGAGAACATTGGGGCTCCATAGCTGGGATTTTAGGATCAGTAATTCTTAAACAGGTTGGCAAGATAAATGAGATATTTTACACATTATAAGGTGGAGAGAAGCTGCCACTTCCCCAGCCAACACCCTACTTCTCCTGGCTATGACCAGGAGTCCACTTAGGTCCTCAGGGCTGAAAAGAAGCCAAAGTCTGAACATGGACACACCATCCTGGGTTGATTATTCTGGCAGTAGCTACTAGATCAGATTCCAAACCAGAAACATCAGTTTACAAGGCAAAGTGTGGGTAAGACACGCACGTTTTAACAGAAAGTCCAAACAAAATTAAAGACCCAGCGTATCTATCCCCCTGAGAGAAGGGCAGGAGTCTGGTTCAAGTCTTAGTGGGTAGTTTCCAGATCCCCCATGGATGAAGTAGTTAAGAGTTCAGAGTTAGGAGTCCATCTGTGGTCAATGGGTGGTGGTGAGGCAGGGGAGAGGACCATGGCACCAGTCAGTCAAGCCCCTTGCTCCTGGGGACATCCAACATGCTCACCTCCATGCTAAAACCAGAAGCAGCTGCCACAGGACTCTTTCCTTGTCTAAGAGGTGATTTGATCTTGGGGTAGGACAGAACGTGCATGTGTGGGTTAAGAAGCTCAGTCATGAGGACTAGAGGGATTCCAAGGTGCAGCTCTACATAACCCCATATTCCTCTGCCTCTTTCGTAGCTGAGGCCCCTTGGGGTCCCACGGTAACCCAAGAGAAGATGAAACCAATTTTGTTCCCAGAATCTTAGAAGGTTATGTTTACCCTCAGTGCTTGAGGGAATAGGCTATGCACATCTATTGAGTGTCTTCTATGTGCCAGATCCTGTGCTTATCACTGAGAGTAGACTGGGCAACAAGAGATCTCCTGACCTCCTGGAGCCTGTAATTTAGTTGGAAAGATAAACACTGAATGAGTAATCTTAAGTATGATTGGTAATAAAAAGATTAAACAAGGAGGGTCATGGGCACTGTGGGGTTTTATAACTGGTCCGAAATAGGACGAATGGATGTGAACTGTAGGGTGACTAAGTTCCACATTATGGTCAAAGGAGAGGCATCTAACTGCCTGAAGTCAGGCAGCTTGTGTACTGCACAGAGGCTCTAGCTGAGGGGATGAGTGAAGATTGAAATCTAGGCCTTACATTACTCCTCAAACTGTGCACCTACAGGGTTGCATCTGCTTCAAGGTGGTGCTTTTTCTATTTGCACAAAGCCATCGTATAATCTGGTAGTGGCCCTGAACTGAGGTCTCCAAATTGTGGGCTACTGATATTCTTTGTTGTCCTGTATATTATATTTGTTTACTTATTTATTTATTTTTGTAGTTTAGTTTTTAGATTGGTTAGCTCTTAAATTTTAAAGTCTGAGAGATTTCGCATTAGAATCCAGATTTCTGAGCCCTACGGAAAAACTGGGAAATCTGATAATACTGGCCCCCATGTTCCTACAAGGAGGAAATTAGCTGGGGGTAAGTGACGGTTGCTCCCTTTAGAGAAATAAAGATGTCCCCTGACCCCAATCCTTTACCTCAAGTACCAAAACTTGAGTTTGCTAGCCCTGTTTTTAATACACCCAGAACTGCATGGAACGGGCTGCCTGCTGAGTGATGGATTCCGTGCCTGGTGCTACTGAAGCAAAAGCTGCAGGATCTGGGTCAGAGATGCCATACAAGGGGCCTCTTATACCAGGTAAGAAGTTTTGACCATGCTTTAGGTTTTGTAGGTACCTGAATTCCTGTGAATGAAAGTCTGTCCTTGGTCTCATGACACAGTCTTTATATACATGGCACCAAAGTATATGGACTGAAATAAGAGCTTTCCTTTGTATGTTTGTTTACATGCCATGCCAAAGATCTGAGTCTGTTCAAGAATCCTATAGTGAATTCCTGATGGGAACCCAACACTACATTGTGCGATATAGAGGAATTACAAATTTAGTTTGTTTTAGCTTTATTATTTAGTCTACTAAATGATTGAGTGATCAACTAACTAACTAACTAATATGGGCTAAATTATGTTACCCCCATCCCATAAAAAAAAATCATGTATGATGGATTCCATCATTGGACACAAAATGTGAATTGTGCCCTCCCCCAGGACCTCAGAATGTGATTGTATTTGGAGAAAAGGCTTTTAAAAACATAATTAAGTTAAAAAGAAGTTGTTACCGTAGGCCCTAATCCAATATGACTGATGTGCTTATAAAAGGAGGAAATTAAGACATGCACACTCAAACATATAGATGACCGTATGAGGACACAGTGAGAAGGTGACCACCAGCAAGTCAAGGAGAGAGATCTCAGAAGAAACCAAACCTGCTGACACTTGCCCTTGGACTTCCAGACTCCAAAATTATGAGAAAATAAATTTCTGTAGTTTAAGCCTCCCAGACTGTGGTATTTTGTTATGGCAGTTGCTATAAACTAAATGTTTATATCTCACCAAAATTCATATATTGAAACTAATCCCCAATGTGACGGTATTAAGAGGTAAGGCCTTCGGGAGATGATTAGGTCATGAGGCTGGGGCCACCATGAATGGGACTAGTGCCCTTTTAAAAGAGACTTCAAAGAGCTCCCTCATCCCTTCCACCATGTGATGACACAGCGAGAAGACAGCCATCTATAAACCAGGAAGCAAGGTCTCACTAGGCAGCACATTTGCTGGTGCCTTGATATTGGTTTCCAGCCTCCAAAAAGAATTATGAGAAATTTCTGTTGTTTATAAGCCACCCAGTCTATGGTACTTTGTTATAATAGTCCAAATGGACTATGATAGCAGGCCTAGGAAACTAAAACACTAACTAACTAATACAAGTTCTATTTCCTGCCCTCAGAGAGCTGATATCATAGGAGGGAAGGCTTGATTTGTAAACATTTCCACCAATAGCCCAAGCGATCTTCTTACAGTGAGAACCAGATCACATCATTCCCCTTATTCTTAACCCTCCAGCGGCTTCTCCTTGTATTCAGAATAAAAACAAATTTCTGGCTGGCAAAGTGTTAGTGTGATCTAGTACCCGCCCAATGGCCACTCAGTTCGGGCCACCATCTTTCTTGCTCCTGACACACAGCCACCCTGACTTCTCTGTTCCTCCCACAAGCAGACACCAAGCTCTTTCCCGATTAAGGTCTTAGCATACTTTGCTCTTCCTTCCTGGAATACTCTTTTTTCTTTCCCATTCAAACTCGCTCCCATCATCTCTCCCAGCCAGGGTTGGAAGCGGGGAGTTAAAGGAAGAAGAGGGAGAACTTCCATTTTCTGAGAAACAAGTGAATGCTACAACAAGGCACTGGGCTCAGTTCTTTGCACTCATTTTTTGAATAAATACAAAGCTCTATGAGGTAGAAAATATTAACCTCATTGAACAGATGAGGAAACCAAGGTTTAGAGAAGTCACAAACATAAGTAAGAAGGGGGATGAAATTTGCACCCAACTTCGACTTAACTTGAGAGCCCTCCACACCCCATCACATCACACTGCTGCCCATGGTGCTTGATCACCTACTGGAGGGGCCTCCTGGCTTGTTTCAAGTCTTACAACCTAGGAGTCTTTCTTTTGGGTTAAACAAGGTGCTCTATAGGCTTTTCTGTTGAGTGCAAACGACAATTGAAATCCTCAGCATCCACCCCTCTCTGCTAAAGTTTAAAAATAATCTGTCCTTTGGTTTAACCCAGGCAACTTCAGAAGAGCTTCTGCTTGCACCTAGGCTGGGAGGAAGGGAGACCAGGGAGGGCAATGAGCAGAGAAAAGGAGAGGAGAGGGCACACAGGACACGAAGCTGAGCTGACTGTGGCAGCAGGAGTCAGCAGGGCATGAAGACTTGGGAGTCAAAGCCCTTGGGTTCACTTCTAACTCCACTTGTTGGGGCTACGTCAGTCACTGTATCACCCTGAACTTCAGCTAGAGAAGGGAAACAGGAGTGATGCTTATCCTCCGGGGGTACTCTACAGAAAGCCCAGATCATGGGTGGTAAAGAACCTGGTAAATTATAAAGTATCATAAAAATGAGAGGTGTTGGTATTATTATTATTATTACTTTGTAAAAATATTGAGAATGTCGGTGCTTTGAGATGACCTAGAGGGGTGGGACAGGGAGGATGGGAGGGAGGCTCAGGAGGGAGGGGATATGGGGACATGTGTATGCATATGGCTGACTTGCTTTGTTGTGCAACAGAAACTAACACGGTATTGTGAAGCAATTACACTCCAATAAAGATCTATTAAAAAAATATATATTGAGAATGGAATGAACCCAGACTCAGCCCCATTGAATACAGACAAGGCTCGAGGAATTCGACTTGACTGTGGAGGGTTTTGTGGCCTGAGAGGTGAGCCAGTGCATAGGCCATGGGTATAGAAATTAAGCTTTATCCTAGCTGGGGTCAGTGTCCAAGGAGGTCCCAGCAGGTGACAGAGCTGTACTTTCTAAGCAGCAAATAATGGCCAAAGCCCAACAGGTACTGGCATTCAGTTCTGAAGTGATCATCCCATTCAGAGCATGATGCCAGACAAGGAGCTGGGACACAGTGATTCTGTCCAGTCTCCCAAGGTCAGGAAGAACCTGAAAGTTGTTGGACCATGGCCAAATAAGCTAGGGTTGAAGGTGTGCTTGGGTAACTAAAACCCTGAATGGGAAGATGAGGCTGAAGTCCAGTTGGCTGGAGAGCATACAGCGTGGATGCTGTGATGTGCCTCCCAGTTTCCTCTTCAGTGAAGAGCTTGTTGCCTCAGCCATTGAGAGTGCTGTTGGCAGATGGGCCTTCAGTTGTCAATCCCTTAGGATCTGCCTTGGCTGTAGAGATCCCCTTGTCCAAGGTCACACCCTTCCCACCAAGCCCACATTCAGTGATTGATCAGTGCAGGACTGTAAAGACCTGGCCATCTCAGCCCACCCAGGACAACCCTGAAGGGCAATTCCATCTCCACAGCCTCCAAGTGGTTGCCCAAGGCTGCCACTGGACCTGCACCACAGCTAGACTTCTCCTTCTGTTAGTTTCTTCCCCTCCCTTTCTCAAGTGTTGAACCCAAGGGCACTCCTTAATAAACTTCCAGCCCTTATTTTGTAGGGATATGTAAATTACACAGAACACTGCTTAACAAAGAATGAAATCCTAGATTCTCGCCAAGATATAGGTGAACAGAGTCCTGAGTTAATGAAATCAAGATACCTTCAGGTACCATTCTGGCTCCTTCAGATCAAAGCTAATAGCAACTAACCTTGTCATGAACCAGATGCTGTGCTGGGCCTGCACCATAGACAACCTCATTTAATCCTCATGACAACTCTATAGGATAGGTACTTCTTATCTCCACTGTACAGATGAAAAGCCTGAAATTCAGAAAAGAAAAAGAAAAGATTGGCACACCAACTATTCTTGTGTTTGTATGGGATTTGTCCCAAGAGACCCTTCGACTTCACAAGCTGGTATCTTCATGGGAGTTGTTTTCCGCCTCTGCCTCGGAAGGGGCTAATGGAGTTAGTTATCTGCAGGCATCAGGCCACCGTGGGTGATGGAGACATGGGCTTCCTTGGATTTTGGATCCAAGAGCTGTCATCCTGCTTGCCCACAAAGAAACTGCATTTGTTCCCTCCAAGTCATAGCAGCATTAAGTCAAAGCTCTGATCAGAGGCAATAAGTGTGTAAAAAGGAAACCAAAGCAGAAGATGAGTAGTCACATTAGAAGGCTTGTCTGTGATAGGAAGGAAATAATATTTGTTAAATAAACAAAAAAACGAACAAACAGAGGAATTTACTTGAGCTTAAATGAGTCATAGAAGTTTACTATATACGTGTATTGTGTGCATTATTGGTTGGCAAGCTCTGGTTTTCCACAAGCTGTAAGAGAAATCAAGAGAAAAGGCTGACATCAAAGCAGTATTTGGTTTGAGCTGCCCCTTTGATTACATTTATTCATTTGTTCATTCATTTGGCAAGTTTTTTTTTTTTTTAAGTACTATCTTAGTCTGTTCAGGCTGCTATAATAAAGTATTATTTCTCCCAGTTCTAGAGGCTGGGAAATTCAAGATCATTTCAGTTCCTGGTGAAGAATCTGTTTTTGGCTCTCCACCACCTTCTTGATGTGTCCTCACATGACACACACACACACACACAGAGGCTCTTTGGTCTTTTCTTATAAGGATGTGAATTCTATAATGGGGACTCCACCTTCATCTAAACCTAAGTACCTCTCAAAGGCCCTATCTCCACATACCATCTGATTGGGGGTTAGGGCTTCAACATGAATTTTGGGGAACACAATTCAGTCCATTGCAAGTACCCACTCTGTGCCAGGCACAGCTCTAGATAATTGAAATGTATCAGTGAATGAAACAGATTAAAAACTTTGCATTTAGGGACTTACATCTGTGTATGTGTGTACGTATGTATGTGTGTGTGTTGCAGGGGGTGAGGGGCAGAAATACAAACAGACATAATAAACAAATAAGCTATTTTAGAAAATAAGAACTGTTAAGAAAAAACAAAAATAGACCTATGAGTAAGGGAGACGGTGTGGGACTGCTCTGTAGTTAAAAGCGTGGTCAGGGAGGAGTCAGCGAGAAGGCAATATTCTAGCAGAGATGTCAAGGAGGGGAGGGTGGTCACCACATAGCTCTCTGGGGAAGAGTGTCCCAGGGAGAGGAAACAGCCTATGATAAGGCCCTAAGGTGGGGCAGACCTGGGGTATTTTAGTAAGGAGGCCAGCATGGCTGAGAGGAGTGGGTGACCAGGATATCAAGAGAATAATCAGAAAGGTAATGGGGGCAGGACTGTATCATCTTCATTGGCCATGTGAGGATTTGGGCATTTCCTCTGACCAATCTGGAGCTCATGGAAGGCTATGTGATGAGGAATGATGTGCCCTAATGCTTTAGAAGGATCCTTCTGGCTGCTGCGTTGAGACAGAGAGTGCATGATTCATGGGCACCACTGTCCGTCCTGCAGGCCACTCCCCAAATGAAGGGGAAGAACCCACTCCTTGACTCTGCAAATGTTTGGATTGTCATGGGATTCTGGGCTCTCCTTCAGGCTTGGGGGCTCAGGCCCACACTGCTTCTGTGGGGATGCTTATCCTGCTCCACATTTCCTGGAGGAGATCAGGTCCTATGCTATGCAAGTGAGACTGCATGGTTTGCCCTCATCCTCCATGGATTCAGAGGCTGGCCTTGCCTCAGAAGCAAACAGATCTTTCTGCTGGGTCCTCACTTGATCACAGTAGTCTTTATACTAAAGTATACTTTGTGCTGAAATTACTGGGTGTTTGGTCTGTTTTCCAAACTGACTCTGCAGAAATGGAAACTTCCTCATTTTTATTTTAATCTCAAGCACCCAGCAGAGTGTCTTACATGACTAGAGTTTCATTATATGTTTGATAAGTGAAAGAATGAATAAACAGGACCTATCTTCATCTTCTCAAGTTCTTATAACAAAATACCATAGACCAGGTGGCTTAAACAATAGAAATTTAAGTTTTGGAGGCTTAGAAATCCAAGATCAAGGTGGCAATAAGGTAAGTTTTAGTCTGAGGGCTTCCTCAGTGTCACCTTGTGGGTGACACTGGCTTGCTGTGTGCTCACATGACCTCTTCTTTGTGCCTGTGAGGAAAGAGCAAGCTCTCTGGTGTCTCTTTTTATAAGGGCACTAATCCCATCATGAGGTCCCACCCCCATGACCTCATCTTACCCATCTCAAAATCTCATCACTTGGAGTTAAGGCTACAGCATATAAATTTTGGGGGGACACAATTCAGTCCATAGCAGGGCCAATGGGTGGACATTACAGGAAATTTCAGTCTATTTATAAATAAGTTCTAGCAGTCAGAGCTGTCCAACAATGGAAGAGGCTACCTCCTAAAAATAGAGAATGCCCCATCACTAGGAGGTCCAAGCAAGACTAGATAACTGTTTGGAAGAACTATTAAAGACAATCCAGTGAAGGCTGAATTAGGTCCCCAGGAATACCATTCACTAATAATGATCTTGTATAACCTCCATTTTAAGGATGCAGCAAAAATATAACGTTTCATCTGTGTGTTCAGAGGGGAGCTTCAAGTGTTTGGAATATCATTTTTGGTAGTAAGGATTGGGGGTAATATTAATTCCACTTCTACTCATACTGAAGTTTAGACCATTTAAGAACGCAACCAGAATAAGAGAGATGGAGTTAAAAAAAATTAGTATAAAGCTGATTGGAGGAACTAACTTAGATGTCTATCCATACTGGCTCCCTAATTCCTCCCCCTCTGAACTGTACTTCCCCACCCAGTTCTGGCAGAGGTGGATGGACAATCACAGATCCCTCTGGTAGACTCCAACAAGAGAGAACTCAGAAGGGCAGATCTAAGTGCTGGAGTCCTTCCTCATTTCATCTACTCCTTGAGAAGCAGTTAGGGGCTGGAGAAGGGTTTGTACTTTTCCCTCCTTGGGAATAAAATGGGAATTCATTCCCCTCAATGAAAAGTTGAGGATGAGGAATCAGTGTACTGCCCCTAAGAATTGTGAATGCAACTAGATAGCAAATCAGGCCCTAAAATTGGGTCCTTTGCTGGCCCCCCTTTCCTGAGGCAGCCAAGTCCTGTGAAGGGTTAAAAGCAAGAGCTGTGCTTCTGTTTGACAGGGAAGAAAAGACTCCTACAGCTGAAGCTTTTACTTTAAGACACAATAAAAGACACTGACATGCTGTGTAAGCATTGTTCCTGGCTGTAGTTATTCCAATTATTTTTTACATTTTCTCCTTAAATGAGAAACATATCAGACACTAACTCAAACACGGAGATACCTATTTATGCTTCAGAACAAACAGTTTAAGGGCATTATATACAGATGTCTAAATATTTAGAAGTGTCTGTTTATGGGAGCAAAATGAAAAGTACCTGTTTTCATTTGAAGGATTTTATGTGAAATTTGCATGTAAAAAAAGGCAGCCCCAGGGGCAAAGGGGTGTTAGGGATGAGAAGTGTGTGCACAGGTGTGGAGCCAGGGGAGGGGGAGAAGGGGGGTCTGTAGGGTGGGGCTGCCCTCAGCTGCCACATGTCCTACCCTGACCAGGAGTGGGAGGGAACCAGCAAACTAAGGCTGGGGTGATGCTTCTTTTTAGGACAGGGCCATAAATAAATGCCTTGAAGACATCAGGGTGTTTCAATGACCCAACTCACAACGTTATCTTCTTCTCAGACACTCTTCTTAGCCCCAGAGGGACATTTAAAGAGAAGTAGCCTTCTGGCCGCTTTAGAAGAGTCCAGTAAACTGGGGGATTATTAAATGTTCCCAAAGCTGGGGCATCATGGGAGCTCAGATGGAAGAGCTGAGAGACAGTCTGACACGTTATCTCACACGGAGGCAGGTTTCAGCTCAATTTAAGGGCGAGGATAATGTGTGAAGAAGACGATGTGCATGGTTTTGTGAGGTAGTAAGGGCTCTGCTGTCTGAGGTTTTCTAAAATAGGATGGCCTTTTATCAGAGGAGTCATAGAGGACTGGCTGGATTGCATTGTGGCTCTGTTCCTCTCAGTTCCAAGGTTCTGAGATTGTGTGATTCAGATTAGTCCAGGCCGCCCTCTCTTCTTCCGTGACTTTGTTTCTTGGGGCATCTTGCCAGCCTGGGGCCTCCCTGAACTGGGGGTCCTCAGCAGCTAACTGGATCTGGGTGTAGCTGAAACAGCCAGAGCTGTGTGTTGAGCAAAGGAGCTATGCTCCCTGTGCTGTCTGCCTCTTGGTGTCCCTCTGAAGCCCTCACTGGTCCCATGTCTGAAATTCTACACTCCCTCTGAAGGGACCTTCCTCTTGCTTGATGTAGGGGATAGTCTCAGACTTCTCAACTTCTCCAGATGGGGCAGGATCTTACATTGAGGGTTCTTAGCAGAATCGTTTGTTGCAGGGTCTTGTGAGGACGGAGACCTGTAGCACAGGGATGGAACAGGATTTCTGGGCTTTCTCCCTTTCTGTGGCCCATCTCAGGATTCCGCAATGAGGTAGGGCTGCTAACCAGGATGTTAGAGAGAAGTGGGGAAGTGCTGAGTTCCACCAAAGCCTCACTCAGTCTCCTCCCCTCAACCAGTCCAGCATCAAGGTTTTGGGAAGGGAAGTGGTACAGAGTTGGGCCCTAGAGACACAGTATAAATGGCTGGGGTATCTTACCAGGAGATGCCAGTATTGGCAGGACCTAAGGACCAGGGTCCCAGAACTCACCAGATGGGGACATGCCTCACCATTGGCAGATCCATCCACACAAGCCTTGTGCCAGAAGGGACTGGCCAAAATAGTGGAGGCAGGAAAATAGTCGGAGGTTGGGAATTGGGGGTGGTGTGATGCAGGAGGGCTTAGGCTGCGAGTTAGGATCAGCAAGAGGTGCTGAATAGATTGAGTGGAGAACAAGAGAGACGAAAATGAGGTTTCAGTCTGAAATATCAAATGCTGTGTTCACTCTGGTTCCCTTATCCTTTGGAAGGTGAGTTCTGAGGCTGGGCATTCATCCTTCCATTTATTCATTCAATATTTTTTCAGTGGCATATAGAAGACAGGCCCTATCTCTATTTTGGAATGAACTCCCTGTCTTCAAAGATCTGAGTGTTTAGTGGTGGTCGCATTCACCAAGTCCTAGTGGGTACTTTATACTCTCCTTCTCAAAGTCAGAGGTGGCTGCCATCTGGGAGCAGTCCCAGAGACCAGCTGGGTCCCAGGGGCAGAACTGTAGTAACAGGAGAAAGGACTGGCAAAAACAAAGCTAAATCCCTCTTTAGAGGAACCTAGTGACTAGAGAAGCTACCAGAACTTGGGACCAAACAGACCGGTCCTGTCCAGACAGCACCTAGCAAGAGGGCCTAGCTCAGAACCTGCTCTTTGTGGAGGTGCTCTAGCTAGTGGGAAGTGTGAGGGAGGCATCCCAGAAGCATGGGGGTAAAACAGACCACCTCCCAGGTCAGGCCAGTGGAGAGGCGACCCAGGAAAAATAGTGGAGTCCTGCACTCAGTGCTGGGAAAATGACTCACACACGAGGCCAATAAACAGGGTGAATCAACATTAAGCTCTGCTGGACTAGATCCTGAAGATGCCTGAGGACTTCCTGCCCCGGTCAGATTTGGTTTGGACCCGAGGCAGCGCCAGGGCTGCAGGTGGGAACAGTATCAGCCCCAGCTGTTGGTCCTTCTGGCCTCTTTCTCATTCAGGGAATTGGCCACATACACTGTCAACTACTGTTCATAGGGAGATTGAATTCAACTGACATTTACTTTGTGCTTGTCCTCGCTCCCAGACACAGAGACAAAAAAGACAGTCTCTGCCCTGGAAGAGGCAACAGCTCGTGGGAGAACAGGCCTCCTAAACAGCCAATTGCAAGGCAACGTGGTGAGGGCCTGATGAATTTGGATGAAGACCTTGGGAGGCGCACAGGGAGAACATGGATCTGCTTGGAGCAGGCACCCAATCAATACTTACTGAATGAATTAGCAATGTATTATCAGTGTTATTATTATCATCATATTTATTTTTATTTCGGGGCTGGGGATTAAGAAGGGTATCATTAAAAAGGTGAAAATTTGATCCAGGCTTTGAACCATAAGTAAGTGAAGAAGACAAGCCCAGGCAGAGGGAATACCTCACACAGTGGGCTTGGAAACAGGTGAACTGTTAAGTGTGAGAAGGCCAGAGAGGGTGGGTGTAGTCATATAGAGCACTGAGTCTTGAAGACAGTACTAGTCAGTTTTGCTGTGTAACAAACAAGTACAGAATCACAGAACATAAAAAATAATCATTGATTTCTTGCACATGCATCTTTAGGTCATTGTAATGGCTCTTCTTCAGGCTTGGGGGCAAGTTCAGGTCTGTACCATACATCTCACTGTGGGTCCAGGACAGAAGGTAGCAGCTATCAGGGCTGTGTTCTTCTTATGGAGGGGGTTGGAACCTCTCAGAGTAGCAATAAGAAACACAGGATACTTCTCAAAGCTTGGGCTCAGAACTTAAACACTGTCACTTCTACCAAAGCAGGTCACATAGCCATACCCAACATGAATAGGCAGAAAGAGCTCTTTCCCATAGGAGGTGGTGGGCGGAGTGAGTTAATAGTTGTTTAAAAATTCTGTAACCTATCACAAGTACCATGCAATTTTGTTTTGATTCTAGAGAAAATGGGGTGGGGGGGCTGTTGCTGGCTCATCTTTTTAGGTGGGATAATTTCATTTGAATAGGAGTGTCCAGGAACACTTGCCATAACACAAAGGGACACTTTGTTCACACCTGGACATAGTTAACATGTTCCACTTTGTTTACATGTTGGAGTTCCTGAAGGGCAGGAGCTGTGATTCATTTACCTCTGTAGCCTCAGCACCCAGCACAGCTCCCAGCACAGAGTAAGTGCTCACAATGTTCGCTGAATGGATAAATGACCTCACATTGTCCTCAATGTGTGGTTAAAATTTAATAGGGAATGCATGTTTCTCTGCCCCCACTGACAGTTCAAGGTAAGTGTGTGGTGAGGAGTAAAGAGCAGGGATGATCTGCTTGAAGGTGGGAATGAAACTGCTAAGCAGGAAAACCAACAGCAGCAGGAAGCAGGTGGCCCAAACCCCAGCTGCTATGGTCAAGAGGCCATTTGCTAATGAGAGCCAAGAAGGACCTCTGCATAATGGACTTCTTCCAGGTAACCGTCAGCTTGAAGAATACAGATTTCTAATGATAATGGCTAACATATATTGAGTGCCTCCCACATGCCTGGCACAATCTTAATACATTTTGTATATTACTTCATTTAGTTGAATCCTCCGTTGCACCAGTTATTAATGGGGGACATCACTGAAGAGAATAGTAGTCTGTTTCCATTGTTTGGGAGTTGCATTTTCATGTACTGGTTCCGTGGCAAACAAGGACAGAAGAGGCTCAAGCAATGTAAATACAACTGAGCAGTGTAAGCACAGCTGATGAAGTCAGGAAAATGATGAAGGCAAAGTAAGCTTGAGCAATTGCAGATGAAAGACTGAGAACACACTGCAAAAAGCTTCAGCTCTCAGACAAAAACACAATCAAGTCAACGGACAACAGAGGATGAGGATAAAAGAATGGACCACAAGATCCCTCTTGTTCACGTTTGATATAGAATTCCAACAATGTTCTGGAGAGAGGAGACAAGAGCCCAGGAACCCGCTGCGGCAGTACATCTGCTCTCCAGACCGTCAAGGGCAGGGATGTCCTGCTCACAGCTGTTGCCGCAGAGCGTAGCACTGTGCTTGTCACATGGTACGAACTCAATACACTTCCAGGATCTGAACTCTGGCCTGTCATCGTGTGGAAGGGGCTTAAACAAATTCACCAGTGTAGGGGAACAAAACTTGCCACCCCAACATCTTTAGCATGTGGAGTATTTCAGGCTGAAAACAATCAAGGCCCGAAAGGCTCAGGACAAAACTTTGACCTCCTTCACTAACTGCCTAATCGAATTTAGATAGAGGGAATTTTTCTATCCCTGGAAAAGAGCTATCAGCAGAGATATCTGCAAAAACTCTGGGCTAAGTGTGGTGGGGGACATTCAGCGGGCCCTAGAGATCACCATCCACTCTGTGCCCCACTGTCTCTGCAAGGCCCAGCAAACATTTACTTGCCAAACATTTGCTTTCCATGTCCATGTGAATTTCCTTTCTCTCCTTTGAAGTCCCAAACCACTATCCCCAACATCCTTTTTTTTTTTTTTTTTTTTTTTTGTCTTTACCTGAAGATGGTATTTAAGGTAAGGGCTTTGACTGTTTTGATGAGTTACTCAGTTCTCCCGGGTCTCCTCCATGTATACATGTTATTAAACTTTTAATTTTCTCCTGTTAATCTGTCTTATGTCAGTTTAATTCTTAGACCAGCCAAGAAAGCCTAGAAGGGTAGAGGAAAATGTTTTCCTCCCCAACACCAGCCTCTCAACTAAGTTTCTGTAGACAATGCCTCTTCCTGCCCGACTCTGGGAGACTTCTCAGTGATGGACGCACCATCACCCCAAAAAGGCTTAGAGAACTACTTTTCTGTTCTCTCTTTCAATATCAGAACATAACCCCTCCTCCAGACCTCCACTTGCCCCTCACTTCTGGCCCAAGGTCCTGGCCTCCAGGAACTAGCCAGATGGCAAAAGGCCATTGAGGAAAGGCTTCTCGTGCTCTGAGTAGCGCTAGACCAGGAGGACTTACCTCTGAGGGCTGTTGTGAGAATGACACGAGGAAACGCAAAGCTGGTTCTCTGTCTTCCAATGTGAGAAATGCATGAGTGCTCAGTCCATCACCAAAGCTACTGGGAATACAGAAGATGGTGCAAACATGTTTTAACTGTTCTCCTTAGGTCCTCTTCTAGTTCTGTCAAGTTCACCTCGAATGGAGCTCCTCAGATCTCTCCCTCCACCTTGCTCTCCCTTCTTTCTTATCCTGTCTCTGAAGAATCTGGGCTTTATCACTGTGCTCCAGTCTGCAAATTCTGTTCCAAGTTATTACCCCTTGAGTCTAAGTTGGCAAAGTCTATTTATTTTTTAAATGTAAACACAAAAGGAACTTATTAGACTTTATCAGGTAGCTCATACTTTGAGGAGGATAGAGATCAAGGAGGCTTAAGTAGGAAGCAAGAGATGGTTGGTACAGCCCAGACCCTGCCCAGGAATGGTTGGCTTAGAACACCACTGCTGAGGCCACTGTCTCAGGACACTTGGGCACTGCTGGACACTTCCTCCAGGCTGCAGGCCCTGGATACCCACTGCTGCAGCTGGAAGTGATCTCTGAAGGCAAGTCCTTTTGTCCTTTTCATCTCATAATTTTCAGAGACGCTTACATGAGGCTGACAAACTTCCCAAATAGGGGTCATCTTGTTAGGAATATCTTAATGTTTCAAAGTGCCAAAAAACAACTTTCTCCCAGATGGGTATGTGGACGGTGGTAGTAGGCAAGACAAAAGGGATGAAGAGGGTGGAGTATTTGGTTCTCCTGCTTGCATAAAGCATCCATCACACAGAAGGGCGCCAACAGATAAAAATTTATTTCTTCCTTTACGACCTATGCTGAATGACTTCCCTGGGGGAAATTTGCCCTGTGGGTTTTGAGTTTTGACCACACTGATCTATCCTTAGCAGATGAGGCTGGTTGTATTAAGCAAGCTGAGGACAACCTTACATTTAAATTGCCTTTGCTCCTTGGAGCTGAATGTTAGGAAATATTATGGAGGAAGATATCGGGCAACATCAAAGAGGGGAAGATGAAAATTGCTCCATGATTGTTGTGATGGCGAAGCTGTGGTGACAGAAGGCCAGCACTTCAGCCAGTCCCAACAATGCCCCTCATTCCTTTATCCATTCATTCACTACATGTATTTGAACATCTACTATGTGCAAGCTACCCTGAAAAGTCCCGAAAATATAAATCAGTTATATTATGGGTCCTCTAGTGGAAGAGTTAAGGGGATAAATCACCAAGGACTGTTATTACGGCAGAGGCAGCTCCAGAGAATTATGCATGCACAAAGAAAAGGGCGTGGGATTTGGGATAGTCTTCAGAGAAGGGGTGCTATTGAACCCCGTTTAAACATATGCCCATTCAAGAGTCTCACAAGAGTATGAGTTGCATTCCGAGTAGAAGGCAGAGCATTAATAGGAGCAGAGAGGGGTATAAGTGTCATGTCTGGGGAACTCTAAGTAGTTCTATTTGGTTGCATGCTTGCATGCATGATCTCTACATGGAGGCAGAACAGGGGGCAAGACTTGACAGAAAGAGGCAGAGCCGCCCTATAACTTAGGCCGGTCACGTGCCACTTCTGACTCTCAGCCAGTTCATTTATATAATCAGACTAGAGGTCCTGGCTCCCCTTCCCCCAATTCCTAGGGCTTCGCTTTACAATTATAAAGGGGAACCGGAAGGGGACTTCAAGGTCATCTAGTCCTGAGATTTTCAAACTGTGTTCTTAGTGCTTCTAGCAGGACCTGGGGGTCAGCTGACTAAAGAAGGGGCCTCGAGGTTCCCCAAGTAGACAGAGACCCCCAACTCTAGCTTCAGGCAGAGCAGCTGCGCTTTGCTTTGAGCGTTGGGTTTCCGGGGGTAAATTGAGGGGAAAAAGGTGAGGTTCTGCTGCTAAAAGGTGAAGTCTGAAAATCACTGGATGAGTCCAACCCTTCTATTTTGTAGATGAGGAAAACTGAGAGGCAGGAAAGGCAAGGAAATGACTTGTGGGGATGCAGTGAGACAGGCAGTGGGCTTTGCAAAGAGAAGAGTTTCACAGTATTGAAGTCACAGCCTCTCATGCTCAGCTTCTCAGGCTCCAGCCAAAAAGATCTTCCACAACACTTAAAAGACAAAAGATCAAAGTGGAAAAACAAATGGTAATGCCCCCAACCCTGATGCCCACCTGCTGGGCCCAAGAGGTTCAAAGCTTGAAGACCAGGGAGGAGAAGGCCAGCCCTGCTCCCATCACCTGGGCTCCCTGCTGCTTCGCTGACCCTGACTCCAGCCCCTCCATCCACGTGGCTTTCCAGAGCCACTCAGGTCTCCTGACATGCTTGGACCAAGAAGGCTCCCAGAGGGCTCTGTCCTGAATCGTGCCCTTAGCTTGGGGACTGTGTGTGTGCCCAGGGTTAACTGGGGTGGATCACTCTTCCATCTGTTCAGAACATGTTTACAAGGTGTAGGCAGAGAAAAGGACTGGAAAGTACACACACTTCAAACTGCTGAAGAATTGTGTTGAAGTGTTCTGTGTGTTTTTAGGCAACCCACTCTAGTTTTCTGGGTCTCAGCTTTCCACTTTTAGAAATGAGCAGCTGGAGGAGTTATTTCCAAGGTCCTTATTGGCTGACGAATGCAGCCCAGCCTTGTTCTTTTCTATTCTCTTAAAGCATTCTTTGAAGAGAGTTTTCCCATGAGGAAAGTGCTTCAGAGAGGAAAATATGTCAGGTATGTGTTCCCCATGGTTATCTTTAGGACCGTTTGGAGCACAAGAAATTGTAAGAGATGGAAAGGGCAAGAGGAAGGGTCATGCTGAGTCTGTAGTGAGAATCCGATGCTCTGTTTGAAGAGTGAAAAGGACCACTGTGCAGGGAGCTGGGCTCTGAGCCCCTGAGGGAAGTCTGAGAGCCCCAGAGATGACTTGATCTGCTCAGGGTTCTAATTCACCCTGTCCAGCCCCTGGCAACTGACTCCATTGGACTAGGGTGAAATTAGAGTAGGGATGCATCCCAAGCTTAAGCAGCAACAAGTGCAAAGTGAAAATTAGTGAGAGGTCATCATCTATGTGCCTTGTGCTTTTTGTAATTCTTGCTTTGGACGTTTTCTTTCAATGCTCATAAAAAATGCAGGTAAGTCACTTTTACACTGTTATTTTAAAGAGCCTCCACCAGGCAGGGTTGATGTACACCGGGTCTACACAGATAGTGACAAATGGATTGTTTATACCCAGTTTCTGATCGGGTTAGCGAGTCCTATGTAATACTGGATTTTTACATATTTGTAATGTCCCCCAAACTTCCAGGACTTTTTACTTGGGGTGTTGGAGCAGGAGAGTAACAGAGAGACAAAACCCCTCAGGAAGTCTTCTCTTACTACACCCAAATTTACTAAGCACCTACTATGTGTCAGATCTTTAGACATGGTGCCTGCAGTCCCTAAACATCAGGTCTTCTACAATGTAATGCTGTTGGTAAGGAACTATGATTCCCCAGCGTTATCAAATCCTGTAAAGGGCTCAGTGAGCAAAAAGTCTGCAGAACAAACCGGATCAAGTCCTAGAGTTCCTTATGCTGTACTAATGTTCCTCCCCACTGCCTTCTGGGTGGAGCCCACCTGGGCTCTATTCCACCAAAATGTTTGCAATTCCCTGAAAGGGAAGGGAATTACAATAACAGGGAATAATAGAATCCTCCTAACCTTTGTTTATCCAGAATTCCCTTCATCACTCATCTTTTGGGAGGAAGTTACCTTCTCTTTGAAGTTTTTGTTTTCAGATCTTTATTTAGAATTGACTTCAATCTTTTTTGTGCTTCTACCACATTTTTACGTCGCTATTACAATCTCCATAACGCTCTTCTACATTTATCTGTTTAAAATGTCTTCCCAATCAGACTAGGTCTCCTATAAGAAGGGACCAAATATGATTGTCTTTGCCTTCCCGGTGCCTAAGAGTGCCTGGCACATAATGGGGCTTTATAAATACTTGTTAAATGGAAAACTGAATGAATAAATAAATAAAAATGAATGAATAAACAAATCCATTCCTAGTCTCCTGTTCCCTGAAGGCATCACTAAGTTATGCTGCCTACCTGGCTCCTGCTGGCATTTGTGTTCCAGACCCTATATGTAGGTGATAATTCATTAAAACTGGGATCAGCTGGAGTGTCAGAAAACCCTGAAATAACAGTGACTTCATTGGGATAGAAGTTGGTTTCTTTCTCACGTGAAAGTTTGGAAGAAAAAGGCAGGATTTGTATGGTGATCCATGATACGCTTTTATCTTACCCTGTGTGACCTCCATTGCCAAGGGCACTTTATGATCAAGGATGGTTACTCCAGCTCCAGCCATCACACCTGTTTTCCATCCTGCAGAAAGGAAGAAAGGAAGATGAAGTGCACACTACTTCCCTTTAAGGACACTGCTAAAAGTTGCATACTGTACTTCTAGCTAGATCTCATTGGTCGGACCTGAGTCATGTGACCACACCTTGCTGCAAAGGAGGTTGGGAAATGTAGTCTTAATTCGAGTAGCCCCCTAAAATGTGGGGGTTGTATTACTAGAGAAAAATGGAGATTGAAGAACAACATACACTTTTTGTTATAGGGACCATTTAAGGTTTTTTATTTTTTAATATTTTATTTTATTTTATTTTTGTCTTTAGGTCAAGGAGTGACTGAATCACATCAGTAATTTAGAGAGATTGATATGGTGCCTAGAAAGAAGAAGGGATCATAGAAGGGAGGCAGAGGCAAGGAGACCAGTAGGAGGTAGTGGTACATGTCCAAACAGAGATGAGGAGGACGTGAACTAGGACAGCAGCTCTAGGGGGTAGAAAGAGGGAGATGGATTTATGAAGCAGCTCTGTGGGCAACTCTGCAATGCCTGGTGACTAGGGCTGTGGAGTGAGGGAAAAGGAGTCTAGAATTAGCCCCCAGTTTCTGACCTAGAAATAGGGCAGTCATTTACTGATTTGGGGGAAATACGAAAGACCTCAGAGGGTGAGCGCCGTACCGAGAGCACAGATTTTGGGACTCTTGAAGAGCCAGACACCCCCCACAGAAAGAAACCCTAGGGGTTACAGGGGCAGTCAGTAGGGGCTGCGCAGTTAATCCAGTTGGAATGAGTATAATGGAGCCAGGAAGCTCAGCTGGAGACAGGAGGTCAGAAATCTGTCCTGGTACTGTGGTCACCACCCTGTCGGTGGGCCCTCATTGTCTTAGGGGCTGCCAACCAATTCTCCAGAGTTTTAAGACAAAAGTGATTTCAAATTCCCTCCAAGTAAAAGGAGCGTGTCAGTGTGTGCTTGGAGTCCTGCTGCTGCCGCCGCAGGAGAGGGGAGGGGGCTTCCCAAATCCACAGCCAAGCCTCTAGGCGGCATCGTAACTCTGGAGGGAGGAGCTGGGGTGTCTGGGAAGGGGCAGCCACGTGCCAGCTAGCGGTGCCAAGTGTAGGAGCAGCACGCCTGGGGTTCTGCCATGTGTTTGTTTATTTGGTTTGGCTGATGTAAAACATACACACACAGACTCACAGCCTCAGGGCCTATGTGCAGAGCCCACATTCAATCCTTAACTAAAATCAGAAACAGCACAGGAAAGAAAAGGAAGCCAAAATAAGAGAATACAACTGGGTAGCAGAGTTCATTCATTCATTCATTCATTCATTCAGTAAATGAATTCCAGACACTGCAAGGGACTGGGCCTATAATAAAATTCAGTCCTTGAGGAACTAAAAGACCGGGGAGGGGGGCAGAGACAAAGAAAGAGGCCATTTCAGTACAAAGTGAGAGGTGCTTGATACAGATAACGGTGCATCTCTGATTTGGTCATTTCCTGGATTAAAATCTGAGTGGACCTTCCCTTATATCTAACTAGACTTTCAGAGGCCCAGCGATCCCACCCTCAACCCCACCCCTGCTCCAATAGAGGATTGCCCTCTATCTCAGATCTCCTTCCCCAGGACACTCATGTCCCCTGTCCAGCAGGTTCTCCCCTCTGTTCTCTGCCACTTCCCCTTAGCCTTGAAGGTCCAGTTGAGTCATCTCCTGGGGTGGTCCTCACAGACCATCCTCTGGGTCCTCCCTGCATTTCCTTATTGCCGGCACTTCTCAACTGCTGCGATCATAGTTCACCTGCCCATTTCCCCTGTGGTCTGTGAGTCACTCGAGCGGAGACAGATCTTGTCCACATCTCTATCCTGGCAGTTAATCAATGCCTGGCACAGAAACACTCTTAATAAATGCCTGTCCAAATGGGTGGACATAATTCAGTGCCACTGTGGATCGCCTCAATGTGCTGCGATTAAAATGCACTTGGATTCTGGAGTCAAATTTCGAACTCTGTCACCTCTGACTAGCCACTTCTCCTATCTGAGCCTCAGTTTACTTACTCCTAAGCTGAAGCCGATACTGTTCCATGAGTGTGACTTATGTGCAAAAACTTTCTTTCATGCATGTTCACATTTCTTTCCTTAATGTACATGGAGAGATAATTTATTACTTTTATTATCATCACTGTCAGAAGAAGACAGGGCTCTAATGAGTGAGGGCACAAATCTTGCAGGCAGGAGAAATCCTGAGTTCAAATTCTTGAGACGTGTCCCTCCTCATGAGTGTCCCAGAGTGCCCGTCTTCAGGGAACCACCTCTGTTCATACACCCGTTTCCTACACATCAGGCTATTTTGACCGTTCCCACTCTGGCCGTCTCCTCTGACCACTGCTCTAGGTAAGCAGTGCTCTTGGTAAGAAGCAGTGCAAATTCTTAAGCTCTTAAGAATCCATTAAGAATTCGGATTCTGGAACCAGAAGGTGTGGATTCAAATCCCTTCTCCCCTTGACTAGTTCCTTCTTCCTCTCCTGGTGGGAGTGCTCCCCTGTTTCTGGACTGGCGTGGAATGCCACAGCACAGGCATGGGATCTGGTTTCCTGTGTACTGCCCTCAGACCAGGGCAACTGGGAGCCCTGCCCTGATCCCCACACTTTAGAGGGCTCCACTCTGTTCTACCTGGGCCACTCTCCTTAAAGAGAGGGATTTGATGGGCTGAGGTGATGTGTCAACCTAGAGCCCTCATCCTCTCCTTGCAGGTTATGCTGTTGGCATCTGGGACTCCACGATTCCCAGGCCAATTGACACTGAGTCTGCTTCTAGGCTGACATGGCCTATGCTCCCTGAGAGGGACCCCACCTTCAGTGTGCACACCCCTAGGCCTGAAGGGTGGCCAACGAGTGTCTGTTTGTGGGCGGTGTTTGTAATCAGAACCAGGTTCCCACACATGGACTTGGGAAGCTACTCATGGTGTAAGACCAAGACAGGGTGTGGGAGTATAAGGGGACAGGCCATAGGCTGGGGGCCAGAGGCAGGCTCTACCCTACCCAACCAGGAGTGGCACAGAATCCTGAGAATTCTAAATTCTTACGTGGCCTTTCAGGTCTTTATAGAGGTGTACTTGACAAGATAGAAACATTTTAATGTCAGTTTGTTTTCTTGGTATGTGACTTTCAAATAATTAGATATATGGTATGTGGGACACCGTTTTAGTCAGCTTGGGCTGCCATAACAAAATACCACAGATTGGGCGGCTTAAACAACAGAAATTTATTTTTGCAAAGTCCTGGTGTCCAGAAGTTCAAGATCAACGTGTCAGCAGGGCTGGTTTCTTCTGAGGCCTCTCTCCTTGGCACTTGGATGGCCGCCTTCGTGCTGTGTCCTCACATGTTCTTTTCTGTGTGTGTATGTGTGTGTTCCTGGTGTCTTTTTGTGTCCAAATGTCCTCTTAAGAAGAGGATACCAGTTGAATTGGATTGAGGCCCACCCTGATGACCTCATTTAAGCTTAATCGCCTCTCTAAAGGCTCTATCTAATTATAGTCATATTACGAGGTACTAGTGGTTAAGCCTTCAACAAATGAATTTTGGGGGGACATAATTCAGTCCATAACATCCATTCCCAAGTGCTGTCTCTTTGTAGGGTGACCAACTCATCCACTTTTGCCTGGGATTTTCCTGGCTTTAGCACTGAAATTCCTGCATCTCAGAAAGTCCTGGGGAAACTGGGAATAGAGTCTTTCCCAACATGTAAAGACTATGACTAGCCAAACCCAATGTGCATCCAGAGTGCCACATTTCCTGGTGAACTTTCACACCCATTAACTTGCTCACTTGGACCTTGTGAGTTGGGGGTTGTGAGGGGGCAGGAAGTAATAGTCCAGTTACACGAAAGGGGAAATAGCTCAGAAAAGTTTCTCTTTTTCCTGGTTCTCTTATTACCAGGTGCTTTCTACACCAAGACCAGGCAATTGCAGTCTATGCTTCATTCCACCCCTGCCCAAGGGCCTAGGTGAGAGGTAAGTACCAGGATGTGACAGTGAGTGAGTATTGAAATTGATCTACACTCATTTGAATGAAAGACATTCAACAATCCCACCTGCACTACTTGGGAGGGGTGATAGATGGGCCGCAAACTGGGTCTTTAGAGCAAATGACTCTGACTGGAAAACAAGAAGGGTGGGAGGGAAGCAGGGAGAGATGAAGGCTGTGTTTGATGATCTGCTCTGAAAGGCAAGGAGGGAAGCCATTGATTAGTGAGCTTTGTTTGATCTGCTCAAGGATCAAAGGGACAAACGCCATGTACGAAGATAAAAGTTGACCTGGAAAACTTGCATTCCAGCCTGCTGGGATGCCAGGCTGCCCTGGGCCCAAGGGTCATGGAGGACTCTCACAGAAGCCATAGGCAAGATTACAAGCCCAACTCTTCTTTAACTTGACCCCTGACCCCTTCCCTACCATTGTCTTAAAGAAGGGCTTCCTCTTGCCTCCTGGGTCTTCTCTGGGATAAGGCAGCTCAAGACTGTAAGAGGGTTCAGGGCCATCACTGTAGGGATCAAGGATTACTTCTGGCTTTTGAAGAGCATTGACAAGAAACCAGATAATGTGCAATGAATGCTATGATGAGGTTGAGCTTGGGGAGCTGACGGTACACCACTGAGAAGCCCCTAAACCTACCCTAGGTGGCCCAGAAGAAGCTAGCCCTGCTAATGCCTTGAGGAATAATGTGATAGTTGGGAGAATTTTCTGCTTTTCTTTTGGGAGGTAGGAGAGGAGTAGCACATGCCAAGAGCCAAGGAAGTGATAGACACCATCATACATTAGGGACCAGAAATACTGACTGGACACCTAATCTGTGCCAAGACGTACAACATCTCATGGAGTCCTAATGGCATCCAGTGAGGTAGGCCCTGGGATTATTCCACTTTACAAGGTAGGAAAATGAGGCTCACAAAGGTCGAGTAATTTGCCTAAGGACACTTGACATCTAGAGTCAGGACCTGAACCCAGATCTGCAGATCTTGAAAACCTGGCTTGTCACTAGTAGAAGCATGGTCATATCCACGTTAAATAAATGCCCCTCTTGTCCTGGCATAGACTGGAGGGGTGAGGGGTAGAGGTAGAGAGACCAGTTAGGGCACAACTGCAGTGATTTTAGGTAGCTTTTGAAATCTCCTAAGCAAAGGTGTGCAAAAATGAAGTTATTTTCTATAAACTTAAACCCAAGTCCACTCTTGGCAGAAGCTGAATCTTAGCTTGACATTTCTCCCTCTTTTTCTTCTCTCTGTGGTTATATCTAAGTTCTGGAGTTGGGATGGGGGAGGTTATAGCATCAACCTATGGGGCGAGGACAGTGTGGGGATGGGGGAGAGTGGCAGTGGCTCTCATCTACTGATGCTGGCATCTGCTGGGACGTCCAGGCTCTTATGTGGCCTAGGTCATTGATCCACACAGGCCATTGTGTGGCCTTTTCATCTTCTAGACAGCAAGGTCTCTTTGGTCCATGGCCTTCAGACTATTCTTTTGGAGGCTTTCTGGCCACTGTCTGTGCAAAATTCAATGGGTCTGAGTTAGCCCTTATGCCTAAATGTCCCAAGTAATTACACCAACTCTTCTGTTCCCATTCCCTTGTGGATCTCAGGAGAACCCTCCTGGTTGCCATCTTCCTGGGCTGAAAGTGGGAAGTGGAGCACAGGGTCTCCACAGATACCAGAACTAAAGGGAAGAACTATCACCCTCCCCACTTTGCACCCCTGGGCTCAGCCTAGGCTGGCAGAACACAGGGACCCCTCTTAAAGACCCACACAGGCATCTACCTTACTAATTTCCTCTCTGACTCTCTGCCAGTTCTCTCAACTCAGTTAAGCTTTATGCTTTCAATAAATATCCTTCCTAATCTATTGTTTAGGCTAAGACTTTGGCTGTTAAACCAATAATAAACTTACTTACTTCTTGCATTTCTGCTATAACTACCTTTCTTTGAGGCAATGGATGCTCAGGCTTTATGTTCTAGTTTTAAAGGGGGAAAGACCATGGGATGTATATAAATAATAATGGGAATAAAAGCACTGGGGTTAATATTTCAAATTATTACTCCATTAATACATACAGGATATTTGAGGGTCTGATTAACAACAGTGGCACTGGGGAAAGCAAGGAGGGGATGTATTGGAGAGAGCATCAAGAATCAGAATCCAAATGTTTTGGTGACTGGTAAGATGTGGTTAATAGGGTGAGGGTATGGGGTAGTAAAGATATTGGCTCTGCTCAGAGGAATCTAGATCCGCACTGGAGTCTCAGAAGAGTAAGTGTCGGGGGAGGCTTTCCACAGAGGCCAACGAAGCAAGTGTCAAGGCACATCATAGGAAGACTGTGGATGCAGGATTAGGATGCAGGATAACAACTCGAGTGCAACCATGGGGGCCATGTTCATCTTAAATCACTGACAGTGAGACAAATGCCATAATGTCCCCAGCTGCATCACTAGTAAGAAGAGTTAGTTTTGTAACTAACCTCAGATTCCACTAACCAGGACTAGTAACGTTGAGTAGAAATTGGGAGGGGGGCTTTTTCTTGCTTATAGACTTTGCGTTGTTGGTTGAGTGTGTATGTATATGTGAAACCCCCTAAAGCACTCTTCTCAGGGACAAGCCAACATGCCACGTGGAACATTGGCTTTGTGGGGAGAGGGCTAAGAGGCTCTGTTTTGCATAAAACGTGATTTGTATCACCACTACCACCCCTGCTTTCAGAGCACTGATTGTTCTAAGCCTGAATTTCTATGCCTGTTCCTTGCCTGTAGACTAATAGATGCTAGTTTCTGAACCTCTCTTTAGTTCTAGAATTTTTAGGGGGCTTTTTCTTCCTGTTTCACTACTTTCTTTGCTGTCATTGGTGTATTATTTTTACAGTGGAAACATTTGCTGGCTGACTGAAGAGAAGATCTGAAATTAACTGGCAGCAAACACATAAGCCATTGTTTTACAAAAAGAATATCTTGAAGGCCTGATGTCTATGGCTCCAGGTAGTCTGGAGATGGGGGCTAAAGTCCTGGTCTCATGGAACCTGGGGAGCTTGTTTGACTTACTGATTTATCTTCCTTTATGCCCAGTATTTGCATGGATATGGCACCCTTGGCTTCTTAGAAGTGCCTCTGAAGTTGGTATAGTATATTGTTAACTTTTAACAACAACCTTTTGAGGTAGGTTGGCAGGGGGCGGGGGTTAGTATTCTCTTCATTTTACACAGGAGAACACTGAGGCCTAAAGAGGCAATGTATTGCTTGCTGAAGGCCATATCATTAGTCTCAGTCACTTATTCATTCATTCATCTCAAATATTATTGTGTGCCTACAGTATGGCCAGACTCTGGGCTAGGTACTGACTATACTGAAATAAACAAGATCCAGAACTGAACACAGGTTGCTTACAGCCTAATGGAGGAGAGAGACGTACAAAAGCTCATTATAAGCCAATTACTTTACTCAGCAAATATCTATTGAGAGCCTGGTATTGGAGATATAGCAACAAACATGTCAAAGCTGATGCTGTCATGTTGGGAAGATACAGATAGTAAATAAGTCTATAATATGTTAGGTGGCCAAAAGTGCTATGAAGAAATGCCAGCAAGAAAAGGGGGCAGAATGTGACAGATGTGGGACTATGGCATTTTAAATAGCAACTAGAGAAGCCTTCTCAGTGAGGTAGCAGTTGAGAGAGAACCAAATGAAGGGAAGGAATAAATCCCAGGAGTCCTGGAAGGGGGACCATCAAGCGCAAAGATCCTGTGGGAGGAAGAGGCCTGATGTGTTCAAGGAGCAGCAGGAAAGGCAGCGGGGCTGGAGAGGGATGGACAAGGGAGACAAGAGATGAAGGCATAGAGCAAGCAGAGGGCCAGGTAATGGAGGCTCTGCAGGCATGGCAAGGACTCTTGTCTTTTTGTTTTTAGTTTTTTTTAATTTTTAATAAGATGGGAAGCCACTGAAGAGTTTTGATCAAAGAAATGATGTGACTGAATTATGTTTTGGCAGGATTACCTTTATTATTATGTTGAGGAATAGACTGTAGTGGTCAAGAGAAGAAGTATGGTGACCAGCTTGGAGACTGGTCCAAAGTTCAAGTGAGTCAGAGGGGAGGTAACTGCAGCTCTGTACCAGAGTGGCAGCCATGGAGGTGATAATGGGACTTGGGATACAGTTTTAATAAATTTGCTGTTGTTTGGGCACAGCTGTGAGGAAAAGAGAGAACTACATAGAGATGTGGGGTCACTGAGGAAAGATGCGGCCATACGTCAGGTTCTCTGGGACACTGATTCTGAGTGTCTGAGATTTGGGTGCATGAGGCTTATCGGGGAGTGCTTTCAGGGACGATACCTGTGAGCGAGTGAAGGAAGATGAAGAGGGGGGGATATTGCACTGTGATGCAGTTGCGACAGAGGCCTCAGCTGATCCTGCCGAAAGTTCTGGAATGGGGATAACCCTTTCTTATTGTCCCATCTGAGGCAAGGGGCCTGGACCTTTATACCTCCACATCAACCAGTCATTGGATGCAGGCTGTCCCCAGGGAGGGGATGGTGAGATGCTACCTTCGGCTGAAGAAACAATTTCGGAGCCATGAGCAGCCAATGCTTCCAGCAGCTGGTGGAGTGAGTGCCTCTGTCCTGAAGGGAAACCTGGGCGACAAACCACACTGCCCACTACAGGTGCCCATGCCAGTCTGGTGGGGGGAGGGTCAGGGAGGACTTCTCAGAGGACATGATATTGGACTCGTCTGAAAGGAACCCATGCTATTTTTCTCAGTCATGCGATTTTGATCATGAAAGAGAGGGTGTTTCAACAAGATCCAAACTCTGGTACAAAACTGCTCTATTTACACTTATTTGTTAATTCTTTAGCTAAATTGAACTCTGATATTGTCTTTTAAACTAAAGTGTTTTCAGATCCCCAAATTACAGTAGATCCCTCTGATTTACAACTAGGTCATTTTCTATCATCTATCTATCCATCTATCATTTACCTATCTATAATATATTAATTCAAAGCATGTAACTATTTTCAGAGGCAAAATGGCTATTTCAACTGGTTCAAATTTCTGGCAACCAAATATTCCTCAATGAACAGAATTCTAACATGCTAATATTTTTAATAGCTCTTAGGATAGAAAGTCCTTTCCAAGAGCTGACATAAATGCTGTTTGCTACAATTTTGGATGTTTCCTCTAGATTTTTCTACAGAGGAGTTGGAGAGTGGCTGGCATCAGGACCTGTGTAATAGTCTTATTTCTATATTTAAAGTCTATTCACAAGTATTATTCTCACCCTTTGGAGAGGAAAATATTGGATTTGGGCTCTAGAAGCTGGCAGATTATATTATAAAGATTTCATGCCCATGTATGAGTAAGCACATACACATGTATGGTTACTTACTTGAATCTTTAGGTGTGTGTATGGCTGTGTGTACGCATGTGCATGCATATGTATGTAGGCAAGTATGATGAGTATGAAGGAACATATGGGCATAAATGTTTTTATGTGTTTTAGCTTGTGTGAGAGTCTGCATGTGTTGGGGTATGTTTATAATGCATGTATGTCCCAGTGGGTGATTCAGGGGTGTGTGTGTGTGTGTGTGTGTGTGTATAACTATATAGAGGTGTGTATGCATGTGTGTGTGTGCATACATAATACATGCGTGAGAGTGAATGCATGTGAGCGTGTCAACAATTCTCCCAGCTCCATGAGGTAATCAGATCTCATGGTTCCGAGGCAGGCATATAAATGCCAAGGTCAGGTTTCTCGCCTGCAGCAACTTTCCTGTAGTGAACCTGCTCCATTTTCCTTAGGGGCCTCTCCAGTTCTTTCCTCTCTTCCCACCAGGGGTCAACGCCCAAAGGAGCCTCAGGCAGTTTCTTGGCCTTTGGAGCTGCCTCTCTGATGTCTGCCCCAGGAGTCTTGGCTGTGGTGGTCCTGTCATGTTGGACCCTCTGCTGCCACTGCCAAAGTGACAATTGATGATCAGAACTGGGGCTGCCCAGAAACCCAGCTTTGGCAGGGCTCTTTGATCTGCCCAGCCTCGGAGTGGAGCAGAGCCTGACACAAGCGCCTTTGACGGGGCCTGGCCACTCAGGGAGCAGCAGGCTGGCCCTACCTCATCCCTGCAGTCTTTGACGCCCGCCCCGCCCTACAAGGGTCAGGCTATAGAAGCAGGCAAGTTGGAGTAGAAGCCAGCCACACGACTCCCTGTACCTCAGCCTCTGGAAAGTCACCTCTGAGTGTTTGGCCTGGTGATACTTGTGTCTTGGGGATGCAGAAACCAATTCTTAGAAACACTGCTCTTTCAACCAGCTAGTATTTATGGAGCACTTACAGAGTCGGCAGGGCAAAATCATTACATGCACAGCCTGTTGAGTCAGAAAACTTGGATTAAACTTGGCTACTTAGTTGTTCCTACTTGGCTGAGTTTAGTAACTTGCATGGGCCCATCTGTGTCTTCATTTTCTCATCTCTTACGGGGTTGTTGTAAGGACCGAACTAGATAGTGCAAATAAAGCACTTATTAAGACATCTATTAAACCCTCATAAATGTTAGCTACCATCATTGCAGGAGGCTGTGTGGTCCAGTGGTGAAGGCGCATCTGCTCTGAAGTTGTATGACCTGGGTTCAAATCTCAGCTGAACATGATCCTGGCCCTATCATGTTCTAGTTAATTTACCTCACGGGATAATTAGGAGGATTAAATAAGCTAATACATATAAAGTGCTTAGAATAGCATCTGGCACAGAGTATGTGCTCCATAGAAGTTAGTGTTTAATAATTTGGTACAGGGGCCAACTTGGGCAGGGTGCTATGAAGTTCTCTGCTTACCTCTGGAATCAACCTTCAATCTTCAATATTGTTCCTTCTTCCTTTTTTTCCTGATAGATTATATCCACTTCTATAATTTTAACTGCTACTCTCTGACTCCCAAAATTCCAAACTTAATCATGTCACTCTTCTCCTTAAACTTTAGTGGATTCCATTATCCAGGGAATAGTCCAAACCACTTAACATGGCATCGCAGGCTCTCTACCACCTGTCCTCTGCTTATCTCCTCAGTATCATAACTCATAGCTCCTCCTCTCTCCACCTCTCATGTCTACATCTTCCAGGCATACTGAGCTATTTGCAGGCCATAGCCATGTAGGCTTATGCACACTTTTATGTGCTTGTCACTGCTGGTCCATCTGTCTGGAATGCCCTTTCCTTCGTTGTTGGCCTGTGAACACCTATTCTCACATCTCAAGATCCCTCCCATACAAAGCCTTCTTTGATCATTTCCCACATAGTAGAGTTGGCCATTACTTCTTTCATGCTCCACCCCCAGACCCAGGGCATGCTTTGGCTCCTGCAACATGGCAGGACTCTTACTGGTCCACTCCTTTTACACACTGTGTGCTCCTTGAGTGGGACCCTGAGCTACTCCCCTCTGGATCCCCAGCCAATGCTGTGCCTTCATAGGACACTGAGCAGAGTGCCTGCCACATGGTAGACACTCAATGAACATCTGCTCAATGGATTTCTTCAATCTCTCTCTCTCTCACCTCTCAGGTCCACCAACTTCCTGGGCATCTTCCCCTGGGTGCCTGGTTCCTCAAGCTCAGCTGATTCATGATTATCTTCCCCACCCACAGGCTTGAATATACATGGATGGGCTATGTATGTTCAAAACTAGAGAAGGCTAAGGAGACTTTTGAGTAATGCCAAAAAATGATGCTAGTCCCCTCACCTAATCCTGTAATTAGGGGTCAGTCCTTAATTCTGTTTCCCAGTCCTAAGCCCCACAATGGGCAGAGGACTCTGTTGAAAGTAGGGTTTTGCCCAATACCTCCTGCTGACTGCCAATCTTACCTAGCTCTCATCCTACCAGTTGACTGAAAAAATGTATAACCTAAAAGCTGCAAGTTAAGTTTTATTCGGGGACCTTACTGAGGACTATAGTCCAGGACACAGCCTCTCAAACAGCTCTGAAAAACTGCTCCAAAGAGGTAAGGCAGGAACAAGGTAGTCAAACATCGCATCAGAAGATGACCGCTAATCACAGAGAACAGACAGCTCAGGTTAATGGTTTAGTGATTTTCTGTGTATGGGAAGGTGCAAGGATCTGGGTTCATTGAAATTATTCCTTAGATATACACTTTAACTCTCTAGGGCCAGGATCCAAAACACAGATTACTTCCTGTTTTCTCCATCCTGAATCCCCCTCAAGGCACACCATGGGGCTGGGGTGGCTGCAGGGGCTGATGGCTTGATCCCTGTAGGACTGGAATGGTGGGCAACACTCTTTATTTACTGGAATGGCGGGCAACTTTCCCTGTTCACACACCCCTGTCATAGCGTTAAGTGCTATGAGGTTAAGTGCTGGACACAGGAGCCAGACTGCCTTTGGCACATTCACAACTTTGCCACTTACTAGCTCTATTGGGGGGCAATTTACTTAGCCTGTTTCTACCTCTGTGCTCTTGTCTGTAAAGTAGAGATAGTATTAGTACCATTATCAAAAGGTTGTTGAGAGGATTACATTAGATAATGCAAATAAAGATCAGTATTTGGTATACAGTATGGGTTCAGTAAATGTTAGTTATCTCTTTTAAGTTGCCTATTTTTTTGTTTTTTTAAATTTATTTTTAAATTTTTATTGGAGTATAGTTGCTTTACAATGTTGTGTTAGTTTCTACTGTACAGCTAAGTGAATCAACTATATGTATACATATATCCCCTCTTTTTTGGATTTCCTTCTCATTTAGGTCACCACAGAGCACTGAGTAGAGTTCCCTGTGCTATACTGTAGGTTCTCATTAGTTTTCTATTTTAGACATAGTATCAATAGTGTATACATGTCAATCCCAATCTCCCAGTTCATCCCACTCCCCCACCTTTCCCCCTTGGTATCCATATGTTTGTTCTCTACATCTGTGTCTCTATTTCTGCTTTGTAAATAAGATTGTCTATACCTATTTTTTCAGATTCCACATATGTGTTAATATACAATATTCGTTTTTCTCTTTCTGACTTCACTCTGTATGACAGTCTCTAAGTCCATCCACGTCTCTACAAATGACCCAATTTTGTTCCTTTTTATGGCTGAGTAATATTCCATTGTATATATGTACCACATCTTCTTTATCCATTCCTCTGCTGATGGACATTTAGGTTGCTTCCATGTCCTCGTTATTGTAAATAGTGCTGCTATGAACATTGGTGTGCATGTATCTTCTGGAATTATGGTTTCCTCTGGTTACCCTGCCTGCCATCTCCTGGAGTCAATGGAAGGCCTTCTTGCAAAGTGCCAAGACTGTGCCCTGAACGGTCTACCAATGCCAGCACATGCATGAGGTCACTGCTCACAGAAGAACAAAGCCCAGACTCCCCTTTCTGGCATCTGAGGGTCCCCAACGCAGACCTCACCTCCAGCTTTATCTCCAGTGAACTTCATTCATGTGCCTGACACCTCATCTAATCTGGGCTCTTCCAAGCCATCCCACCCAGCTCTGTCCTTCTTTGTTCCTGGGCCTTTGCTCATCCTGTTCCCCCAATCCAGAAGATCCTCCTCACTCCACTCTGACCTTCTCAACTGCCACCTCCTCTATGAAGCTGCCTTGGTTTTTCCAATGAGATGGAAACACTGCCTCCTTTGTCTCCTCCCACTTTAGATGTGAATCTCAACCCTCCTTCCTACCCTGGCCACCCCACACTTACTAAACTGTCAACTTCCCTAGGGAAAATGTTTTATTTTACTCATTGCTATATTTGTGGTAGAGATCCTAACACATAGTAGGTTTTGACATATGGTATTTTCCCCCTTTATTATATATGAATCAAGGAGAATTTGTAAGCCCCCTCTCCCCAAATTTCCCTGCTTTGAAAAAGATAAAGTTGTAGGAAAGGGGAACAGCCACCTAGCTGAGAGTGGTACTTAGAAATTTGGTTTCTCCCCAAGCAGAGCCTGAGATAAAGATTTATTTTCGGGAATTGTAAAGAGATTAATCCAGTAAGCAGAGACTAGGGAGGAAAAGTCAATATAACGATATATTGTTGGGGTGGTCTCTTTGGGTGTTAGGAGCTATATTCCATTGGAAGCTTCAGAAGGCCTCGCAGCATGACTCCTCTGAAGGATAGGAGGCTGGGGAATTTACCTCCTGGCTCCCATATCCCCTCAGATGATATTTCCTCCCTTGAGGTCATTAGCTCCTCTGTACTTACAAGCTCTGCACGTGTAAAGGCCAAGTTACTTCTCATGGAGCTGGCGAGGACTCCGGATCAGAAAGTGAAGACATACAGCACATGACTGAGATGGAACCTGGCCCGTTTTAGGTGAGTCTGAGTTTGCATGAAGCGTTCACTGAAAATGTGGCTGAGGTCAGAGGTGGGCTTAGAGGATGTGACTTGGGGGGACTGTCTTTGGTCGAGATTCCTGGGAATAGGCTTTAGGTGGAAATGTACCAGTTTCTTGAGAAATGTTCTGGAGAACAATAACTAAGGGAGTGAGGGAAGCCGAACTGGGCACAGGCAGAAGGTGAATGCTAATGCCCTTGCAATAGAGGCTTCCACTGATCTCAGAAAGATCTCTGGAGCTGGGATGGTCCTTCAGAGATGTTCTGAATCTAGCCAGGGTGCCTTGACCTTGGTTCTGTCACATCAACTGGTTATTGAATGTGTGCTGCCCCCAAAAAGGCATAAACTAGGGTTCCCTTCAGCAGATGGCAATTCCAAGAATTTCTCAGCAGAAACCATCAGCAGGTGATACTCTCAGCTGCTGGGGGAAGGACGGTTTAGTCATGGAGCAGGGATCTAGCTGGTGCCCACAGTACCCACTGAAGGCACAAAAGTGTCTCTAGAGTCCACCCTTGGCACAGCTCTGGTCAACCTGGGTCTCCCATTACCTCCATGTCAGCTGAGCCTCCAGAGTGTTTTTTAGCTTCAAATTCTGAAACCACTTAATACAAAAGGCTTGGTTGAAAAGACTCCAGTCACCAATGTGTTTTTAAATTGATTTTTGTCATCTCCCTCTCCTTCCACCTAGTGTAGATTTCCACCCCCCGTGGTCAGCACTTCAGCTGCTCAGGGTTTCTGTCCCTTTTGTTGATCTAGACTTTCATCTTGAGGAGTCTGAACCTTTAGTCGCCTTGCTCTTGTCAGGCCTTGGATGCTGCCATTGTCCAGTCACCATTTCCACTGGGTGCAGAAGAACCCAAAGACACTCCTTGGGAATCCTCCGGGTTCTAGCCACATTGCTCCCTGCTCCCATTTTATAGCAGCAACCCTTCGTCCCTCCGGTGCAATAACTTCTTTCTTTACTTGTCTCTCCAAAAGCATGAGGAACCCAAAGTGACCAGGTACAGTCAGAGCTTCAGCTTTAGCAAAACACTTATTGTGTGTCCTATTGGTAATGTTCTTTCCCAGAGGACTGAACCTCTAACCCAGCAGAACCTAAGCTCACAGGGACAAAAGACACAAATCTGCAGGTTAGTCACTGGGAGTAAGAGGGGCCAATTCTACTTTTACCATTTGGCTCCTTTACCTTTACTTTATAGCTATTGGAGATTGTAATAGACTCAATAATGGCCCTCAAAAATATCAGGTGCCAGTATCTGGAACCTGTAAATGTTACCTGTTAGATAATAGGGGAAAAATTATATATGTGTGTGTATATATATATATGGTCTCTGCCTTCAGTTCTGGCACAGAGCTCCTAAAACCCATGTAATTTCTTAAATGATAAGAATATTAGAAGCATCTCTTGTCCTAGTATTTATCTTTGAGCCTGTCCCTGACACAGGGCTCCTAAAACCCTTGTAATTTCCTAAGTGATAAGAGCATTAGGAGAATCTTTTCTTCTCATGACATGACTCTGGGTGGGCTTCTGGATGACTCATGCGTGGGGCCTGGTCACCAGAAGGACCAAGCTATGATTACAAGCTAGGAATCTTCAGCCCCACCCCCTTTCTCCAGAGAGAGGAGAGGAGCTGGAAACGGAGTGAATAATTGATCATGCCTATGTGAGGAAGCTCCACGAACTCTCAGTAGTAAGCAGTTCAGAGAGCTTCCAAATTGGTGAACATATCCACACTGGGAGGATGACACACCCAACTCCACAGGGACAGAAGCTCCCGTGCTCAGGACCCTCACAGACCCTGTGTATCTCTTCACCTGGCTGTTCACCTGTATCCTTTACCGTATCCTTAATAAGCTCGTAAACCTAAGTAAGTATTTCCCTGAGTTCTGTGAGCTGCTCTAGCAAATTAATCAAACCCAAAGAGGGGATCATTGGAATTTCCAATCTATAGCCAGTTGGTCAGAAGCCCAGGTGATAACCTGGGCTTGTGAGTGGCATTTGAAGTGTGTGTGGAAGGGGGGGAAATTTTGCGGGACTAAGCCCTTAACCTGTTTGATGTGATGTTATCTCCAGGTAGTGTCAGAATTGAGTTAAATTGTAGGACACTCAGCTGATGTCACAGAGAATTGCTTGTTCTCCACACATTTGGTGGGAAAAACCTCCACATGTTTGGTAACCAGAAGTGAAGTGTTCTGTGAGAGTGGTAAAGGAGGCTCATGGGAAGAAACATACACTAGGGAGAAGCTGGGTTTTTCCTACACAGGTGAAAGACTGAGGTTTTTCCAGTATATTATTTTATATGGAAAAAGTGTATTTGCAGATATGATTAAGTTAAGGATCTTGAGATGAGGCGATTACCCTGGATGATCCAGGTGGGCCCTCAGTGCATTCTTAAGTGTTCTTATAAGAGAGAGAGGCAGAGGGAGAAGAGATACAGACAGAAGAAGAGGTGACAATGAGAGGACGGAGGCAGAGACAGGAAGATGTGGCCACAAGCCAAGGATTGCTGGCAGCCACCAGAAGCTGGGAGAGGCAAGAAACGATTCAGCCCTAGACTCTCTGGAGGGAGCATGACCTTGCCAACACTTTGATTTGGGCCCATTGGTACTGATTTCAGACTTCTGGCCTCTAGAGTTGTGAGAGAATAAATTTCTGTTATTTTAAGTCACCAAGTTTTTGGCAATTTGTTACAGCAGCCACAGGAAACAGATACAGGGACAGAGCACCATACGTCACTCTTTGGTTTATGCTTATACCACATACTGGAAAAGAACAACCTAACCTCTCAAGGGTTCACTCCAAACTGGTGCCTTGCTGAGTTTTTAATGGACCATTCTATTGTTCCAGTAGACCTGTGTTCTTTGATTCATCACCCATATTTGTCAGAAAATAGACCTTTATGGACATTTTGGGCTCATTTCTGAGCCCACGAGATCTGAGACTATGAGAACTGGTGTGAATTTACATTAGGTGCCTCTTCCCCAAGATTCAGACCAACTTTGCTACAAGGAGACAAAGGGCAAATGAGACACCAAGTCAAAATCTATCTCCTACTTCTTGCACTTTTTCTGCAGAATGCTCAGCTCAAGTAGATTTCTCATTTTTAGTTGTAGGAACATGCCTGATGGTAGCTGCTTTAGGTATAGAAGTTTACACTTTGCATATGTTCTACTTGCCACCCAGGTGTCATGCTGAATTAAGAAGCAGAAACATCTGAATCTCAGCAGGACCCTTTGTTTTCCCCTTTTCTTTCTTTCTTTTTTTCTCTCAATGTGGAAGGATCATTATAGCTTAAATCTTCCTCTGCAAAGCAAAATGAGTCCATTAATTCTTCTAGCCAACAGAGCCTGGGCCTGCCTTCCTCTCTGTAGCTCAGAGCACATGTCCTCCTTGGCAAGGAGAGAAAGAAAGGCTATTGAGTACTTTCTTCCCCGTCTGTTTGATAAAAAAGCATGTTTGTTTTTGTTCATAGATTTAAAGCCCAAAATGGGCCAGTCCTGTAAATAAAACATGGGCTCTCATTTGAAAAATTTATTACAAGGAATTTTGTTTATGATTTCATCTTCTCCAGTAATAATTAATTGGAGGTCTTCTCTCGTCCCCACAGACCAACAATCATTCAGACTGTACAGAAGGATGATCCAACACAGCCTCTCTCCGTCTCTCATCCACAGCCAAAGGAGCAGTCTCTGGGTGTGCTAGCATGTTAGCCTGCGTCGGGGAAGTTGAGTTGATGATAGCACTTGCTTGTTCACAAGTTTGGGGTATATTTACTAAGTCTTTTTGTGACACTGAAGTCAGAGAACACTGCAGGAAACTCTACCTTTAAACTATCCTGATAGCTGAGCTCCACCTCCCTTCCCAACTGCTGAGAATGGAAGGTTATTCAAACTGTTTGGTTTAACAAAGGAAATGCACTACATACATACACCCACATATACACAGTCACACAAATGATAATAATAGCTGATATTTAGTGAGTACATTCTATGTGTTGGACATTAGGCTGAGCAAATTTTACATGCATCATCTCAGTCCATACAACAACTGTTTCAGTCAGGGCAGACTGGGTTATGCTGTGGTAACAAACAACCCCCAAATCTTCGTAGCTTCCAATGACAAGGCTTATTTCTCTCCCTTGCTGCATGCCCACTGAAGGTTGGTGGGGGCTCTGATCCACGTTACCCTTACTCTGCAACCCCAACAGCCAAGTAGCCAATATTTAGATCACAGTCTTTGTGGCAGAGCACAAGAAAGTCCCAGAGGATCTCACATCAGCAATTAAATGACACACATCATTTCAGCTCCCAAATTATTGACCAGAACTAACCTTATGACCCTTCTTCTCACAAAGGATTCAAGAGGTACAGTCCTACTGTGTGACCCAAAAGTGGGGAGTAGAGTGGAGTGGCAACTGGAAATATTTACTGAACAGAATTAGTAACCACACAACAACCTTAAAACGTATGTACTTTTAATCCCCCCCAACACAGTTTATGGATTTATAGATAATAGATTAGAAGACTGAGGAACAGAAAGGATGTGTAACTTGCTTGGGGTCATGAATCTAATAAGTGAGGGGAGTAAAGATTTGGACTCGGGCGACTTGACAACGCCCTCCCCCCACCCCAACACGTGTACTCAGCCTTGTGCATGCACACGCTTAAACTCACACACTCACACACATCCTGGGGTGCCAGTTAAGTGGGGCCTGGGCCGTTAGGTCAACATATCCTGCATATGCCTCCTGGAGTGGAGATAGAGTGGTGAGTGTGAGCCAAAGTCCTTAGAGAGAATTGAAGGTCAAGTCACTAAGTCCAAAGGCAGGATCAAGGCCAAGAAAGAAAAAGAAAGAAACTAAAAGCCAAGGGTCAGGAACAGGGCACACTGAAAGGGGAATATGGTTGGCAGCAGAGAGGGGCTGGACCAGTGCTTAATGTCAACCACAAGAGAAGCCTTTGTGATTTTTTTTATCTTTTTTGTAATGCAAGTGCCTGACTTAAGCTTTGATTGCTGAGGCATCCACTTCAAAGAGGCATGCACTTCAAGGATGGCTATCTCGAATAAACACCTTGCCAGCCACAGGACTTAAACATAGGATGCCTCCCCTCACTGAGGCTCCTTTGTTTTAGAGATCTTGGCTGATTTCAGTGACTAGTCATTTGGGCCACTTGCTTTTTCTCTTCCGGTGTTTTAAATTCTTGCTCTTATAGAAATTCACCAATATAGAATTAGTCCATGAAACGCTTAGCTCCCCACCCTTGGCCCCAATAAAAGCAGAACCCCAGGCCTGCATGCTCTTTCTCTACTTGCAGCCTCACTGTGTGGCCCCAGGTGTAATTTCCACGTCTTGTAAATAATAACCCCCTACACACTTTTTTCAAGGTTTCTTGATCGTTATTGCTGCAGGACATCTTATAATCATAATAAGAACCACAAGGATTGGTCCAGTCACAACACTGGTTATTGACAGCCTGAAACTGGCACAAAACAGTTGGCATAGTCAGCAGTATTACAAGGTTTTCCTTACAATTAACTGAGGCTAATACCCTTCATCTACAATTTGCTTACGAACCACCTAACTCAGTGATCATCTGGGGAAGGAGCACTGTTTGCTGGGGGTCTGTCATGCTGCTATGGGCTTTTGCATATTTCCTGTGTCCTGTGTTGCCTGTGGTATCCAACCTAAAAGGTCATGGCTACCATAATAATCCAATGATCTCCCCAGAGCAGCATGATCAAGGTCATAGGGTCTAGTAAGAAGGTTAGACCACTAATCATAAAGGCCTTAATAGCCTAGTAATGTGTGAAAGGGTCCTTCATGCCTCAAGGCAAAAGAGAGCTAAGGAGGGTAGATTGGATTGCAAGGCTATCGTCACCACTCAAGGAAAGGTTCGGGGCTGAAGGCATGAGGAAAAGATTCCCATAAGTGAGGAAGACAGGAGTCCTCCAGCTGCAACCACTGTGTCAGTGGGTCGTGTCCAGACTACATGTCCTAACCCAGAAGAATGAAAGAGCCTTGCATCTGGAAAATAATGACACCACCAGAGGAAAGTTACAGCAGAAACCTATAATCTCGGTGTCACCACTTCACTGACTACTGTCACTCTTTGTCCCCTGACCCATTAGGATATTATGAGTCTGATCTCCGGTGTGATGTTGCTAAAATATTAATGGACGAATATAGGCATCCTAAATATCTGGGGCCAGCTCCTCCTAAGAACCCCATGGATGTACACCAGCTCCTCAATAAATGCAAAATGCCATGGGAGCTTCCTGGGCATTGCTCAATACCATGGTATATCAACATACAAAGGCTCTGATTTTATGCTCCAGAGGTCTGGGGATTTTCCCGAAAACTCTGTCCATCACATTAATGAAAGCAAACCACAATACTGGAAAGGTCTTTTGGGATATCCTAGAAAAGAAAATGGCCACCTATGAAGATGGCTCACAGTGACATCATCCAAAATTTTCTGGTAACAACACACAAGATGAAGGTAACAGGAGAAAATCAAGAAATAGAAACTAAAATCAGAAACTATATCTTAATTGAAATTCAAACTTTTTTAAAGATTTTATGCAGCAGGAAGGAAAGAAGGAAAGTAATTGGCTATTGCAGGCTTTTTGTTTGTTTGTTTGGGGTTGCCTCTGAATTGTTATTCATGGCTGCTAAAGTGCATCAACTGGCCAAACTCTCTAGAGACCCTAAAATCCATAATTTTCTTAAAGATCCATCTGGGCTATATGCTCATTTCCTCAGAGGTACCACAGATCCTAAGCCCTCTCAGCTGTCCCCTGAATGGGGAAGAACTAAGAAACATGCCTCACTGGCATCTCTGCCACCAAGGGAATTGTTGACAGGATTATTGATATCCCTAGTGAGGAGAAAAGGGAAAGGGGAAGGCAAAGAACACTAAAGCCACCAATATTTGTACCAGGGCCCTCCCTCTCCTCACTTGGCTATTTATTGCTTGGTTCTGTGCCTACCCTTCCATCACAGTGATTGCTGCTAAGGCTCAGAGTGAATGGGAAATATTAAGATGAAGCCTATCTCCCACTGCATAAAATTGGCATGGTCCAATGGGTTTATCATTTCCATAACCACAGTGACCCAGATGACCTCCTCTTCATTTCCAACTCTGAAGAGGCCCCATTTGACGCTGAGTCCAGAGAATTATTTTTACAGAAAGCTTCCCCTAATTACAGGGCTGCACTATTATGTTTTAATTGGGACTGCCAAAATCATGCAAAAAGCACTGAAACTCCTACAGAGAAACTAGATATTTGAGTCTCTTAGTAAACATGTCCTGTGTCACATTGAAAAACTATGTTATGAGGACATGTATGTTTCTAGAAATTATAAAATGTACTCATAAATTTGCCAGTTGTAATGATGGTTCACAATTGCTTACTTAAGGTTTCTAAGGTATATGAATTCTAACATATGTAATTAAAATTACTAGAAAAATGAGGAAAAGAACTCTGTATGCAAGGAAAGTAGGATATGTTTTGGCATAGGAAGAATGAGGTATAAGGATGCATTTCTGTTAAAGGAAAAGGAATTAATTTTGTCCTAAAGTGAGACTGTTTATTTCATAATGGGAAAGAAGAAAAACAGAGCAAAATCTGAATGTAAAAAAAGAAAGTTATTGAAGGTTTGTGGGAAAGGAATTTTATGTGTTGTCAGGCTGGATAAGATTGAAATTGATCTAATTAAGTTTTAAAAAATAATGAATGAAAAAATTTTAGTATCAAAAGTACACTGGTGCAAAATTAGAATTTGGTTTTCTCTTTGTTAAAAGGACAAAGTTTATTTGGATTATTGGTCTGCTCTTAATAAGTGATTATGAGAGGTTTGTTTATTTGTTTGTTTTTCCTTTTGGGTAATCTATCTGGAAAGCAAAGGCTTTGTGTCTTACCAAAATAACTTACTCTGCTTCATGTTACCTTTATCAACAGGTCTTTGATTACTTAAGTAAACATAGTCTTTTCAATATTAAGAGCTAAGTTTTGCTCAGAACTATGAAACCTCCTGCATTTGCTTTTAAAATCTTTTATTGTCACTTTGTTTAAATAAATAATTAGTATTATTTCATAATTATTTGTGATCTGTTTAGTCAAGTGCCCAAAACCTTTTGACATTTTTGACAAACTTCCTAAAATCAAATTCTAAATGAAATCTTTTTGTCCTTGAACTAACTTTGGGATTATCCAGAGGGCCCCTGGGACATTTTAAAAGATTTGTTCTCTCTCTTTGGAAAAGGGGATATCTTAAACCGATTAGGTTTATTTGATATGTTAAATTACATGTGAAGCATTTTCAACTAAGTGATGCTAAACCTTCTATATTATTGATATATGTGTGTGAATATATGTTATTTGTATAAGTGTTCTAGAAACTGTATGAAATTCCTAAAAATCTGATTTGTTCTGGTATAATGTTATCCCTTGTAATTCTGTTATTATATGTTCAGTGTCATAGAAATAACCAAATTACCTTGTCAATTGCATTGTAGTAAACTCTAATCAGATCTTTAATCACGGCCATTTTTAAGTCTTTTGTCATTTAAAGTTATTGTTTTACTCTGGTGCTTTTGCAAAAGTGCTTCATGGAAGGGACACTGATAAGTACTCTAGAATACAGGTTTTTGATAACTTTCATACCACTGAACTGGGTAAGAAATTACAGAACTCTAGGGAAACAAAGAAATAAACGAAAACTGATGGCTTCATAAAACTACTAACCGAAGATCAAGATTAACAAGAATTAATTGCATGGGGCTGAATGAACGAATGAGGATGATCATAATTTTTATGAATTTTTGTTTAAAATATTGATGGTTCTTTAATCTTTTATTTTCCAGATATAAGGAAACCTTTTAAACTAACTATGACTTACAGCAACTTGGTAAATTATACCTTTGTAAGCAATATTGAAACATTTATTTTTTTCTCCCTACCTGATCCCTCCAGAATTAGTAAACTCTTAATGAATATTCTTATTTTTATGGCAATAGAGTTATTTGCATAAGTTCAATATGAATCTATTCTGTCTGTAACCAGGCACAATTTGAAACACTGATTATATTACCAAGGCTTTGACTGAAATCTCATATTTGAAAGAGACATGCATAGACTCAGATATGACCAGAGCACCTTAAGGAACTAAGGTTGACTTTATGGCACCAATAAAGCTCCTTGGAAAAATCAGCCTGGTACTTATAGGATTCCCAGCAGCCTTGCCAGGAGGTCACTTCCTGGCAGGCACAGGAGTCTAAGGATATTTTGGGGACCTTGAGAAAAGAGAAATTTACCCAAATCCATAGGTATTATCTGATGTCAAGACCTTGGATCGGCTTCTTAGCCTCCAGAAGGCTTTTACAAGTTCAATCTGAGATTTCTTATGAAAAGTTCCAGCAAAACAGACTTAAAAGAGTCTGTGGTCAATCAATATTCTTGCTGCACTTATGTAAATAACCAAGCCAAGTTTAATGAGACTAGACTTATTTTACCAAAAAAATTACTCTTATTTTGATTATCTCTTGATAAAAACGGGGGTGATTGTAGAGAGAAAAAAAATTATGTTTTGTTAATACATCTCTGTGGATATTAAATTCTAGTGCTGTTAATTGTCTTTGAGGTTTTGTTTTCTACCTGTAAACTAGATTGGATATTAAATTCTTCTTGTTTCCTCTGATATCTGGCTACAACTCTCGAAACGAATTTTTCCAATTTTTCTCCCACCCTTCTGACTTGGAACCATTGAGAACTAAAATTTCCCCTTTCCCGAAGCCAGGCAAGCTAAAGTGGGACTTGATATAAACTTCAGAAAATCGCCACCACAGCTCATGTACAATCTTCATGCCTATTGCTTGTGGGCCACTCAGAAAGATCATCAGAGACATTCAAACTGCAAACCAGGAAAGACTATCAGATTGCCACTGCCTGCCCTCACTCCATCTGAAGATGCTTCAAGCCCAACATCTAGAAATCTTGACTGGCTACCTTCAGAACTCAGAAACTGGGATTATAATCTGCTCCAATCATTAACCATTTTGTTTGTTTCCATAGAAATGCCTTTTATTAAATAACTTGATGCAAATACTTGCACCATATAAGCCTAACTTTGGGATCCCATCTGCATCACCACTTCCTGATGGATGGAATCTTCTTTAAGAGCCAGACTTGGCCCTGTTGCTGCTCCAGGAGTTGTCTTAGGGGTGAGCCCTTCACCTGAAACTGGCCTGCCCCCTTATCAAACGGATTTCCAGGCAGAAACACTACTCTTCAATGATTCCCTTTCTCCCTGATCCTACCTCCTTGACCTCTCATCCTTGCTGCTAGTCAAAGTGTTTCTGAGCTGTGTCTGTCAGGGCCTGACCTGTCTGAGAAGAATGATTGAAAGAATTTAATGAAGGGACTATTTACAAAGGAGTAGACAGGGTCAAGGCAACTAACAAGGAATGCTGAAGTACCCTGAGGCTAGCAACTGTGGATTGCTGTCACTACTCCTAGGGGAAGGGGCAAGGGGAGGGAGCAGTTACCAGACCTGGGGAGAGCTGTGCCTGTAGGAGAGACTTCCTGATCGGGGTGAGACCTTCAGTAGAGAAACATGGCAAGGAAGGAGCTGGGGGAAAAAGTACTCCAACTTCTCTCTCCTTCCACCTTCCAATCTACTGATAAAGACTCCCATTGGCTGAAAGCAACTGGAAGCCAAAGAGCCAGGGAATCTACGTAATGGGTCTGTAAAGCTCATTTTCCCAGGGTAGAAAGCAGGGTAAGAAGCGTAGGCAGGGCAAAAATATCCAGCATGTATGTTTTTCTGAGTTTCTGGTCTTGGTATTTCTGATGAGCCTCTTCCCATGAACTCACATCACCACCATCATTCCCTGTGGTTACCCCCATTGACAGTGGCTATTGTCCTTGGACTGCTATTCTAGGGTCTGTCACTTGCTCATCCATTGAGTCAACCATTCAAGAAAAATTTAAACACCTACTGTGAGCCAGTTTTAGATACTCTGGATCCAGTAGTGAACAGAGCCAAGTGACTGCCCTCATGGAATTTACATTCTAGTGAAAACTGACAATAAAGAAGTCTACAAAGAGCTATATTAGAGAACACTAGCTGGGAAAAGGAGGCAGGGCAAGAGGGTAAAGTGTGATGGAAGCTGATATTTTAGATAGGTTAATCAGGAAAGTCCCCTCAAAGGAGGTGACATGCCAAGCCACCATGTACCACGCACATATGGGTGCAGTGCATACACCATCTCTGTCATTTAGGAACTTTCAACACTATTAGGAACAAGTCATTACATTTAAAAAATCGAAAGGAGGGAATTCCCTGGCGGTCCAGTGGTTAAGACTCTGTACTTTCATTGCTATGGGCCTGGGTTCGATCTCTGGTCTGGGAACCAAGATCCCACAAGCCGCGTGGTGCGGCCAAAATTTAAAAATTATTAAAAAATTAAAAAATTTAAAAAATTAAAAATCAAAAGGACAAAAGATAGTTAACAATTCAAAAGGAATATTTTACAAGTTAAGAAAATGAGGTACTCTTTGAAAGCTTAGAGTTCAAAGGAAGGAGAAGTCACTGCCCTAAAGCGATCAAGGGAGGCTTCCTAGCAGAGGCAGTGCCTGAAGTTCCATGATGGATGGGGTCGCTGGCTAGACAGAAAGGCACAGGGAGGATGTGTGGGGAGAGAGGAAGCCAGTGTGAGCAAAGTTGCAGAGGTGACAATGAGTTAGTGACAATGGGGGAGAATGTGAGAGAGCTAATGAGTTTTGCAGGCTGCAAGCAAGGATTCTACATATGCTTTGAATTACCCTTCAGTCAATTGGCACCAAAACGTGTTGGAGTAATGGCTGGTTTAGTAGCAGGGTCAGGCCTCGGTTGAAATGTTCTCTGTGCCCATAACGAGCTGCGTAACTTCATGCAAGTTTCTCGGCTTCCTTGAACTTCAGTTTGCTCATCACTCAAGTGCGGGGAAAGGCCTAACTGGGATGATTGGATGTGAAATATTTGGCATGGTACTTGGTACACAGTAGACACTAAATGCCTATTACTTTTCTCTTTCTTGGCCTAAGAAATAACAATAAAAGGCAAGCTGCTTGTCTGGACCAAAAAGAGCAATTGTTTCAGGTAGCAAGTCCACTTTCATGGTAGGGAAAAGCACAGGCTCTGGAGTCAGAAGGCCTGGATTCTAAATTGGGCTTCTCCATTTACCAACAGAATGAACTGGGGTAAAATTGTAAGTATTTTCTTTGGACCTCAGTTTTTTAATCTGTAAAATAGGATACTTGTAGCAAATATTATGCCTTGTTGTGAGGAGTCAAAAGCATGCTGAAGAGCTTAGCATGGTCCCTGGCACAATAAGTGTAGCCATCTATCGTGTCTTTATTGTGTTAACTGTCATTATTGACTCAGAACCATCCGTACGGTGCTCCGATTGCCATGTGCCACCGGGAGAGAGCTTCCACCCTGAGGCTAGGAGGCGGTAGCTGTGGGGAGGATGGCATATGTACAGCTCTCACTGGTGAGAGGTGAGAAGGACCCTCTTACATGCAGGAGAGAAGAGAATGTGCGCCCGTGTGTGGCAAGCACGTGGGCCAGCCAGTGCACAAGCAGCCCCGCTCCTGCCTTAGCTCTTACCAAGCCAATGAATTACAGAGTTGGATGCACACATGAGCAACCACTTATTCACACCATATTAACACCCCATTTAGAGATGGCACAGCTAAGGTCCAAAGAGGGACAGTGACAGATGACCTCTGATTTTATCTAGGCCTGAGATTGTAGGACATGGTGAGGGTGCATGGCAGAATCAGGATCATATCCAGACCTGCTGAACCTCTGGGCTGTTATTTTTTCCACCTGCATCTTCCCTTTGTTCTTTCAAAAATGCTGTGCACTTTCAGGAGCATCCTTCCTGAAAACAGCTACCTCAAACATCATACTGCCTTCAGGTTCCACAAGACTCTTTCCAGTGGAGAGGACCAGGAGGACCAGGGGCAGTAGAGGAGGAGATGGAGCGAGGAATGCAAGCAAGGAACAAGGAGCAAGGAGCGGGCTGGGGAACCCCTTGCAGCCTGCAGGTCTCCAATCTAAGATTCAGGCCAGGGAAGCGGCAGGGGAGAAATTTTAATTAGGAGCTTGAAAAATCAAATGATTTGATCTTGATTGTTTGTACTCTTTAATTCCCACCTTCATAAAATTTTGGATACCAAAAGTGATAGAAGAAGAAAAAGGAGGAGGAGGAAGAGGAATGAGTACCATGACCAGGAGAGCTGCTGGAGATAGCAGCAAGAGTGTGGAGGAACAAAATACAAGAGAGTTGCTCCAGGTGTCCCTGCAATGAAGGACCTGGTGCACTCATTGCTGGGAGGGCCATCGGCAGGCAGTCTTCAGGGATTGCCTCAGCTATGGAAAACCACCTCACCTCATCTCTTCCAAAGACTGATAGATGTAGAAGCACAAAGACCTGACTATCCTAACCCAACTCTACAAATTCCAGGCTTCAGCAGAATTCTGATACAGTGAGGTGGGGTATACATGTCAAGCAAAAACATCAGTGTGCATGGAATTTCACTTTAAAACACTACAGGCTCCTTCACCCCCAAGTGCTTCTGCAGCTTGGTTTAAGGACTTGACAGACCAAGCAAGGGGCAGTCTTATCCAGCTCAGAAATGGTGTGTTTGCCAGGACACAGCTCTACCCAGGAGCAGTATTACTTGGGTGAAGACCTATCATACTCCATTTTCAGATTTTATGTGCGTGGGTGTTCGCTTTAAAACACTACGGGTTCCTTCACCCCCAAGTGCTTCTGCAGCCTGGTTTAAGGACTTGACAGACCAAGCAAGGGGCAATTTTATCCAGATCAATATAAGTGAGAGTCTATTTCTGGACTCTATATTTTGTTTCCTTTGGTGTTTGCCAAATTAGATTATTATTTTGCCAAAAGCATACTGTCTTGACTACTGTAGTGTAACTATAAGTTGGAAAGTTAATGTAGGTCCTTCAAATTTGTTTTTCATTTTTCAAGATTGTTTTGACTATTCTAGATCTTTGAATTTCTATATTAATGTTAGAATCCTTTGGTCAGTTTCTTCAAAAAAGTTTGCCCAGATTTCAAATGGGATTATGTTGACTGTAAAGATCAATATGAGGACTACAAACACCTTAATAATACTGCATCTTCCTTGGGGGCTTCCCTGGTGGCGCAGTGGTTGAGAATCTGCCTGCTAATGCAGGGGACACGGGTTCGAGCCCTGGTCTGGGAGGATCCCACATGCCGCAGAGCAACTGGGCCCGTGAGCCACAACTACTGAGCCTGCGTGTCTGGAGCCTGTGCTCCGCAACAAGAGAGGCCGCGATAGTGAGAGGCCTGCGCACCGCGATGAAGAGTGGCTCCCGCTTGCCGCAACTAGGGAAAGCCCTCGCACAGAAACGAAGACCCAACACAGCCAAAAATAAATATAAAAATAAATTAAAAAAAAAAAAAAAAGCCTAAAAGGAAGTCATCCTTTAAAAAAAAAAAAAAAAATACTGCATCTTCCAATTCATGAACATGGTATTCTATATCTGTATTTATTTATTAATTTCTGTCAGCAATTTTTTTTGTAGTTTTCAATATAGAGGTCGTGTATACCTTTTTTTGGATTTATTATTATAAATTTGTTTTGTCATGCCAGTGTAAACTTTAAAATAATTATTTCCCATTGTTCATCTCTTATATATAGAAATAAAATTGATTTATTCCTTCATGCCCCTTTCCAGGCAATCCTTGCCTTCCCTACACTCAACTTCCAAGAGTGTCCTAACCACTTCTCTGACTTTTTTTTTTTTTAAAGGTAGGAGTAAATCTTTTTTTAGAATTTATTTTTAATTTATTTTTGGCTGCATTGGGTCTTCGTTGCTGTGCACAGGCTTTCTCTAGTTGCGGCGAGCAGGCGTTACTCTTTTGTTGTGGTGGATGGGCTTCTCACTGCGGTGGCTTCTCTTGTTGCGGAGCATGGGCTCTAGGCACGCGGGCTTCAGTAGTTGTGGCACATGGGCTCAGTAGTTGTGGCTCACGGGCTCTAGAGTACAGGCTCAGTAGTTGTGGTGCACGGGCTTAGTTGCTCTGTGGCATGTAGGATCTTCCCGGACCAGGGCTTGAACCCGTGTCCCCTGCATTGGCAGGTGGATTCTTAACCACTGTGCTACCAGGGAAGCCACTTCTCTGACTTCTATCACTATAGATTAGTTTTGTTTGTTCTTAGCTGTCATATAAATGGTATCATACAATATATATTCTTTATGTTTGCCTTCTTTTACACAACATAATGCTTCTGAGATTCATTTATGTTGGTTATAGCAGTAGTTTATCACATTTTGTTTTGGTTATTGTTTCTAAAATAGTTTCAGTAGTTTCGTTTGTAGATTTTCATAGTATTTTCTATGTATACAATTACTTCATGTGCAAAAAACATTTTTACCTATTCCTTTCCAAATTTCACACTTTTTATTTCATTTTCTTGCCTTATTGCACTGGCTAGTCTTACAGTACAATTTGAATTGAAGAAGTAAGAGCAGATATACTGGTAAGAGCAGATATCTAATATTAGGGCAGAAGTGGGCATACTTCATTAAAATGTTAGCTTACTTTATCAGATTGAAGAGGTTGCCTCCTCCTCTGAATTTATGTAAAATTGTTTTTTATAATTCCTTAAATATTCGATAAGATTCACCAGTAAAATCACCTGGGCTTACAGTTTTCTTTGTGAGGAGGTTTTTAATTATGAAAGCAATTTAGGGCAATTTAGATTTGTTATTTCTTCTTGTATCCATTTCTCTTTGAGTCAGTTTTTCAAGGCATTTGTTCATTTTCCCTAAGTGGTTGAATTTATTGACAAAAATTTGTTTATAACTTTTCTTATCTCTTCAATTCTCTAAGATCTGTAGTGTTGTCTCCCTTTTGTTCATGAAACTAATAGTTTGTGGGGGTTTTATTTATTTAGTTTTTAATTTGTCTTCTTAGGAGTTTATCAATTGTATTAATCCTTTAAAAAAAGTTTGATTTTGTTGATTTTCTCTACTGCTTGTCAATTTTCTATTTAAGCAAAATCTATCTCATTTTGATTATTTTTCTTCTCTTTATTTTGGATTTAATTTTCTCTGCTTTGTCTAGATTCTCAAGAAGGAAACTTAGATCACTATTTTTACATCTTTCTTCATTTTTAATATAGACTTTACTTTTTTTTCTTTTAAAACTAGCATACAGTAAAATTTACTTTTTCTGGTGTAAAGTTTTATGAGTTTTAACACATGTGCATACCCATATAACCACCACACAATCAAGATGAAAAACAGTTTCATCACTCCCCCAAATTCCCTCATGCTACCTTTTTGTGGTCACCCTCCTCCCATTCCCAACTCTTAGCAACCACTTATCTGTACTCCATCACTGTACCTTTGTCTTTTTGAGATTATCATATAAGTGAAATCACACAGTATATAATCTTACTGAGATTGGCTTCTTCCTCAGCATAATAACTTTAAGATTTATCTGACTTTTTTATGTAGCAATAGTGCATTTCTTTATATTGCTGAGTGAAGTACCACAGTTAGCTTATTCATTTACCTGTTGAAGGACATTTGACTTGTTTCTAGTTTTTGGTGATTATTAATAGAGCTACTATGAACATGCTCATGTAGGTTTTTGTGTGAATGTAAGTTTATACAAGGTAAATAGCTAGGAATGGGAATCATGAGTAATAAGGTAAGTGCATGTTTAACTTAATAAGAAACTGCCAAACTTTTCCAGAGTGCTATAACATTTTGGATTCCCATCTGAAATATATGACAGTTCTAATTGCTCTGAATTCTCACAGTTCTAGTTGCTCTGAATTCTCACAAAATCTTTACATTGGCAAGATTTTTTTTTAATGTTATTCTAATAGTTTTGCAGTGCTATCTTATCATGATTTTAATTTGCATTTTCCTGACAGCTATGATGTTCAAAAGCTTTTCATGTTATTTGCAATCTGTATATCCTTTTTAGCGAAATGTCCATACATACCTTTTGCCAATTTTAAAATTCTGGGTTCTTTTTCTTTTTCTTTCTTTTTTTAAAAATTGTGTCTTAAATTCTGAGAATTCTTTACACAATCTGCATAAAATGACATTGATTTGTGATTTGCTGATATTTTCTCCCAGTCTATAGCTTATATTTTCATTTTCTCAACAGTATCTTTCACAGATAAAAAGTTTTTAATTTTGATGAAATTTAATTTGTCAATGAATGTTTTATAAAATGAATGTTTAGTTTCATGTCTAAAAACTCATCATCAAAACCAAGGTCACACAGATTTTTTTCCCCTAAATTTATTCTAAAATTGTATATTTTTATTTTTTACACTGAGATCTATGATCTAATTTTGGTTGATTTTATATAAGGTGTGAGGTTTAGGTTCATTGGTTGTTTTTTTTTTTTTTTTTTGGTAAATGGACTTCAAATTGTTTCAATGCAATTTGCTGCAATTTATTGCAAATAATATCTTTTTTTTCTATTGCAGCTTTTGTACTTCTGTCAAAAATAAATTAGCCATATTTGTGTGGGTCTATCTCTGGATTCTCTATTCCATTCAATTGTGTTTATTTCTTCCCCTGTCTTGATAGTTTTATAGTAAATCTAAAAAACAGGTAATGTGATTGCTCCAATTTTATTCCTCTTTTCAAAATTATTCTGGCAGTGCTAGTTCTTTTGTGTGTACACATAAATTTTAGACTCAGCTTATTTGTACTGACAAAAATTCCCATTGGAATTTTGCTTGGAATTGCATAAAACCTATATATGGATTTTGGGACAATTGACATCTTTACTATGTCAAGTGTTCCAATCCATGAACTTGGTATGTCTATGGCTAAGACTTCCAAAACAATGTTGGACAGGGGTGGTAAAGGTGGATATCCTTCCTTTGTTCCTCATCTTAGGGGAAAAGCATTCAGTCTTTCACCATTAAGCATGATGATAGCTGTAGGTTCTTGTAAATTCCCTTTATCAGGTTGAGTTTCCTTCTACTCCTAGTCTCTAGTTTGCTGAACTTTTTTTTTTTTTAATCATGATTGGATGCTGAATTTTGTCAAGTTGATGGATCTTACAGCCTTTATTTTTTAGAATATTAGTAAGGTGTATTATGTTGATCGGTTTTTGAATATTGAACCAGTCCTACATTCCCAGGATAAGTCATATTGATCATGGTTTTAATATTTCATTCAGATTCAATTTGCTAATTTTCTGTTTAGGATTTTTGCATCTATGTTCATGAGGGTTATTGGTTTTGAGTTTTTTCCTTATGATGTCTTTGTCTGTTTTACTGTCAGGGTAATGTGGACCTCATAAAATGAATTGAAAGTCTTCTCTCCTCTTCTACTTTCTGGAAGAGAGCATGTAGAATTTGTGCTATTTGTTCTTTAAATATTTGCTAGTCTTGCCAGTGAAATCATGTGTGCCTGAAGATTTCTTTTTCCAAAGATTTTAAAGTATGAACTTAAACTTTTAAAGAGTTATAGGACTACTTAAATTATTTATGTCATCTTGGGTGAATTTATGGTTTTCAAGGAATTGCTTCATTTCATATAAATTGTCAAATGTATATGTATAGAATTGTCTGTAGAATACACTTATTAACCTTCTCATGTCTGTTGGATCTGTCATGATATTCTCTCTTTCATTCCTGATATTGACAATTTGTAGTCTTTTATTTCTTTTCATTGTCAGTATTGCTATAAGTGTATTAATTTTTTTGATCTTTTCAAAGAACAAGGTTTTAGTTTCATTGAAATTCTCTATTTTATTTCTGGTTTCAATTTTATTGATTTCTGTTCTTCATTTTTGTTCTTCTTCATGCTTTGGGTTTATTTTGCTCTTTTTTGAGTTAATGTGGAAGCTTAGCTTATTGATTTGAGGTATTTCTTCTTTGCTTATATAAACATCTACTGCTATAAATATTCCTCTAAGCAATGCTTTAGCCTAATCTCACAAATCTTGATAAGCTGTATTTTCATTTACTCAATTCAAAATATATTCTAATTTTTCTTGAGACTTCCTTTTTGATCTATAGATAATTTAGAAGTATATTGTTTAATTTTCAAGTATTTAGAGACTTTCCTGTTATCTTTCCATTATTGATTTCAAGTTTAATTTCATTTTGGTCAAATAACTCACTTTGTATGTTTTCAATGATTTAAATTTGTGAAGTTTTGCTTAGTTATCCAGGATATGGTCTATTTTGGTAAGTGATCCTGGTGAACTTTAAAATAATGTGTCTTCTGCTGTTAGGTGAAGTGTTTGCTAAATGTCAATTAGATCCAGCTGGTCAATGGTGTTATTCAGTTATTTTATACCATTTCTGATTTTCTGCCTATTTGTTCTATCAATTATTGAGAGAGATGTGTTGAAATCTCTAACTGTAATTGTGAATTTGTTTATATTTTTCATTTAGTCCATTTTTGCTTCATATATACATTTTATAAATTTATTTATTTACTTATGGCTGCTTTTGGTCTTCATTGCTGCGCACGGGCTTTCTCTAGTTGCAGCGAGCAGGGGCTACTCTTCGTTGTGGTGCATGGGCTTCTCATTGTGGTGGCTTCTCTTGTTGTGGAGCATGGGCTCTAGGCGCTCAGGCTTCAATGGTTGTGGCATGCAGGCTCTAGAGTGCAGGCTCAGTAGTTGTGGTGCATGGGCTTACTTGCTCCGCAGCATGTGGGATCTTCCTGGACCAGGGCTCGAACCCGTGTCCCTGCATTGGCAGGCAGATTCTCAACCGCTGCACCACCAGGGAAATCCCTACTTCATATATTTTGAAGCTCTATTGGTAGATGCATACACATTTAAGATTGTTACATTTTCTTAGTGAATTGATACTTTTATTATAGTGTCAGATCCTTCTATATTTTTAAAAATATATAGTGTTCTAACTATATATTTTTGTATATTTATTTTTAGTGGTTACTAAGGAATTAAAACATACATGCTTATCTCTTCACAGTCTATCTAGAATCAGTGGTTTCCATATCAAGTGGAATGTAGAAACCTTATCACCATATATGTTACTCACCCTCCCCACTTTATGTCATAGTTATCTTCAGTGTTATATCTACATCCATTGAAAACCCCTTCAAAAATGTTATGCCCTTTACTTTCAAACATCATACATATTTTAAACAATTCAAGAGAATAACAGTTTATCATATTTAGCTAGATATTTACCACTACAGTTTCTTTCCCCTTATTTGTGACATTCCAAGTTTCCCTTTAGTATCATTTTCCTTTTATCTAAAAAATTTTCTATATCAATTCTTTTAAGGCAATCTACTGGCAACAAATTTCTCTATCTCACCTTCATTCCTAAAGCATGTTTTTCTTTCTAAGTTGGCAGTTCCTTTCTTTCAGCAATTTAAAAATGTTCCACTTTCTTCTCCAATGACACAAATGTTGAAATTTTGGGTATTATCTCACATATCCCTGAGGCTCTCTTCATTTTTATTCATGTACTCTTTTTTATTCTGTTTTTCAAATTGGATAATTCTTATTGCTCTATATTAAAGTTCACTGACTTTTTCCTTTGTGCTATTAAGCCCATCCAGTGAGTTGTTATTTTTGGTTATTGTATTTGTTTATTGTATTGTAGTTTTGGTTATTGTATTGGGTTGGCCAAAAGTTCATTCGGGTTTTTCTGTAAGATGTTACAGAAATTTCCATTTTGTTCTTATATAAGTGTTCTATTTCCTCCCAAGGGTTTCTATATTTCCATTTGTTTCAAGACTATTCATCCTTACTTCTTGGAATGTTCTTATAATGGCTGCTTCACAGACTTCGATAATTTCAACATCTGTGTCATCTTGGTAAAGTATTGGTTGTCTGTTCCACGTCTATTCCCCTGTGAGTTTAGATTTTCTTAGTTATTCATACACTGAGCGGTTTGGGATTTTATTTTTCCCATTTTGAATATTATGTTATGAGATCAGGGGTCTTGTTTAAACTATGTAAAATTGTGTTTGTTTAGTTTAACATGCAATTGACCTTATTGGGTTCAGGTCACAAGTTCCAAACAGTCTTTTATGAGTTTTGGTGACAATATCAGTTGTTTTGTTTTGTTTTTCAAAGACCTTGTAATGCTGTTTGGATCTGTCTTGTGTGTGCACTACCTGGTGGCTGGTCTGGATCTGGCTGGTGATCCATCCTATAGTTCAGTTCTCAAAGTTTTTCTGTTCAGAGTCAAGTCCACTGCTCCAGGAAGAATTCTGGTTAATGGGGCTTGCTCCCAGTGGCAAGTGACTGTGGAGAATACCTGTATGTTCTCCACTAGAGAACGGTGAACCAGGGTAGCCTTCATGAATCTGCAGTGATACTACCCAGGTGGCAGTAGATCATGGAGGAGTCAGGCCAATGTGGGTACAGATTCCAGGTCCACCATTTCATATCTGTCTAACTTAGCCTCCCTCCTCAGCTTTCTCACTTGAAAAATGCAGGTATTACTCACCTATTAGGCATGTGGAACATATGAAATAATGCAAGCGATATATAGTACCCAGTGCCTAGTGTAGTGGTTGCACATTGGAACATCTCAATTACTCCTGAGAAACTATTTGACCCAGTGGAGGAAGGCTGGTATGTCAACACGTAGAATTTAAGGCCTAGGTCTGTCTGAACTGGATTTTTCGTTGTTGTTGCCTTCTTCTATTGGTATAATTAGAATCATAAGGGGCCCCAGTCTTTCTGCTCCCTCTTCTCCCATCAGTGTGAACCATGACCAGAGCCCAGAGGCTACAAATGTTGTTCAGAGACCAAAACTGCTGTCAGATCCAGGAGGCAAACACTGCCTCATAGAGTTGGAGTGGGAGTTGTGTTGTGCAAATCGTATAGCAGGCAGCCCTCCACCTCTCTTGGTAACCACAAGATGGGCCCTTAATATATAGCTTTGAGGAGTTCTTGGGGGCATCTTTCCATTTAAATACAGAGATTATAAACTCAGCCACTGTGGTAAAGTCTCAATAAAAGTCATTCAGGTCACAAAACCAAAAAAACAATATTAACGACTCAAAGGATTTCTTAGGCTAAAGAAGAACTGCAAGGATAGGACGGGAAGAAGAAAGAGGTGCGTGTGTGGTCCCTGTCTTGACCAATGCATTGGCAGTGCCATAGAGAAGCAACTTGATGTAGACTGAGCTCTGTTTCTCTAGTTCCTGAGTAATGATAACCATACTATATACTTAGAGACTATTAGAACTAGAAGGGTCAGAACCATCCTTATTCTGAGCCTAAGTCTGACATTACTAACCAAACATGGCACTGCCTTTTTGAGCCTGTTCATAGCCTTAGAATACTCAACATAGACATCAGAGATGGGACTGAGAAGAAACTTGTCATCCTGGATCCAGACCAATTCTCTAGCAAGAGAGAGGCAAAACTGGGACTAGAATCTAAATCTTCTGATTCCTAGTCCACTGCTTTTCCACTTGCATCACACTGTCTTTCTGTTTCTAAAAATCATAAATAATGGTGGCAAGTGTTGGTAGGCACTTTATATCTTATAAAGGAACTGAGGACAATTTCCAACTGTTTTTCTCAAAGATCTGTAAGCAAGACAAGGAAACTCTAACCCAAATGGTGAAAAACCTGTGTTTTTGGTCCCAAGAGGACTTTTGGAAGCATTGAAGAAGATACAGATCCTGATGAGAGATGAATTTCATGTTCTGTAGTAACTCATGTAACTTTCATAGCCCGGACATTGCTGGACTTAATTTTTAATGTGTCGACATATGCTTTGAAAGGTAAGTGCTTGTGTGGAGTCCATGAGCATGCATGGCTCTGTATGTGTATTGCGCCCATGACTGCTGCCCAGTGTGATATGTGCAAGTGCCATGTCAACATGCATGTTTTACATGCTGACCTATGTGCATGCTCCCAGGAGTGAATGAGAGCATATGCTGGTGTGTACTCATGTGTGTGTGTAAATGCATATGGATTTGACCCATAGTGTTTATCTCCAAAGCTGTAGGAAGTGTTATGGCAGATGCCACCACTGTGCTTCTTGGCTGACTCCCCATTCCTCATTAACAACCACAATTGCTCCATATCCTTTCTATCACTAAGCTGTCCCAGCAGCTGGGTGCCCAACAATTAGAACCTGAAACTCCTGACGGTATCCTGGGGACCCATAGGTCTATCCCTGTCAGCCCGGGGTTCACCCCAGGACAGGAATACTCACCAGCATAAGAAAGAACAAATTCACAGAGTTCAATCAGTCCCACATCTGAAATGCCTCTCCTGCCAGGCCCCTTACTGGTGCCCTCAGGCTCCTGTACCTGCTACCTCAGCCCTCCGCTTAGCCTGTGCTAAGGACCGGCTGGGCCATGGACTTCAGCCCAGAGTGTGCCAAACTTGTCCCGGAGCGCCATCCCTGTGGCAGACAGAGATGTGACGCTGGTGAGAGACATTCCTTGCTTTGGGGAGCAGCTGAGGAAAAACTTTTTCATCCAAGAGGACCTTTCTTCCCACTATACTATCCAGTGGCTAACACATAATTAGTTCTCGATATATGTTAAATAAATTGCTAACTGACTTACTGACTGTGGATGGATAATGTAAACTGAGATAGAAAATTGGGTACTGTTTAGGAACAGGGCTGTTCTCTCTCTGATGTGCATGTTCTACTTGAGGCTGATATAGCTGAAGTTAACAATGCCCTGCTGTTCCTTTCGGGTTAGCATTTACTAAGCACCTACTATGTGTCAAGCACTGTGCCAGACACTCAAGAAAAGTTCCTTCCCTCAAAGAATGTCACAATGTTTTGGGGTGGTAACTGTATTTGTTTTCTAGGGCTGCCATAACAAAGTACCACAGACTGAATTGCTGACACAACAGAAATTTATTTTCTCATACTTCTGGAGGCTGGAAGTCTGAGATCAAGGTGTCATCAGGGTTGGTTCCTTCTGGGGGCCATGAGGAAAAGATCTCTTCTAGGCTTCGTTCCTTGGTTTGTAGATGGCCATCTTCTCCCTGTGTCTTCACCTCATCTTCCCTCTGAATGTGTTTTTGTCTAAGTTTCTTCTTCTTAGGAAGACACCAGTCATTTTGAATTAGGGCCATCCCAGTAACCTCATTTAATTTAATTACTTCTTTAAAGAACGTATCTCCAAATCCAGTTACATTCTGAAATACGGGATATTAGAACTTCAACATATAAATTTGAGGGGGGAACACTGTTTAGCCCATAACATAGATTTAGATCACTTTTATTAAATATCATGTTTCCCATGAAGACTTCTTGGTCTTTCCTTGATAGAATCCGATATTCCCTCCTCTGAGCTACCGTAACAGCTGCTGTTCTGATTTTGTCCTGATCATTATGTGTTTAGATCATTATCTTCCTTACTAGTCTGAGGACTCAGGAGCCAGGCTTAGGGAGTTCAATACAGTTGGTCTTTCATATCCATGAGTTCTGCATTGATGAATTCAACTAACCACGGATTGAAAATATTCGAAAAAAATCTCAGAAAGTTCCAAAAAGTAAAACTTGAATTTGCCATGTGCAGTCAACTATTTACCTAGCATTTACATTATATTTACAACTATCTATGTAGCATTTACATTGTATTAGGTATTATAAGTTAACCTAGAGATGACTTAAAATATATGGGATGTTATGTGCAAATACTATGCCATTTTATATAAGGGACTTGAGCGTCCGTGGATTTTGGTATCCTCGGGGGTCCTGGAACCAATGCCCTGTGGATACTAAGGGACAAGTACTCTATTTCTAGTATCTGACGTAACACTTGGCACATAGGAGTGAAGTAAATCCTTACTGTATGGATGAATGGATGGAGCTGATAAAAACCGAACAAAATTGAAGGAAGTCACTAGGAAACACTTCTGGAGGATCTCATGGTCCTGGTAAGGGAGCAGAGGGAAGTTAGGTATGCCTCTCAGTGGGGAAACACTTGCCCCAAGCTGTATCCACAAAGTTAATCCTGCTTTGCAAAGAAGGCAATAGGAAGAAAGTGCTCCCAGACAAGGATGTCCCCTCCAATCAAGACTGCTTTGTTCCAGACTTCTCTAGCTACAAGGGCAGGATTGGTCTGATGGGTCTGTGACCCCTGAGGTCACCTGCCAGAGCAAAGAGACTCTGAGATGTCTCTGGTCCTGTCCCAGCCCTAGCCTTCATCCCCTTTCCGCTTGCCACATTCCTTTCTTGGAACCTGTACAGGGGCAGCCAGGCATTAGTTTTCAAAGAGAAAAGACAGAATTGAGGATGAAAATAGTCACTGATGCTCCTCCCCCCAGGACAGAAGCCCTAAATATGTCAGCGTCTAGGCCCCATTCCCACACTCCTGGTCCAGCCAGCCTGCCTCCACCTGACCCCACTGCCTTCTGTTTCTAGGGCTGCTTTCTTCACTCTGCCCCCTCCTCCCAGAAGGCCCCAGGTTCTAGGGCAGCAGAAGTCCTCCCTGGACCACCCCTCCCCTCCACCCCCGTGGCAGCACACACACCTCCCAGAGCTATTTCTCCAGACTCTTGTCAGCCTTATCACCCAGGGCGTGGACTCTTTTATTCTTGTTGCCTTCTCTCTGGCAGGAACTCCTTAAGACCGGCTTTGTAAACAATGCCATTCAAAACCTTCTGCTCTACCCTTCCCAAGCTACACCTTCATCCCTCCCCATCCTTGTGGGGGGCTTCCCTCTGGGACACCTATCCCAGGATGGAAGTACAGTTGCCTCTTTCTTGTTGGGAAGTCTCATTTGACAGCCTACTCCCTGCAAAACTCCGGCTCCAGCTCTTCCTGTTCCAACTTCCCCTTGACCTGGGGCTTTCTGGGCCTGCTGGAGCCTGGGCTCAGGGGAAGAAGGGGACTGAGGTTGTGGAGTGTGACTTCAGGTAGCTCCTAAGTGTAATGACACTAAGACCACCCTGGCACCTCTGTCAGCCCTGCCCAGGAACCACACTCTGGTAAATAGAACCCTGGTCTAGACAAAAGCCATTAGACATCATGCCGACATCCAAACCCTGCCGTGTTCCCGGCATAAAGGGCCCGGCTAAATACCTTTGCAAAGCTCTTATTGTGCTGCATCCTGCACCGCCTTCCCGACCATCCCTGCACTATCAAATCTTTCTAGGGCCCTTTGTTGTCAAACCAAATATAGCGCTACATTGTCTGGCCTTCCACCCATTCTGGCTGGATAAAGAGGCTCTAACGGGGCTCGGTCCCCAGACTGGGGGCGCACGGCTCCGGGCGGCCTGCTCAATGCTATCTCTCCGCCACAGCCCATGCAGGCAGCCTGCAGTCCCCCCACCCACCCGCTCTGCTCCTGGGCCTGTGGTTGCGCCATTGATACGGTGTGTATTCTTTTCCATAGGTTCCCACGAGCATGTCACTAACCATTTCCTGGGCCTTATCACCGGGAAGAAAAAAAGGAGCGCCTTTGAAAAGTGGAAACAAAACATCAGGCCCCATTGTTGTGTGACTTCCCCGGCCACAATCTAAGCTCTCCATCGCTCTACACACGGAGACTACAAACACGGCCTAATACAGATACTCCAATCGGCAATTTGACCAGGACATTTATTGTTCTGTATCTGCAATCTCTGCTCCCCATGTTTGTGGCTTTTAAATCATCCTTTGTTATTTCTCTCTCTTGGCTCAGAGCAAGTCAAAAGCCTCTGATGGCCGTCAACACTGCGAGAAGAAACTGAGTCAATTTGCAAACTCGCGTGTGCCTTCTTGTTGCGGGCAGCTCCCGGCCGAGGCAGCCTTGTTCACCTTTTCCTGTCTTTTCAGTTCCACTCTGTCTTCTTGTTCCTCTTCCTTGCCTCTATTCCCTTCTTTTCCTCCCCTCGCTTCACCCTCTCTCTTTCTTCAATTCTGCCTCGGTCTCTCCCTCTCTCATTCATTTGATCTTGCCCTATACCTAAATGATCGCGTCAAAAAGGTTGCTCAGTTAATTTCTTGGGAATGAATGAAAAGAGGGTCGGGACTTCATTCAACATTGTTCCCTAGACAAGCACACAATTCTGGAGTAATAAATTTGAGGCAACTTCAGAGATGAACTAATGCAACCCCTCGGAGAATGAAGTGGCCTGTCCAATGTCACAGTGAGTTAGTGATGGCCAGACTAGGTCTTCCCAGGTCTCCCCAGCTTTCTGACACTGTCAGGACATGCTGTGTCCTAGCTGCATCTCACAATCTGTCTGAGAATTCTGATGTTAGGTCCCTATTTTTGGTGTCTATCTGAGTTGTGGGCCTAAAATTCATTTGTCAGTCATCTTCTATTTTAGAGAGCAGCAAGAAACATTTCCTAGAATAGCATGAAGTGGCTAAGAGCACTCTCTGGATACAGAAAGCCCAGGCAAGAATCTTGGCTCTGCCACTTATTAGCTGTGTGACCTTGGGTAAGTCACTAAACCCCTCTGTGTCTCAGATTCCCCATTTTAGAAATGGACACAAAAGCAGACTCTACCTCTTACGGTCTTGGTGAGGATGAATAGTTGATTTAGATACAGCACCTGACACATAGTAGGCACTGTGTAAATGTTAGCTATTGAATGATTCCTAGGAAGAAGCCTGTGTCCAAAATAATCTATTTTTATATCAGTACCTTCTCATTTTGATATCTTATAAATAAATATGGACTTCTCAGAGCGTTTCTTACAGTAGGGTCCCTGTATATGCACACCTTAGTTGGTCCCTGAAGCTAGGCCCCTGTTCCCCCTGTAGCAGCAGTACCTGCCTTCCACTCAATAAACACTCCTTCATCTATTCAACAGTATATACAGAACACATGCTGTGTGCCAGACACTGTGGGTAATCTTTGACCCTGTGGAGCTTATGGTCTAGTCAAAGAGATGACATTAAAAAAATAATAAACACATAAATAAATATACAAGTCCAAACTGAAATAAAGGAAAAATACAGGGTGTGATTAGAAGTTATATTGGAGGACCAAATCTAGATCAGGAGTTTAGTGAAAGCATCCCTGAGAGAGTGACATATAAGTTGAATTTTAAAATAATGACAGAAGGTGGTCAGGCCAGGAGCAAGCTAGTACTCCAGGCAGAGGCAGGATGGGGCCCATCTGAGAAACTGATCAGGGATGGAAAGAAGGCTGGCACAGAGAGAAAGAGAAGAGGGCATGAGGTCAGGAGAGGGTACACAGATCACTCTGGGCTACACATGAATTTGGAATTTCCACCCCACTAAAGGCAGTTCAAAGCCTTAAATACATTCTGAGTAGATCCTTTGGCTTCTGGGCAGAGAATGAATAGAGTGGGGGCAATTAGAAGTACAGTTAAGAGGCTATTTATCTATACCAGGTGAGAGAGAATAGGAACTTGGACCAGACGGTGGATATAGAAATGCACACAAGAACTCCAGGGATATTTGGAATAGAATCTATAGAAATAGGTGATGGTTAGACTATAGGTGAGAAGGAAGAGGAATGATTCAAGGATGCTTCTGATCTGAGCATCTGGGCTCACGGAGGCACCATTTAATGAAAAGGGGGAGCCTGGAGGAAGCTCTGGGGTTAGAGAGCTCTAGTTGTGTTTGAGAGGCCAAGAAGACAGTGGCTTACGTGGAACTGGAGTTTAGAGTAACAGTCCAAGCTGGAGAGGTGCATCTGGGTGTTGACAGCATTTTACGTACTGTGAATGCATGCGTGAATGAATGAAATGATAATGCTAAGATCTGAACCCAGATTTGTCTGACTTAAAAGTTGATATCTTACACACTCTTTAGTCACCTTCCAGTAAACTAAATTCAGTAAAATGGTGATTCTTCCAGCATCCAGAGACTGTCAAGTTCAGGGCAAAATGTGGTCAGGAGAACAGCCTGGATTCTCAGGAGAATCCTTAAAAACAGGCAGAACCCAAGAGTCTCTAGAGCCAGGAGTCTGGCATGAGATCTGGAGGTACACAGGATAAAAGGATCTTGGAGGATGTAGAAATCCCATCACCCCCCAAACTGTACTAGGTAAAAACTCTCCTGGAGCACACATTCGTAAGATTGTTTTGAGAAAATCTGTAGGAAGTAACCTAGTGAAGTCCTGGGCTCATAGAAGGTGCTTGGTGTATTTGTTGGGCTAGGCTAACCCAGACAGCAAGAGCAAACAGTCCCCAAATCTCAGTGACAGAACTCAACCAAGTGCCATATGGGTCAGGCAGCATTCTTGGAGGCACTTTTCCAACAGTGATCCAGGGGTAACAACTATGCCCACTGCTCATCTCTGATACCTTGACAGTCCTCATTTCCCACACTGTGGAAGGGCAAGAAAGTGTGGAGAATTCACAAGCACTCTTAACAGCTTTGAGCTGGAAACAGCACAGACGACTCCACTCCCAGCTTACGGACCTGGCATGCAGCCCCAGCCTAACTGCAGAGGAGACCATGGTGGGGAGCATGTTAAGATTTATCAAGAATCAGTTGTCCCTGTCTCAGGCAATACTCATGCTCTCTCCCTCTTCCAATGGGAGAACTGAAGCAGGGAATACGACTGGAAGATCCAAGATGGCGGCTGATTGGAGATGGTCAAGGCTGGGGGTGGTGGGGTTCAATTAACCTTTGACTCTAAGAGCTAGGCTCGGAAATCTGTGCCTAGAACCTTGTCAGTTCCTATGCCTGTGAATTCCATTTTCTCCTATTCTCTACATATGCTGCTCATTGGAAAATGCTGCTCTGCTATGTCCTGAAGGACAGGTTAAGGCGATTTACTCGGTCACAGTCTGAGGTCTGCGCCCTCTCATGCCTGCTACCACCCAGGATCTTATGAAGGGGGTGTCTGGGAGGATGGGACAAGACTGCCCTGAATGAGCAAGATCCTAAGAGTCAACATGCAGGGAATTCCCCATGGGCCCTACCTTCAGGAGCGAAACCTTCCCAAGCCAGTATCATTGTCTCTGTCTTGAGCTGGGCCTGCCAGTGAGTTTCTGTATCCTTCTAGCATAGAGATCTTATCAAAGCAGATTAAAAATGGGAATGGGCCCATAAAACATGCATTATGGTCTCTCACAGCCTCATAAAGCCAGATAAATGCCCTGCTCCGGAGGCCCCTAGATCGAATTTACACCTCTCTCCCTCCTCATAATGGAATTGTCAACAGCAGATAATTGAAGTTAAAAAACAATCAGTAACTTGTAAAGTTCAGCTCAGTGGATTGATTGTTTGGCCTCATGGATTCCTTAGAATAAAAGCGATCCTGCCAGAAGAAACCTGTCTTTTCTTAACCTCAGATAGTTCCTCTATATTTTCCACGAGGCTTGGAGCAAAGGCAGCTAAAGAAATCTCCTGGGCTGCTCCCCCTTTCTGGGTGGTTCCATCTCCCTTCCCCACTTTCCCACTGTTACCTGAGTCCCCAGCCCCAAGCTGAAGTGTTTCAATTCATTCAGGTATCAGGCTTCCCATGGACCTACCTCTAGGATTTTAGACAACCTTCTGAGCATTGGCCTTAACTGGAAGGAGGAAGGGTTGGTGATCATATGTCAGGCTTTCTGTTCCTAAAGCTCCTACCACCCCAGGGGAGGGTTAGTCACCCACACACTTCAGCTCAGCCTTGCCTTCCTGTTCTCAGGCAGGGGGCACTGAAGGTGCTGGTGTTGAACAAGGAGCCCTGTTCTTGGCATGCTCCGACTCTGGCTACGCTGCCACCTCCTGCCCCAGGCTTGGCAAGCGGCTCTGCTCCGGGTTCCCCTGCACCCGAATCCTTGAATTGATAGTGTGTTCTCTGAGAAGGGAGACTGTCCCAGAGCTGAGAATCCTGCTGGGGCTTAACCCAGCCCAACCGCTGGACTTCCTCCCAGTCCAACCTCCCCCCAGAATCTCACTTTCTGGGAGACTGGCCTTCTGTCTATTGTTTGAATAAATCCTTCCATCAACTTCCTTCTCTTTGCCAATGATCCTAGGTCCTGACCCGACCTGCCTCTTAGTCCACAAAGCCCAAGGGCCATTATGTCAGGGACAGAGAGAGAATTAAGGCACTGCCTGGGAGGGGTTGAGACCAGGTTCATGGCTTTCCTTTGGGCTAGGAAAGGAACCTAGATAGACTAGAAGACACATCCTTTCTGAACTTAGTATTTGGGCCTCTTTATTGCACCTCCGATATCCTAAATATGGAGATGGGCTGGCCTCTCTTCTCACTAAAGCCTTCATTTCCTCCCAGACCTAAAGCTTAGACAGATCTGTACAGAGTATCCTTTTCATGCCTGGACATCCAACCACAACCACAACTTCCAGCTTAGTCCTTAGTCCTATAGCACTTCATGCTGACCACTGATTTAGCCCCAGTTACTGTTTACTGTAGTTGTTTGCTTGCACATCTGCCTCCTGACTAAACCATAAGAATGCAGAGGGCAAGAGCCAGCTTTGACTTATCATTACATCTCCAAAGCCTTACACAATGCCTGGCACATAGTATGTACTCAATAAATATTTGCAGAATGAGTAAACCTGTTTAATTGTGTTTTCTTAGTCAAATTGTAAGCTGGCAAGAACTTTTGCAATGTGCTGAGACTGCCTGCCCATAAACTGCATAGGGAGGCTCACTGATCTTGTGACCCCCTGAGATGGGCTCTAAAACACAACTGAGACAGAATAAATGTCTGGCTGCTCTGTTTTGACTGGTGACAAGAGTTGCAAGCTGATTAATACATTTAAAGTGGTGATCAATTTGTCTTATTCACATCCTCTTATCCTGATTGTAATGAGTAGATCTTTTAACATAATGAAAACTGCATATTTCACTCAAATTCACAGTTTTGCATTCCAGAGGAGATGAATTGCTGTTTTTATTTAATGTTAAAATGAGGTGTAAGCTCTTGTCTTGGGAGGCCAGGGGTGACAGTCCCCCTCTGTCCTTGAAGGCCAGAGGGGTGGCATTTCCTAAGACCTTGAATTTGACTGTGTGAATCGGTTCCCAAAACTGTGGAATGGGACAGCACCTTTCAGTCACCTGATCCATCTCTTGCCCAGTTTATGAGTGATCTTTAAATCAGCCCTGACTGCAGGTCATCTAGTTTGGGCCTGAATACTTTCCAGTGATGGAGAGCTCACCACTGTTCATTTTAATTTTCAAAGCCTCCAAGTGTAAAAATAAGTCTTATATTGGTCTAAAATCAACCTCCCTGTTGTTTCTATTTCCGTGGTCTTTCCTTTTTCTCTTGCCTTCTTTCTCCGTTCTTCCATTTCCTCTTTCTCTAACTTCTTATTAGTTTTCCCTAAAAATGTCTGATAACAGAATAATCTCTTATAATTTTACAAAGACTTAGAGCTTTCCTCGTGCTTTTCCCACAGCCTCGCAGAGTTAGATGAGTGAATGGTTTCCTGTTGATTCTCTGCCGATGCTGCTTCTCTTGGAATGACCTGTTCTCAGGGACAAGAGTGACCTCGCTCATCCACACGCCTCTCGGCCTCATTCACTGCTCAGCACCCAGAAAGTTCCTGGCACAGAGTGGGCTCTTGGCCAGTGGTTGTTGAATGAATGAATGAATGAGTGAATAAATAGTGGTAACTGGAAGGCGATTTAGTAAACAGTACCCTGTACTCCTGTCCATGGTTGGTTGTGTGACAGGTACCTCTCCACTAAGCAGCCAGCACTACTCAGAGCTAGGTAGAAACGGGGACAAAATGGGATAGTCACACTGTCTTCTATGGCAGCACCCGGGTCGGGAAAGCTCTGGAGCTACAAGGAGGCAGCTTTTGTCATGGAGTCCGAAGAAGGGATGAGAACAGCAGGTGCATGGAGAAGAGCGGAGGTGAGAGCCAGAAAGTGAGCTGAGGGCTTACCAGCCCTGGCTCCCAGGGGCTCCTGATGCCCAGCCATATCCCTGGGCAGGGCTTCAGGAGATGATCCAGCTGCTTACCCAAATTCCCCTGAATTGCTCAAGCCAGCACAAAATAATTTCCTTTACTCGCAACCAAGCATGTCCACCTAAATAAATGTAGACATAAAGATGACTGTTTCTTAGCCTTGGAAGGGAGGCTCTGGAGGGTAAGAACTCTCCCAAGGCCACACAAACAGGAGTGGCAGTGTCGGGGCTGAGTCCTAACCTGGCGCCCTCCTACTGCACTTTGTTCTGTGCAGCCACTGAAGCGCGTCCCTGTTCCTGGCTCCAGCTCTCCCCCTGCATCTTGCTTTAACAGAAGAAAAGAGTCACTCCTGGAGCAGCTAGATGTAGCCCAGCAGTGGGAACCCAGACCAAGAGGAATTCATTCTCCATAAATTATGCTTTAATAGATGTCAATTATTAATTCCTAAATAAATATTTGTTAATATTCAAAAGAGTTTGCCTACTAAGAAAAACTCAGGCTACACAGAATAATTACTGCTTCTCACTGTGTGATGGCTGCAGCCCATAATGATTTTTTTTCCCGTTCTGAATCTTTACTTTTTCTGAAGTGTGAATGCCTGGCTGTGTCAGTTTTCTAGGGGGTTTGGCTGGCTCTCCTGTGAGCAGTTTTGGTTGGAGGTGTGTGCATGGGAAGGATGCAAAGAGCTGAATGCTCCTACGAAGCTTCCACACTGGCCAGCGAGTCTTTCTCTTTCTTCTTTGTAGAACAAGATTTTGTAAAAAGCTGAAGCTGTCACGTGTCTAAGGAGAAGAAACTGTAGATCCAACCAAAAAGTGGGAAAACATGCAATTCAGTTTAGCAACAAGCCCACGTAATGTATCATAGCACTGAGCAGTTGTGTGAGGGCTGGGTTAGCAGGCAAGGGTAGGGGTGGATACAGAACAGGACAGATGCATCTCCAGGGTTCAAGGAGTACGCCAACGAGTAAGGGAGAGCTTCCTAAGAAGTTGTTAGCATTAGGGAGAATAAAATCAGTCCATGAGAGAGGGTTTGACAAAACTCCAGGGGAAATTAGAGAAGCTGGAACTCATATCAAATCGGGGCCAAGGGAAGGAACATATACATGAAGAAAGTAGAATTTGAGACAGACCTCAAGGAATGGGTAGGATTTTGATGGGCAAAGATTGGCTTGCATTTGAGTTTGAGTGGGCATTCGTTCATTCCTCCCCCCCATTTAAGAGACATTTATGTGGAGCGACTGGTAGGTGCCAAGCCTTGATCTGGGTACTGCAGATATAAAAAAATCATCAGATTGGGTCTGTGAAGTTAGAGTTTACAGTCCAGTGACACATAATAATGACAAATATACTGTCACCTAATAATGTCACATATAATAAAAAATAGTTGCAATATAGTGAGATATGGATCCAACAGAATGACCACCTCCACCATGGGGGCAGAGAAAGCTTCAGGAGGGAGGAACTCTTGATCTAGATCCTGAAGGATTCATTCAATCAGTTATTTGTCCACAGCAAATATTTACTGAATGTCTGCATGTGTCAGACACTCACTGTGTATTGGGATAGTGCAATGAATGAAACAGACTGAGGCTTTTCTCATGGTATTTACATCCTAAGAGTTCAACAAATTAAGAGGGCAGGGAATTCCACCAGAGAGAATAGAATATGCAATAAGCTGTAGAGCTGAGATATCACGGGGATGTGACTATAGCTAAGTGGACACAGGGAGGGGGATTGTTGGGAGGTGAGGCTGGAGAAGAAATCAGGGGCCACATTTGGAAGAATCTTGCAGGCTGAGCTAAACACTCTGAACTTTATCTATAGACAATGCAAAGTCAAGGAAGGCTGATAAAGCTGAGTTTGTGGAAGGGGAGGGAGTTGAGGGTTCTGTGGAAACTGAATTGGAAAAAGATGAGGCTGGAGGCAAAGAGACCAGATAGGAGGTGATTGCAATAGCCCGGGACACCCATGATGAAGGCCTGTATAAGGGGAAGAGGTGGGGGGAGTGGAGAAGAGATGTGTTTGAACTGGAAGAGAGGTTCTTAACTGTGTGTCTATGTGCATGTGTGTGTGTGTCTAAGCTCTTTCAGGATCTAATGAAAGCTTATTGTCTTATAACTCAGAAACATGCTCATAACTTACTTACAAGTATTATTTTGCAAACAACTTCAAAGAGCATGAATTCCAGAGTAAGAACCCCTGAGTTATAAGCTGGGGTGCATGGGGGCCAGGAATTGAATACATAAACTAGGAAGCTGCAGCAAGTGGGCATGAATCTGGTGCTGTTTTAATTCCCCTTCCAGGACCCACCTTCTTGACCCTTCCTCTGACTGCCTAGTACCCCATGCCTTTGGTGGGCCCTGGCCCACAGACCCTGCAGCTGCCCCATGTACCTGCATGTCTGCCATCCCTACCAGATCAGGCCTGTGCTGTCTCTGTTACTCAGACTCCCACCTGAGCCAGGGACCAAGGGGGCAAGTTCCTTCCTGACTTTCCCACTCTGGGGGAAATTTAGAGTATTTCCCTGATGGTACCAATACCTCAGGGTCCAGGTCCAAGAATACATCCTCACAGATGCCAGAGGACTAGAGCTGGGAAGGCCAGCAGACATCAGTACATCCAATTCCCTCATTGCCCAGATGTGAAAGTTCAGGGCCAGGAGGGGAACTAATTTTTCCAAGGCCACATGGAGTGAGTAGTCAAGCTGGAACCCAGAACTCCCAGCTGCTAATATCTCTCCTCCTCTGCCCCTCACGGGAGGTGCTGGCTCTCTCCTGTGTGCTCCAGCATGTGCCTTGCTAATGTAACCAAGACCATGAGACAGTGAGCTCTCTGAGTGGGTCCACATCCAACGCAAGGCCTCTGGGAATGTTGAATATAGACCATGAGAGAGGAAGGGTTTCGGCTGCCCTGAATGCTCATCAGTTTGTTCTGCCTGCTTCACCATCCCATGCCAGGGAAAACAACAGCCCTCACAGTTAACCTCCCTGAGATTCCTCAGCAATAAGATGAGGGTAACGATACCCAATTCCCAGGGGTGTTGCGTGTATTAAAGGGAAAGAGTACATAAACGGACTCGCACGGTCCACTCAGGAAGTGCTCTTTCCTGCCTTTCTTCTTGGCACTTCTTCCCACACTCACAGGGAACAAGAACAGTACTGTGGGAAGACCCGGGGCCAGGCAAGGTTGAGTTTGTGGTCAGAGAAGGCAGAAGCTGAGTTTGCCTTTGTTGTGGCCCACGGCTACATAATTTTCCGTATATTATATTTTCACATAAACCAACACAGATACATTTAAAGGGACACTCAGAACTGAAGTCCATAAAGAACAAAAGCATAAGAAGATGGAGCTGAGATGTCCCTGGCATAAGCCACAGGGATGCTGAGGCCCTGTGGGCTGGCTGGGCCTGGCCTAACAGGCAGCAAGAGGGAAACCACATCTCTGCTGTATTGGGCAAGTGGCCTCCCCAGCTGCATGGCCCTGGCACCTTCTGAGGGATCTTACAGGTTTGTGGGTAGCCATGCTGCTGGGCAGGACAAGCCCAGGGACCAGTGAGAGAAGGTGGGATCCAGATAGGCAGGATCTGGACCCAAATCAAAGGGAGTTGTAAAGTTCAGTTGTCTGGGGTGATCTCCATGACTTTGATTCTGGAGTGTGGACATTAAGAGTGAGGGCTCGGGAGGAACACGGTCCTGGCATCAGATACTGGTTTCTTATAGCTGTGTGCATTTAGGCAATTTATTTAGCCTCTCCAAGCATCATTTGCCCCAGTTTCTCCATCCATCAGATAGGGCTAATAATAGGATCCAACTTGAATGTAAATTGGTGTAGCCACTATGAAAAGCAATACGAAGCTTCCTTAAAAAACTAAAAATAGAGCTGCCCTTTGACCCAGCAATCCCTCTCCTGGGCATATATCTGAAAAGACAAAAACTTTTAATTTGAAAAGATACATGCACCCCAGTGTTCATAGCAACACTACGTACAATAACCAAGACAGGGAAGCAACCTAAGTGTCCATCAACAGATGAATGGATAAAGAAGATGTGGCATATATATACAATGGAATATTACTCGGCCATAAAAAAGAATGAAATATTGCCATTTGCAGCAACATGGATGGACCTAGAGAATATCATACCAAGTGAAGTAAGTCAGACAGAGAAGGACAAATATTATATCAGTTATATGTGGAATCTAAAAAATAATACAAATGAATTTATTTACAAAACAGAAACAGACTCACAGACATAGAAAACAAACTTATAGTTATCAAAGGGGAAAGGGAAGTGGGGAGGAATAAATTAGGAGTATGGGACTAACAGATACAAACTGCTATATATAAGATAAACAACAAGGATTTATTGTACTATATAGCACAGGGAATTATATTCAATATCTTGTAATAACCTATAATGGAAAAGAATCTGAAAAAAATATACACATACATAATTGAATCTTTGCTGTACACCTGAAACTATCACAATATTATAAATCAATTATACTTCAACAAAAATTTTTTCAAAATAAAACAATAATAGACTCCACCGTGATGTTAAGCTGGAGTTTAAGTGAGATAAAGCCTTTGAAGCAGTTGGCACAGAGCCTGTATTAGGTAATGGTCAAAAAATCTGCTAAGGCACAAACAAGAACTGGAGGGCAGAGTACAGGCGCCCCGGGAGCCAGCTGGTGTGGTCTCTGCCCTAACAGCTGCCTGAGTCCTCTTGCAGCCTACTCATTTTTTTTAGCTAAACTTTTTAAGAAAGGAAAATGCACATATAGAAAAATGTGCCACTCATGTAGCTTGGTGAATTTTCTCAAAGTACACATGCCCATGAAACTGGTCCTCAGATCAAGAAAGCATCCCTCATTTGCCTTTTAGGTTAATACCTAGTCCCCTTTTTCTACAGTAATCCCTTTCTGACCTCTAACAACAGGGATTAGTAGTGTTTGCGCTTGAATTTTATATAAATGGAATCATACAACATATACCCTTTTGTGTTTGGCTTCTTTCAATCAGCATTGTGTTTGTGAGAGCTCTCCAAGTTGTTGTACGTAGTTGTGATTTATTTATCCTCACTACATGCACTGTTCTATGAACAAACCATAATTTACTTATCCATGCTATGGTTGATGGAATTTTCACCGTGTCCAGTGCTTGATTACTATGAATGGTGCTGCTCGACCAATCTTACACATGACTTTTGATGAACATATATATGCATCTCTGTTGGTTATATGTTAGATTGAATCAAATTAAATTGCCGTTTTTGTACATCAAAAACAGCCAAACGTTGGCAGTTTCATATGGTTCAATGCACTACTTAGGAGTAGAAAAGTTGGGTCATGTGACAACTTTAGCAGATACTGCCAATGCTTCTGCAAAGTGGCTGTACCCACTTACACTCCCACGAGTAGTGTATAAAGTTCCAGTTTCTACAGCCCTTTAAACAAAGGCTACCCAGGTTCCTCTGCTGAGTCACAGCTACAAACATCTTCTGTTCTTATGGGTCCTTTAGTATCATGAATTCACAGTATTCTCTATGTTTACTTCCCTTGGGAAGGTCTTTTTGACGATTCTAACCCTAACTGAGCTGCATTTTAGTATGTGAAGAATGTGTCTCCACATAGTACTGGTGTGATGGCGTCAGAAGGAATCAAACTGAGAGGACAAGGAACAGAGGTCATCCTCCTCCAGTGATAACCGTGGAGAACCTGAGTTTGATTGTTGTTAAAGAGGGTTTCATCTTCCTACACCAATGATTTTCAATTTGTACACAGACAGGAAATGGAAAATGAGAGGATGGGAGATAGAGCTCCTCCCTCTTGCCCACATCCAAAGAAGTGGGGTATTTCCAGGCTGTTGAGGTTGATGTTTGCCCACCAAATGGAAGCAGAGTGGGAGGCTCTCTTCTCCTTGGGCTTCATGCCCTTGGGCCTGGCAGTGCCGATTTATCCATTAACCACAGTAGGCTCAGCGCCCAGGGCCGATGGTATGTTAGGGAGGGATTCACAAAAACATTTTAATTTCTTTTAAAATCAGAACAAAAAGTTTTAGGTTGAAAACATGTTTTATTTCAGAATATTAATATATTCCTCTTTACATTGATGGTCATAAAATATAATTTTAAGTTTTTAACTTTTTAAATGTTTATGGAGGAAGTTACCCTTGGAGGCAAAAGTGCCTACCAGGCAGGATTCATGAAAGTCATAATGCAGCCCTGGGGCCTGGATCAGAGAACGAGCTAAACTCTGCAAGGTAGATTACCCAGATTCATGATCCTCTCTGTTCTTAGTTCCCCTTGGGAATGTCTTTGGTAGTTCTATCCCTGTCTCAGTCATGCCCCAAGGATAAGGAAAAGAGAACTGTGTCCACGTGTGAAAAGGGCACACAGGGAAGGTCTTCATTTCACTCACTGGCAAAGAGTAGAGTAGGGTCTAGAGGTCCCTTAGAACTGCCTTCAAAACTGGGGTGAAATCTGAATCTTTAGGGAGCATGGACATACTCCTTTGAGGGGAAGGAGAGAGGGGCTCTGGTGAGGACAGGATTGGGTATTTTCTGGATCCCAATGTGGGCATCCCGCCCCTAGTGATGCCTCGACCTCAGGCCTGCTTTAGTTCCTGTTTGTTTCCTCTTTGTTCTTCCTCCCTGCAACATACACATACCCAGAGACTAATTTAGGGGCTGGAATCTGAGACATCCAGATCTTATTTCTTCCAAACATGTCTCTGTTGGGCTGGCCTTCAAGGAAATATCTAATGATGAATAGCTGTTTGCTGGCTGGAGGAATTTGGAAAGGACAAGCTATTTAAAGCTCTGAGAAGAACAACCAGGTTGGGAATATATCTTGTACGATATTGGGAAGGATAAAAGTGTCATTTTGCAAAATACTAATTATTCAAAATATGTCCAGCATGGACCTGATCTATTTTATTTCCATATTTCTATTTGAATTAAAGTAGGAAGGGAGATGGGCAGGGAAACCCATTCAAGACAGTGAAAAAGAGAGCAGAGGGATGGATGCAGAGTCAGGAAGCCAGGCTTCTCCATGCACCTCTGACACACATGTGCTACGTGATCCATGAAAAATTATCCAACCTCTCAGAACCTCAGTTCCTGTATCTGCAAAAACAGGTGGCTGGATAATCCTGAAGATCTTCTCTAACTGAAATTTGGCACATAGTAGGTGCTCCGTCAGTAAGTATGAGGGAATGAGAAAGTGAGTGTTTGTGACTGGACCTATATCTTACAGGTGTGAGATCTGGCGATGGAAGTGGTAAGTGCTATCTATCAACAATAGTGGCAAGGCTGGGAAGCTGAGCCCATCTGTAGACAGCATTTGTACTGCCGTAAAAATAGCATAACAAGATTATATTGAAATATCCCACTATTTAACTTAATAATTTAAATGTTTGCCTAATGAGGTGGACTTGATTGGATTAGGGCATTTACAATTAATTTTGATAGATCATTTTACACATTGAAGGTGCATTCTTCTAAACCAGGAGGTGGAACGGAAGTGCAAAATGTTTACGTTCAAACGAGCATGTGATTTTGCAGAAAACATTAATCCCAGATCATGCACACTAAGTCAATTTCAGAAATGGCTTCTAGATATATTATTAGAAATTGCTCTTCAAATATAAAAAGCTTGTAATAGAGTTCTGTCCATTTTTCCTTTGGCTGATGGAAGTTGTTTTATAAATATGCCTGTGATATGATGTTTTCTTCATCCAAGTCTTTTGCTAATTGCAACTTTTTAAACAGTGTAAGTAGTAGCTGTCATGAACACTTTGAACCCTATTACAAATACCTATTTCTGAACAATTTCACATTTAGGGATGCATTCTTTCTTCAAATATTTTTAACTATGTTTTCCCCCTATTTTTTTGAAAAGCAATTGAATTGGAAACTGTGAGTCCTCCCCCCAACATTTTTTTGTTAAGGGAATGATTTTATTATGTAACAGGAAAGTGGCTCCACTCCATATCTCTACCCCCTCAAAAATCAAAGAGCCAAGAGTGGTCACATTTGCCCTTAGAGTCAGGAATGAGCAAAGGCAAATGGCTTCTGGAAAGACAGATTGAAATTAGGCCATCAATTCTGTCCCAGAGTGCCAGGAAAACACGTTCCTCAGCACCATTGCTATCAGATCAGAATTCCATCTCTGTTTTCTATCAGAAAGCTATCTTATGGAAGGTGTCCATGGCAAGATGCTTCTTGGAGAATTCTCTGGGTCTCAGTATCCTCTTCCGAAAAATGGAGATAAATTGCCCAAATGGGAGGTCTCAGCTGTGAAAACATTCGGTGAGAGAGCATGCAGTGGTAGAAGCACTGCTTTGGGACCAGCTGACCATAAATCAAATCCTGGCTCTGCTCTTATTACCTGGTCACCTTAGGAAAGCCACTGACCTCTTCTGAGACTCGAGTGCATCATTTGGTAAATGGGGACAGTCACACATAATTGAGAATTAAACGCCACATCGCTGATACATGCTAGCAGCTCAACTAATTTAGTTTCCTTTTCCAAATCTCCTTCTCTAGGAGAAAAGCAGTCCCAAATTCAGGGTACCATTGCCATTTTGGTTTCATGGTGTGGTCCCCAGAAGGCTATGGCATTTTACACCTGGGGCTCTGATCTCTCAGGTCACAGTGAACAGATGAGATTCACTCTGCAGGTTCCAAGCCACCTTTGTTGGCAGAAGTGCCCGAATATGCCTTCTTTCTCTGAGGTCCAAGCTCTGTCATAAGATTTCATTAAACTCATCCTTTGTGAGGTTTCAGTGACCTTCATAGTAAAGTCCAAATGCTCTTGCACAGTATTCAAGGACTTTAAAACCTGCCCTCGGCTTGCCCCCTAGCCCTCTTTCCCTCTCTCACTACGTCATTCCTTTATTCACCCACAAACCACTCCTCTCTGCAACTTTCTCCAACTATGGGCTCTTTGCTTATACTGACTGTTCCCTCATCCTGGGATGCCCTTTCCTCTGTTCTTCAACTGAAAAAGCTCTCCTATTTCAAGGTCTAGCTAAAATGCCACCTCCTCTCTTATGTCTTCTAGAATATAGCCAGCATGGCTTAATCGGGTCCTCTTTGGGTTTGTAACTTGTCCTTGGTGTAGATATTATTCTGCAGATATTAAGGTATGACAGGATCCCTTAGGAAACTGCCATGACTCTTCATCTCTGTGTCCCCAGTATCCTCAGAAACCAGGCTGAATATAAAACTCTTAAAATCTTTCCAGCAAGCTGTTGAAGTAGACACTATTATTGATTCATTTTGCACATGAGAAAAAAAAACCCCCACAGGTTTCAGAGATACTAAGTAACTTGTCCAGAGTCACACAGCTAGTGGGTCATAGAACAGAGTGTTGAATTAGAGGCTTTCAGCTCAAAGTCCGTGCTCTTTCCACTACTCTATAAAGCTCTCCACAATCTCCTTTAATCGTGCAAACAACTCCATGAGGTGCGGGGTGGGAGGGAAGACTATGACTTCTTTACAGATGAGGAAACTGACGCTTCAGCAGGAGCAGTCACTTCCTTAGCCAACATGACTAGACATCGGAGGAGCTTCTGACTCTGAATGTGGGCCTCTGCACAGCCACAGGCTGCCCGCCTTCCCTCAGAGACTCACCACCTGCTGGTGGGAGCCGACCAGAGCTGGGAAGGTGGGGCCTGAGCTGTTACAACACCCAACAAATTCATTTCATGTGCCTCTCAGGGCCCCTCTGAGCCCCTTACCCCAGAGGTGATGAGAAAATGACAAGGGGCATCTCTGCTCTCAAGGGATTCTAGTCACGCAAACTCTGTCAATTAAGGTTGGAACGATGTCATCTCCTGAAATAGCATTTTAATGAGTGATGGCTCTGGGATAAATTGTCATCTCGTGATCCCTTGTTAAAAAGCTTAATTAGATACATCATAAAGCATATTGATCGATGGCACTGAGCGGGTCCGCAGGACACTCACCATCCTCTGGAACATTCCTGCCCAGTGCTTGGTGGAGCCGGGGTGGGATCGGGCCCCTGGCCCTGAGAGCTACTGGAGCACAGGTCCTTCCCAAACACCTGTGCACCACTTCCCTGGTCCTTTCCTCCCTCCCTCCCTTCTTTCCTTTCACAGATATTTATTTAGCACCAACTGTATACCAGGCACTGTGCTGACCTCTAACGCTTTAACTCATTTTGTCTTCACAAAAGGCTGTTCATTCATTCCCTATTTTGCAAATGGTAAAACCAATGCTTGGAACCTGGAACTGCCGCTAGGTGCAGCCCCAGCCAACTGAGTTAGCTTTTAGGCAATTTCTGGAGGAGTGGCTGACGTAAGGACAAAAGAAAAGTTGAAGGAAAAAAATGGACTTTATTAAACTCCTAATGCATGCCTGGCACTCTGCTGTGCATGATACATGTATATAGATAGATATCTGTATCTATATACCTAGTCTCCTTTAGCCTTCATATCAATCCCACGAGGTGAGAATTTTAATCGTCTTATAGTTGAGGAAACTGAGTCCCAGTAATGTTACTTGCTCAGAGTCATTCAGCCGGTGACTATCAGAGATGGGACTTTCAGGAACTGCAAATCCAGACAGGTGAGTGTTCAAACCCAAGCCCTATCATATATTCACTGTATAATTTGGGGCAAATTACACAAACCTTCTGAATAGCAGTCTCCACATCTATCACACTGGGAGTAATAACTGAACAATGGAGTTACTGTGAGGATTAAATGAAATAATGCCTATAAAGTGTGTAGGTAGTATCTGACCCATGGAAAATGCTCAGTAAATATTATTTTTCAATAAATATCCAACTGTTTCCTCCTGGAAAGAGGCTACCTGTTTCCTCTTCTGTAAAATGGGTGTAGTAACCCCTGTCCCACAACAATTCATAGGGAAGCACTTTATACAAGGTAACATACTCAAACTGCACTTATCAATCACCTTTTGTATACCTGGGTGTTGGCAAAAAGCTTGAAGTAACCATCTACTTTATGGGTTTCCAGAGATACTAGGAAATGCTCTCAAGCAAATCTTATTTAAATTCTTTTAAAAATTATTATTAAGACAATGAATTAGCTGTTAATGATGGTGGGGTGGGGGAGTAGATCAAGAGGAAAAGGTGGGGGGAAGTTTAATAAGATCAGAGTACTGAGACTTCAGGGGGAGGCAGGGTGGCTCAGGAAGTCTCAGCAATGGGGCAAGAGCACACTAATGCAATGCCTGGGCTCAGCAGGGTGTGTGTGCATTTGTTGTGTGTCATTGTATATGTAGTGTGTGTGTGTGTGTGTGTGTGTGTGTGTGTGTGTGTGTGTTTTGGGCCTAGTGCCCATAACATCATAGAGTTTTACATCAGAAAGGGCTCTGGAGACCCATCGTGGATTGTGTGTGTGTGTGTGTGTGTGTGTGTGTGTGTGTGTGCATGTGTACGTGCTTATGTGTGTGCTCAGGTATGTACATCTCTGCCTGTGTACTAAGGCCAGCTTCCATGAGAGGGTGACTTTCTTCACCTGTGTGCTCTTGGAGATTTTTCCTTTTTTACTACAGCAAATGTAGCTTGAAAGCTGGGCATAGCATAGCTTTCCCCCAAACACAGATCACATCACAATTTTTCTTTCAGAGAAGAATGCTGCAAAACAACCCTCAGATGGTGAGTCTACCTCTTTTTTTCTTTCTCTTTCTGTCTTGCTCTTTCTCTGTGTCTTTCTTTCTCTCCATCTGTCTCTGTGTCTCTATCTCTGCTTCAGAGTCCCTATTTATAGCTTAAAATGCTTTCATATTTTCACAGCATATAAAATGTCCCTGTGTTACATAAAATAATACGCATTTGGGTTTGTAATTCGATCAGTGTTTCATCCCAAGTTCCACACACAGTAACGCCGGACATTGTTCCTCAGCCCCTACCCACAAATATTGCCAGGCCTGAGTATCCTGCCTTAACCCTTTTCCAGGTTTTGTTTTACCAACTCCTGATGACAGTTCTTCCAGCTTGCTCCCTGCTTCTTTTTTTTTTTTTTCTTTTTTTTTGCCGAGCCACACGGCTTGTGGGATCTCAGTTCTCCAACCAGGGAATGAAGCCAGGCCACGGCAGTGAAAGCCGGGAATCCTAACCACTAGGCCACCAGGGAACTCCCTCCCTGCTCTCTTTCTGCTCCTCTCCTGATGCCTGTGAGGTAGGTTCCTCTGCAGCAGTAGCTCAGAGCAGCCCAGACCTCCTCTCTCAACAGAGCCCGAGCAATCTCTCCATCCGCAAGCCGTCAGAATGTCTGAACAGTGAACAGTGAAAAAATCCATTTCCCCAATCTGCCCCAATACAAACACTACCCAAAGAAAAAGGGGAGGTAGATCTCGTTTCCTGATAATGAGATACAGTTATTAAGGGGAAAAAAAAAAAAAAAAAAAAAGGTTGGAGAAATTGAGATTTGTTTCTAACCGACCTGGACATGTGTTAGAGAATATTGTTGAGAACAATTAGAGATGTATGAGCGAGGGGTTTATTTCTCACTTGCTTGTCAGGTCAGAAGACAATCTGTTTATTTTCCTGCTACAATTTTATTCAATAAACTGAAAGGATGGGAGCCGGGAAAGAGGGTATGAACAGGATGTGTGCTATCAATTTGTCAAATAAATAATCGTGCTTGGAAATAACAGATTTTATTAATTAGACAGGATGGTGTATTATTACCATTAAAGTGTTATATTGCATTAATTTTTATATTTTACTCGGCTACTAATTACTGTAAAAGATTTCGGGAACGAAGCAAAATAAAATCATGCAGCATTATACATAATGTAAAGATAGCGTGAATTAATTTGTCCGCGGCTCCCGCCCGCTGCTGTCAGGAGTGGAAGAGGCAGGCGCTGAAGCGGCCTGGCCTGCAGGAGAACTCTCTCGCGCCAGCACCCCTGCTCCCGCCCGATCAGCTTGGAAGACCTGGGGTTCAAGACCCGCTGAGCCACGCACTGACTGGCAAATCACCTCTCCGAAGCCTCAGTTTTCTCTTTTGTAAATATAAACACCCCTTCTCTGCCAGTCTCACAGGGTGGCTGTAAAGACCTAAGGAATTCTCGAGAGTAAAATTGCTGTAAATGTCATTGGCTGCGAAGGGGGCTGAGACCCGGTATTACTTATTAGAGGAGGCAGACAGAGGTGGGGCCGGCTCTGTCAGGGTCCTTGCTCAGGGACCGGATGCTGGGCAGGGGCAGGGTGTGCAGTCAGGGCTTGCGGAGCGAATTAGGGCGCTTGAAGGCCACCCAGAGGCCATCGCAGCTACTCCCCTCGCTGGACACTGCCGCAGGGCGGAATCAAAATCGGCCCGGGGCCACACCGTGGCCGAGCCAACAGTTTTAAACGCAGACCAGAGGCCACCCCACGTTATACCCAGGCGTTCTCGCAAGGGGATCCCCCACTGGGTCTTGGAACAGAAGAAAGCACCGACTCATTAGACAGGACTGGCTTGTAATTCTGCACAGCGCCAGCCGGCTCTGTGGCTACAGCAATCCCTTAACCTCTCTGAACGGCAGTTTCTTCTTCAGTTAGAAAAAAAAAAAAAAGTTATTTGCGTAGGAAATAAATTCCCACGGCGGGCACACATTTTGGCTAGGAAGGTAGTGGGCAGGGCCTTCACCAGGGTGCAGGGCCCCCCAGGGCTCCCCGTGACAGTACAGCCGCATGGGCACCGGGAGCCCCAGGGAGCCCGCCTCCCTGGTCCTCGCTGACCTCGGCGGGGGCAGAGCCGCCGGGTCCCGGGACGGCCCCCTCGCCCCACCCCGGGGGCGTTTCTCTCCCGCGCGGCCTAAGCCCAGCCACGTTTTTCTCCTGGCTGGGTCTCGGGAGCCCCGGCCCGGCGAGGACCGAGATTTCTCACCACCCACTGCCACCTACTGTCCGCATCTGAGAACTGCAGGACCGGGCTCTGCAGGCCTCTGAAGCCGCCTGGGGAGGGGCCCACTCCCAGGCCGGCTCAGGACTGGGGCTGGAGCGGGGACAGCGCTGACGTTCCCCTGCCTGGAGCCTCCCTTCATACTCTGTTCCTTTTGTGTGAGTGTCGTTTTGCAGCTGTGTGGGAGCAACTTAACCAGGCCACCTGAAGCCCTGATTCTCTGGCTTGCACTGTTACCGGGGTGGCCGAGGCCCTGCCCCTCCAGAAACAGGAGTACTAGGAAAAGCCCCTTCCTCCCCATCTGACCACAGCTCCCTTTAGAGAACTGCAAATCCTGACTCTGGGTTTGGGGGGCTGTTTCTGGTCACTCAAACTGAACCATATGTAGGTGTTCCAGAGAAAGGCCGTTGTCCCTATTTCTAGCTTCCAAAGGGTTAGAACTTCACCTGTCCTGGAAGTCTGACCTCATTCTGAGTCAGGCATGCCCTCTGCCTTCTCTATACTGTCAGGATCTCTTATGTCACCCTCCCTTAGAGCATGCATCCTGAGCCCTAGTATGGTCTTACTTGCTGTGTCATCTTAGACAAGTCATTGTACTATTGTGAACATTTTTTGTTTTAATCTGTAGAAGTAGGAGTAATAATGATATACAAGAAGCCCATCAAAGAAGGCTGATGATGAAAGCAGCCTTGACACCTGGGGACCTGTGCACATACTTTTCTTGGGCATTCAAAAGACTGCTCATTGCTATGGTCTGAATGTTTGTGTCCCCCCAAATTCACAGGTTGAAATCCTAACCTGAAAGGGTATGGTATTAAGAGGTGGGACCTTTGGGAGTTGAGGTCATGAGAGCAGAGCCCTCATGAATGGGATGAGTGCCCTTATAAAAGAGGCCTGAGAAAACTCCCTTGCCCCCTTCCTCATGGGAAGTTACAGTGAGAAGACTGCCATTAATGAAGAAGCGGTTCCTGAATCTGCCAGCACTAGGCTCTTGGACTTCCCAGCTTCCAGAAATGTGAGAACTAAATGTTCGTTGTTTATAAGCCACCCCAGTTTATGGTATTTTGCTATAGCAGCCTGAACAGACTAAGATGCTCCCTGAACCAAGATAGTACAAACCCGTAGGGAGCAGAGGCCTATGATCTACTGAATAGCAGTGGGTGGGTGGCGGGATGTAGGGTGGTGGGGACTGGTGTGGTGAGGATGGTAGGGGAGAATGGGGAAGGTAGGCTGTTGAGTCCTCTAGGATGTCCCCACCTGCCCAGTGCTGGTTCTCCCTCTTACAGAAAATTCTTCTTTTCCTTTGCCTCAAAGCACATGTCACCGTTTATAATAATGTGTTTAAATTCTGTATGTATTTGTTCAGTGTCTGACTCTCTGCAGACGGCAAGCTCTATGAAAATCAGGACCATGTCCGTTCTTTAAACCACTGTACCCCAGTGTCTAGCTCTGTGACTGGCACATGGGAGACATTCAATAAATATTTATTGAATGAATGAATGACTAACCATTCATTTATTCCAGAGACAATTAACTATCACCTGGGCCTGTTCTAGTTCTTCCAAAAGAATTCATCCCCTTAGCGTTACCCACAGAGAGCTCATCTGCTAAACCTTTCATCTTCTTTGAGTTCTCTCCATCATCCTCAACCTAAACTCAGGCCTCCCACACAGTTTCTTTCTTTTTAAACAAACTTCTACACAAAATAAGCAGAGGAGTGTTGATGGCTATGTTTGATTTGTCTTTTGATTTTATAAACTACAAAAGGTAGAATTGACTATTGTTCCCGTTCTCCAGAAGAGGAGCTATATAGTTAAAGAGGTGAATTGACTCGTCATATGTCACAGCTAGCGAGTGGCAGGCACACAGCTAAGTCCCTGCTCTCCTGGCTCTAAATCACATGACCATTCCCCCTTCTGGGCTGCTCTGTCCTATGTGCATTGTAGGCCTCTCTTCATGCCCTGGGGCTGATGGTCCATGGCAAATCATGTGAGGATGGTTCTTCAGAGAATAACTATGGAGAAAGATGATAAAAGATTCTCAGAAACACTGTTGTGCCTACTGTTGGCATCTACTCCCCTTCCAGTGGCCATCAGGGCAACTGGAGGACATTTCAACACAAATACCTCCGTAGCCCCCAGCAAGGTCTCTGGAGCCAGATCTGCTAGGTTTATGTATTGGCCTTGCCACCTTCCAGCTCTCTGCCTTTGAGCAATTTACTTAAGGTCTCTGTGCCACACGTGCCTCATCTGCAAAATGGGGATAATGAAAGTGACTACCTCATAAGGTTTCTGTTTGGTTTAAATAAATACATGTAATACGCTTAGAAGAGTGCCTGTCACATAGAATGTGCTCAATTAATGTTGTTTTCTCTTTCCTTCCTTCCTCTCTTTCTCCCTTCCTTCTCCCTTCTCTCTTCCTTTCTACTTTTGTTATTCCTTTCATTGTTCCTTTCTTTTTTTTTCTTTCTTGCTCCTTAACTCTTATTTATTCCTGAAGTCCTGACTCTTCCCTGAATGTAACTTATTCCACTATAGTGCCTCAGTAAACATTTGCTGAACCAATAAATAAAGGAATTTTAAAAAGAGAGAGAAGGAGAGATCTGGTGCAGGGGGAAGGATTTGAAAAGGTGAGGGTAGAGCAAAACAAGACAACCTTTTTTTTTTTTAATGTTTGTTTTTGTCTTAATGTAAGAACCATATTGTAAGAGCCAAGACACCTTACATGGAGCCCAACCCTTTCACTCTCATGCTGTGTTACCTTGAGCAACTCAAGCAACCTCTCTGGGCCTATATGTTAGCATCTGTAAGACAGCAGAATTGAACTTGATCAACCCTTTATTCTCTAATCTCTTCTCCATCTCTAACTCTGTGAGTCTACAATCCCATCAGTAGGAAACTGTGATGCTGACTCTCCCTAGTATTTGCATAAGGTGGGGTGGGGGTAGGGAGAAGCCAAATGTACATTTCCTGGTGGAACCTGTTCCACCTATGACACCCATAAGAGGCTTCACAGTTGAGTGGTGCTTTGATCTCACACTTGTGCTCAGTTCTATCTCTAGCTCTGCCTCTTAATAACAATGGGACTTTGAGCAAGATGCTCAACATCTCTAAGTTTCCCTTTCTCATCTGTACAATGGGATTAGATGAAATAATATACATAAAATGCTTAGCACAGTGACTGACACAGAGTAAGTGCTCATTAAATTGTTATTGGGACGCATTATTAAAGTGTGTATAGTAACACAACCCTTGACAAAACCCATAAGTCCAAATGATAATGAGTTTCCCATTAGCTGGTATTGTGGCCAGTTTTTCCATCGAGCATTCATTGAAAACCTACTCTGTGTTAGAACTTGAACCAGGTATAGGGTAGCGAAAAGGGGGAACCATGAGCTCTGACTCCAAGTTCAAGAAATTATATGCACTTTTTCAGGTCCTAATATATTCTGGTACTTTGCTATATTATCCCCTTTAATCTTCCTAACAACCCTGCAGGGAGGTTTTGTTGGGCTACAGGAATGAGTTAAATAGAGGAAGCTGCAGGGGTGGAGACTGGAGGGAGTGGGGAGTGATGAGGAGTTCACAGGACTCAGTCTGGACCACACCAGTTTTATTCCCCCCTTTAAACCACAATCAGCCAATATTCATGGAGTTCCCAATGTGGGAGCAGTATTGAGTGTCTCATCAGCCCTCCAGGGTGGGAAAAAATATGCTTGCCTCCCAGGACTTTGTCAGCCCTCTCTCCTGGCTTCCTAACCCTTCTTTTACTTCTTTCAGGAAAGGCTTGGGCATAAATAATCTGCTCCTGAGCATGAATGAATATCATTGCCCTCTTCCCTCTCCCAGGGGAAGTTTTGCTTTTGCAGCTTGATCTCTCATATTTTTTGCATGCAAACACAAAGCCTTCACATTTCTATGTATTAAAATCCAGAGGCCTTAACCCAGCACTCGTGTGCCTCCATGGTCTGCCTGCCTCTCTCATTCCCACTCCAGACAGCTTAACTACCATCGTTCTTGTCCAATTCCAGCCGAAAGGTCCTGGAGTACTTGTACTTGTCCTTATACTTCCCATCTGCGTGAGTCTCCTGATGCTGCTCCCTCTGCTGGAATATACTTCCTTACACCCAAACACTGCCTCTACTCTAGGGTCTCGTTCAGAAATCATCTCCTCCAGGAAGGCCTCCCTGATCTCACAGCCGGAAATAATTTTTCTCTCAGGGAAACTATTAGAGCAGCACTTCACAGACTTTACGTTGAATGTGATATTTTTCATGTGAATCAGCCCAGAGGTCTTGTGAAAATGGGGATTCAGATACAGTGGGTCTGAGGGGAGGGCTGAGATCCTGCAATTCAAACACACTCACCCACGATGCTGATGATTCTGGTCTGTGAATCGCACATTGAGTAGCAAGTGGTCCCCAACCCTCCTGGTGTATTGGAATCACATGACCAGCTTATTGAAACCCCAGATCTTGCGGCCAGAGGTTGGTCCAGGTTTTGTGGGGCCTGAGCTCATTCCATATGGAGGACACTTTTTTAAAAATATAAAATTAAGAATAAGAAATTGCTGGAGCTCACAGGACCCTGGAAGGGGCTGTGAAGGTAAAGGATCCTGAAGTTTAAGTTTCATTAGCTTCAAGGTAAATCCACCTTTTCCTGGGCCCCTCCGATGGACAGAATCTCAGAAGGGTGGAAATGTGTGTGGGTTTTCTTTTGCTTTGTTTGCAGAATTTCTCCAGGTGAGTCTTAACAGCCAATCCGTAGACCCAACCCCACCTCTGGGAACTGCTGTCCAGAATCTCTTGTTCTCTTCTTGCCTGTCTGCTTGTCCCCCTCCATCCCATTCATCACCAAAGGCCTCCGAGTCAGGCACTGGTCTAGACCCCACAGACACCAGAATCAGTGAAGGGTAGACTCTTACCTTGAGGAGCTCACGGTCTACTGGAAAGCTGGCCACAAAATGAACACTGCATCAACTGTCTGTCCAAGTTCTGTAGGAGTAAGAGGAGGGAACAAACTTCAGCCAGGACAAGAGGGCAAGGTCTCCCAGAGGGGCTGACATTAGGCAGGTCTTGCCGAATTACTGGGGCTTTTCCAAGTAGCAGGGAGGGCTGAAAGAACACGGTCTCTTCAAAAACTAACCAGTCAAACCCACGTGTGGCAGAAGAGGAGGGCACGTGGTGGGGACAGGGGACAGGGCTGTGAGAGGTGGGTCTGGAGAGCGATGGGGGCCTCAGGAGACTGGGCTCAATGGCAGTGGAAGGGTAGGCAGGGCACGGTTTTCTCTTTGCATGGCCGTGCACTGCTTTCAACTTCCAACTATAATTAGTTCTCCCTATGACTTATCTGACTATTAGATCCAGAGATCTTTCTTTTTTATCTTTAATTCTTTAACTACTATTTCTTTTAAAGTAGTCACTATATGTCAGGTAGTGTGCTAAGCATTTTAATCTCATTCGATCCTCCTATCAACTCTGGAAGGCATGAAAAATTGATGTCAATTTTACAGATAAAAAAATTGAGGATCAGAAAGTTTAAGGGACTTGCACAAGGTAAAAGAGACAGAAAATACGAACAGCCTGGAGACCCAGGGACTAGCACAGTGCCAGACACTCAGCAGGGACTAAGAATATTCGCTGAATTAATACATGAATGCTGAGATGAAAGACCCCCGTGTGTTAAGCCAGTTTTAGAATGCATGCTTCAAGTAATTTGAGGGATATGGGACCTTCCTATTTCCCTGGAAGTCCCAGGTCCCTTCCTCCTAGGTGTTCAAGCACCTTTCCAGAATCCAGGCTCCTTCCTTATGTTCTCTGCTTCAGTTAGAGAAAAGGTACAGTGGTGGGACAGACCATGAAACTTGTGAAGATAGCTGATTCAGTGATTTTATTTGATTTGTGTTGGGGGGAGGTGAGTTTTAGTTAGGTTTTGAACCCATTCTATTCCATTCCATTCAATCCAATTCATTTATTTCAATTAAGACAAATGAACTAAATTTTAAAAATATTTAGTGAGTGCCTAATATTGCCACTGGGTGGCAAGTGATAGAGTGAGTGAGAACCCCAGGATGCTATAGGCTTCTGGAAACAGGATCTGAACCTGATATAGACCCTTGATTTCAGTTCTCTTCCTGGAATCCATTCTAATTTACAGCAAAATGTGACCCCTCCTTCATGGTTTTAACTTCTAGCTGTTTCCTCCTGTGGGTTCAGCCTCATTTCCCCATTCTCATTGTCAAAAATGATGATGGTTTCATACAGTGTGTGACAGTGCTTTCTGTATTTGAGGGGATCCTTACAACCGCACAAGGAGAAGAGCAGAGTAAGATCATGAGGATTCCTCTCTGACAACAGAAGCTCAGAGCGGGTCAAAACCTTGCCTGCGCCACACAGCTAGGAAATTGGGGCACTGGGTCCAGACCCCAATGTCTAATGCTTGGTGACGTCCAATTCCAATATGACACTATTGATAAGTCACCTGACATGTCATTCACATTCCCTTAATGATATGTTCGCTGGCATTTTGTTCTCTCCTTTGCTCACACTGGTTAGTTTTCTCTTCCCTTATAGACTGCAGACAACATATAGGAAGGACACATCTCCTATCCTTTCACTTCCCACACCTTAGTGAACATTATGTGCCAAACACTGGGAGAGTTACTATTACGGGAGATACAAGGGATACAATTATGAATAAAATAGATACATTTCTGCCCTCTGAGGGTGTACAGTCTAATGGAATAATAATATTTTATGACTTTTTGAATTTTTACTATGCCCTAAGTTTCGTGTTCTCTATTCTGCAGATGAGTATATTGAGATGTTGAGAGTAATGAGGAACTTGCCTGAGTTGTGAGAGCTGGGATTCCCATGGATTCCCCAGAGAGGCTGGCCCAGGGCTGAACAGACATGGTATGATATAGCAGATGAGAACAGACAGATTCCAGGACTTCCCTGGCGGTCCAGTGGTTAAGACTCCGAGCTTCCAATGCAAGGGGCATGGATTGGATCCCTGGTCAGGGAACTAAGAGCCCACATGCTGCACAGTGCAGCCAAAAAAACAAAAAACAAAAAACAAACAAAAACAGACAGATTTCATATCAGCTCAGCCAAATACTAGTGTGATCTTAGGAAGATGATTTACCTTTGGTCCTCAGTGTCTACATCTACAACCAGCTCCCAGTTTTGTCCCAGGGGTCAGTAGATAAAATGAATGTAAGACCCTTGAATAAATACCTGACCCAGAGCAAGAGCTCAGTACATGGTAGCTGTTATCACTGTTAGTGTTAATAAGTGGCAGATGCAGCCTGAGTGTGCGTGCATTCATGTGCATGGTAGTTTGGTAGCGTCGCCTGTCCCCTAAGTTTCTAAGAGGAGATCCCTTAAGTTCCCACACCCCAGCTCTGCGCACAGAGACCACTCACAACAGGCTCCATCTCTGTGACCAGTGGGTGCCAACAGCCCCTCACTGGAAACAATGAGAAGCCCAGCGCAGCACGCAGACGCCTCCAACAGGCTTCTGAACCCTGCCAAGCCCTCGTGCCCACTGGAGCACCAGGGGGAGGGGTGACTGCGGCATAAACACACGTTTGCTTTCATTTGGCTTAGCTGACTGTGTGTTTTGTTAAACACATTTAGGTTTGGGAAAGATTATTTTTGGTACACTGCTGCATAATTTGATGAATTTTCATGAGTTTATTCTTGAAATAAACTTTGAAATGGTCCATGTTTGACTGTTTTTTTAATCATCTGCAGATACTGTTTTTTGAGACTTAGCATGAAAAAAAAGCCCTTGTTACATATCAGTTTAATTTAGATTCAAATAAAATAATTTTTTGAATTTGCAGCAACAACAAGTCTGCGAAAGTGGTTGTAACTGGTGCTGAGTTGTTTAAGGATCAAGATAATTACAGTATAAAGGATAAGAGAGAATATAATATCCTGGCATCCAGTGCCTATTCAGCTAATCCCCAGCCCTTGACAGATGTTCAAACACAGTATTTTTAAAAGCTGACTTTTAAAAAAACAGGGCGAGTCACTTATTAGATATAAACAACATGATAAGAAATTCAAAGTTTGACATCCCTTAGGAAGCGTCCATGCTGAGAAGCAGGAGAGACAAGGTAAAAAGTCAAATGTGCCGCGCTCATTGCTATAATGGGGGCCCCAGGCAGGGCTAGGATTGCAGAAGCGCCAAGCGCCCTGCCTTTGCCAGGAGCACAGGTTCCATCTTTACCAGCCCCGGAGGTGCAGAGCCCCCAGAGCGGCTTCCATGATGTTGTCAGCTTGTGCAGCTGCGGCCGTACCTCTCTGGTGGCCGTTTGAAGGCTAGGATGCCAGCAGCCAGCATCAAGACAGTTTGCCGGTTTTGAACAATAGCGGCATAGTACTAGGTGGCCCAAAAAGATGGCTAGGCAGATGGAGGGGTGAGGAACAGTGTGTCTGTTGGCTTAAGGATCAGTCTTACCATTGGCCCCTGCCACTCCTGCATTCACTCATCCCACAAACATTCTTCTGAGCCTGAGTATCTGTTGGGTATCAAGGCTGTCTACTAACCTCCAGGGTTCAGAGATAAATAAGATCTTATCCCTGCCCTGCCTCCAAAATCTCATAGTATAGCAAAGGAGAGCGGTCAAATCCACTGATAACAACAGCAAGTATGATGATGATTGAACTTTTGCCTATATGCTAAGCTTCATTCTGAACGTTCTTAACTAATTCCCACAATAACCTTACAGAGTGGGTACTATTATTATGACCATTTTACAGTTGAGGAAGCTATGGCACAGCCTGAATAAGTATGGGATGAAATGATTTCTGACTGGGTGGTGGTGGTGGCAGAGGAGGGATCAGGGAGGCTTCATGGAGAAGGTGGTATTTAAGTGGGGTCTGGAAGGACGGATGGGGTTAGCAAATGTGAAGATGCTGGAGAAGGGCATTCAGGGCAGAGAGAACAGAAAAATATTATTTGGTAAACTAAGACACCAAGCTGCCCCAAGGATGGCATGGAATTATCTTTTTTCTACCTCTCTATTTAGATGGAATTCTGTACAAAAAGCCCTCAGCACACTGGGAAGCACAAGCCAGACCCTGAATACTGGTGCTTTCCTTTGTGCCAAATCTTTTATCTGGGGTCCTTGAAACTGCTTCTGCATAGCCATGGCTCCAAGGTGGCAGAGAGATTTGGAGAGAAGGCAGCCTCTGTGGGATACTCCTCTCTAGACCTGGGCCTGGAGCTGTGGGTCTGGGTCAGCAGGAGCCAGGCTTCAACAGCAGGAGATGCATAATGGAAAAGAACATGAAAAAGAATGTATATATATATGTATAACTGAGTCACTCTGTTGTACAGCAGAAATTAACGTAATATTGTATATCAACTATACTTCAATAAAATAAAATTTAAAAAAGAAACAGCAGGAGGTGCTAGTGAGCTGAAGGCAGGGTAGGCCAGGACTGGGCCAGGGCTGTGGATTTTTCTGAGGGCAAGTGCATGAAAAGGTAGACCCCCTGCTCTACCTGTCTCTTTGTTTTCATCTGATGTTTCCATTGTGCATTGCACTCTGCCCCCTCTAATCTTTCTCTAGCATTGTTAAGAACTGCCTTATCAGCATTTTACTTTCAAACAACTGCAGAAAAGGATCTTCTTTTAAAAGGAATTCTGTCCTCCCCTCAACCCCTCACCCCTACTCAGAGAGCACATCTTTCCATGAGGATCTGCATCCAGGACAAGGGAGAGAGGCTTCCAGGAGACCATGTAAAGAGCCTGATGTGGGGTGGCCGGAGTCTGATATGCTTTAGAACTAGACCTGATTAGCTGGTTTCTCCTCAGAGTGAAGGAGAAGGTGGCAAGATTCTGGGTGTGACCTGCACTCCCAGAGTTTGCCAGGGCCAGAGTTACTTGAGTGTTTTCTGGGGACCAGATGTTGTCCACTGTGAGTGACAGCCTGTGTGGGGTTGTCTTAGGTCTTGCCCAAGAGAGCCATCCGGAGGGGCTGTGAGAGCACAGGGCTGGGGGAGAGGGTTAACTCCTCCATCTCAAGCTTACCCTGGGCACCATCTCAAGGGAGCAGAGGTCCCCACTGTAGTCTTGGTGGTACACTCTCTTGGCAAGCTTCAGAAATGTTCGATGCCTCCAAAGAAGTTCAAGGAACTTCTCAGTCATGGCTTGAGTGGTGGGAGGAGGTGAGCCTGGGGGTGGGGGTGGGGGAATGAGGGGGGCATACGCCAGGCTGCACTCCTGCTCCATCACCTCCCCCTGAGGTGTCCTCCGCTTGGATGCCCTTCGCTCTCCTCAGGGTTCCTGAAACAATCACAGGATTCAAGGATCCGGGGCTCTGGTCACTGTCTCTAACCTTTTGTACATGTTTCTTTCTGACCAGCGATCTCAGATTCTCTGAGCTCATCCTCAGTTTCAAAAGCTCCCTGTCTTTTGTCCCGAAATAATATTAGCCAGCCTTCACGGAATGATTTCTAGGTACCAGGTACCACTCAAGGGTTACATGTATTATCTAATTTCATTCTCACTAAAACCTTAAGGTGTGGAACTTGAGGTGCATATGTGTTCTGAGAATAATGGATGCCTATTCTTCTCAACACTCAACAGACATTTCACCTAGGATGAACATCAAACAAGTGACAGACTGAACAAATGAATCAATGCTGGAAGGAAAGAAGGAAAGAAAGCAGGTCACCAAGAACAGAGTGAAAGAACCCCTCAGACACTTGAGGATGACTTTGAGCAAATATTTTTACCTCTCTGAGTTTTTTGTTCTTTCCTTTGTAAAAAGGAGTTACTGACAATAAAAGAGTATAGAAAAGTATAGGATGTGAAAGTACTTTAATCTGCTTATAGTGTATGCTCATTTGTTGTCGTTTTTGTTGAGTAAACCTTTTTTCTTTTTTTTTACTTAATACGAGGACTAATTCCACTTTTCTGTGTGTCCTGCCTCTGGGGAAGGCATCAGACTCCCTAGGAGCAATAAGACAATTCTGATATCCTCTCATACACATACAATTAGAACCACAGCTTCACGTCACTTCTGAATAAATGGCTCTCTGGTCTGTGTTTGATCACCTCCCATAACAGAGCTCACTACTTCTTGAGGCAGTTTAACTGATGATCACAAAATCATGGTTGACCAGTTGCTTCCTGCATTGGGCTGAAATTTCCTGTCTACCTTGTTGGAAGAGAAAACTGAGCTTTCTTGGGCTAGGCTCCAACTATTCCCTAAGTGGAATGGCAAAGCATAGATTCACAGAATGCCAGAGCTTAAAGAGACTTAGAAACCTCCTATTCTGGGGTTCTAATTCACAGATTAAGAAAATCTATATGCAAGATCCAACCTTCCAATTGGTTGGGAAGAGAACTTCATCAATCAAATGATTTCTCCAGACTTATGGACTGAATGATTTCTCCCTGGAGTTCATTAAGAGGGAAGTCACTTTGGCCTCATCTGTTCAAGACGCCAATTTCAGAACTTCTTCTCCCGGAACAGGTTCTACTATGCTTGTGGTAGATTGTTTAGTAATGTCTCCTGATGGGTTCATACCACCCTGCATCCATGCCCTTGGGAAGTTTCCCATATACTTACTCTGGGTTTGGCCATGTGATTTGCTTTGGCCATTGTGACACAAGGTAGAAACCTGAAAGGTGCTTATATATTGGGACTTATCCTCTCTTGCCTCTCTCGCAACCCCGTGACTGCCACCATGTAATTAAACCTGGGCTAGCCTGCTGGATAATGAGAGCCACGTAGCTCATTGCCTTCATCACCCCAACCAACAGCCAGCTAACTCCCAGAAGCAAAGCCACTAGCTGACTTGCAGTTGACTGCAGATGTGGGAACGAACCATTTGCAACCAGCAGAAGAACTGCCCAGTTAAGCCCAGACCAAATTGGCAACCCTCGGAGTCATTAGCTAAGCAAATGGTTGTTGTTCTAAGCCAGTAAGGTTTGGCGTGGTTTATTATACTGGGTCTCCCAAATAAAATTTCATGGACCTAAACTGTCCATCAGTTCAGAGCAGCCTTGGAACTGTGCAGACCACCAGTTACAAAGTTTAAAGATCACAAGAGGAAGAGTTCTTTTATGTGCACTTTTACTCTTTAATTAGCAAACTTTCACAGGCACACATAGATATATATGTACATTCTGAGGCCCTGAGATCTCGCTTAAGGTCACAGAGCCAGCCAGTCAACAAAAGCCCAGGTTTTAAACCCAGGTTGACCTGCCTCCAAATTTTAAGCTCAGATCTTTTAACAGAAGCCTGCCAGACCTTTTGTTATAGGCTTCCTTTGGGTCTATTTCTGCACAAGTCTCCTGTCTTTCTTATGAAGTCTGCTTTGCTACCACCACACATGAGTGGAAGCCACCATGATGGGGCAGTATGAAAGGAAGGGGAGGAAGGAAACCATGCCAGACCCCGCACTAATAATTCTAGTCACTAACACTGACCAAGAATTATTGACCCCTAATTATGTACTAGATCTTCTTCTAATCCCTTACATGTGTTATTTGCTTGAACCCTTACTGCAACCAAATATGGGTATAGCTCCATTTCACAGACATTTAACTAACCTGGCCAAGCAGGTGAAAAGCAAGGATTCAAACCCAAACCAACTGGTATTGGAGCCAGTGATGTTCACCACATGCTGTGCTGCCTCTTGATATGGTTCAGGGGCTAGGGGATTTGCTCAGATGGGCTTCCAAAAATCAGGTAGCCAGAGACCCTGCAAAATTATTTTGCAGCTACTAGGACCAATGCTCTCCGCTCTATGCCTGGAATATTAAGTAAGAACAACTGAGGATTTGTTGCTTTTCTCTTCTCGTTACTTTTAAAATCATCTCTGTATCTTCCCAGAGGCTGGAAGAGCGAACATGATCCCCAGCTCCAGGTCCTAGGGCCCCATAAAAGAATAAAAGCATACTCAGTGGTAGTTACCGTGCTAGGTCATCTCTGCATGGTGTAACTCACGTATTCCTTACCACCACCCTGAAACTTCAGTGTGATTATCCCCATTTTACAGATGCTAATTAATAGCAAGTCCCAATCAACAGACTTCTGAAGAAACCATGTTTTGCTGTAATTGGGTACTTTCCCAGTGCCGCAAAATAATTTGTTCTCTTTAGCTCAGTAAACATGTCTCCTCCAATTTTATTTGCTTCATTCATTTGCTTAGCAAACTCTTTTTCCACATAGGTAAAATCCTGTTAAGAGAAAACTCCAGGGATATCCAAATTGTTTTATTGGAATAAATTCTGGTAATGAATATGTGATTTCAATTCTCATTCCCAAGCCATGAGATCTGGGAATGCAAACAGGTTAAGTGTTCTGGACACAGAGTCCCAACTCCAGTTGGGTGACTGGGTCTTTTGACATTTGTGATTTACTGTATAGATGCTCTAATCCTTCACACAGAGCGTCTTCCTCATTTTCTTGTTGCCCTTCAAGTTCTGTTGGTTTTGTTCAGATGTTTTTAATGAGTTTGTCCTGCAGCAGCCAGGGAATGGCTAACAAGTCTTCTGGGCCCTTAAAAACCCATTAGAATGTTATTTCTTACAAAGTGAAAAACTAACCTCATGCCAGATGCAAATAGGGCTCAAACCACCAGAAATAAAGTTTGATTCTGAAGAAAAATTCCACTGAGACATGAAAGTTCTTCAGCTTGGAAAAATAGTCTTTGATGTCTAGTCCAACTCGGCAGTCTAATATGCTTATTAAGAGTATGAGTGTTGGAGAAGTTGGCTTGGGTTCACATCCACTCTCTGTTACTTACTAGCTTAGTGATCTAGGGCTTAACTTCTCTGCCTTTCAGTTATCTCACCCAAAAAACTTGGGAATAAAAATAATACCTACCTTGTAGAACTGTTGGAGGAATAAATAAAATATGACAGGTGTATCAGGATTATGTTCAGCGGCAATAACAAAATAAAAATGACTTAACTTAGTAGAGGCTTATTTCTCTCTCCTTTGAAAGAAATTCAAAAATTGGCAATCCAGTATTGGCACGGCAGCTCCACTGTCATTGGGGACTGGCTTCTTCAAACTTTTTCTGCTCTGATGCATTTAGCACTGTCTTCCATTCTCAAAGTCACTTCATGAACCTTATGGTTCAAAAGGGCTGCCAAGCACCGACTCTTAGTTCACATTCTAGACAGGACGCAGAAGGAAAGAGGAGGGGATGGAAAACATGAAGTCATGTTTCTCATATAGGTCAGGATTTGATTAGGAAATTTTCTGGTAGTTCCAATTTCTTAGATCTTTTGGGCCTCCTTAGCTTCAAACGAAACTCAAAAATGATCTATAGTTGGGCATATTGCTACTCAAAGACAGGATTTGTTAGTGAAGAGGGGGAGCAGGGAATTAGATAGTTAACTAGCAGTCTTGCCTGTAATACTTAAAATATTTTAAAAAGTGCCTGTTACATACTTGGCTGTAAATTTGGTGCCTTAACTAGGAGGCAGGCTGTGTGGTGAATTGAATGTGGGGTCTTTGGAGTCCATGGACTTGAACTAAACCCTAGCTCCATCTCCTACTGGGAATGACATTTTGAGCAACTTATTGAATTTACCTATGAGCCTCAGCATTCTTGGTTGTCAAATGCAGTTATGAATATCGACCTTTTGGGATTTAGGGGCAAATAAAATGAGAATGAGTATTTAAAGGGCCTGGCACATAGTAGGTGTTCAGTAAGCACGATGTTCATAAGGTGCAGTGCAAAACAGAATTCAGGGGGTCGTCACCACCCAGCAGGGCCCTGGGAAATGGTCAGAAACCTCCCCCAGACCAAGCCGCTTCTCTCCCAGGCTGCCTGCTCTCTGCCCACAAAGTGCTAAAGTGAGTGAAGCCAATCCTGTAATCAAACAATACCGGATACTTTAATTATAGTTTTTTGCCATGATCTGAATCACTGTTTTCATGTGCATTGCTGTGAATTAATCTCATAACAGTGGTGTTAATTCCTTGATGCATAAAGGAATATTTCAGCTACTGAGGTATTCCACAGGGAAGAGAATGGAGTTCACATTTAATTAGCTCCTACTCTCTGCCAGGCACTGTGCTGAGTGCTTTATAAACCTTATCTCATTTTTGTCTCACAATAACTCTGTTTGGTAGCTATTACCAACTCTTTTATAAATGAGGGCACAGAGGCTCAGAGATGTTAAGTAATGTGCCCAATGGTGCAGTTTGTACAAATCCCAGAACTGGATTTTGAACCCACATTTATCTGATTCCAAAGCTCGTGCTCTTGCCAACATATCCTGCTGCCTTGTTGCTTTCCCAGCCCCAAGAACCAACCATCTTTAGAACTGGACTGTGGAGTGAGCTGGTAGAAGAAAGAAAAGAAGACGGAGCCAGCTCACTACTTCGGAGTCCTGGTTCTGACTTCCCAGGTCTGGGATCTCTGGAAGATGTTGTCCCTAAAGGGGACAGCCCCGTTTTCCTTTCTGTAAAGACTGTGGTGGTGGTGGTGGGGATGGTTAACAGGATGATCTGGGATCTCCCTTGCAGCTCTGAGAGTCTACCATTGGAGAGTGAAATTACACACCTTCATTTCTGTCTACTCCAATATTAAAGGCATCTATTATGAACTAAATTCACTGTGGGGAAAATAAAGAACAAATAAGATGTAGTGACTAGGAGGAAAGTTAAACTGAACTTCGGAGAAAGGGCAACAGACTTTAAATATATGGAGATACTTGGTGGAACATTCTAAAAATTGCATTTATCCAAAAGGACAATGTCAAAGGGTCGTAGGCTTCCTGTCACTGGTGGAGGTCTCACACATCTGGCTGGACCACCATATGATAATGGTATGAAAATGGTGCTATTACAGTATTGAACAATTGGGCAAAAGGGTATCTAAGACCAAATGCACACCTAATACATGTAGAAAAGGATCAAAGATACAGGCAGCCAAATTGGAAGTCCCCATCTTCACTTCCCCTCTCCCAATTCCAATCCCTAAAAACAAGTGTAGTGGGTTTCCTTCCAAATTCCTTTCCAATATATTATCTTACCTATCATGTGTTCTGAAATTTCCATTACTCATGAACATACTTATATGGTGGTTCACTAATTATTGCTTTTATTCTTTTTATCAGCTGTATAATGTTCCATAAATGACAAGGATGAGGATTATCACCACACATGTATTTTACACGTACTGTCCTTTGCACATTCTTCCACCTAATCTCTACTTTGCAAAAGATAATTTTTTCCTTATTGGTTCAGATTAATTTTGTAAGCTTATTTATGGTATTGTTTTCTTAGAAATTCCTACACAGCTTTAAGAATACACATGATCAAATCTGTCAGTGTTCTACCTTTTGACTTCTGGGTTTCATATGTTGCTTTAGAAAATCTTTATCGTCTTGTCTTATTTAGCTATAGTCACAATAAAGTTGTATAACAAACCACTCCAAGATGTGGTGGCTTAAAATGTAATCATTTAGATATCTGTGGATTGATTATTAGCTGACCTACACTGAGTTTGGCTTTAAAGTGTAGTTTGGGTTCAGTTCTGCTCCATATTGACTGCCATTCTCCTTGGATCAGTGGGCTAGCTGGGGCAAGTTTTTTTCATGGCAATGGCAGACATACAAAATATTTCATGCCTTTGTTCATGGCACATCCACTAATATCATATTGGAAAGCAAGTGTCATAGCCAAGCACAATGTTGATGAGGGTGGAGAAGTATATTTAGATCATACAAGGGAAGGGAAGGGAATGAATATCACACCCCTAAATTTTTTTTTTAAATCTCATTTTTTAGTTGTTTTACAGTTTAACTGTTCAGATCTTTATTTGTATTTAATTGCATGTATGTGGGTATGCATGTGGACATTAGAGATCTAACATTAAACAAGGGAGTGATCCTAAGGTGTGGTCAAAAGGTGGGTGACTGTGCTATAGCAGGGGTCCCCAACCCACAGACCATAGACCAGTACCAGAACCAGGCCACACAGCAGGAGGTGAGCGGCGGGCGAGTGAGTGAAGCTTCATCTGTATTTATAGCCGCTCCCCAACACTCGCATTACTGCCTGAGCCCCCTCTCCTGTGAGATCAGCAGCAGCATTAGATTTTCATAGGTGCATGAACCCTATTGTGAACTGTGCATCTGAGGAATCTAGGTTGCGTGCTCCTTATAAGAATCTAATGCCTGTTGATCTGAGGTGGAGCTGAGGCGGTGGTGTTAGCACTGGGGAGCAGCTGCAAATACAGATTATCATTAGCAGAGAGGTTTGACTGCACAGAGACCATAATCAATCAGTTGCTTGCAGACTCATATCAAAACCCTATCAGTGAGTGGCAAGTGACAGTTAAGCTGCATCTTATGGAGTAGACTGGACATAAGCAACACACTTCAGGTGTCACTGTCTCCTAGCACCCCCAGATGGGACCATCTAGTTGCAGGAAAACAAGCTCAGGGCTCCCACTGATTCTGCATTATGGTGAGTTGTATAATTATTTCATTATACATTACAATGTAATAATAATAGAAATAAAGTGCACAATAAATGTAATGTGCTTGAATCATCCCGAAACCATCCTCCCCTACCCCGGTCTGTGGAAAAACTGTCTTCCACGAAACTGGTCTCTGGTGCCAAAAAGGTTGGGGACTGCTGTGCTATAGCATGGGGAGTGCCAGTTATGGAGAATGACAGAATCACCAGACCTCCACTTTCCAAACTGGAAGGCTTATGCCTCCCAAAGGAGGGAATTTTTTTTTTTTTTTTTTTAGAATTTTATCTTAGTAAGACTTCTATGTCTTGCTTAAATGAGAAATTAACTGTAACTGGACTATAAAGTATGTATAATAACTAGAGCTACCAGTAAAAAACATATAAAATAAAAGAGTTTAAAAAAAAGAATTTTATCTGAGAGAGTCAATCACAGAATATATGATGTGGGTCTAGGTCTCAGAGAGCTTGTCCAAGAGAAGAATCTGTATCAGATTGGTTTCAGGGCTTTGGTTGATGATGGAGAATTCTACGCAGGATTTAGCCCCACCAAAATACAACCATTTTCACAGAAAGCCCACGGGAGACAGTGCTAATCGACTTGGGTAGTTTCTGTTTCAAAAACTGGAAATATAAAAGCAATAAAGAGACACCTACAGACTGTGGTGCAGTTTTCCTCTTTGCGCTTGTCCTGGGAAGGGTGACTCTCTGCCCCACCTCCTCTCCCACGCCAGACCTTAGGAAGTGAGGGACTGCCAAATGTCTGTGAGCAGGACAGAACTGTCATATGCAGCTCCTCAGGCAGGTAAGAATTTGGCTCTTCTTCAAACCCATAAGCGTGAAATAGTTGCTGGACACCTATTTACTGCAGAAGTTGAACACTGCCGGGATGAAGGGTGTGGGAGTGGAGACGACCAGGGCAGGGCTAGCTTCTCTTCTGCCATACTGAACTATTCTGCTTGGCCCCAAACTTGCATACTTCCTTTAGCAAGACACAAGTCCCTCAGTTAACCAAATCCACCATCCTCAGGATGCCGTTTAGCACAGGTCTTTGGGATTTTACCCTGCACTGAGAGTATCAAGTATCCCTTTGTTTCAGACACTATCCTAAGGAAGATGACTCCGTTTTGCTGCTGTGCCCTGCAGACTGCTATCCAATTTAAGAGCTCTCCCAGCCACTGGCCCATCACCAGAGAGTGATGGCAGCCTCAGAAGTCTAAGAAATCAACCACAGCCGCCTGCTAACTTGGATTATTGCTAGGGTTTACTCTATTTATACAACATGATAACTGTTTGTGGCAGAAACCTAACCAAATGGTAACAGAATATCCTGGCTCTTACCTCCAGGTTAGAGACTTGGTTTCCACACTTTTCGCTAGTGATTTTATGTGCCCTGTTTCTGTTCAGTGCCTCCATACCAAAGTCAGACCTAGCAATAAATCTTCCTGGGACATTACCATCTATTTCTCTTCTTTATATAGCTTATCTTTGGGGGAATTCAGGAAGATTGCAGGAATAAGACATATTGATATCTGAGATTTTGTGAGGTTGAGCTCTTCAGCCTCCAAGGCTGAAGGAGTTTAAGCAATTACTTCCAAAGTTGTGTGCCCGACCTCTTATCTGCTCTGTACAGCCCGGTACTTTCCAATCATATGCAGTATTCTCTTCCAGAAAAGTTCTCTCAAATGGAATCTCCATCTTCTTCCATATCTCTAAATCTTTTAGTGCCCCTTGGATACTGGCATCTTGGGCAACTTCCAACAGATCTAGTCCCCTCTCTGCTTGAGGTGGGAACTTGCGGCCTCATTACATAACTTCTACCCTTTCAGCATCCACCTGAAGGCTCAAAAGGAGCCATGTGATTAGGAGTGCGGTGGGCAGGGAAGTTAAGACAACAATTTGTGTGAGTTTTCTCCATGCCCCTGGCTGGGACAGGAGACCCTCAGCACGAAGAGCTGAGCACATGCAGTGTACAGCACAGCACCATTGCCAATTGGTTCCCTTTTTTAAAAACAGTAAGGGATCTAATACTTTTCAGTTAGCTGTAGAAGTACTTAACTGTGACACTTCATAAACACACTAACATCAGCTGAAATAAGAGAAGCAAAGGATTATTTCTAGCTTACCAACTGGCTGTCTTTGGAATTGTGAATTTATCAATAAAGGCACTGCCTTAATATTCTGTCTTCTGGATTCCATTTAAATCATCTTTCTCCTACCCACAATCATTTGCTTGGATGGAGCATTGATCAGGATTCTTTTAGTTGCAAGTGACAGAAACCTAATCCCCTTTTCTTGAGCAGAAAAGACAATTTAAGTGGGGTTAGACGCAGAGACTTAGGGGCTTCCCCAACATCATCAGCATTTTTCTGACCTCTCTCTGCCAAATCCTCCCTCCCCCTTGAATTGGCTCAGCCTCCCTTTGAGTCGGTCCTATTCTTTCCTATGACAACTTGGTTTCCTCCATGTGCCCAGGCATGGTGGTAGAGCGGTGGCTGACATGGCTACAGGCAGTTGCCGGCTTGTATCACCTCCACTTAACACTAGAAATAAAGAGAAAGGTTATCTCTCCCTCGAGATTGAATACAATATCCCAGGGAAAGTTCCTAAATTGCCTTGCTTGAGATGGGCTCTTACTTTTCAAATGGATAGCTTACAGCTCTAGATGGATATCTGTCTGGGATGCTTTTACAAGTGCCAATACCTGAGTCCTACGCCCAGATATTCTGATTAAATAGGTCCAGGTGGGGTCTGGACATCAGTATTTTTAACAGCTTCCTCCAAGTGATTCTAATGAGTAGCCAAGCTTGAGAACAACTGCTTTAGATTCATTCATTTATTCCTCAAAAAAATTTTTTTTGTCAAGTACCTATTCAGTGCCAGGCAGTATATTAGGTGCTGATAGAGTAGTGAACAGGACAGATAAAGGCATTCTCATGAAGCTCACACTCTATAGGGGAAGACAGGCAAGAAAACCACAAATAAATAAATAAATGGTGCTAATAAATAAATACTATTGATAGAATAAAAACAGGACCAAAGTACGTGTGATGGGAAGGAGCCAGCCATACACAGCTCAGAGGGAAGAGCATTCAAGGAACAGGGAACAGCTAGTGCAAAGGCCGAGAGGCAGGAACAAACTTGACCTGTTCCAGAAAGAGAAAGGACAATGCGGCTGAAAAATGGTGAATGAAGAAATGAGGGACATGGGATGAGGTCAGGGAGACCGGCAGAAGCTAGTTGTCATGGAGCTTTGTAAACTAGGCCAGAGATAAGTATTTTACTCTATAATCAATAGAATGTGAACAGATATGGAGGAATGATGGTCCCTGATCTCTATTTTCAAATTTATTCTGCCTGCTATTTAGAGAAAGGACTAGATGGGTCAAGAAAAGAAACAGGTGGATCAAGTAGCAGACAAATGCAACTGTCCAGGTGAGAAATGATGTTGGCTTGGTCTACGTTGGTTTTGGGGAGAAGTGAGTGAATGCAGGCTAAGGTTTTGAGATTGAATTGACAGGATACCAGAATGTAAGCCTCTTAGTTTTTCCCGTCACATCCTCAGTATCTAGGGTGGGGAGTCGGGGATAATGCACTAGAGCCAATAGGTGCTTAAGAAATATTTGTTGAATTAATGAAACCAGAATCCAGAGGCAAGAAGATGGAGGAGAAGGGATGGAAATACAACTCTGAACTTGCAGAACCAGAGAACAGACCTCTCTAATGGACCCCAGAGGCTAGCACGGTGCTTCCCGCATGAACGAGTAGTTGGGGACACAAATGTTGCTGGAGGAAAGTCAATTTAGTGACCCCAAAACCTGTGTAGGAAACAAAAATACACACTGGGTAGAGGCAGAGAGGGCTCTCAGCTCTGCTCCTGGGGAAGAAGTTTGACATGGGAAGACACTGCATTACTATCATGGTAAAGAGCAGTTTAACAGCTGAACTAGTGCTAGTATAACTAGTACAGCCCCCAAAGAGCAACTGACTATTAGCTGGTAAAATTAAGGAGGGCTATATACCCTGGGACCCAGCAATCCTAGTCTTATTGTGTTTTTCAGAGAAATTCTTGCATAGGTCCACAGAAACCTGAACAAGTATTTCTGTCATGACATCGTTTAGAGTGGAGTAAAGGCAGGCTAAGAGTCCATCAGTGGAGGAGTGAACAATGAAGCAGAAGCAAACTGTGGACTAACATGCAGTTGTCAGTAGCATCAAACCAGAACAATGTGGAAGGAAAAACATAGTGTCAAGTGAAAAATGTAAGAACAATACCGTAGATAGAACATAGAAAAATACCATATATGCCAATTAAAGACATACACACCGATGGCCCACTTAAAAGGAAACATGCAGATTTCAGGGCATGTATCAAATACATTATTGTAGATGCTGACGAGGACAAGAAATGGGAGTAGGACTGGGAATTGTGGTAGACGGAATAATGCTCCCACCTCCACCCTCAAAGAGAGCCACATCCTAATCCCCAGAACCTGTGAATCTGTTTTAGTACATGACAAGGGGAATTAAGGTTGCAGGTGGAATTAATGTTGCTCATGAACAGATAGGAAGATTATCCTGGATTATCCAGATGGGCCCAATGTAACCACAAAGGTCTTTAAAAGTGGAAGAGGGAGGCAGGAGAGTTAGAGGGAGATGTGACTATTTAAGAGAGATGACACCATAAGAAGAACCAGGTCTGAAGTTGTTGGCTTTGAAGATGGAGAGAGGGGATCATGAGCTGAGGAAAGTGGGAGTCCTCTAGAAGCTGGAAAAGGCAAGGAAACTGCTTCTCTCCTAGAGCCTCCAGAAGGGAATGCACCCTGCCAAGACCTTCATCTTAACCCAGGGAGATCCAAATAAGACTTCGGGTCTACAGAACTCTAAAATAATAATTTGTGTTGTTTTAAGCCAGAGTTTGCAGCCATGTGTTATAGCATCATTAGGAAACTAACCAGGGATAAAGGGACTTGTGTGGACTGATGATGAGAGCCAGCGTGCTATGAACCGAGAGTCTGAATAACTCCACCCTCCTCACCCAAGGTCCAAAACAACAATGTTAAAGTTGAAGGGAAAGAAGAATAAAAGGAACCTCCTCAAAAAATAACCGCAGATGCGATGAAAAATAGCAGATCTGAGAATGAGCACTCATCATGTCCCACAGGCTGAACTAGAACTTTACAGGCACAAACTTATCTTTGGTTCCTGGAGGATGGGGTGCTGTGACTGATCAACTGGGCTCAGGGGTGAGGGAGATTATTATTATTCCATGAAACCTGTCCATCCCCCTCCGGTGGACAGCATTGTCCACCTCTTTAAACCTTTCCAATCTCTTCTCTTCCTCCGCCCCCACCCCAGCCCCTGGCCCCTGGACCACACTCAGCAGTGGACATGGTGCTTGGGACATAGCAAATCTGGTGTGTGTGCAGCTGACCCCTGCTGAAGCTGAAGGAAGCTCTTGACTACTACGTTGCCCACTGCATCCCAAAGCTTTTACAGTAGTGGGGTCATTCATAAAAGAGCCCTGGGACTTCATGAGCTATTTATTCTAAACAACTTAGAGCAACCCTGGGGCCCCAGTGTGATGTTTGCATGTCTAATTTCCGTGAGCTATTGATAAGAGCCCACTCCAACCAGCTAGTTGTCAGCCTTGACTCCAAGGGCCTGGAAAATGTACTATTTGCAATTACTTGAAAAGAAACTAATTAACTTTAAAGAGGAAACCATAGGTAGAAATGACTGAAATCAGCTGTTCAACTGTGCTTGGCAAAAAATTAAAAGGAGTAGGCGATTGTACCTCACATTCACTTCATTTGAAGGGAGAGTAGGAGGTAGGGCATCTTGCAGAGGGGATAGAAAGTGGCATATTCTCCAGAGGGAGGGGCCTCTGAGCAGAAGCAGTGTTAGCAGACCTGCTGAGCAGCTAAGAGGTTAAGATGTGACCTTGAAAGCTACATTTGGACTTCTTTCAGTGGTAGCAAAGTATTTGAAAGAGGGAGTGATGATCAAGTCGGGACTTTAGAAATGCGTGTTGATCTTCAATCTAAGTTCTAGGTTTCTGCACGTGGTAAATAAATTCTGTGTTTTCCTTCAGAAGTGGCCATTCTGAGTCATTTCTCAAAACAGAGTTAAAAATAATATATTATAGTTTCTCACAGCTCAGCACTCTGCCTGGTATATAGCAGGTAGTGGTGAAATGAAGGGACAGCACCCTGGCCATGGTCTGGAGGCCACCTTGAATGTCGGAGGAAGTGATGTCCCCATGGGAGCATATTGCAACAATTCAGAAAGACAGAGGCAACAGCAGCATGGGAAGGAAAAGATGCTTCCTGATGTGAATCAGAGCAACGACCAACATCCTCACTGTTTACAATAATTATAATAGAGTTGTACATTTATCGAGTGCTTGCTATGTCCTATACCGTACATGTGTTCACTACTGTTATTCTGATTTTGTTCTTTTTTTTTTTAACATCTTTATTGGAGTATAATTGCTTTACAATGGTGTGTTAGTTTCTGTTTTATAACAAAGTGAATCAGCTATACATATACATATATCCCCACATGTCCTCCCTCTTGCGTCTCTCTCCCACCCTCCTTATCTCACCCCTCTAGGTGGTCACAAAGCACTGAGCTGATCTCCCTGTGCTATGCGGTTGCTTTCCACTAGCTATCTATTTTACATTTGGTAGTGTATATATGTCCATGTCCCTCTCTCATTTCATCTCAGCTTACCCTTCCCACTCCCTGTGTCCTCAAGTCCATTCTCTACATCTGCATCTATATTCCTGTCCTGCCCCTAGGTTCTTCAGAACCATTTTGTTTTTTTAGATTCCATATATATGTGTTAGCATACAGTATTTGTTTTTCTCTTTCTGACTTACTTCACTCTGTATGACAGTCTCTAGGTCCATCCACCTCACTACAAATAACTCAATTTCGTTTCTTTTTATGGCTGAGTAATATTCCATTGTATATATGTGTCACATCTTCTTTATCCATTCATCTGTCAATGGACACTTAGGTTGCTTCCAGGTCCTGGCTATTGTAAATAGAGCTGCAATGAACATTGTGGTACATGACTCATTTTGAATTATGGTTTTCTCAGGGTATATGTCCAGTAGTGGGATTGCTGGGTCGTATGGTACCTCTATTTTTCGTTTTTTAAGGAACCTCCATACTGTTCTCCATAGTGGCTATATCAGTTTACATTCCCACCAACAGTGCAAGAGGGTTCCCTTTTGTCCACACCCTCGCCAGCATTTCTTGTTTGTAGATTTTTTTGATGATGGCCATTCTGACTGGTGTGAGGTGATACCTCATTGTAGTTTTGATTTGCATTTCTCTAATGATTAGTGATGTTAAGCATTCTTTCCTGTGTTCTCTGGCAATCTGTATATCTTCTTTGGAGAAATGTCTATTTAGGTCTTCTGCCCATTTTTTGATTGGGTTGTTCGTTTTTTTGATATTGAGCTGCATGAGCTACTTGTAAATTTTGGAGATTAATCCTCTGTCAGTTGCTTCATTTGCAAATATTTGCTCTCATTCTGAGGGTTGTCTTTTCATCTTGTTTATGGTTTCCTTTGCTGTGCAAAAGCTTTTAAGTTTCATTAGGTCCCATTTGTTTTTGTTTTTATTTCCATTTCCCTAGGAGGTGGGTCAAAAAGGATCTTGCTGTGATTTATGTCACAGAGTGTTCTGCCTATGTTTTCCTCTAAGAGTTTTATAGTGTCTGGCCTTACATTTAGGTCTTTAATCCATTCTGAGTTTATTTTTGTGTACGGTGTTAAGGAGTGTTCTAATTTCATTCTGTTACATGTTAGCTGTCCAGTTTTTCCAGCACCACTTATTGAAGAGTCTGTCTTTTCTCCATTGTATATCCTTGCCTCCCTTATCAAAAATAAGGTGACCATATGTGCGTGGGTTTATCTCTGGGCTTTCTATCCTGTTCCATTGATCTATATTTCTGTTTTTGTGCCAGTACCATACTGTCTTGATTACTGTAGCTTTGTAGTATAGTCTGAAGTCTGGGAGCCTGATTCATTTTGTTCTTAAGGAAACTAAAATGTAATTCCTTGCCCAGAGTTGCACAGGTAGTTAGTGGTAAGGTGACTGTTCTGAACACAGAAAAAGTCCCTGAGGAAAGGATGTGGAGGTAAGTAATTCATTTGGGAGGGGATTCCAGGAAATAACCAGCAAAGATGCGAAACATAACATAGGGAATAGAAAGAAGACAATACAAGTTGTTATACTTTATTTATTATGGTGGACCACTGGAGATCAGCCCTGCGGGGTAATTCTGGGTGACAGAACAGAACATTTTCAGAGTGATTATTCCAGTGAAGGGGCAAGGATGCTTGGGCAGTTATCAACAGACTCCTCATCCATCATTGTTTAATGCTGCTTTGGGGACATGAACTCTACCCTTCTTGCTTGCCTGAGCTCAGGTTGGTCATGCTCTGTAGGTGCTTGCTGTAGCAGACTTCAGAGCTGGAGAGAGAACCAAGAAAGGTGAGCAGGCCAGCACCTGGGACAGTCCCAGTTTGTGCCATTTATCTGGGAATACTTATGAATATTCCCCCTTTTGCTCTCATAGTTGTCCTGCTATGGATGATTTATATGGCCACAGCTGTAAGGGAAGAAACAGATGCAAATTCTGACATATGTGGCCCCAGAGCCTGTGCTTTTGCCTCCTTCTGTTCTCTTTAAGTGCAACTGTGGCTCTCCTTATCAAGGATGGAATGCTAGGCCCGGGTGAGATGCAGGCCCCGGCCAGCCACACTTCTGCTCCTCAGAACCTAGAGCATTTCTCCAGGTAGGTCCTGGACCACGGCACCAGAATCACATATGATGGTGCTTAACACCCAGGTTCTGAGTCTTGTCCCTAATCTACTGAATCAGAATCTCTGGGGCTTGGGCCTGATGGCCTGTGTGTTTAGTATTCTCCTTGTCTAATCTGCACAGTCAAGTCTGAAAACTACAGGCCTAGCAAAGGGAGACAGTGAGTTTTAACATTTTCTGAGAAACAGAAAACTGCGGTGATTAACAGCAGGGCCTCCGAGCTGGCCAGCCTGGCTCAAATCTCAGCTCCGTCACTCATGGCCAAGTGGTTCCGAGCATGTTACTGAACTCCTGTGTTCCTGGCTGGAAAAACGGGATAATAATAGCATCTACTTTATTGGGGCTATTATGAGGATTAGACAAGTTGATCCATATAAAGCCCTCAGAACAGTGCTGGGCACGTAGCAAACACTTGAAATGCTAGTTAGTGTTATTACTGACTTTTAGCGTTATGCCAGAGATCTTACCTAGGCTGTGACATTAATCCTCAGAACAACCACACAAGGAAGGTATTATTAAGGATTTGGGGCAAATAATTTTTCTGAGGCTCAGAGGTTAAAGGACAAACTAAGGGGTAGTAGGTGGTGGGATTTCATCCCAGGTCTGTTACATCTGCCTCAAAAGTCCCAGCTCTCTGGGACTGACATCAAGCTGTCCTTGGTGGGCTCATCCCCCACCTCCACAGGGGCATCCTGGTTTTCACCCCAGCACTTGGGTTCACCAAGGACTGCCGGGCATGGAGAGGAGGTAGGCCAGCATATTGGTAGCATTTACCTGCTGCATCCCACCCGCTGTGGCTGGGCAGGAGCTGCTCTCTGGGATCTGGTTTGCAGCTAATGATCAGTGGGCTCCAGCTATAATGATGGGATTAGCTGCGCTTTAATCACTGTCTATTGTTTCAGCAGGGAGAGAATTTCACAGCTCATTGACTGCTCTGACTCCTAATCTACACGGAGGAAACAATGTTGCAGCTCATCAAATGCAATCAGCTGCTAATTGAAAGGAAATGGAATTTTACAATGACAGGCCACCTTTCAGTGCTCAGGATTTCTAAGCCTTCTCCCCACCCTCCTTTGCCAGCTCAGCCCTGGCAGGAGCACTTGACAACCTGCTAGAGACTTCCCTGAGAACTGCATTTAGGACCTGGCCCATTTCTCCCCAGCCCCAGAGCAGCAGAAAAGGGAAGCAGCGTCCTCGCCAATTCCTAGGCTGTCCTTCAAGGCTCAGTGCAAAGGAAAAAGGCTGGGGTTGGGCATCCACAGACCTGAGTGCATGTCCTGGCTCACCTTCCCCCCGCCCCCTGTACGTTGTGACTGTGTGACCTTGGGCATGTCCTCATTCCTCTCCGACCCCCACTTTCCTTCTCTCCAAAATCAAGATTTCATGATTTCCAATGTTCGTATTAGCTCTGAGGATTCTGTTTGCCCTGTTCTCGCTACTGTCCCCATCCAGTGGCGAACATCTAAATCGACAGCCTCTTTCTTGCCCAGATATCTAACTGCTTTTCCAAATGCTCCAGGGTGACTGCCTTAGATCTCCCCCAAAATTTGTCTTGATGAGATTTTAATGGAACAGAAAGCAAATTTGGGAAATATCCTACTCAGTCTTATGATCAGACATCTCTCTCCCCATCCTGGATTCGTTCACTCCCTTGGACCAATATCAATCACGATTAATTCTAAAGACAGCCACATAGATTTTTCTGGGTTCTGTCTTTTTCCCATTGATATTCTGTGGAGACAAGACTTGGATGAGGGCTACCAGCCAGAAAGAGCATTGCTGCTTTTGACCCTGTCTCAAAGCTCCATTTTCAGCCAGCCTCTTCTCTGAGAACGGGACAAACTAGCATCTGCTCTGAGCTCTGGACTGTGTCATCCCACAATAACACTTGTTCTGTCAGGGAATGCGTCCGACACTCATGTAACCTCTCAGTGCCGTTTTCTCTTGGTTCCCATGGTCTGTGGGCTTGTCTGATGGGCTTATCACACAGACACTGGAATATCACCACTTTCCTTCAGGCAGATGAGTTATGGTATGTCTCAAAAAAAAAAAAAAAAAAGGCACAATCAAAAATATTTTTTTATTTGGCCAGGGCTCATTCTCAGTCCTGTTTCCCTCCGTTTCAGGGCAAGGCTGTAGCAGGGTCTTAGGGTCTTAGTCTGACCTGTTGCCTAGCAAGATGGGCTATAAACAAGGGGGAAAAAGACAGAAATGGGCTGGCTGTATCTCCCCTCCCACTACAGCAGGCTGGCAGGACACCTGGTGCAGGTGACTCCAGATGTCCTTCTGGAACCCTGGCTCCGGGGAAGGTTGGGGAGAGAAAGGACAATGGCCGGGGTCTGAGTTAGGACTGGGAAAGGGAGTGTGAAGGAAATTCTGGAGCTCAAGGGTCTGCACTGGAATGTGAATAGGACAGAGGCTGGAAGTGAGTCCAGGTTGGGGACAGAAATAGGATCACTCAGAAAGTTTCCAGCTATAGGTCCACTGGTAAAGGGTCAGAGTTCATAAAGCCAATGTAGAGAGGAGAGAGAATGCCAAAGGTAAGAGTAAAATGTCCTAAGGAGGAGATAAAGAGCATGAGAGATGTCAGAGGGCAGTGAGAAGAAACTGCTTATGCTCAGAGGGCATTTGTCACCAGCAGCCGCTCAGACGCCTGCCCACGCTGATAGAAAAGTTTTGTCTCATACAAGGCCTGGGACTGGCTGCCTAGCAGGGGTAGAGTGGGCACTAGGAAAAATTCCACTTGGTGGGCAGAATGTGGCATCCAGAGAGTAGGAAAATAGGCACCCTGTAGTATCCCAGAGATGTCGCTGGCATTTGGAGTCCTAACTCAGATCTCCATGACATTTTGACAGGTAGATGGGACAAGTGATGGGGCTTCAGCAGCAGACCTTGTTCAGAGAGGCAGCCCTGGGGTGTCTAAGGATTTCTTAATAAAAGCTTTTATTTTTAAAAATGTATCAAGGGATCTTATCTTTTATAGGGCTTTTAATCTTTTCCTGTCTTGATCATAATTCTGTCAAGTGTAAAACTTAGCATTAAAACCTTGGTATTTTGACCAAGTTTGGGATGCACTGAATTTAGAACACTGTTGTTTAATCATTTTTTAAAATGTAATTGGAATATTTTGTGAGGCTACCACATTTTTTGAGATGAGATAAGGCCCATGGATAAATTTCTACATGTCTGCTTTCAGATTTGCTATGCCTTTGTTTATTCAACAAACATGGATTAAGCATCTTTTACATGCTGGGTACACATCAGTGAAAAAAAGAGGCAAAAAATTCCCCTGCTCTCTGGAACTTACATGCTAGATCTAATAAAGTATTTATTTAAATTAGTTAATCTTCATTTTGCTTTATTTAATAAACCATTTAACATTTTTATCTTCCATTAAGAAATAAATGTATTTAAATATATGATATAAAATTTTAGACGCCAATCTAAAAAGGGTCAGGTAGGTACATAGTGCTCAAAATCTTTTAGGGAGTACATTAAAACAAGTTTGAAAATGACTGTGGTAGTTTACCTGCCGGACAGAGCAGACATTCTCTCTGTAATATTCATCTGCCAAATTGTTGCCTAACTTCTGCTCGGTCCTTCCTGATACTAAAGCATCACATTCCATTCCACGGAGCTCTGAGCAGGTAGAAAGTTCTGTAGTTAGAACTCTTGTTCTTTAACTTCCTCCAGTGGGCTCTAGTTCTTCCCTCTGGCATCACATGGAACCTTGCTACTCAAAGTGTAGTCCTCACCTACTAGTATCAGCATCACCTGGAGGCTGGTTAGACATGAGGAATCTCAGGTCCCACCCCATTCAAGCAGAATTAGAGTCTGAATCTCAGCAAGTTTCCCAGATGATTTGTGTGTCCATTAAAGTTTGAGAAATATTCATATAGTGTATGTCTGCTCTTTATCTCATAAAGAACAGCTCTTCAGCTATTCAAATAGCTACTCATCAGCTATTTGAAATTAATCTTTTTCTCTCCAGACACTTGATGATGGGGTGAACCTCCAGGTGGAAATCAGCATCTACACACCTAAGGAGTTCCGGCATGAGTGAGGCTCAGACCAGGACTGGGCACCAGGTTCCCCTCTAGCCGTGTGGGCTTCATCCCTGACCATCACTGGTTAGCTCTGAGGTCAGCTGTTGAAAAGAAAGGGCTCTGGTCTTTAAAGCCCACTGCACTATTTATGGAACAATGTACTTCGTATTTTAAATGATACCCTCCCAAATAGACCGTCTAAATTTAGCAGAAAAGCATTCAGTTGTTTTGGCATAATAAACAATGCAGCTAGAATATAATGCAGAAACCAGGAAGTTGTTCAGGATCCAAGAGAGTTCTAGAGATCATCCCTCAGAGACCAGAGTGGATTACTTCTACCCTCTTACAGCTACTAACCAATTACCCTATTCTCTACTCCATGTAAATTTCATCTTTGTCTTGCTTTGTAATTTCTGTTTACGCATGGCTTCTGATGTCTCATGGTGACCAAGCTGGCCTTTTCCTTGTGTCTTCTGCCTTCTATTCCTGCTATTAACTATCTGTATCTCAAGTTCAGATAGAGAACATGGTTTGTTAGTTCATGACCAATGATAAACTTGTTTACCAGAGTTCTCCTGATGGAGCAGTTCATGAGGTACTACCCAGTTTATAGAATGGCTGTCTTAGGTCTGCACCTTCCCTAGATTCAATCAGATCAAAGAATGGTGATTTATAAAGAAGGAGCTCCATAGACAGGGCTGTGTATGTATATTAGGTCAATTAGTACATTCTACAATTCATTTATTTGTTTTTCAAATATTTTCTAAGCGTGTATTTTATCCCAGACACAGGGCCCAGGATAAATACAAATGTGTATGTATAAGACATGGTTTCCTGTATTACAAAGTTCACAGTCTAGTGAGGGAGGTAAGCAAGCAGAGAAATACCTTTCATAGGAAAAATGTTGTAATAGATATTTATATAGGATGCTGTAGAGATGAAGAAGGAGAGATTAATTCTACTGAAGGTGATGAGTGAAGACATCACCTAGGCGACAATAAATGCATTAGGGACTAAGGATGAGGAGAAGATTTTAGGCAGTGAGTTGGGCAGGGTGTGTTTGGGGAGGAAGATAGCTGTGCTGTCTTGGTGTGGCTAAGATAAATTAGGGAGTGCTGGGCCAGAATGACTAGGCAGGGTAGGGCTAAGTCACTGAGGGCGTTACAGGCCTTGCTGAGGAGTTTGGCTACATTCTGTGGAAGAAGGAGAAGACCCCTGAATGATTTTAGTAGGGGAATATGACAATTTATGTTTTGGAAAGCGACTACTTTGGTGGCAGAAGCAAGAGTGGATTGGGGATGGATGATAACAGAAGATGGAGGCCAGTTAGGAAGCTGCTGCACTGAATGAGAAAATGAGGGTCTAGGCAAAGAATGGCAAAATAAATGCCATACATGCTGCTAGCCTCCAACCCAGGTCCATAGCAGACATCATTAATCAATCATGGCACTCCCCCACCGAGTCCAGATGAAATCTCATATCTTACTCAATGAGTATACAAGGCTGACCTTACCAGTGAACCGATAGATGGAACCCCTTCATAAATTGGGTCTAGTCCAAGTTACTGATAGTGGAGATGGGGAGCAGAGGACAGAGGCTGCAAATGTTTATGAACACCCCCAAACCTTCAAGAGTCTTCTCTTTAAGTTCTCCCAGTTACTGTTAGCCAGATCTGTGATCACATCCTTCATTGCAAATCACTTACAATTGAGTAGTGCTTTTCAGCTTACAATATAATTTTTGTATTTTAATTCTCACTCTAACCATGCAAGAAAGGCAAGGAAAGTAAGTCCTACTTTCCTTTCTTTACAGCCTGAAAAACCGAGGCTTAGAGCATGTGCACTCCTTCAGCACTCTGTGTTCTGAGGGCACGTTCATCCCTTGAACAGGCATTGACTGAGCAACTATTATCTCCAACTTGCGCCACACAGAGGATATAGGTAAATGTGACTTGGTCTTAAGATTTCTTTTTATTGCCCCATATTGGATTTATCTGAGTGTATTTATTTTATACCTTTTTCCAGATTATCAGTTCCCTGAGGGCAAAGTCTCTGGAAAACGTTACCGTTCCTAATCACAGCCTGGATGCTGCACAGGAGAACATCCCAAGAGACCAGGCGTGCGGCCTGGATTTGCCTAACCTTGGCTGGAACATCAGAGCTCAGGGATTCAGTTGCAGATCAGCCCAGAGGTCTGTTTCTGATCAGCTTGACAGCCATCTTTAATGCCTGCTAGTCATTTAACCTGGCAGCTCTCTGCCAGGCCTCTCCCCCAAATAGAGTGTAAAACCACAACCACAACCCACAAGACCGTGAGACGTGCAAATCCAGCGATTACCCGATGGCAACAACCAGAGTGTGCTGGGGGACAGTCTTTTCCAGATCCTCAAGTCCAGATTCACTTAGATCACATCACACCAGCTCACGATGGACACAATGGGAGGGCTGACCTTCCAGCATCCGGCCCTGACAATTTCAGAACGCTGAGGATGACTTTGAACCTGAATGGTTCTTAGGTCTCAAATGATCAAATCGCTTGGGGATTCGGTAAGGTGGAGGAGCTGTGGGATTGGCTGGTGGTGATGTCACAGCCATACCGGCACAGCCTTCTAAGTGGCTGTCTGCCTCTTCGACTAGCCCTCACTCCATCTTGATTTATACATGATATTTTATAATAGCCAAAGCGACGCTCAAAGAAATTTCCTCAGCCTCAGCCTCCTACCACCACCCGGGGCATGTAATAATGTCCCAGAAATACACGGCCTGTCATGTCTTATTACTTAAATATAGGCCTGAGAAGCTTCTCGATGCGACAGCATGTGAGTGCTACCCAGGAATGGCCTCAGGGAACACGGAGACAGAACATTATCATCTCACTGTTCCTGAGCAGAATTACTATCTCCCGGCATCATTCCAATTAAAGCTGAAAAACATGGAGCCACGGTGCTCAGCACTCCTTTCTGGCATGTTGGGGTAAAAACACAGTAAGGATGCGGACCCAGAAGTCCAGCTTTGTGCCTCAGGTCCACTGCTCCCTGCCAGAGTGTCTTGAGAAAGTCACCTTCGGAGTTGCAGTTTCCTTCTCTCTAGAATGAGGGGTAATGATACAACTTGCCAGCTGAGTTTTTGACAGGATGAAGTGACCCAATAGGTTTTAAAATGTAAAAATACTTTGTAAACTAGAGCTATGCAAATTTTAGTTAATAATAATTAAGATAGCAATGATAAATTTACATTCCTGTTGGGCTCAGTGAGACACCTGTTTTATAGGGAATGGTAATATCAACATTAAGTACACAACACTTTACAGTTTCACAGAGGACTTTGATATCTACTCTCTCCCATTTTGTTATCCTCCATTTATAAAAGAGGCAGGTGTGTCTCACACAGTTCTATGAACTGCCCAAGTCACACAGGCAGTGCAGGGGTAGAGTGGAGTTTTAACTCGGGGCGTCTGAGCCCAACCCCACGCTATCCCTCATGTGCTCTCCAGAAGTAAGAGTGGGAGCAACGGGGGGGTCATACCAGTGTGTGGAGGTGCAAGGAGAGGTACGGACGAGACTGCCCATCTCCATCCTGGATAGCGTGGGCCTGCTTCTTCTGAACTGGGGAATCTCTAGGCCCATTTATATGTAGACAACTGCTCTACCTGAAGCTCCTGTCCAAAGTGATTATGTTTATTGGTCTTACTCTGCTTGGGCCCCTGGTGCCCTGTGCTACGGTAACTGTGCCATCTGAACTAATTTCACTGCAGTGATCCTGCCTGCTGGTTTTCTGGTGCTGAAAAAAATTGTATCAAGTGACCCTTTATGCTGAGGTGGTGCTGCCTTCCCGTCACTCTATGCTCAGGCAGGTGGGTCACCTTGTCCTTCTGCACTATGGTGTCTCTGGCTCTGTTCCTTTTGTTCTCAGGAATCCATGTGTTCTGGTCCTTCCAAGTCCATTTTTGGGGGGCCTGGGATTTTTCAGAGCTTAATCCTCCTGGGTATGGGTGATTCCTGAGTTCCCCTGGAAACAGAGTCTGAGGCAGAGGCAGATTTATACAAGTAGTTTATTTGGGCAGGGAGGGCACTGGAGAGGGCCCTGAGGGAGTGAAACAGCATTGGAAGGAACGGCCATAGGAGTATGTGCTCAGGAACTGACCACTGCTGTCAGCGTCTGACGCTCATCCCACTGGGGCCTTTGGAGGAGCCTTGGAAAATGTGTCTTGGAACTAAAAACTTAGAGCACAGAGGAAAAGCATATTTTTCCATCAGCTTTTCTTTTCCATTGGTGGAGGGTGGTCCTCTGGTCATTTGCTTGCCTGCGTTCCAGTGGTGTGTGCATATGGCTAGCAGGTCGCATGGCTGCCTCTCACCTCCATGTCAGAGAAGCCCCAGGGCAGGAAGAGGGAGGTGTGTGATGTGCAGAGATCAGGGAACCCCATTCGAATCTGTCACCATCCAAGTAGAATGTTGGAGCGGGGGCGTGGCTGGGATAAGGTAACAAGTGGTGCACAAAGGGGTCCCAGCCCAGAATAGTATCATGTGGTCGTTCCGGAATTTCGAGGCAAATACTCGACCAGAGCCCCTGTGTAGGCATCTGATCTGACCAATGTGAGGCCATCAGAGGGCACTGTCCCCTTGGCTGTACAGCCTCAGAGCCCTGGCCTAGAAAGAGTTTGCCTGGATTGATGCAGACAGAGAATGAGCTTTTGAATCCAGGGTGACCAGTTCTCTCTATGACCTGAGTCTGATACCAGGAGTAGCGCAAGCCATTCAGGGTCTAATAACATGATTATGACAAGACACAGCGCGGGGAGCAGAGAGGCACTCGGCAGCCTCAACAACGTGCTCCAGGCCTTGGCGAGGGCCACTCCTTCAAATGAAGGGGGGTGTTGAAAATGCAGTGCAGAAAGATTGATAATTATCTGAAACAAGCTTAAACATTTGGATTGCTCCAACCACCTTAAATCACTCTGCCATATTTATACTTGACTAGTGTTCTACATAACAACTTCCAAATCAAAGACTTTTGAAAATTTTCAATCACTGTGTTTTGAAGTGATTGAGAGCTCAGGGCGTGAGCAGTGTAGAAATAAGGCATATTAACATTATTAGTGTGACAAATTTCCTGAAGTAGTTACATTAAGAAATGATCAAGGCCTTAGCCTCTGCAAAGGAGAGGGAGGGGCATGTATCTCGGCATTTGGTTTTGAAAGGATCTTAACTCTTTTGATGCTGAGGGGAAGTCAATGGTCTAAAAACTGATAATTCCAAATGGATTGTATTGTCAGGAAGAGAACTTCTGTCCTTCCGAGGAGTGAAAGAGAGGAAGATAGGGAGGGAGAGAGGGAAGAAGGAAAGAAATCATAAAAATAGCTAACTCTTGTACAGAACTTATTACGTGCCAGGTGCTATTCTAAGCACTTCACATGTATTAATAATCTACAGCTATTCATCCCACGATTAATCAATCCCATAAGGTAAATACTATTGTTATCCCATTTTACAAGATAGAGGGGCAGTTAAGTTCCTATATTTAGATAGTAAAAAAGCTGTAACATAAACCTGACTCACTCCAGAGTGACTGCTTTTGAAAGCGGGAAGGAAATCATGTTTCTAGCTTTACAATGTTCCTGGGACATTTTCTCATTTAAACCTGTTAAGAATCTTCTGAGATTTTGCCTACTATTCCATAGATAAAAGGAAGCTGAGGCCCTGACAGATTGGCCAGTCACATGGCTTGTGAGTGGCAAATACAAAATTTTAATTCAGATATATCTTTCTGGCCTTCTAGTTTCCATTTTGGATTATTTCTTAAGGAGTGGGTAACACTTGATGTGCAGAAAGAACTAAATAATCGTAATATTTACATGTTGAAGTTTAAAACTTCTATTCTTTCCATCCACTGATATCAGACAACCAGCAAAAGGGGCTATGAAGCCAGAGAAAGCCAGTTATAGGAGCAGATCTGAGGCTGAGGCATCCAGGAGAAAGCAGATGGGACTGGGGGTCAGATTTGATTCAGAATTGCAGATCTACTTGCTGGCTGTGTGGCCATGTACAAATAGAGCTTTCTGACTTTCATTTGGAAAATGGGGGAAATAATGGTTCCCTTACAGGTTGATGTGAGTATAAATGAATAAAAATGTGTATATAACATGCCTAGCACAATGCCTGGTATACAGTAGGTGCTCAGTAAATATCAGATGCCAGACTGTCATGAAAATGGACACCCTGCCAACAATAATTATAATAATTTCAGGCTACCGTACAAAGAACACCCCACCAATAGTTATGGTTCTATCTCCCTGGAGAAAGTTTGAGTGAAATGTAAACTGTTGACAGACAAAATCTCAGGAGGCTCTTGCCTTGGGACTCAGATAAAGCCCCAGAAGGGTAAACTTTCCCCAGAGTTTCATAAAGTGAACACTCGGTCCCCTGCCATCAGTTCTGTCTGCTTCCGAATGCACCCCCAGAGTCACCCTCTCTCTGTTGGGGTGAGCAGGGAGAGACAGAACAGAGAGCCTGCAGCTTCCTCCTCAGTTCTGAGATGTCCATCGGGTGTAAAAAGAGAGGTTTCCTATCCCTGGCCTCTTTTGCTATTCTAAAAGGGTAATAGTGAGAATTTTTGACATTTGAGATCATCCACTTCTAGAAAACCCGGATTTAAAAAATACTAGATAACAACAATAAAAAAAAGAAAGAAAAAAAATACTAGATAGAAGAAATACAAGTTCTTTGTTTTCTCTACCTCATTCTTGCTCAAGGCAGCTGTAACGTTAAACAAACTTAAATTTTAACAGAACTATTGTTACTTTACCTATACTTTTTAATGTAAACCTTGCATTAGTCCTAACGAGTCGGAACTTTACTATCCTTGCTTTACAGATGATAAAACTATTGGGACAATTAAGCCTCATCCACATAGTCAGACTGATTTAATTTAGGCAGATAATAGTTGCTCAATATTATTTTTGGAATGTTTTGATGATTGATAAGCAGATTAATTCCAAACTGTGTTGCAGATTCCAAATCTATAAAATGAGAAAACTTGGATTAGGTGATCTCTTGTTCTCTTCCAACTCTTGCATTCTATAATCTCTACCAAGCTTAGGAAAAGGGAAAGAAGAAAGAAAAGAAGAAACATTTTAAAAGCTTCAACTGTCTGCCAGATGGTATGTCAGGCATTTTACACTTAATCTTCACAAGAAACTTTATGAGAAGGGTATCAGTGTACCCTTTGAACAGAAGAAGGAATGAAGATTAACAAGTTGAGTTGCCCAAGACCGTGAAGCTTGCAGTCAGCAGATCTGGAGCTCCAATCCTCTGTCTGCGCACAGAGCCTGCAAGCTTTTCTGTACTGTAAAGCCAAATGGGCTCTCCAATAATGCCTGTCCTGCAAAGACTATATGCTGCAGAGACTGTATCTGTCCTGCTTTTCTATGAGACCTCAGTAGCTATATTGGGTTTGGGAAACTTGAGGGCCCTCATCGGGCTCAGCAGCCTCCTCATATAAGGATAAAATCTCAAGCTTTGCCAGAGACAGTCATGTGTTGGTGAATACTGGCGTATGTGGTCAGGTTCTATAGAGTTAGTGCCGAGGACTTCCCCTCCCAGTAGTTACATTAGCCACCTCTAAAGTGAATAGTGCCTGCTGCAGTTGTTCAGTGCTACCTGCCACATCCTTCAAAAGACTTGGGAAATCTCTATTACAAGAACCATCTCCTAGGACTAATTGTATGTTCAATGTCTGTCTTCCTTGATGGGCTCTAAGCCTCTTGAGGGAAAGGACTATGTTTTATTTATTACCCATAAGTATTAGTTGTGTCAATTCACCTAACGATGGGTGAACTGACTAGCCCACCACACTTAACAACAGGTCCAGAGCTCACCGAGTCTTGCTAGTTTCTCTCTTGAGATTTTGGTGGTCTTTACTGGGTGGATCTGCAGTGGACCGTGCCAAGTTGTGGATTTATGGAGATTTCTCACAAGTTTGTGGGTTTTTTTTTTACCCCAAAGATTGATATGTTTGTCTTTCGGTGCACAGTGTCCTGTGTAGGCTAGACCGAACTAGAAGAGAATGATACTGAAGTAAGCTTTGGGCAGGGTAGCTAGGTTGTGGTTGACATTAATAAGAGGTCAGAGTTGTAAAGCACATTTTGGTGAGGGGCAGGGGAAAATCTGGGGGAGAGGAAAGAAAGGAAGAATCCGTATTGCGGCGGGTGGCCGGGATATTTGAGAGCTAGGCGTGTTGAAGAGCTTGGTTCAGTACCAAGCCTATGAGTAGATATTATGTCCCAAGGTACAGCTTTTACTTAGTATCTGCTCTGTGCAATGGGTCTGGGTGTGTCAAGGTAAGGTGGCATCAGTCTGGACACTCAGACAGTTATGAGAGGTGCTGTTCTGCCTATCTGCCATGACTTCTGCCCAATATTAGTGCAGTTGGCTGTATTCCAGTGACTGTAATGAGATTTTACATTGGTTGTAGCTGTAAGTGCCCACACTTGCAGGGTTTGCTGGACTTTGATCAAGTTGTCCTGCATATCACTTATGACCAGGATTCCTGGAGTGAAAATGGGATGAAGAGGCACCCAGCAATCAATCCAGAGCCCCCTGGAGCACACACATACCCCACCTACCCCAGGGCAAATGAGATAATGAGTGTGAAAGTGCTTTGTAAACTATAAGGTGCTAAACCGATGTGAAGGTCTTTATGCTGAATATCACATGTGATCTAGACAGAAGTGTTGGCATGGCCCATGGCACAGTAAGTCCATTCCCTGCACTGAGATTGTGTGAATCCTTAGCATTGAAAATCCAAGACCAGGCCCTTGAACTACTACTAGCCGAGTCTGGAAATGCAGATGATTATTTAAGTTCATCTTTGTTTCTTTTAAGTTTTGTGAGGAAGGCTGGCTGTGTAAGGGAGGAAATGCACAGGAGGAGCACTGCAAGGAAGGCAGCCCAAGGCCATTTGCAACCCTCTCTCCCTCTGCCTCATTTGTCATGGCTTCTGTCCTCTTCTTAGGCAAGCCTTTTCCTTGGCGAGCTTCCTGGGTTGACTTCTGTCAAACTTGGATGATTATTGGAGTATTGGATTCCTATAGCCCTGGACAGAGCCCAGAGCCTGCACTGCTGTTCTTGTTTGATCTCCCATTTAAGTTTCCGGAAGAAGCTGGCTGAACTGAGGATCAAAGATTTCTCCACTTGCTTCTTCTTTTCCCCTATGACAGCCTCAGTGCTCGCAGTTTAGCACAGCTGCAAATTAACTCCTCAGCTGATCATCTGCTCAGAATCTCTCCCATCCTTGTGGAAAGGGCAGTTCAGATGGACCCACGGTTTCACAGAAGGGGATTTTTACTTCAGTTTGAATGTACCTGCAAGTAAAGGTAATAGTTTGGGATAATAGTTTGGTTTTCTTCCATGCCAAGGGGCCTCACAGGGGAGCCTGCTTACTCTTGCCAAATGATTTTGTTTGCTGGACAGAACTCCTTATAAGGAGTTTTCCCATAAACACAAAAAACTTGGATGCTTCTCTTGGAACATCTTGATTTCTGAAATGTTCAGACTGGAGACTTAAGTTTTCAACCATAACTTTGGTCCTCCATGGAGGAATCATATTACTGCACAAGGAACACATAACCAGAGAATCTTGTTTTCTGGTACCAATACTCTACTAATTGTGCTACCTTTCTCCCCTCTGGGCCTTGGTTTCCTAAGCCAGGCCATCATTCAGGAAAGAATTAATTCTCAACTGCTTACTATGTGTCTGGTGCTGTGTTGGTCTCTGTTCCCCAAAAGTTTGAAGTCTAAAGCTTTATTCCTCAGTCTTTAAAAGTGCTGACAAGTCACCCAGGGATCATGTTAAAATGCAGACTTTGGTTCAGTTGCTCTGGGATAGTGCCTGAGCGTCTGTATTTCGAACAAGCTCCTGTGTGGCACTGATGAGGCTGGTCTTCAGAACCCACTTTGAGTAGAAAGGGTCTACAGGAGGCAGTAAGCTAATGTAGGTTGAGAGAATTTCTAACAGATTGTAGCATCAGTTTAAATGGAAGTCTACTATGTAACAGATAAATATGGACTTACTCTGGTTGAGGGAGGGCAGCATGGTGGAATCTTGAATATATCCAGCTCAGGCATCCTCCTTGGCCTCTGCCTCTAGCCTCATCCACTGATGAAGAAACACACAAGGCACCTCCACGGTACCACTGAGTCTACGCCAGGCACAGTTGGAAGCCCCGAGTGATGGGTGATCTCCAGATGTGCTTTTCACATTCTGTTGATGAGGATGATGTAGAGAGGTGTCACCTGCATTTTAAGGGCAGGAAGGAACATGGCCCCTGTGACGGTTAATTTTACACATCAACCTGGCTGGGCCACAGTACCCAGATATTTGCTCAAACACCAATGCAGATGTCGCTGTGAAGGTAATTTTTAAGATAGATGAACATTTAAATCAGCCGACGTTGGGACTTCCCTGGCGGTCCAGTGGTTAAGACTTCGCCTTCCAATGCAGCGGGTGCATGTTCAATCCCTGGTCAGGGAGCTAAGATCCCACATGCCTCGCGGCCAAAAAACCAAAACATAAAACAGAAGCAATATTGTAACAAATTCAATAAAGACTTTAAAAATGGTCCGCATCAAAAAAATCTTAAAAAAAAAAAAATCAGCAGACGTTGAGTAAAGCAGATCACCTTCCATACTTTGGGTGGACCTTAAGAGAAAACAGACTGAGGTCCCAAGGGAAAAGGAAATTCTGCCTCTGTGTTTTCAAACTCAAGCTGCGACATTGGCTCCTCCCTGGGTCCCCAGCCTGCTGGCCTGCCCTACAGATTTTGGACTTGCCAGCTTCTATAATTGCGTGAGCCAATTTTTTAAAATAAATCTCTCTCTCTCTTCCTGTTTCTCTGGAGAACCCTAATTAAAACAACCCCCTCAAGCACAAAAGAGTTTACTGAAATAATATCCTCTCTTCTAGCTTACAATACCTGTGACCATTTGAATCTCAAATGTGTGATTTATGGTCTATGAGGCTATGTGTGGCCCTCGTGGCTTGAACTTATGAAAGACTCACAACTGGCCCTCTGACTTACACCTCCCTTTATTGTAGTGGAAACTGGAACATGGCCTAGGCCTGGACTCAGGACATCTGGGTTGCTGTCTTGACTCTACCATGAATACACTATGACATGGGCAAGTTACTTCTCCTGAATGAACCATGGTTTCCTGCTTTACAAAATGATATGATGATAAATGATAAATGATTTTCTGAAGAATAGTAAGATCCCTTGGAAAAAGATCTTCTACCACCAAATAATTTTGGAAAATGCTGCACGCACCATCCCCTTCTTAGAGAGTTGCACTGAACATTTATTTCAAAGGCCCTGAAAAGTCCTGCAGCAAATAAATCTACTTATTTTTTTCTCAAGTTTATTTGATGCCCAAATTCTAACACTTACTAAATTTAATGGAGACATATTTAGGGACATGTAATACTGGATGGCTGTTTTTGTCCTCTTCAGTTATCAGATTATTTATTCTTTTCACGGGATTCAAAGATTCAAAGACAGAAGCCAAGAGAAAAATTGGTCAAAATCTTTTCCAGAACACTTGAAGCGTGTCCTATTTTTTACATCTTTAAAAGAGGAACATGAATATAACTTACCACATTGGGTTGTTGTAAGGATTACATTAAATAACGCATACAGAGCACTTAGCACAGAGCCTAGCACCTAGTAGACAGTGAATAATTTTTTTTTTTTACATTGAGCCAAAAATGGTCATATTTGAAGAATTTAGTTCTAAGAGGAATTCAGGCATTCAATCCTTCAAACCAAACCTAAACCATTTTATGCTTGGATTATTTCACCCTGGGTGAAGGGCGACTTCCAGGCATCTGAAAGCTCTGACGTCCCTCTGGCAATCCAGGAGCATTCTGGAGCCAAGATCCTAATGATTTAAGCATTAATAAAGCCAGAGATAGGTCATTCAATTTTCTTTTAAATGCAGATCATAAAAGAGGGAGGAATATTTGGGTCAAGATGTACTGAGGGTTTTACTGAATCTGAAGGCTTTGGAACTTGTTTGTAGCAGCTCACTCAATCCAGCCCCACACTACATTTCCTCTACCCTAGTGCACGGAGGGGGTGGTATTTGAACCTTGGGCAATATCCTGCTTTCTTTCTGACTCTGAAGATGCTCTATGTTATGCTTGCATAGCACTTTTGGTCTACCCAGGAATTCCACATCTATTTTCTTTCTTCAACCTCTCAAAACCCACTGACTTAAGAAGGAAGGGTAGAACTTGCCTATTTAACAGATATGGAAACTGTGGTCCAGAAAGTGATATGATTTGTTCAAAGTCCCAAATAGATTTGGCCAGAGAGCCTAGACTAAAAATATTGCCTCTTGACCACAGCTGGACTTCACACCTGCATAGGTGATTCACTGCGGCAGGGACACAGCCCTGGGATCTGAGCAGCTCGCGCGTAGGATGTAGCATATTGGTATGCAAGCTTGGTGGGCTCTGGCTGATCTTGCTGAGGGAACCCTTCAATCTGAATAACAATCAACAAGATTTTAAAGAAATTTGGGCCAATTTCCTGGAAGTCTATGATTAATCTAATTGCTGGGTTTTCCTCTGTTTTTGTCTCTCACTGTTAATTTCATTTATTTTTCTCTTTCTTCCCCGACACAGACTGCCTTGTCTCTATGTGTGGTTTTGTCACTGTTGTTATTTGTCCGTACATAGTTTATCATTGGCAATGCATTCAATGGGATTGTTGTACTCTGTGTTTGGGGAAGGAGAATCTTTCAATAGAGACAACATCATGCAGCAGGAAGAAAAAGCACTGGGCTGAATTTCAGAGGCCCTTTTGCAAAGCCTCGCTTTGCAGATACCTGCTATGCCTCCCAGGCTCTTCAGATACCCGACAGTGGAAGAGACCTGGTTCTCCTGGCCCCTCCCTCTGTTAAAGAATACTTGTGATTGCATAAAAAACTTTAGGGACTGTGCCATGCTTCCAGCTGTTATGAATAAAGGAATAGATTTTGGTCCAATATAATAGAAAATGCCTCCTTTCAATAAAGGAGTCCTGTTCTCTAGAGAACAAAGCAAAGAGACAGAGCAGTAGTGATGATATTGTCGGAACCAAATGGACAAAGGCATTCCAGTACTTGGATTAAGACAGAGGTTAGGGAATGAGGTGAAAAAAGATTAGAAGAGTAAAGGAAAAAGTTACCACTGCTGGCCATGGCTGCCCATGTTAGAAGAACCAGAGGTGGTCAGAGTGGCCTGGGGGGAGATGGGGCCATTCAACCAGGTGAATGGAGAGTGAGGCCAATTTTCTGCTACCTGTTTCTGCTACCTTGGACGTATCCAGCTGGGAAGCGCAACCAGGTGCTGACTCACAGACACAGGAGAGCAGAGATGAGAGATTGGTTTGGCAAAACAGCATCAGAAACGTTCAACTTGGTGGGTATAGCAGAGCGGCATTGCTGTTGAGAATGAGGCCCAAGGAGAGGAGAGTATGAACTTGGTCCTTGGGCCGCCTGTCACCCAGGAGACTCCTGGTGCCCTTCCCACAGTCTGCCACCTGTAGGCCCTATTCAGACCTCATGGGGTTCCTGGAGAAATATGCCACGAGGACAACCAAGGTCTCTGGTTCTTTATTCAGCCTGACTTCTATTCGAGGATTAAAGAGGCCCTGCCCATGATTGTCTTTGAAGCCTAGAGATGTCTTTTCTCACCAACCACCTGCCAGAAAGCTGGAGATGCATGAAATACTTGGTAGGTAACCCAGGAGCTAATAATAATAATAATGGCCCTTAATATTAGGCCCTTAATGTATGCTAGGAACAGACCTGCCTTATTGTTCCTCACCCTCACTCTTGCAATAAATATTTATTTTATAATAAGGACTGGCTACATAATTTGCAAGGCCCAGCCTGGTTCAAAATGAAAATACAGGCTCCTTGTTAAAAAATCATGAAGAATTTCAGGATGGCGAGAGCAGAGCATTAAAGTGAGTGCAGGGCCCTTCTGAGCATGGGGCCTTTTGTGGATTCACAGGTCACATGCTCACGAAATTGGCCCTGCTTATAATTTTAACTAAGATATAGAGATGATAAGTAATTTCTCCAAAATGAAGTTAATAAGCTGAGGGTCTATCTAACTGCAGAACCTGAACTCTTGACCGCTCTGCTAAATTATCTCAAGCTAGATAGATGGTGAATGGTGAACCCTCCAACCTTGCCGACACTCGCTGTTCTAGGCCCTTGCAGGAGGAGCTGGCTGATCCCACTCAAGGGGCCTCAGCCTGGTCGTGCTGTGAGCACGCTCGGGAGGCGCCAGGCATGGCCAGGGCTCCAGCCACTGGTGCTCATCACCCAGGCTTGCCCTCTGAGGCTCTAGAGGCAGCACCTGCTACTAGACCACACTGCCTCCTTCTAGAAGCAAAAATAGCCGCAAGATCAGCAGTAACAGCCATGAGCAAACATTTCAAGCAAACACCTTGAAATGGCTTGCTCAGCTGAACCACAGCCTCCCCCAGATCTGATGGAGAGGGGCCCTATCTCAACCAAACTCCCACATCCACACTCCACGCTGTGCACCTGCTGGCCTCATTGGTTCTAACTGCTCATTCTGTACTCGGAAAGACAATGACAGAGATTGTACAGGATTCTTCTATTTGTTTCTCTGCGACTTCTTGTCCTGGAGTCCCAATTTCTCTACTACAGTTTCTCCCAGGAGCCGAGAGCTCCCTGTGCCTCCATATTTCAGAGCTGTAGAGATGTGGAAGGAGGCTGGGCTGTAAGCTATTCTCCCTCACTTCCCACCATCTAGGAGTTTGCGCCTTCTCCTCAGAAGCACACAGGTGAAAGCTGTCACCAGAATCTCGGCTAACTGGACTCTGTGATGCTGCAATTTGTGACACAGTGCACAGTCACAAATTGGACCAGGTGTAAAGGCAGGAGGCCATCTGGGCTTTTATCTGGAAGGGGAGGAAGATTTGGCAGTGGTGTGAGGTCACGGGGAGGATTAACCTGGTAATATTTTGGGCACTGAAGATACAGCAATGAAAATACTGAGGTGGCTCCCCCACTCTTGGAGTTCATGGTCTACCAGGCAATATGGACAGCAAATAAATAATTTTATAAATATTTAGTTATACTTGTGAGAAGTGATGGGGAAACACAAGATGATATGAAAGAGTGCACACAAGATGATGTGAAAGTGATGGGAAAACACAAGATGATATGAAAGGGATGGCCTGCTTTAGTCAGAGGGGTCAGGAAAGGTCTGAAGAAATGACATTTAAGCAGAAATCTCCATGAGGAATAGAAGTTGGCCAGTAAATAGGGTGAGAGAGGTGGCTGGAGAGGGATCCTACTAAGAACAAAATTATTATATGATGTTTAAGTCCCTTTGTACTTAGACTGTATTCCTCTAAGCATGCACAATAATACAAATCAGAAAAATATTGTGCTTTACAGACTCATTAAAAAAAAAAACCAACAACAGTGACCCTAAGTTGGGAATGTGCCTGGTCCTTGCTTCAGTGCGGCCAGAGGGGGTCACCGGGAGAAATGCTGCTTCAGAGAGTGCCAGCTCAGTTGAGAGTGAGCAAGGAAAAGAAGGCAGGAGTGTAGAAAGAACAAGGAAGGGGGACTGAATTGAATGGGGCTGGAAGGACAGCAGAGCGAGGGAGGCAGGGAAGAGACCCATGGGGAGGAATGAGAATGCTGAAGCCCCAGTTCCTGAGCCAGACCTTGGGGGCTAACCCTCACCTGGGGGAGAAGCAGCTAGGTAGAGTTTTGGGACTTCACCAAAGGTACCCACACCCTCTGCAGCCTTTCCTCAGAAGCACACCCATTCCTTTTCTACGCGTATTATAACTCTGAAGGGTAGGTCAGCCATGATCAGAGTGGAGGCCACTCACTGTGAACCGTGCAGCCCTTTCAGGACTGTCACCTTGCATGAGGACAGGGGTGATTCTGCGGGAGTGGCGCATGGGGATTAAGGGGCAGAAAGCTTGCAGACTGCCTAGCAGGGTGCTCAGCATTTAGGAACCAGTTAGGAGCATCTGCTGCTACTGTGGAGTGGAAGAAAAACAATCTTAGGAGTTAGAATGGCCTAAGTGTCAAACCTGCTTGGCTCACTAGTTTTGTGATCTCAAGCTGATTACAGAACCTTTCGTATTTCCACTTTCATCATCTATAAAATGGGGATAGCAGCACTTCGTAATGGAAGGATCTATGGCACACAGTTAATAATCATCCCTTCCTCTTTATTTCCTCTTAACTTTTTAATCTGTTTGTAAATTCAGCCCATCTCAACATTTGAGAGAATGAGGGTCTTTGTGCAAGCGGTTTGCCATCCCCTTGACATTCCTCCTAAAGGACCATGGATCCAGCCTGCAAGATGAAGAGTTCCCACGTCCACTGCCTGCAGTTTGCAAAGCCCATCCATATGCTTTGCACACTGCAAATCTCAGAATGGTCTCATAAAGGGACTTGGAGATACGAGTTATCATCTGCATTTCACGGAGGAGAAAACGGAAGTTCTAAGAAGTCTATTTACTCCAAATTATTAAACTCTGTTTCAGACCCAATGCTGAACCCCATGCAAGAGAGCACACTCATTTACCAGTTGCAAAAAAAAAAAAAAAAAAAATCCACGAAGGGTCTTCTAAGAGCCTGGGGTGTATAGGCAGAAGAAAGTTAAATGAGGTTGCTTCAGATAATCTTTCGATAGGGACCAGTTTGGGGTAGATGTGGATTGCTGGAGGTGGTGAGTAAGATGAAGGGGAGGAAGGGACGGGCCAGATTAAACTAGTTCATGTTCTGTAGCCCCTGACCTTCAGGAAAAACGGGGTCCCAGAGAGGGCTAGAAGGGCTAGGAGTGCCTGTGGGGACAGGAAGATCGCAGAGTTTTCTGCCATAAGAAGTCAACGCAGGCCCTAAACACTCCTCCTTGCTCCTCCCTCCCTCCCCAACAAGAGCCTTCCTGCCAGCTAATCCCTGGGGGGCCGCTGCTCACCCTCCCACCTGGGCTCCATCCACTCCTTCCCTGCTCTTGCCAGGGGTTGGAGTGCTGGTGGCCAGCTCCTCCGGCTCGCCTCTATTGGCCTGAGTGCGTCCTAACCCACTCTGGATATTAGAGCATTCTCTCGTTTGAAAGGCTCCTTTATTTTTAGTGCTAAATCAACAAAGCTGTTACTGTCATTTTCCATCAGACCGTCATCTTCCACGGATTCAAAATTACACTCAGCTGCAAACTATTGACACTCCTCTTAACAAAAAAATGGTTTTAATAAATCTTTACATTAGCCTATGAGATAAAAAAAAATCTTTACCATGAAATATACAAGTGTATAAGTGTTTTATGAAAGTTTTATTAACTTGACAAAAGAAAAATTGGCAGTGGACCATGAACATCCTGTACTCCTAACACGTGGTTATAAATTACATGTTCTTTCCAATAACATCTGAAAAAGAGACTGTAATTTAAATTTCAAAACCACTTGGCATACCTACTATATAGTGCTGACATGAAGTAAAAGGAGGAACTAGAGAGGCCCAGACAAAGAAGGGAAATATAAAGACATCCTTAGCTAAAAGGCTGCTGGTGGGTACAATCCCCTCCAGCTGGACAGGGATCAAGTACTCGCTTGTCATATCATTCAATGCACTGTTCATTCTGGGATTCTTCCTTTCAACAGAAAGGGAACTTAAGTGCTAGTAATCATCGCTTGCAGAACTTTATCTCCTAGATACCTTCTTTATGTCAGGATTTCTCAATGACCGCTGCGCTGGCAGAGGGATCAAAGTTGTTATTAAACACAAATGCAATTCCCAGCCATTGTGGGCGGTGGGAGCGGGGATGCTCCCTCCCTGGGATGTCAGCTACCACGGCCTTAATGCTTTTTCATTTTCTCTTAGACCTGGAAAAAAAGTTCCTATAGGGTCTGTCCCATGTGGGGATTGGGGACTAGCTTTTCTTTGCAAGTGAGTGCTGGAGTGTCAGGAATACTTTGAGAAGTTAAAGCCACCCAGTGGGATGGCCTGCCTTTTGGAGAAGCCACAGGAAAGTGAGCTGATGGCAGGGGATCTGGCTGTCACCTGCCAAGTTCATTCTTTGGGGAAAGTAGCTATCCACCAGAACCCCTGCAGCACTGAGCCTGCTTTCCAGGTAGTAACAGAGCAGTGTGGCATAATTTGAAGTCATACAAACTTGGATTCAAGGTTCAGTTATGACAGTTACTAGCTTGTGTGATCCTGAGTGAGGTCCTTCCCCTATCTCTTCTCTTGGAGTCACATTGAGAATGTCTGAATGTCTGAGGCAGTTTCCCCTGTTGCTCACCATTCACAGGCCTGAAGATGTGGCCTAGAGGTCATGGCTTCTACATCCAAGAACTTAACATCTGTTGAAAATGGCCCATGAGAAGTGGAAGCAGGGATAGTGGGCCTCCATGGTGGTCCCTGTAGGCATGGTCTCCCAGGGCTTGAGATTTTGCAGCTCCATTCAAGGCCTTGAATCTTCCAGTTTGCCACTGACAAAAATCTCAGCCTCTAAGAATTGTCCCCAAGTTGGGGATGCCAGGCCAGACAGCCCAGCACTAGAAACTAGAAAAAAATGCTGGGAAACCCTCTTAGTTGGGTGGTAGGTGGCATTGGGAAATCCAGCAGAGCTTCTAAGTAGAGAGCCAGGGCCCAGGTCTTAGAAGGAGCCCTTCAAATCATTTATTTCTATGGTAGAAAAATATGAATGGGTTTCCAGTTAGATGAGGGACATTCTTAGAGTTCTTTCAGAAACACTGGAGATAGGAGAATCATGCTAACACACCTGCCTCTTTGCCTTTCACCTTCATTTGTGTGGTTATTTTTGAATTTTATTTTCTTAGTTGTTGGATTAGTTCATGAAATAAACTGAAGAAGAAAGTCTTACACTGGAATAACCTTGGAAAATTGACTATGTGGGGATCCAGAAGGCCCTGTGTCCCATTACAAAAGGGAAATATGTGCCCTTGATGGAAAAACACAAATTTTGACCAAGTAAATTATTTTCTTCCAGTTCAAAATAAGTGACGGTCCTTACAAAGTAGAACTTGTCCCCTTTCCAAATGTGTTGAAGGAAAATAACATGTGTCTTGGATGCAGAATTGCAAGGATATCATGTTAATCTGCTGGGGTCTCATCACCCCCCGATGAGAAGGCGGACGGGTGACGGGGGCGCTCGCGGTGCAGTGCCTGGGAGCAGCTGTGACTGCGTGGAGGTCATACTCCAGGACCAAGCAGGAGCCGGTAGTGGCCAGCCAGGGCTGCCCAAACTTCATTAAGTGTGGAAAATGCACCCAGTGACAAGATGCAGAAGATCTGAGAATCGGTGCGAAAAGTTCATTTGGACTGACGGGAACTCGATTAGTTTTAAGCCTGGTGTGTTGCTACTGCCTCCCTGACTTAGTCTTCGGAATATTAATGAACAGTTTGAGGAAAAGGAGAAGCACAGGAGACCTACCTGGGGATGCCACACATCCTTCTTAATGGCAAGAACAGCACCCACAGCACAAGGACAACGTCACAGCGATGTGGAAAAAGGCTCACTTTTATTGAAGTCTCGCTATGCACCAGGCACTGAGGTTAATATGCAGTATCTAATTTATTCCCCTGAAGTAGTTATTGTGTTTCCTTAACTCCAGTTTGCAGATGAAAAACCTTCTGGCACAGAGAGGTAAAATGAGTTGTCCAAAGACACACAGCCTGAGGTTTGGACCCCATGTGATCTTTCATTTTCCATGGCCTGGTCAAGCTTGAACACCCAATATGTGTGCCCACATCTGGACCTTCACAGAAGTGATCTCTGGCCCTGCCTGCCTTCTCCCATTCATCTCCAGATTTAACGAGGGTTGTCTGGACGGCAGGAGGAGGTTGAGCACTGGTCTGGGGATGCCCTGAGGGCTTGGCATGTGTTGGGGCATCTGACCGGGTAGGAGCTGACATCAGGAGCTCCCGATGTTGGGGAAATCCTGGCACAGGAGGCAGTTGCCCTCTCCTAGCTGACCTAGCAGGTGGGTGGGACACAGAGACAGGGAAACCTAGTTGGTAATCTTAATCTGAGAGCCTGTCCAAGGGCAACACATAAGCCCTGCCACCAGACAGCCAGCAGGGCAACAGGTGGGTGTGGGGGGAGGTCAGGATTTGGAGGGAGGAGTGGAACTCCTTGGCCTGGAATAGGCCTTGCTAGGGCAAGAGAGGGCCCATGTCCTGGATGGAGGCTGGTGTCAGGACAGATAATTGTCACAGAGCCTTCGGACTAAGCTCTAAGGCTGGTTCCCAGGGTTAGACCGAGATTACATGGTGTAGGGCTGTGATGCTGTGAGCACAGGGCCGTTGATCCCCGTGGGGACAGAAAGTCAGCAATGGCAGAACTGCAGGAATGACTTGTTCCTAAATCTCCTTCTGCAAACAGGCTGTGCAGAGGGGGGGAGCATGCAAAGAAGATAACACTTATTAAGCACTTACTGTGTGCCAGGAGTTGCACAAAGAATTTGATGTATATCATTTCATTCAATCCTTTCCACAGCCCAATGTCCCAGTGTATGGTCTGGAAAATGTAGATATGGTAGCTGGATGGGGAACGGGGAATGATATTTATTCACTGGCAGCTAGTTTGTACCTACTATTTTCCATCTTATGTATTTTTTAAAATATGTATGTGTGTACATATATGATATATACGTTCACTTAATTCTGTAAGAGCACTAGTATTCCCATTTTGTAGATGAGGAAGTGAAGACTGGAAGGAGTTAAGAATTTTCTCAAGATCATGCAGCTGATTGGCGGCAGACTCAGGATTTGAACTCAGCTCTTTCTGGCTCCAAAGTCAATGCGTCTTCCACCTCACTGGGTGGCAGATGGGAAGACGAGCAACCTGGAAGAAGACTGCTCCTCTTCCCATAGTCACTTACTCATTTTCAACACTTTTCCCTGCCCTCACCTTGGCATCTTAGGCCCCATGTCCTCCCTCTCCCCCATCTCTAGCCCACATCAGCCAGTAAGACTCCATAGCTCAGGTTAGGACAGAAAACCTCCTTCAAGAACTGAAACCCAAGGACTTCCCTGGTGGCCCAGTGGTAAAGAATCTGCCTTCCAATGCAGGGGGACGCGGGTTCGATCCCTGGTTGGGGAACTAAGATCCCACATGCCGCGGGGCAACTAAGCCTGTGCGCCACAACTACAGAGCCCACATGCCCTGGAGCCCTCGCGCCACAACTAGAGAGAGAAAATCCGCACGTCACAAACAGAGAGAAGCCCGTGCGCCGCAGCGAAGAGCCCACGTCACAACGAAAGATCCAGCATGCCTCAACTAAGACCAAACGCGACCAAAAAAAAAAAAAAAGAACTGAAACCCAGGCAGTAGCTCCTTTGTGTGTGTGTGAAGGGCTCAGGGCGTCAGGGCCCAGTTAGCAGCACGGACCTCCGCTCATCTTTCTTCTTGTGACTGGCCTCCACGTGGGGGAGGAGGTGGGGAGGACGTGGGATCAGGGCTTTCCCTGTTAAGAAGGCCACGAGGGAAGGAACATGAGCTAGAAGGCAGCCCATTTTGAGATGCAAAGCTCCAATGTTAAACTCCCTCTTACTCTCCAGCAGAGGTTTTCAATTCTCTGTTTTCAACACTAGATCTCACTCTTGAAATGAAATTCTACCTGGAAGCCCAACACATAAAGCACATCAAAGAGATGCTGTTTTTGTTGACTTGGGGGGTGGTGGTGTGGCCAGCACTGAGTCCCCCACCCTTGAACCACCTCCCAGGACCTCAGGGCTTCTTTGAAACCAATTTTTAAATCAAGGATCTTTTCCAATACATAGATAATTAGTGCACAAGGATGCAAAAGCCCTAATTTTGTCAAATGCCTAGATCCCTGGGGGAGTTATGTTAACCCTGTGTATCCTGGACACAGGCCATGCCTCTTCAAAGAATAAGGAAGGAAAAGTGAACTCACATTTACTGAGCACCTAGTAAGTACCAAGTGTTTTTTGTACAGTAGTCCTCTGAGGTAGGACTTTGTCCCTACACCTCATTTCTCAGATGACTTAAAATCTAAAGTGTTAAGTGACATGGCCCAACATCATTTAATCAAGAAGTGGTCAGCACAGGAACTCCAAACCACACCCATTTATACAAAGGAATATGCTTGATGCCAAACCTGTACTAAGTGGCATTTTATCTTACACAAGGATGCAGAAGGCACCTAGCATCTGCCAGGGCCTCAGAATCCTCCTCCTAGTGCCAGGGATACAACAGGGAAGAGATATGGGAAACCCTGGTGTCACACAAAGAGCAGTGGAATGGGAGTCAAGAGACTGCCTCTGCCCTGATGTACCAGACAAGGGACCTCCCTGCTCAAGTTGCAGGGCTGGGCTAAGGACTGGGTAGGCAGGACAAGGCTTTGGAGAACTGAAGCTTCCAAATGAGGAAATTTTGTAGGGTTGATCCTAAATAAGATCATTTGCTAAATCAGTTTCTAATGACTTAATATCATTCCATCTCAAAAAGTGCAGAGTTTTCCACAGATAAACTCCGTTAATGTACACCTCCTGTCAGCTACAGAAGCCAGCAGCAGGGAAAGAGCCAGGGAGTCAGAGCCAAAAGCACTGTGACGGGTTTCTGGCCCCAGCGCTTGCTAGCTGTGAGACCTTGGGTAAATGACTCAACCCACCCTTTTTGATCCTAAGTTTCCTCCCTGTGAAAACCCTGTCTCATGGGACTGTTATGAAAATTAAAATATGCAAATGTGTACAAAGTGTCAAATGAATGTATACAAATAGTATGTATATAGTATGTATAAGCTACCTTCCTTGGCTTCTTCCTCCCTACTCTTTAAACAGAAAAATAAATCATTAAAATTAAATAGTAGTTTCCACAAACTCCTATTCATCCTCCAAAACCCAGATTAGTTGTTACTTCTTTCAGTAAATCTTCCCTGAGCCTCCAGAACAGAGCTAGCTTCCAAGTTATCTGCAGACTTTGTACTTGCTTCTACGACTCCATGATAGAATTTTACTAACATGTTGTAATTTCCTGTTTTTACATTTGTTTTTTCCCCAGTAGCCTAAGAACTCCCTAGTGGAAGCCTGGCACATGGGAGTCAGCTATCCATATCTGAGGAGTTGCATTTATAGTCAGTAACCCCTGAGTAACCCCTACCATCAACCCAGCCAGCATTCCACTGACTGGGAAAGTCAGAGGGCCCTCCCTCCACCGGAAACTTGACAATCCATTTGATCTGCTCTCCAGAACAGCCCCATGCCTGTGAATCCTCTTTTGTGAAAAACAAATCTGCAGGGCCCTCAGGAAAAAACTCTGAGGGTGTGTGTGTGTGTGTGTGTGTGTGTGTGTGTGTGTGTGTGTGTGTGTGTGTGTGTGTGTGTGTGTGTGTGTGTGTGTGTGTGTGTGTGTGTGTGTGTGTGTGTGTGTGTGTGTGTGTGTGTGTGTGTGTGTGTGTGTGTGTGTGTGTGTGTGTGTGTGTGTGTGTGTGTGTGTGTGTGTGTACCTGCATGTGTATGTGTGAATGAATGGAAAAAACTCTAGAGCCATTGTTTTTGGCATTGAAGTTCTTGGGCTTTTAAGAAGGAGGATTTTGCCCCTCTTGGTGACTGCCCCCAGTAGGATGTAATAAAATGTAATAAAATACCAAGACCTACTATAGGCCAGATTGTTTAAATTACAGCCCTACTGATGTAAGGAGCTGCCCCACATCAGGAATAATCAGTAGAGAATACTGGAAAGAGCAACGACTTGGTACTCACCCAGACTCAGTTCTGCGCCCTGGGGCAAGCATGCTCATCTGTAAAATGGGATTGTGGTACCACCTTGCAGGCTTGTGGTCAGGATGAACGAGGCTTGGTAGAGTGCTGGCGTGTTGCCGCTCCTGACCCGAGGCTGGTTTCCAGGTTGCCTCACGGAATTCTCACAGCAGGTGACTTGGGAGTGTGCAGAAGGCCCCACAGCAGGCAGGAGAACAGCTGGGATTGGAAGTCAGGTTTGTTGGACTTCAAAGCCTGTGTGAAAAGTGTCTCTCCTTTAACGGGAAGCCTGAAATTTCTCATTTTGATTCTGATCTTTAGCTTTATAATGGATTTGCAGAGTATCTCTCAGCCCATGCTCCGGGGGCCCCCTTTCAGCTCTCCTCCTACTGCCCCGGCTCCTCTAAGTTCCACGGGAGGAGCCCTGGAACCAGAAGACAAACCCAGGCACTGTTTTGTCACAAGAATCTCATCTGCTCACTACAGAGCAATGGTCTCCTGAACGCTCCTTTGTCCTCCTCACGCAGTGTAGAGGGATCGAGGGGACAACAAACTAAGCAACGGTGACTGTTCTGTTGAGTAAAAAATGCAACAGCAGAGACGGCAGTGCTGGGAGGCCAGGGAACTCGGGTTCCAGAGGAACGGCCTGCCTTCCTTCCTTGCCTGCCTGGACTGGGCAGGCCCCTCCCCAGCGGTTTCATTCCAGCCAGTGAAATGGGTGCCAGATGCCAACTGCTGCTCAAGGACAGCCAGGCTCAGGGTGTAGTGGAGGCTGGGTGTGCTGCCCACGTCCCCCTTAAGGGCCAAGTCTTCTGTCAGTGGACGTGGCTGCTGGGCTCACGGCTGGGTCCCTCTGTGGGGACTGTTCTCAGCTACAGGATACCACCACACCCAAGGTCACACCTCCCCCAGGGAGACACAAAGACTTGGCCCCTTCTTCCTAATTTGGGACAAATGTGAAGGACCCTCTCAGTCCCATGGGATCAGTGGAGACCACTGTCCCTCTGTCCACTCCTGCCTCTTCCCCCAGTGAGTACTTGCAGACTGAGCTGATACTATGAGTCTGTTTCCCAGGAACTGGACCAGGACCAAGGAGACCTCTGGTCTGGGAGACTGAAAAACTTAGTTCTGCACCCTGTTTTGTTACCATCACATTGTGTGACCTTAGATCAGTCTCAGATTCTCTGGACCTTCAACTGCAAAATGAGCAAATTTGACATTAAAGTTCTTTTCAACCTGGACCGACCTTGAGTGCTGAAACAGGAGCTCAGAGTTACGTTGCAAGATCCAGTCTCTCCTGAGTAGGGGGACCACACATCCCTCTTTGCCTGTGACCTTTTCAGGTAATTCTATTGTTCAGGGTAGTTGTTAATAATGTCTCTGTCTCTCTCAACGCTGTCCTGGTTTTTGGTTATCCTACTTACCTGATACGCTGGACATGAGGAGTGGGGATGGGGTTGGAGAAGAAAGTGTGGAGCAAAGTCAGAGGGTCCAGAATGCTGTTGCTTCTGTCTCCTTCTCTCCCTCCCTGGTCCAGTCTCTCCAAACAAGTGCCAGGTCTGCAGAGAAAGCGGCTCTGTCTGTCTCCCCTGCTGCCCCTTTTTTCCCTGGGATCCCCAGATGGACGACACTCGGTACAGCAGCCTTGATGGGGGCAGCAAAGAGTTAATGCAGCTCCCAGGGGGGCCAGGCAGCAGTCTCATCAGCAGGCCTTGATTCTGATTAAGCAGCTGTGCTCACAGAGGAACAGAATGTATGTGAGTTAGTGAGTGAAGGTGAATAAGTGTGGGGGAAGGTGTGTTTGTAAATAAGCGTGTCTGAGAAGATATGTGCCTGTGTGTGAGTGCATACAAGCGTGCAGTGTGCATCTGCGTGCTTTTGTATATGTGCGATATGTCCACGTGAAAATGTGTATTTGAATAGAAGTTAATATATTCCTATGTAGGACTGTATATAAGTGTATATACCTGCAGATGAGTATATGGCCTATGTGAGTATACAGGAGCATTTTGGAAATTACAAGGCATTCAAAAATAACAGTCATGGTTAAAATGTATTGTATGGACACAAGCAGATGGTTGTGCATATGTCTGTAAATGTGTGGATGAGAAGAGCTGGGATGGGCAGTTTCTGTGGGCATTTATGAAACATCCAGGGCAACTCTCTCATTCTACAAATGAAGGGACAGGTTCAAAGTAGTGGTCCCTCCAACATCACAAGATTATCTGTGAAGTAGATTGGATTATTCTTAGTTCCTCCCATGTGACTCACTGAGCAGGAGAGTGGGCGGAGTTTATTTCCCATTCCCATTGATGTTGGCCTTGACCATCTGACCCATTTTGACCAGTGGGATGTTAAGTGGAAGGCAAAGGGTGCCAGATAAAAGGCAAGATTTCAAGGGGCACTTGTACTTCTGTCATCATCTTGAAAACTTGCCCCAGGGAAGCTGCTACTTCCAGAAAGATGAGAGACGTGTGGAACCCCCAGATGCAGTGTGCAGCCAGGGGTCTACACCAGCTGACCTGAGGCCTGAAGCAGAGCTGCCACCAGCATTTACCAGCCAAATCACAGTCCATCTGCACTTCTGCGACCATAATCATTAATGTTTGTTGTAAGCCGTGGAGGTTTTGCAGTGGTCTGTGATGGAAATTGCTGGCTAATATACCTCGCGGGACTGGACCTTAGGTGGAGGCCCTATAACTACAATAGGTTCCTGGGCTTGTCTCAGGGGACACCTGAGGAGCTGGGTCCTCTCCATGGAAATGGGGTTCAGTTGGTCTAGAGTGTTGTCTGGGCTTTGGAATTTCTGAAACATCCCCAGGTGAGTTGAATGTGCAGACACACACCATAGTGGGGAAGGGGCCAAGGGATGGGATGAGAGAGGTAAGTACAGACTTCATGAAGCTTTAAATGCCAAGCCAAAGAGCTTGGACTTTATTCTGAAAGTGACACATGGGACCAGTGAAGGGTTTTAAGGAGGATGAGGATATGTTTGTAGCCATGTTATAGAAGGATCACCCAGACAGTTCCAGGGCATTTTGGATGCCAGACCCTTACCTGGCTGGGGCCCTGTGTTTCCTGGTAACCTCTGCCTGACCAGAGGTGGGATACAGACTTATACCTAGGAACTCTTTCTGCCTCAGAACCCATTTCCAGAGTGTTCAGTACACACTCAGGTGACCCCACAGCTGGGGTCTCAGAAAGGGGATAAAAAAATCAGCAACTTTTCCTAGCAACCCCATGGCTACTGCAGGAATCCAGGCTTCACCAGTGTCTTACTTGGAATATCACAACCCATCACTGTGTGCCCAACTCCACACCTCCTTCCACTGCATAAAGCACAGCTGGTTCTGCTACTGCCCTGCTGGTGAGCTGGCCCAGGCTCCCACTGCCCCTCCTATTCCAGCCTGGAGCTGCCCTTCCAGCTTCATTCCCCCACTGCAACTCTTCAGAGGCCTTAACGTCAGTTTGCACACATCTGCCATTGCCTTCCTCTGTGCTTTAGAGCACACCAGTCTCTGCCCGGGAGTGTTCGCCCCTGCCTTCTCCACCTGTTACCATCATACCAGACCACCAGACCTTCACAGCCCTGCTTAGGGGCCTTATTCTCCTTGAAATATTCCTGGACTCCCATGACCCCAGGCAGAACCCTAAGCCTGTCCTCTGTTCCCCTCTTGTTTTCCATGTGGGTTATTGACACCCACATCTTGTTCACCCTTTGTGAGCCCCTGGAGATCTGGGATCTCAGCTCTCCCATCTCCAGCACCCCTGCCCCTAGCAGTGCCAGACAGGCAGGGGATGCTAGTGCATGCTTGTCAAATTTGACTGAATTCCTTGCCTCATGTCTGGGCTGCAGGGACAGCCAGGGCAGTGGGGCTGGCTGTGCACCCTGGAGAATCTTCCCGAGGCATTCTCTCCTCCCTCCCCCCTAGCCCCCGCCCCCAGCTGCTAAAGGATGCTCAGCCTTTGCCCTCCCTTTGGGCTCAGGGACAGATACATCTCCTGGAAAGTTTTTGCCCTCTGTTATCAGGACAGGGGCTGGGCCATTGACAGTTTTCTGGTCCGCAGGCCCAAGTGCCCTGGAAGTTCACAGGCTTTATCTTGTTTATGTCTGTGACCTTTCTGAGGCTCCTCGCTTCTTGACAGTGTCACAGAGCAGGCCTGTTGCCTGGGATGTATCTGGATTGTGGCCCAACTCACTCCTTCAGGGGCAGGGAAGAGGACCAGTTGTTTATGCTGGTGGGAATTTCAGGCCAGCCCATGGTCAGTCTGCTTTCTAACTCGAAGGCTGGATCTGAAGCTGGGGCTGAGTGTGGGCACAAGGCATAGCATTGAGGTTAAGACAGACCAGGGAAGAAGCTAAGCCACCACCCACCTTGTTTCTTCTTTGATCACTTATAATGACTCGCTCCTAAAAATTTAGGTATTTGGTAGGGGTTGGAGTGGGAATGGAAAGCAAGGAAAGGAAAGAAAGGCAACTAAGAACTAAGAGTTACTGCTATGTGCCTGACACTAGACAAAATAGCAAGTGCAAGGCCCTGAGGTAGAAACCTGCTTAGTGTGTTTTAGGAAAGCAAAGAGATCTATGAGGCTGGAGTGGATTGGACAAGAGGAAGAGTAACAGGAGTTGAGGTTGGGAAGGTAGAAGAAGGTAAGTTTATGTAACCACGGTAAAGACTGTGGCTTTTAACTTGGCAAACACGTGATCTGATTGATTTTCGTAAAGGATCATCCTGGCTGCTTGAGAATCACAGGTCCTCCCTTCCTCCAAAGTGGGACCCTTTCTCTCTTGTTTTCACTTGTCTTTAGCACTTAGCATGGTGCCTCTCACAGAATAAGCACTCAATAAATATTTCTTGAAGGTCGTGGTCAGAATTCAGTTCCTCACTTTTATTTAGGTTCATTGTGAGTGTTGAGGGCATTGCTACTGTCACCCAGATGGACACTTTGCCTTAGTGCCTTGTTAGCAGTTTCTTCTCTTGTGGGCCTTGTTCCCCATATGTCATATGGGTAGAAACTGGTAGCTCCTACATCTGGCAAAAGCACAGCTGTATACAATGCTGCGCACATCTGGTACCCACATGTCTAACCGTGGACTTGATAGTTAGCCAGATATCTGTGAATGTGTTGTAGGCAAACTGGAGAAATGGGAGGCCCTAAGTACTAGCAATAGGTAGTAAGTGCAAGTGGCTTTCAGGATGGCTTGTGGCCATTTTTCCAGAGCGACCTGGATACCTATGCTATGGCCAAGAGGCAGAGCTTCAAGCCCAAGGTTCCTTTTGTCCCGCCAAATAAGCTCAAGTGTATACAGTTGGCAGAATCCTGGACGCCTACTTTCTTCAGCCTCAACGTCCTCATCTGTAAAATGAGAGACATCCAAGGTGGAAGAAGAACTTAAAAATCATTTGGCTGAAGAACATCATTGCATAATTGGGGATTTGTATTGGATGGATCTTTTCTTTCTCTGGGCCTCTGTTCTCTGCAACATAAGGATGATTGCAAGAGGCTCTCTCCCAGGGAGCCCCTAGGCCAAAGTGGGTGAGATCCCTTCCTCTAAAACTTTGGCCAGCCCCATTCTCTGCCTAGGGACAGACTGTGTCTTGTACTTCTGTGGGTTTGGAGAAAAACTGACTTCTTTTTGTTTTCTCTTTTGCATCCTTCCCATTGTACTTATGAGGAGACCACTTTCTTAAATGAAAATGGAGACTCTTAGGCACAATTAATACTATACTTTTAAAATGCAATGTTATTGAAGTTACTGTCCCCCAAACTGCTATTCAATTCTAGGCATTGGAGAAGTTACAGGGCCTATTTTAAGCCTTGGAGTCTCCAGTACATTTTAGAGCTGTTCCTTAAAAGACATGGGCAGCATATGAAAATCCCAGATGCTTCCTCAGTGCTCTCAGCATATCTGAGCTGAGCGGGGAAAGAAACTGTCAATCAGACCCCTCTGGGGAAGTGAAATTTGGATTGAAACATCTCACACTATTTTGTCCCAGAAAGAAAGGTATTTCCCTCCTGGGGAAGGAAACTGGAAATCCAAAGATTCCTGAGGGAGGAGGCTTTTTGGGAAGTAAGAGAGTGCAGTAAAGGGCTGGAAGGGAGCTTGTCTTTGACCTCAAACCTACATGGATTGAACTTCCTTTGGTCATCCCATTTAACCCTTACCCTTGGAGGGAGGTGGTGTCATCCCTAGTTTGCAGATGCAGAAACTGAGGTTCCAAGGGGAAGGGTGCTCCGCCAGCCTGCAGCTTTCCTAGAGCTAACCTTCTCTCTCCCTTAAATTCCCCGTGGCATCAGAGACTGTGGTCTCATCAGACTAGTCCCTATATGTCTATCTCCTTCCTGGGGAGACCTGCTCTTGTCTATCTGTAAGTGAGCGCTCGGTTTTGTCTGTGGTGCTTAAACCAACCAGGAGGTGGTTGCCTTGTCTTTTATGGCTATAGAGGTTCTGTGTCCTCAGTCTTAAAGAAATATAACTTTAGCGGGGAGGGAGTCAAAGAAAATTGAACAAATCTCTCCATCGTACTGGGGCAGCCATAGAGATCCAGAAACAAAAATTATTTCCCCAAGTCACAAAACCACAGGGAATCAGCATGGCAGAAGAGAAAGGACAGGATTTGGAACCAGAGAACAATCCTCAAGTTTGAGGTCCTCTGCTGATCATTATGACTTTGCACAAGTCACTTAACCCTCTCTGGACCTTGGCTTTCACCTCTGTCTAATGGGTATAAGAAGCCTTAACTCACAGACTGCTGTATTTAATGAGCTGACAGAGATTTTACAGAACATAGAGGCATAACTATTCTTATTACCCCATAAAGTTGTAGTGTATTGGATGAGCTAATTTTCCTTCCACTGCTCTTGGTTAACTTGCTTTTCCCTGAACAATTGGCTTCCAGTAAGGCACTTTGGGGTTACTGAGAGCTAATCCCCACCAGCACCCTGGTGGTCGCTCAGCACCTGAACCCCAAAGCCCAGCATCAGCCTTGTGGGGTTGAGATGTGCAGTGCAAAGACTGTGCTGGCCCCTGAGGCAGTGCTGTGTCTATACCCATATGGTTCAGTTCTCATCGTTTTCACAGAGAGGACGGGATGCTCCTGTCCAATATATTTAGTGTCTTTAAAAACAAACAAAACTACTCTTGCCCTGGATATTCTATTAATGCTAATAATAGTCACCACTCCACAGCCAGGGTGAAGGCCACGGGAAATGCTCTCTGGGAAGATTTGTTTTCCAAACTCCTTTATTGTCAGTGCTTGGCTGAAAAATCAAGCGGCTCTGGCTGAAGGGAAATGCTTATGCACAGCTTCCTTTTCTTTTCCTGGTGTGCGTAGATGTGGTGCCTCCTCACTCACCGCCTTCCTGGTCACCAAAACACACACTTGGGGGGAGATGTTGACCACAGGTGTGTCTGTTTGAGCAGCCTGGCACCCTTCCCTTGGCAAAGGCAGGAAAGGCCCTCTAGGTTGGCAGGCCCAAGCATCCCAGAGTCTAAATGTCCACTGAAATGTCTTTGGCAGGTTCCAGAACCTATATTTCATTCCTCCTAATCTAGGAGATGCCAAGAGAGAAATCTGGACTTGTTTTCAAACCCTTGGGCTTCAACAATATTTGTTAAAAATTAGTATCTCAGTGAACATTTCTTAGTGGCAGCCATAAGCAAATACCCACTGGGCATAACTTATTTATTTCATAGATAGGCTAGGCCCTCTGTTGGTTATTCGTTCTGGCTCAGGAGGGAATTTATGGCTATATCAGCCAGAAGACCTTGGTTGCAAGCAACAAAACCAACTCTTGCTGATGTAAATATAAGAGGATTCATTGGAAGTATAACAGGAGCTTAATGAATCAATGGGAAAGTTGGAGACGCAAGTTTGGAAATGGGCTTGAAGCAAATAATGCAGAATGAGGAACTACGAGTATATTCTTATAGCAGGAGCAATTGGATGAGAGAGTTGAAGGGATACAGGACCACCTCTTTCATCTTTGTATTATTTACTCAGAAATCAGACACCTCTGAGAGGGCATCGATTGGCCAAGCTTGGTCACTTATTTACCCCTGGGTCTGAGAAGCCCTCAGGGGCTCCTTTGGCTCCCATGGTGGGAGAACAGGCATCCGAATTTACCATCCCATCAAAGTTGCAAATAACCAGGGGAAATTAATTTCTCCAAAAAGTCAAGTTCCTGGTTGGAATGGGGAATGGAAGCTTTACAGCCTTCCCTCTCCCACAATTCTCTATCTTTGTTTTCACAGTTTAGAATGGTGTGTGTGTGTGTGTGTGTGGTTTTGAACACCCAATCATTCAACAAACATTTTCTGAACATCTACACTGCCAGGCACGTGCTAACTACTGGGGATGTAGTGATGAAGAAAGTAACTATATAGTGGGGGAGAGGTGAGCCTCAACAGCTAGAACACAATATGGCAATACACACATGTACACAGTGCTGTGGAAATATAGTCCTGCTCTTCCTGATAAAGTCCAGGAAAACAGTCCAGAAGAAGTGACACAAGCCAGATCTTTCAGCTCTAGAACAATGGAAATAGAGATGGTTTGTTTGTAATGCTAAGCATTCATACATCTTCCCATTCATTATAAATTCATTCAACAAACATTCACTAGGACCCTAGAGTGTGTGAGACTCTGAGTTTACTTGGCTTGTAAAGAATAACTACCACTGCACATAAAAACAACCAGTAACATCATTAGAAAAATGCAAATCAAAACTACAATGAGGTATCACCTCACACCACTCAGAATGGCCATCATCAAAAAATCTACAAACAAGAAATGCTGGAGAGGGTGTGGAGAAAAGGGAACCCTCTTGCACTGTTGGTGGGAATGTAAATTGGTACAGCCACTATGGAGAACAGTATGGAGGTTCCTTAAAAAACTAAAAATAGAACTACCATATGACCCAGCACCCCCACTACTGGGTATATATCCTGAGAAAACCATAATTTAAAAAGAGTCATGTACCACAATGTTCATTGCAGCTCTATTTACAATAGCCAGGACATGAAAGCAACCTAAGTTTCCAACGACAGATGAATAGATAAAGAAGATGTGGCACATATATACAATGGAATATTACTTAGCCATAAAAAGAAACGAAATTGAGTTATTTGTAGTGAGGTGGATGGACCTAGAGTCTGTCATACAGACTGAAGTAAGTCAGAAAGAGAAAAACAAATACTGTATGCTAACACATATATATGGAATCTTAAAAAAAAAAAAAAAAAGGTTCTGAAGAACCTAGGGGCAGGACAGGAATAAAGACGCAGATGTAGAGAATGGACTTGAGGACACAGGGAGGGGAAAGGGTAAGCTGAGACGAAGTGAGAGAGGGGCATGGACATATATACACTACCAAATGTAAAATAGCTAGCTAGTGGGAAGCAGCTGTATAGCACAGGGAGATCAGCTCGGTGCTTTGTGACCACCTAGAGAGGTGGGATAGGGAGAATGGGAAGGAGATGCAAGAGGGAGGGGTATAAGGATATATGTATATGTATAGCTGATTCACTTTGTTATACTGCAGAAACTAACACACCATTGCAAAGCAATTATACTCCAATAAAGATGTTAAAAAAGGAAAAAAAAAAAACAACAACCAGTAAGCAAAAGGTGGCAGAGACCTTTCCTGAGTAATTTTCTCCTGACTTGTGTGCATTTCACTGGCCAAGGTCTGATCCCCTCCAACCATAGCTCTGGCTACCCACTCAGGAAGAGATGAAGCAGCCCAGAAGCTGCAGGAATTCCCTTTGTGCACCACCCCAGATTTTGCAGTACCCAGTCCTTCTTTCCATGAAACTGTTCCTTCCTCTCACCTTGCCCCAGGGCTAGGATGAGTCCTGCTGGAGTACAGGGAGGGGATGGAGGAGGGAATTGTGGGTCCTGCATCCCTCCACTTTCCTGTGATCCCAGCGTCCGAACAAATCTGTTGGCAGTGCTCTCAGGTTTGGGGCTGTCCAGATGGGTTCAGAAGATCAGAACTACCACCCAAGCTCTGGACATTACCATATCACGACAGCATGTGGCTCTGGACAAGCCCCTCCCTCTCTGGCTCCCTCTTTCCCGTCTGAGAAATGAGAGATGAGACTCCAACTGCTATGCACCTTCCATCCCTTGGATTCCTTTGGCTTTGCCTTCTCCTCCTCTCTTGTACTTTCTTGGGCCAAGTCTTCCCTGCTCTCTCCATCTCCCTGGGGGTCCAATCCAGGCTTCTCTGATGTCCACTGAGTCTCACTTCTTACCCCCAGAGACTCAGCTTCAGCCCCCCATGCCCCCCCAGCCTCAGAATCCTCTACTAGCTTCAGGGAAGGAGCAGCAGCAGGCCCTGGCACCCCCAGCCCCGCCTCACCCCACACAAACGTCTCTTGTCTCCACTGGCAGCAAAAGCCTTTGGAAAGCTTCAAAACAGTTTGCTTCAAGGACAAGCAAGAAGCCACGCAAGTCAGGGGAAGGCCTGCAGAGACTGAACTGCATGCTCTGTTCCCTGGCCCCGTGGGGACCCCTCGGAGCATTTGGCCCTGCCAGGGATTTTTGAAAGAACCCGGCTCAGCCCCACCTTGGCCGAAACCCTCCCCTCTTCGTGCTCTCTCTCTCTGTTGTGACAGATGCTGCTCTGATACCTTTGGTACCCAGATCCCAAAGAAGAAAACAGATCACCCATCACTGGGTAATTATAGAGCAACTGAAAGGCCATTTAGCTACTGTGTGATAAGCAATAGACTATTTTAATAATAACCAATTACCATACATTATAGTATATCATTTGGCATTTGATGATCTACTGGGGTCTCACCTGTTCCTTCCCTTACGGAGCATTTCACGGCTGTTCACACCCTCCCCAACAGCAGTTGTGTCAGTTTCTAATTGAAACACTATTTTTAGGAAATAATTAGGAAAAGTTTGTAGAGGTGGTGCAAATTATATCATGCCAAGTAGAAGGATGTATTCCGCCAAGTGTCTTTCTGACAGCTCTGCCATTACATTGCGCTCGGCAGGATGGAGAGTGAGATTTGTTTCGTGATCTGCGTTAGCCTTTCAACGTCAAAGGAGGTGTAAACCTGAAGGCCCGCTGTCCAGGCAGACATGTGGGCAATCCAAACAGCTGCCCTCTCTCTGCTGTTGACCCCTCCGTCCTCTGCTGGGATAAGCTCTCCCTGCCGGTGGAACTGGAAGTCATGTGGCTGAGTGCCCTGCTACAGAGTCTGCCATGGATGCTAGAGCAGACACTGCCCAGGACATGGTGGTTCTTCAAGGGGCCAAGGACCTGCTCAGCCTGTTCCCCTGGCCTGGGCTCCCCTCTTTAAATTCACTCACTCAACCACTTCCCTAGGGCACAAGCTTGCCAAAGGAATAGCCAGGCCAGTTCTGGGTCCAGTGTCCATCCCCAAGGTCATGTAGCCAGTTAATTCTTCTCATGATCTATCCCATGCAGAGGCTTAGTTCCTTATCCTTTCTTCCCAAGAAGGCAACTGGTGTCTTCATGAAAATTTTCAACGCTTTCACACACACACACAGGTGCGTCCAACCTCCAAAAACCAGGTATATCTCTATTTTAGCAAGTGTTAGACACCATCCTAAGGACAGCAAAAGACCCAGAGAAATATAAGTCCCTTCCTTTTAGCAGCTTGCAATCCAAAAAGAAGGGGGAAACACACATGGATGAATTATTTAAATATTATCAGTTAAGGAAATAGCTTGATATACTGGCAAGAGCTTGTGTTTGGAGTCAAACAAATCTAGATTTGGATCCTGGACCTCCTACTTGTGAAGTTTACCTTAGGTAAATTCTTAAACCCTCCAAGCTTTAGTTTCCTCATCTTAAAAATGAGAATAATATTGACTACCCCTCTGTGGCTGGCACATAGCAGGTATACAATAAATGTTGGTTCTTTTATTATAATGCAAGGTCATATGTGACTGATTGCCAAAAAAAGGAATATACATATATATTTCTTTATGTATATGCAAACATATACATATTCCTATATATATATATACACACACACACACATATAAACATATCTATCTACACACATATATACATATATCTAGATATATCCTATTGCTGCTTCTATTTCTCTGAAAAACCCTAGTACACCATGCTTGGGGGGGGTTAGGTTTGGATAGATGTGGAGGGAGGGCAAGGGTGAGAGCAAGGAAAATGAATGGAAATCAATTGGGTGTTTTCATAAAACCTCAACTCTGAGTAATATTAGCTAATATTTACTGAGCACATATCATGTGCCAGGCTCTTCTTTGTCTGCATTGTCTCATGTAACTTAACACTCTGATGAGGCTGGTACGAATACTATCTTCATTTTATAGAAGGAGAAAGCTTCACAGAGAAGTCAAGAATAAGGTCCCACATGTAGCAGTAGCAAGATCAGAATTCAGACTCCAGTGATCTCACTCAGGGCCTATGCCCTTAATGTCTACACACATTAGTGTTTGATAAGGTTGAGTGGATAAAACTGGATGAAGTTGGCATAAACACAGGTGAGTCTCAGATGCCAGACTGAGTAGGTTATGTAATTTCAGACCTTAGGCCCAACTCCCTCATTGTACTGAGAAGGAAACTGAAGTTCAGAGATAGGAAGAGGCTTGTCAGGCTCACCCTGGCCAAGTGACTGAGCCAGAACTTGACTATGGATCTCCTTTCAGCTGCATCAGCTCTTTGACTTGCATCAGGAAGGGTCCCTGCTCTTTTTCAGCACTCACTGTGATGTGTACCTCTCCTCGGACTGGGCCTCTCCTGGGACCTCTCCTTTGTGGGTCCTTCCAGCCCAGCCTCTCCCTTGGGAAGCCAAGAGGAAAGGGCCGTTGTGGCTCTTGGTCACCCACTATCAGCTGGTGACTGTACAATTAGACTTCCTCTCCTTCCTCTAGTTGCCATCTCTTGCTCATGGACCTCTCCCTCTTGGGACCCACTGCCCACTCTGTCTCAGTCCCAACTCCCATAGTCCCAATTTTTCCACAAAAGGGATCACATGATACCAATTATAGGTCAGCTCCAAATGAGGCTCAGGGACCAGGCCGGTTCTCAGCTAGAGATACTTTAAATAGCTATTGTTGGTGACATGAGGTGACTCAGCCTGGCCCTTCCGGCTGAAGCCTGACACTGATATCAGGGCCCAGCACAAGCCGGTTCCAGTTGCCATGACCTGAGCCTGACTTGGAGCAGACCTTGGTCCCAGTGCCCCAATCTCCTGCCTTCCGTCAAGTCAAAGTGTATTTCTGCCTGCCCTGGACCTGCCCTGTGGGAGGCTCCTGAGTCCTGAAGATGACTCAGAAACAGTCTCTGAGTCACTCCAGAAAAGAAACAGTCTCCAATGCAAAAACATGGAGGCCATTCAATCATTCAGCAACATTGCTTGATCACTTCCTATGCATCAGACACTGATGATACAACAATGAAGAAGAGAGACAGAGTGCCTGCCCTCATGGAACTGAGAGTGTAAGGCCCATCACAGACAAACAAGCAATCGTATTCCAGTGAGCAAGAGCTATGCTAGAGGAAATACCAGTGGCTAAGAGGAAATACAGCAAGGGCATTTAAACTTGACTTGGACATTAGGATTGAGGGGGAGCTGTCTAAGAATGGCTCCCCATAGCAGCAATGTCTGAGCTGAAGCACAAATAGGAGTTCACCAGGCAATAGGAAGTAAGTGTGAACACATTAGGCAGTGGGGCTATGGGTGGAGAGGTGGGGATATTTTCCAAGCCAGGGAACCATATTTACCAGGTATGAGATGATGAAAGGAAACCTCTTGTGATGAGGATTGAAAGTTGTGTTGTGTCGATGGAATAAAACTTACTAGGGGTGGCGACTGATGAGGCTGGTGGTGCAATCCAGGACTGGATTACGGAGGACCTTGTATATCATTTTAGGGAGTTTGGCATTTATAGACAGGGGACCTTTAGGAAGCCACTAAAAGATTTTAAGCTGAAGAATGCCATGGACAGCTTTGCAACTTTGACAAAGAAGTAAGTGTGACAACAGGGATGTGGGTGATAAGCTGGAGTCAGAGGAGGGGGTGGCTGACTCTGCCTGGTTTGGGGGCCAGACCAGAAATTCATCCTCAGGACCCAAGGCCCTCCTCTGAATGCATTTCTTTTCCTGGACCCAGAATCTGGCCCAGGCTGCCAGGTTGCCAGGCCTCCACTGAGCCTGACCTCCAGCCCTGTGACTGACCTTCAGACAGCTTTCAAACCTGTCACAGACCCTGCTTCCTGCCCTGCTCCCTCCTGCCCCTGGTGATGCACTTCAGCATCACTCCTGCCCCTACTGTTCCAGCTGTCCAGTGAGACGCCCACTCCCCACCTCACCAGGTTGGACCCCATGCTGCAGCCCCACCGCAAAGCACATCCAGGTTTCAGGCCCTTCTAAACCTGCTTCATTCCACAGCAATCTGACCTTGACTTCTGATACCACAGCTTAAACTATAGCTGGTTTAAGGAGTTCACACCATGACAGGGCATAGGAAAGATGCCCCAAAAGAGATATCCCTCTCACCTTGCCCTCTGAGGGTTCTAGCTTAGTAGTTTTGACTTTGAGCAAATTATTTAACCTCTGTACCCTCAATTCCCTCATCTGCAAATGGGTGTAATAACCAGACCTACTTCATAGGTTTGCTGTGGAGATTCAATGACAACACATGTAAAGGGCTTTGAAAAGTATCTGACCAAAGGAAAGTTAGCCTCCATGGTAATTAAGAGCAGTGCCCTCCTCCTGAATAAACTTAAACGGTGTCCTATGAGGTCATGCAGAAGAGGGCAGGGGTCAGCAGGTCGGGGAAAGGGAAAAGTCGTGGGATTTCCCTCAAATAAACAAAGCCACCAAATGTTTCCAGAATTGAGAAAAAGTCTTAAGAGAAAATGCTTCCAATGATAGGGTGGCCACTCAATTGCTCTGTTACTATCAGCTTCTGAATTTCACTAAGTCCCCGAGTTTCCCTCACTTTGAAGAGTGAGGGCAGAAGAAAAAGCATGACCTTTAGATTCAGACCAAACTGAGTTTGAACACTGACTCTGCCACCTGCTAGCTGTGTGACCTTGGGAAGCCCACTCAAACTTTGGGAGCCTCAGATTCCTCATCTGCAAAGTGGGCGCAAGTATACCCACCCACAGGTGGAGATGAAGAGAGAGGAGAGAGTTTCTACATGACCTGGCGGGACGTGGTGCTCAAGTCAGAGGAGTTTCCTTTCTCTTGGATTCACACCTACCAACACATTTAAGAGAAGCACCCTACGAGCAAAAGGAAGATGGAGATACCCTGGGGCTTGGGCAGAGACGAGCTCTCAGGAGGTGAGACTTGGGAGGGAGGGCACTGAGGATGCCTCTTAGAGGACTTTTCTTCTCTCAGGTTCTTTGCTCATTCCCGGGAGGACTGGGGGCATCGTCATTTCCAGGACTCTGAGGGTCAGGGGGCTCACAAGGAGAAAGGCAGACCTCCTTCAGTGTTCCACATCCTGCTGCCTCCAAGCTGGGCTGTCAGCCCAGGAGTCATTAGCAGGTGGCAGGGCTGAGCATGGGGCCATCAGTCAGAGGAGAATGTCTGCTGCAGTTCCTGGGATGCAATAGTGCCCTAAGGAGCCGTTGGCAGTAATGATGATGGGTATTTAAGCAAATGAACTGTTAATGACCAGGCAGAGGTGAGCTGCTTCCCAGACCAGCTGGAGCCCAGAGTTGGCAAAGGAGGGATGGGCAGGAATAAGGAGAGTGGAGAGGAAAGAGACCTCATTTTCTTCTCATAAATTGGTTTCCCCAGGGATTCTTGGTTGGCCATGGGGCAACCCCTCCTTTATCTGCTGTCCCTTACCCCAAATCCCATCATCACTTCCATGAATTACTGCCAAGAAACTCCTGGCCACCCTGCCAGGTACACCCCACTCCCGCTCTCACACCCACCCCCATCTTTCTAGCTCAACCCTTCTTGCCACATAGCAAAAAGGAGTCTTGTCAGCAGGGAAAGAACAGCAGGGTTGTTGGCCAGCTGGTTCAGGTTCAATGGATCCTGGTGGCTGGAGACTGACCGACTGAGGCAGATGAAAACAGTAATATTAACAACCATACCATCCACTGATAATATTACTGCTACGACAACTGTGTACAGGGTGCCAAATATGTGCCAGACATTGTCCTTAACCCTTAATGAACATTGCTTAGTTTATTACCCACATGATTCTTGAAGTAGAGACTGACACTCCCATTTTATAGAGGAGGAAACTGAGGCTCAGAGAAAGGAAATGGCTTGCTCAGAGATTAGGGAGCTAGAGAGTTGGTACAAAACTCTGTCCAAGATCAGCAGAGAGAGTGAAGTAAGAGAATTTTACTTTTATCACCCAAAACATAATGTAGGAAGAGCAAAAATACCTAAGTGAGGCCTGAGAAGACATTAGCTGAAAACAGGAGGTGGAGCCAAGATTGAGGTTTTGCACCCTTCACATCCATACAGAGTTTGACAGACAGGGGGTTAAGTTGCTTCAACATCCTGCAGGGGGATGCTTTTGTTCCAGCCTCTATGTCTTTACATTCTTACTTTGCCCCTGGGCCCATCCAAATCCATGCTGGTGAAAGAATGTATTCTCTGGTTTAAAAAAAAAAAAAAAAAAGACATCAGTTCTGTCTTTAGACAGAGCCTGCCACATTCTTGCTGTGTGACCTTGGGCAAATTTCTTAACTACTCTGAACTTGTTTTCACATATATAAAATGGAATGCTATTTATTTTGTAATTATTAAGTAAATAAACACACAGACAAAAACAACATGGGAATCAATGTGGTACAGAAGGCAGGCCCTTTTTTTTCCTGGTTCTAATTCCAGACAGCAGGGTGGATTTGGTAAGGTGTTTAACCTCTGTGACGCTTTGTTTTCTCATCTGCAAAACTGGAATAATTATTTAAAGTCATTTTAAAGATTGTAGGTGATGTAAAATAAAACACCTGGCATATAATCAGTCAACAAAAATAGTAACTGCAATTAATCTTTTTATCAAGTCGGAGAATATGGTGCCTGACCCAATGCCTTAGTCCCACAGTTAGAAGTTCCTGTTCTCTGTTTCTTCTCTTCTACTCTCATCTTTGAGAAACTCTCCTTGCACTTTCTCCAGGGAGGCTTTCTGCCGTCACCTACAGCACTGTATCTCCTCCAAACTCAAAAGTCTCTTTCAGTCAGTTAGTGATTAACTAATCTTGTATTGTCCACTGATGCTTCATGTATTGTTAGCTATCACTCTGGAACTTTGTTAGAAGCCTGTAATTGGCTATGTGAATTTGCACCTATAACCTTCTTCCTCCGAACCTGTTTCCTCATGAACAGACGGAGGTTTGGACCAGAGCCTGATCTTCTGTCTCCAAACCATGGGATTTTCCAGGATCCTGAGCACAGCCCACACCCTCCTCCCTCCCATCCTTTGCTCACATAATCCCCTCTTCCTCAAGAGCCCTTACTTATCCTACCGCTATATCCCAGGACCCATCTGAAATGCCACTTCTGCCATGCAGTTTCTTTAATCCCCTCTAGGCAGAGGTGGTTTCCCTTTTGGAGTTCAAGAATCTTTGGTTTTAGCCACTGCCCCACGTGGATCTTTCTGGGTTTTGCCTGAAATTGTCACCCCTCCTAAGGGATCACAGGGGTGTGAGGAGTGTCCCCGTGTCTCCTAAAGCACCAACACTTTAAGCCTTGCTCAATAAGCACTCCTGAATCTTAGGGTCCTCTTCCAAGCACCGTGGAGAAACCCAAAGATGTGCTATGCAAATCTTAACAGGGAGAATACACATCCAAGTCACCATTTCTGCTAAAAGGGAGACAAATTCACACATGGGGATCCCTGGGTATCACTTTCACATGGACAGAAACCTGCACCCCATCTTTCTTTGTTCCCTGATGTCTTTCCTATTGCAAGATTGTCTTCACTTTATCCCGTTTCTTTTGGCACTTGTGCTAGGAGCCCTCGACCAGGGCAAATTCCCTGACTCCCGGAGCTGTATTTTCCTTCTCCTGTAACTGGCATCTATTCAGGTGGATGAGTGAATATTTATTAGATCTCAGCAGGTTTCAGTCACTTTAATTGTTTTCTAGTGAAATGTGCCCATTGCTGAAACCAGACCTTGTTGGCCATTTATCAGGTCAGCTAAGTGAAAGGGGAGCTGCGTAGAGATGGGAGTTCAGCAGGTCCAGGAAATTTTGGCTGCAAAAAGAAGTCACACCAAAGAAAAATGAGTCCCCGGATGGTCATTTGAAACTGATGGATTAAGAGATAAGCACCGGAGTTGTGATCTCGATACACAGAATCACTGGACCAATCATTCTCATAATTAGATGCGAGTGGCAAGCGTTTAGTGTATAATTTTTTTTTTTTAACTTTTAAAAGTGCATGGAACAAAAGCTGTTGGAAATAGCAATTGCCGTTTTTCGAAAAAGAGGCTGGGAAGAAGAAAGCGCTATTTACTAAGTGCCTGATATATACTGAGCGCTAGACATAAATTGGTAATTTTCTAATTTGGGTTTTTTTGGGTTTTTTTTGTTTTGGGGGGTTTTTTTGCAGAGAAACACTTTTATCACGTGAATAATTCTCCAAAAGCCCAACATACAAGAGATAGAAGAAGACTGCTCTTGTTGAAGCCCAGGTGATAGACCTCAAGCCCACCCACTCCTTCAGTCTCCTCCTACCCAAATCCCCATAAAATTAGCCCTTGAAGCTCATGAACTGTCTTTCAAAAATATTGATTAACTCAGTCCTGATGGCAATTCTTCCATGACAGTATTATTCTCCCATTTTACAGATGAATTCTGTGAGACTCAAAGAGGTTTAGTCGCATGGCTGGGAAGTGGACATGAGTCAGGCTTGGAACTATGTCCTCCTGATTCCAGCAAGCCCAGGGCTCCTTCTGCACCATCAGGCCACCGTCTGTTTGGAAGAGGAGAGGCTGCAATCATGGAGCCCAGAGTGAAGCTGTCCCTGTAATCCCTGTGAGAGGGGCAAGGGATGAGAAAAAGGGGAGCTGAAATGCCTGAGACATTGGAGAGGACCAAGCAATGGGTCTCCGGCCCGAGCAGAAGGAGGAGTAGAGGGGGGAGGCAGAGGGGATTAGACCCCATCTTGTTTTTGTCCAGATGCTACTCCACATCTCAGAGACCTTGTATTTCATTCGGCCTCCCCTCACGAGACAGTGCTCCCCTCGTGTGAACACTACCCTCCTCCTTGCCTGACTGTCCCTCTGCCGTCAGCACTGCCCTGTCTCTGGGTGGCACAGCCAAACATCTGCTGAGAAGCAGTCCTCACAGTCAAACAGCGTGGCTCTGAACATCAGGAAGAGGCTGACGCAGCCCCAACGGACAGCCATCCAGTGGTGAAGGTGATTTGGTGTCCCCAAAATGCCAGTGTGCTTGTGAACATGTTGAGTGTGATAAGGCTGAAGGCCAAGACCCAGATGGAAGTGTCCTGCAGCCCAGCCAGTGCTGGTGGGGGTAGGGACGACTGGAATGCCTGTCCCCTTGCTAGTCCTCAATGGCAGTGCTCACCTTACTGACCACATAGCCTTGATTTCCAGACCAATGAAGTCTCCTGAATGAGCAAGACCGGCAACAAATAACCCAGTTCCCCAGGAAATGACCAGCAGCTCACCCTACCTTTTGCCACTCCCACCATGTTTCCTCCATTCCAGAGCGTCTGGCATATTCATAGGAGTCTTCAGAAAGAGATAAATGAGAGCATTCATTCAACACCAATATAACTGTGTCCTAGTATGTATGCTTTATGCTGACAGACATAGTAGGTTGAACATTCCCAACTTCTTTGCCAGCTTCCAGCCTGAGGTGGCCAAAAGACATAGCCCTGGGCATGACAAATAAGTGGAAGCTTGTTGTGAGACTTCCGGGAGAGCTTCTGATTTCCTGACACAGATACTTCTCCTTCCCTTTACCACTTCCTACTGGATTGCAGATGTGATGGAGGGAGTTGCAGCAGCCATATTGCAACCATGAAGGAAAGGAGAAGAGAATTGCATAGACGTCCCACAGAGAGTTGAACTGTTAGCCAGCAGTTGCTTGCCTCTAGATATCTCTTTGTGTGATAAAATTAAGTCTCTATGGGTTTAAGTTATTACAGCTGGATATTTCTGTCACTCAAAGCCAAATACATTCCTGACACAGCACATGATCTATATGACCTTCACAACAACACTGGGAAGTAGGGATTATTATCTCTTTTCCATACATGAGGAAATTTAAGTTGGGAAAGGTGAATTACACAAAAGGTATTCACCTTGTAGTGGTAAATTAAGATTTGAATTCATATCTATATTATGTATAGCTTCTTACATATGTTTATATATACATATATATTTTTACATATATATGTTTATATACATATTATGTATACATACACACACATACACATATATCCTCTTTAAACCTTTACCTAATTTCTTCTGAGCCCATGGTGACAATATTCTCTTTATCTTGAGACTGTAATGATTTATCTCATAGGCTAACATTATTTTTGGCCCACTGGATACAAGTAAAAGTCATCCTGGAGAAAATGCAGATGATCTGGAAGTGCCATATTAAGGAAATAATATTAAGGGGGGAAAAAGGCTTGAGTGTGCGAGGCACCTTGCAGAGGATAGACAGCAGTGAATCTGGAGCAGGAAGATGTATGTCATGGTCCAGCTTTGCCTGATGCTAACTTGTTGTAAAGGCTTTGACAAGGCACTTCCCCACCCTGCAACTTGGTTTCCCCACCTATAAAATGGAATGAGTGTCTGGTGGATGTATGCGTGTGGGATGGTGTGTTATGTATGTGGGTGTGTGTGGCAGGGGGAATAGAGAGAGACGTTATCTGATATTTAAAATGATTTTAATGTTGACAATGCTGTGATACATACATATATATGTTTATATGTATATGTGTATATTTTTTAAGGGACTATATGGCCATTGGCTAGTAACCCCACCTCGACCAGAACTACAGATTCTTTGGTGATCGATTACCTGTGCAATGGTGGGGATGCACCCACCTCTTGGGCTGGAAGGTGGGATGCACATCCATGGGGAGAGACACCAATCAGCAGAGGGCCAGCGCCTCATGAGTCTCTTCCCAGAGCAGCTAGGGTCCACCTCCGCTACGCCGAGGCCTTTGGGACATGACCCAGGGACTGGAGTTGGTTGGTTGCTCCTGGTGAAGACAGCCTGCTCTCAGAAGCTGTATCTTCATGACCCAGCTACCAGGGCCTAGCAGAGCTATTCTCTTAGAGGCTGCTTCTATTTTTTAATTTTTATTTTGTTTTTCTACTTACAATGTGTTCCAATGTCTGTGCTCTTTTTACGGAGGCAAAGAGGTCACCTCAGCCATCAGCAGGTGAGGGGACCCATCCTCCCCTGACATCATAATCTGGGGGGTGGAATGGGCTTCTGGGTCTGACCCTCACTCACATCCTCCTTTATCACTGAGCCACACCAAGAACAAACCTCTCACAGAAGCTGTTTGATCTTGGATTACCCTTTCCTGAGATCAAAATGTTTGCTGGGATTACCCAGGATAGATTGAGATTAATATGTGGTGTTTTGCTGAATAGCCTCAGGCTCTTGGCTTCCTTTCCTCACTTCAGCTGCCAAAATAAATTCCCACCCACACACGTCCTTGGTCTGTCTGGCTCGCCTAAAGTAAAAACATAGAGGCAGAGGAACTGTTCTGTAGCAGGTCCTCTCCACATTCACAAAGGGAGCCCAGAGCTCTTCCATCTAAGGTGGCCCTCAGGCCCCCCCAGAGTTGAGTTTCTTCCCCTCCCGTCCTAACCAAAGGCTCAGGGCCAAATGGTCATCACTGCCTCTGGTAGAGACTCTTCTAGGATCTCCATGGTCTTTAACTTGGGCAGTCTAGCACCGTTCAGCCTGCATTCAGCAAACGTTCACTAAGCACACGCGTTACTTAAATACTTGCCATGCCAGGCATGGTGCTGGGCCAAGAGGACCCAGTGGTGAAAGAGATGAAAGAGTCCCTGCTCTTGGTTTACACCACACAGTTTACACATAATAGTTGGCTTTCTTCCTCTCCAAAGCCAGTGCTTTGTCTGCAAAGAAAGAATCATGAAGGAGAACACCAGTTACTCATCCCATGAAGGTGGCTCACATTTAAACTTATCTAACACTTAGTGAGACTCCATGTGACAGACTCTGGGTTACAGACAATTTCACATATTCAGAGTGCTCAGTACATGTCTGTGGAACTGGATTGCTTGTTAACATTATTACAGCTGTCAGAGATATTATTTGCCCAGTTTTCAGTTAAGATGAGGTGCAGAAACATTCCTATGTTATCCACAGGACCACCATTACCACTACTATTACTACCACTACCATTAGCACTACTATTACTGCCATTACTACCATTACTACTACTACTACTACTACTACTACCACCATTACCACCACTATTACTGCCACTACCATTGCTACTTCCCTACTACTACTACTACCACTTCTACATCACTACTAGCCACTAAAATTTATTGGCTGTTAGTCCCAAGCCCTGTGTTAATGTATTAAATTTATTAATTAATTTAGACATCACAATAACCCTATCCATTAGAGATTATTTTCTCCTATTGGCAGATGAAACAATTAAGTGATAGTTACATAGCTACAAGTGACAAAATCAGGCTCCAGCCCCAGGCAGTGTGATTGCAAAGTCCATGCCCTCCAACACCATCTTCTGCTTCCTCTCTAGATTCCTCTCTAGCACCCAGAGCTGTATGAGTCCAAAGTCATACTCCTGACAGTGGGATCTGTAACAAGTCTAGAATGCAGGGGGCAGGTCCATGAGACATGCAGGTGTTGGGAGCTGAGCCTGAGGCTGGTATGGATTCAGGGATCACACTATACCTCCTAGCCAGCAACATTCCAGAGGAAGGAGAAGGTGAGCATGAAGGTTAGGCTGAGGAAGTGACAGTCTCTGGCCAAAAAAAAGGAAGGTAAAAGGGTTGCTGACAGCAGAGACCCACTGTGAGTCCCAAGTCCCTGAGCTCAGAGGACCACACACACTTCTCCTGATGGCAGCAGCATCTGAGTGGAAGCACTGCTCCAAACACATGCAGGACAAGCTATGAGGGCCCCAAGCTCTCAGGCCAGGAGAGACTGACAACAGACACCTGGGCCAGATCCCTGCTACACACTGTCCCCACCTTCCTTCTTCAGGTCATACCTCACACCGAATGTTCATCCCAGCACTGCTAGCCCTGAATATGATGCAGCTAACTTGGCCCTGCTAAGTCAGTCCACTCCTTAAGCCCTTAACCCCCTCAGATCCTGCTAACAATCGGCCCGTGATAGGGTGAAACCAGTGACTCATGCCAGCTCTGTAATCCCTGACCCCTTTTGTCCACTTGCAAGATGTTTGCACATCCTCCATGATCGAGTATCTCAACAGTCATGTCCCCTGTGAAAACTTCCTCTATGCCAGGACCCCAGCACTTCATACATCCCACTCTTAGGGCAACAATCAAGCTGTTTTGCTGTTTTGTAGGGCTTCAATCACTTCTGGACTAACTTGTTGACAGCCAGGTTACCTGTTTATCTTGTTTATCTTTGCTTCCCCTGTAGTGCTTAGTCCAGTACCTGCCTTAGAATAGTGGCTCAGTAAATGTGGAAGGAAGGAGGGAAGGAAGGGGTGTGGAGGAGAAAGAAGGAGATTGGGAGGGAGGGAAGGGAGAAGGGAAGGAAGGAGGGAGGAAAGAAGAGGAGAAAAGAAAGAAGGAAGGAAAGAGAGAAGGAGGGAAGGAGGGAGGGAGGGAAGGTTTGGAGGAAAGGAAAAGAGGTTTAGGCGTTTAGTACGCCATACCTCTGACCTTTCCTAAGCCCAGCCCCCAAATCACGCAAACTTCAGTTCCCAGTACAGAGTTCAGCTTAATCTGGCCTTGACTTGTGTTCATTTCCATAGATTTAAAGGCTGAAGGAAGCCCATCTCTCAGGACTTCTTACCCACCAGAGAGCTGAAGGAAGTCACTAGAGTTAAAAAGGGTGGCAGCTGGTGTAGGAAAAGGACGTGGAATTTTTTTTTTTAAATAAATTTATTTATTTATTTATTTACTTATGGCTGCATTGGGTCTTTGTTGCTGCGCGCGGGCTTTCTCTAGTTGCGGCGAGCGGGGGCTACTCTTTGTTGCGGTGTGTGGGCTTCCTTCCCTTGTTGTGGAGCAGGGGCTCTAGGCGTGTGGGCTTCAGTAGTTGTGGCTCGAGGGCTCTACAGCATAAGCTCAGTAGTTGTGGTGCACAGGCTTAGTTGCTCCATGGCATGTGGGGTCTTCCCGGACCAGGGATCGAACCCATGACCCCTGCACTGGCAGGCGGATTCTTAACCACTGCACCACCAGGGAAGAAGGACATGGAATTTTAAGTTCCAGGATCTATATTCCAGTCCCGGCTATTTTTATTTTGGATTTGTCCCTGCCCTTCAGTTTCCCTCTCTATAAAATGGGAATAGTGTTGTCTCCTTCCAGGGAGTGTGGTGAGGATGTAAATAAAAACACAAAGCACGTGGAAGTGTGTTGTGGATGGGAGCACGCCTTGCAGATGTTATTTCTTATTCCAGTCAGAGTGTCTCCACTGAGTCAGAGGGCTCTGCCCTCAAGGGACTCTGGCTCGAGGGTCACCACCAGCCTTCTTCAGGGTCCATCTCCTCACGCCTCCCCATGGCAGCCTCAAATGAGGACGTCAACCCAGGATGCATTTTGTATAGCTCCTGGAACTCACCTCAGCTGACCAAGAAGGAGAAAGAAGGATGGAGGAGGAGACACAGCAGCAGCAAAAGCCTCCTGGGGGGCGAGCCACTCTAGACGAGCTCTTCCCGAGCTCTGCAGAGACCTCGCCACCGGGGAAAATGCCAGAAAAATACCGGCTAATTTCAGAGGCTCCACGTTGGTGGGCCAACAGCCCAGGGAGAATGAGCAATTATGATTTCCATCTAAGCAACATATGCTGTTTGCTGGCCTCTTTCGAACAGCTGTAGGTTAGATGCTGTTAAGATTAGTCTCCTTCTCTCCTCCATATTTCAGACTTCAAATTAAACTAAAATAACAGCACCTGCTGAACAAAAACCCCATTGGAAATGTGTCCTCATACACAATTACTGCAAGGAGGCTGGTCACCATTGTTACCCGCCTATTCTTCCTGAATGGGAATGGCAGCGAAGTTTCCCAGGCAGCTGCAGCAATTCAATTGTATAACTGGAGCTGGCCCTGCGCCAACCCTCAAGAACTCAAGTGGCACCAAAAGATACTATATTGATTTGCAATCGAACATAATAGGCCATCAGCTTAATTATTACTGAAGTGACAAGGTTCTGGGTATTTCATATTTATATTTCAGGGCCTGTGAAGGATGAATGTAAATCTTTTAAATGCGTGGATTTGCATATCTTCAGAAGGGTTGAGTGCTCTTATTACATTCATAGCCTTTGAAAGACCAGAAGGACTGGCTATTGAACTCAGGTTGCCAGATCCCACCCACATTTGCTTGGATGAAGAGACAGAAGGCATAAAATGGAAATTGCTTTCAGATCCCCCCCCCAAGAAAAACCCCTAAAAAAAAAAGGAAGCCCACTACTCAACTGCATCAAGCTCAGACCTCTTTTGGGGCCTTTGAAAGAGATTAGTTATGGGTCTTATTGGGACAGAGGCATTTGGTCATTGAGGAATGAAACCAATGACTTCTTGGATCCATGAGGCTCCTCTGCTCTGTCCTTCCAGCCTGTTCCTGGCTCTTGCAGGCCAGTAGAACCTCAGGAGCTGCCGAGATGTGGGCAAGGAAAGGATGGGACGATATAGAAGTTCACACTCCAAGTAGCTACTACCCATCTGCAACACACCGAGACCAAAGATGCAAAGAGAAATGGTCTCATCTTAATCCCATCATTGTCATCAACCCTCCTTCCCACACATTCTATTAGAAACTCTCACCCTAGCAAAATTTTAGAACCATTCCAAATTTCCCCCTATCCATCACTCTCTAGATCCAATAAGTCATTGAATTTTGTAGATTCCTCCTCCTAAGTGCCCCTTGATTTTTGATCTCTGTCTCCTTTCAGTCAGGTCTCAAGACAGAGCCTGGACTCATGAGATTTTCCTATTGCATCTTTCTGCCTCCCTCTTACTGAATCCCTGTCTACTCTCTATCCTGTCATCAGAGGGCCTTTCTGAAAAGGCTGGGAACATATGGTTCTCCTGTCTAAAATTCTTCACTGGCACCCATAGGATAAAATTCAACTCTCTTCACACATAGGCTTCAGCCTTCACACCAGCCAACTATTCCCTAGTTACACACTCTCACCCTTTACATGTGGTATTTCAATTCTCTTTGCCTGAATGCCTTCTTCTCCTTGTCAATGAAGAGAGAAGAATCATCTTCCAAGATTCATGTGAAATCATTGCATTCTACCTTACCTGGGCTTCCTTGTCTGCAAGTCCATTTCACTTTGTTCATCTGTGTGTTATAAAACTGATCACATTGCGTTTTACTTGTTTACATGTCTGTTGCCTCCACTCAGCGGGCCTCACAGTCAGAAAATGTGCATTTAAATCTCTTTATCCCCAGGACCTAGGTCAGGAGGGCCTGGAATGCAGGAAGTGTTTAACAACTGTTGGTTGAATCTTTATCCCCAGGGAACATCAGATGTGTACTGAAAATCTATTATATGTGAGATTTGTTCCAGACACGGAACCAAAAGTAGCCCTTGCCATATGGGAACCCAAGGCCTCGGACCAAGACACTGCTATCAGCACAGCCGCCTATGAATGACCGAAGGAATAGTTTAGGCATCAAGTGTTCTCAAAACACAGATCGGCAGGAGATTTGTGGCCTGGCACGTTTGTGAGAAAAAAGAACTAGAACTAAATCTGAAATCCTGAAATCCTATCATTAAGAGGCCGAGCTATTTGAATTTACCTCTTCTGATCTCTGTATTTTATAGATGAGCAAATTGAGAACAAAAAAATTAAGATTTATAAGTTTACAAGAGTAGTAGGAATTCTGACTCCTAAGTCTATATTCCTTTCCACTGTGCATTATGAGATGGGTAGGACTCGTTTCGACATGGAGTAGGGAGAATATTCCAGAGGATGGCTCTAATCATCCCCCCATCCTCAGTAATGTCAATATCACCACCACTGCCATCAACCCCATCCCCAATACCACTTCTGTCACCATCATTGTCTGTATTTCCCTGACAGTGCTCCAGCCCCACTCCTGCCATCATCCCCAACACCATGGTCTGCAATGGAAAGGCCTATGGGTTGAGGAAAAAGTGGAAAGAGAAAGTGTTTTGTTCTTGTTTCCATCACCTTTACCACTTTTATTCCTGCCTCTTTCTACTCCATATTCCTGGACCATCTAGACAGTTCCTGTCCTTTCACATCCGGGCTCTGGCACTGACAAGGGGCCATTGTGATAACCTCCCCACTCCAGGAAGCATTTTTATTCCCTTGAACTGAGAAGCTCTCTTTTATTCCAAGGGAGCTAGATCAAAGAGGATCCAGGAAGGAAAAAAAAAAAAAAAAAAAAGAATTAAGAAGAGAGACAGCACTGCAAAATTTGGGAAACCAGAATTCTCTCTACAAAGGTAATGGGGCAATAGGAATTAAGAGCTAATAATTCATGAAGGCTCAGAGATTCTGAAGAGGGAGACGACCATCTTTATTTACCCAGGTCAGGAAATCCTGAGAAGTTCTCCAGGACAGAGTGGGATCCCTCTCTCTGACTCTTGAGTTCCCCATTGCTATTTCCAACCTCTGCCGTTTTGGGGGAACCTCATTTAGACCTGCTTCTCTGGCTTACATCCTTTGGGAAGGGCCCAGCACCTCCATCGGCAACACGCAGGAGAGAAATCCCGGGCTGGCAAAGACTCAATCCCTAGAGCCCTCAGCAGCAGCATCCCCACCACGGCCACTCCTGCCAGGCTGAGCACAAAGGAAGGCATCATCCTACGAGCAGCAGAAGGCGCAGAGGACACCTGCTCAGGCAATTCTGCGATAAAAGGAAGTGAGGCTGGAAATTGGGCAATTGTTCCTAAGTAGCTGAGGGCCCAGCTGAAGGGGATTTTCTTTAATAAGGATGATAGAAGCCAGCTTTAAAGGCAGATGGAGATTTTCCAGAATCTAGGGTTTCACCAGGAAGAGCAGGAGAGGAAGGCAGACCCCAGAAAGACATCTCTCTTCTCACCCTCGTGAAGAGGAAGGTGGAGTGAGGGTCTGTCTTAAAGGCTTCGGAACTTTTTCACATGGGGCGGTATTGCTAAGGGCACAGTCTCTGTGAGCACCTTAGGCAGGCGGCGGTACCTGAGACTGAGTGTGGGCTCCCTGAGAATTAGCTATAAAGGAACAGACTCCCTTCCTTCTCTCTGCTTCCTAGGCTGGTAGCCTGTGGAAATGTAGGAGAGCAAGTACATCTGGATTACAGCAAAACATCTGACAAAGTCTTTCTTTTTATCTTCTTGGAAAAGACAGACGGTAAGGTAATTAGTGGGATTTAGCACTAGTTAGTACCTACAATTTATTGAGTGCTTACCATGTGTCAAGTACCATACTGGATTTTTCCATCCATGGTACCACTGAGTCACCTCACTGCCTCTTTACAGATGAGGAAAGTGGGGCTCAGAGGGGTTTGGTAAACACAGAGCAGCCTGGGTGGATCTGTGCCACCCTATTCTATAATGTCGTCTCCAGGCTAGAATGGCAGCCTGTGCACACACAGTGCACGCTGTTCTGCTTGTGCCTGGAGAGACACCAAAAACACACTTATCACAATCACGTACTGCTCCAACTCTCACACTTCCATGGGCGTGCACATGTGCACACATACCTTATAGGGCTTCCACACTACAACCTTGTGGTCCTGCCTATTTTTACCTTCTGTCTCCATCTAATGGACAGAGCTCCTCTCACCCTGCTGCTAAAGTCATGGCTGTTTTCTCACGTCTCAGAAAAAGGCGTTGATCATCTGGGATAACATTCTAAAGTCCAGTGGGCTGAGCAGTGTCCCAAGAGTGTGGCTGTGATGGATGAGGATGAGGGAGCTGGGGTAATGAGGGAAGGCCCTACCACCACCACCTCTGCGGCCCAGAGAGCAGTCAGGGCCAGCCCCTCCCCAGGCTACTGCCCTGGAGTCCAGGGGAAGTGGGGCAGAAAGACCCTGAGGGCTCCATGGGCCAGGTCTGCATCCAGATGCGCAGCCTGGCCCTTTATTAGCAGCATGACCACTGAGGAGTGGTCCCTGCATGTCTCCAAACCCCAGTGCTCCCTTTATTATGATGGGGGTAGACATTCCTATCACATAGCATTGCTCCAAGGATTGGCAAACCCTGAGCACAGGGCTGGTACTGAATGCCTGTGCCTGACCAATAGCCGGCCCAACCCATTCTGCCACGTTCCCTTGCTGCCACCTTCTGATGCCAAAGCCATCTCCATGGCAAGCTGCACCACACCCTGTCAACAGCCCCCAGGGAAAAGGAGGTGGCAGAGAGTCAGGGGGTGTTGAGACCCTCAGCTGCTCCTGGAGAAGCAGGGCTGACAAGGCGAGGATTGTTTTTCTCCCCTGGTGTGAAGCATGTTGACTTGCTGTTGATAGATGGTGGGATGATATTAATTAAAATGCAGGCAGAAGTGAGGGCGCCTCTTAGAGCTGTACTCTCCCTGGGGGGGAGGGGAAGGCATCAAGGCTCTGCTCTGTACCCACAGTAGCAAGAGTGTCCTCTTACCCTCTCCTTCCCCTTCTGAGAGCAGGTACAACTTGGAGGAAAGGTCTGGGTTTCCCTGTCGCTGAATGAGGCAGGTCACAGGAGAACTGAGCTCCAGGTAGAAGCACAGCCTTGTCCTTCCATCCTGATGGGCAGGGGAGGAAAGAGGCACCGACTTTTACCATTTTTCATATATGTCACAAGGTCAGAAAAGGTCCTGCCTTTGGCAGAAACTGTTCAAGGGAGCACTCGTCTTCTCTGCTCTCTGCCAGCTCTGCCTCTGGCTCCAATAGTCAAGACTGGGGTGCAAAGGACTTCCTCAGAGGGAAGAGTCTGATAGTCAAAGGCAGAGCCCACAGGGGAGATCTGAGGTGCAGACACTACAGGTAACAGTGCAGGGTTTAGGTCCAGAGGTGCAGGGGCTAGATTTCGAAGCTGAGAACCAGTGACCAAAGCAAGGGCAGAGCTGGAACAAGAAAGCAGAGTGCAGAGTGATTGCTGCCTGCAGCCACAGGGCATGCTCAGCTCACCTGGTGGGGGGTGGGTCCCTCGTGCCTGGGCGAAGTTGGACTGCAAGAGACACAGATGAGTTTCCCTTTGATTCTCCTTCTTGCCTCTTCCTGCAAGAGTAAGAAGTGGCTCCTGAGGACTTCTAGTTCTAAGGAGCTAGTATTGGAGATGGTAGAAATTATTAAGGATCTCAGCTGCCAGGTGACATAACTGAAGGGGTAGAACCGAGATTCAAACACTTCCCTCATTTCTGGAAACAAGAACACTGAAGTACTCCATTTCCTTAAACTTTATTTGAACAGGAGCCAGTGAGACTTCGCAAGAGTAAGTCCCTTCATTACCTTACCTCTGCAAGCCCTCAAAAAAAAAAAAAAAGTAGAAGGAGAGAAGGGCAGATAAGGAGGCAAGCTGGAGGCTCAGGACTTGTTGTTGGTCCCTGAGCTTAGAACTCTAAACACAGAGCTTAATCTTCAATTTTCTGGGGCCTTATTTACTGATTTGTAGAAAGGAATGAATGAGATTAGGAAATATCTCACCATCCCTCCCTCTCTTTCTTCTTTCCTTCCTTCCTCACTTCTCAACTTTCTCTCCTCCCCCAGCTCCAGGAATAAACTGACAATCTGCATTTGAGGGTTCTTAATATGTGTAATCATTTCTCTACAATCTGACCTGTAAATAACAAGTTTAGTGAGGATTGTTGGGAAACATTCCCCAGGGATGGCAATGAATTACAGTGAAAATTGAATCAAACTCTCCTACAGACCTAATAGCTAGAACTGCTAACACTGAGGATAATTTCGGAAGTGTTGAAGAAAAGATAAGGTGAAGCCAAAAAGAAGTCTCTGTAGACTCAAGAGTCTGCTCCTGTGAGCGCCATCTCACCTAGGGACAAATTTCTTGGTCTCAAGAGATCAAATTCCTTTACCCGGTCACACAGCCGGATGTCTCATATCCTTAGACTATAATTGAGAATGTTATCCCAAACTATTCTTCTGGAAAGAAACAGTCAATGAAAACAAGCAGAAAGACATTTCCAAATACTGTTTTAACCTCAACCTTTTGCTGGGAGACCCTGCTGTCTCTTTTGTTCATTTCCACCTCCCAGGTCAGGTTTTATTACTGTATTTTAACCAACTAATGGAAGAAAACTGAACAAAGCAAGGAAAAGCTTATACTATCTTGCCCATAAAAACTCTGAAAGTAGAAAGTTTTTTTGCAGCTCCTTTGGTAGCAAAACTTGACCTAATCTGGGAGAGACTAATCATCCTTATTTATCCCATTTAGGCTCAGAATTCATACATTTTTGTGAATTTGGTCATGATGTCTTACCTCAAACACTGCTGAAAGTGTTATGAAACATATGATATATCTCCTTTATTAACTTTATAAAATAATTTCTTTTTTTTTAAAAATGGAATTCTGAATACATCTGGTCCCAAGGGTATAAGAAAAGGAAGTGTGGATTTGGACTATGTGGTCTTCAGAGACAGCTACAGAATTAGTGAATTTCTGAGCAACAATAAACAAAAAGCCAAGTTTCAGTGTTATTTTCACTAAATAATCATCAGACCAATATGGCTTTTTATGTATTGCAAAAGGCTTTCACTCTTGTGTTTTAAACAATTCATTTAATAAGAAAGTCAGTCACCATCCATTTCAGATGACAAGATATTCTCTCCTCCTGGAATGATATGAGAAGAATTGAACTGGACTATGCATATGTTGATTAAAATACTGTAGTAGCTATTGGGGTTAATAATAATACAAACATCAGTAATGAAATTGAGTACCATTGTTACATTGAGTTGTCTTGGAAAAACTAACAGGAAAGCTGAGAATTTGCATTAATTCTTAACAGAGTCAAACTTTTAGAGAAAAAAAAATCAAAGGACAGACAGGGCCTGAGGCCGAGCCATGAAGGAAAGAAGGGATTCAGATAAGTACACTATAGTGGGTGCTGCATGTTCAAGAGCAGTCAGGTCTGAAGCTACTCTAAAGTGGTTTTTGATCCACTCCTGGCCCTGTCCTGTCCAGTCCCAGCAGGTTGACTGTGCCTGCCCAGCCTTTAAGGACTCCTGAAGAAGCCAGATCCAAAGAAGTCTGAGAGAAGACCATGTGGAGAAAGGGCCAGCAATCTAAGTCAGTCCAGCCATTCCAGCTGAGCTGCGAGTTGTAGCCACAGAACTGAACCCAGGGCCTTGTGGCAGACAGGAACTTGATGCTCTGGCCGGGTATCAGTCCTGTGCCTCTGAGGTGGGAGAGCCGAGTTCAGGACACTGGCCCACCAGAGACCTCCCAGCTCCAAGTGATATGAAACAGGGAAAGCTCACCCAGAGATCTCCATATCAACACTAAGACCCAGCTCCACTCAATGCCCAGCAAGCTACAGTGCTGGACACCCTATGACAAACAACTAGCAAGACAGGAAAACAACCCCACCCATTAGCAGAGAGGCTGCCTAAAATCATAATAAGGCCACAGACACCCCAAAACACACCACCAGATGTGGTCTTGCCCACCAGAAAGACAAGATCTAGCCTCATCCACCAGAACACAGGCACCAGACCCCTCCACCAGGAAGCCTACACAACCTACTGAACCAACCTTAGCTGCTGGGGGCAGACACCAAAAACAATGGGAACAACAAACCTGCAGCCTGTGAAAAGGAGACTCCCAAACACAGTAAGTTAAACAAAATAAGAAGACAGAGAAACACACAGCAGATGAAGGAGCAAGGTAAAAACCCACCAGGCCAAACAAATGAAGAGGAAATAGGCAGTCTACCTGAAAAAGAATTCAGGGTAATGATAGTAAAGATGATCCAAAATCTTAGAAATAGATTAGAGAAAATAAAAGAAACGTTTAACAAGGACCTAGAAGAACTAAAGAGCAAACAAACAATGATGAACAACACAATAAGTGAAATTAAAAATTCTCTAGAAGGAATCAATAGCAGAAAAACTGAGACAGAAGAACAGATAAGTGACCTGGAAGATAAAATAGTGGAAATAACTACTGCAGAGCAGAATAAAGAAAAAAGAATGAAAAGAATTGACGACAGTCTGATACCTCTGGGACTACATTAAATGAACCAACATTTGAATTATAGGGGTCCCAGAAGAAGAAGAGAAAAACAGAGGGACTGAGAAAGTATTTGCAGAGATTAGAGTTGAAAACTTCCCTAATATGGGAAAGGAAATACTCAGTCAAGTCCAGGAAGTGCAGAGTCCCATACCGGATAAATCCAAGGAGAAACATGCCAAGACACATATTAATCAAACTATCAAAAATTAAATACAAAGAAGAAATATTAAAAGCAGCAAGGGAAAAACAACAAATAACATACAAGGGAATCCTCATAAGGTTAACAGCTGATCTCTCAGCAGAAACTCTGCAAGCCAGAAGGGAGTGGCAAGACATATTTAAAGTGATGAAAGGAAAACACCTACAACCAAGATTACTCTACACAGCAAAGATCTCATTCAGATTCGACAGAGAAATTAAAACCTTTACAGACAAGCAAAAGCTAAGAGAATTCAGCACCACCAAACCTGCTTTATAACAAACGCTAAAGGAACTTTTCTAGGCAGGAAACACAAGAGAAGGAAAAGACCTACAATAACAAACCCCAAACAATTAAGAAAATGGTAATAGTAACATACATATCGATGACTACCTTAAATGTAAATGGATTAAATGCTTCAACCAAAAGACACAGACTGGCTAAATGGATACAAATACACGACCCATATATATGCTGTCTACAAGAGACCCACTTCAGACCTAGGGACACATACAGACTGAAAGTGAGGGGATGGAAAAAGATATTCCATGCAAATGGAAATCAAAAGAAAGCACAATTCTCATATCAGACAAAACAGACTTTTACAATAAATACTATTACAAGATACAAAGACGGACACTACATAATGATCAAGGGATCAATCCAAGAAGAAGATATAACAATTGCAAATATTTATGCACCCAACATAGGAGCACCTCAATACATAAACCAAATGCTAACAGCGATAAAAGGGGAAATCAACAGTAACACAATCGTAGTAGGGGACTTTAACACACCACTTTCACCAATGGACAGATCATCCAAAATGAAAATAAATAAGGAAACGCAAGCTTTAAATGATACATTAAACAAGATGGACTTAATTGACATTTATAGGACATTCCATCCAAAAACAACAGAATACACATTCTTCTCAAGTGCTCATGGAACATTCTCCAGGATAGATCATATCTTGGGTCACAAATCAAGCCTTGGTAAATTTAAGAAAATTGAAATCATATCAAGTATCTTTTCTGACCACAACGCTTTAAGACTAGATATCAATTACAGGAAAAGATGTGTAAAAAACACAAATACATGGAGGCTAAACAGTGCACTACTAAATAACCAAGAGATCACTGAAGAAATCAAAATATACCTAGAAACAAATGACAATGAAAACATGATGACCCAAAACCTATGGGATGCAGCAAAAGCTGTTCTAAGAGGGAAGTTTATAGCAATACAATCCTACCTCAAGAAACAAGAAACATCTCAAATAAACAACCTAAACTTACACCTAAAGCAATTAGAGAAAGAATAACAAAAAAACCCCAAAGTTAGCAGAGGAAAGAAATCATAAAGATCAGATCAGAAATAAATGAAAAAGAAATGAAGGAAACAATAGCAAAGATCAATAAATCTAAAAGCTGGTTCTTTGAGAAGATAAACAAAATTGATAAACCGTTACCCAGACTCATCAAGAAAAAAAGAGAGAAGACTCAAATCAATAGAATTAGAAACGAAAAAGGAGAAGAAACAGCTAACACTGCAGAAACACAAAAGATCATGAGAGATTACTACAAGCAACTATATGCCAATAAAATGGACAACCTGGAAGAAATGGACAAATTCTTAGAAAAGCACAACATTCCAAGACTGAACCAGAAAGAAATAGAAAATATAAACAGACCAATCACAACCACTGAAATTGAGACTGTGATTAAAAATCTTCCAACAAATAAAAGTCCAGGACCAGATGGATTTAAAGGTGAATTATATCAAACATTTAGAGAAGAGCTAACACCTATTCTTCTCAAACTCTTCCAAAATATAGCAGAGGGAGGAACACCCCCAAACTCATTCTACGAGGCCACCATCACCCTGATACTAAAACCAGACTAAGATGTCACAAAGAAAGAAAACTACAGGCTAATATCAATGATGAATATAGATGCAAGAATCCTCAACAAAATACCTGCAAGCAGAATCCAACAACACATTAAAAGGATTATACACCATGATCAAGTGGGGTTTATCCCAGGAATGCAAGGATTCTTCAATATACGCAAATCAATCAATGTGATAAAACATTTTAACAAATTGAAAGAGAAAAACCATATGATCATCTCAATAGATGCAGAAAAAGCTTTTGACAAAATTCAACACACATTTATGTTAAAAACCCTCCAGAAAGTAGGCATAGCAGGAACTTATCTCAACATAATAAAGGCCATATATGACAAACCCACAGCCAACATCGTTCTCAATGGTGAAAAGCTGAAACCATTTCCTCTAAGATCAGCAACAAGACAAGGTTGTCCACTGTCACCACCATTATTCAACATAGTTTTGGAAGTTTTAGCCACAGCAATCAGAGAAGAAAAAGAAATAAAAGGAATCCAAATCGGAAAAGAAGAAGTAAAGCTGTCACTGTTTACAGATGACATGATACTATACACAGAAAATCCTAAAGATGCTACCAGAAAACTACTAGAGTTAATCAATGAATTTGGTAAAGTAGTAGGATACAAAATTAATGCACAGAAATCTCTTGCATTCCTTTACACTAATGATGAAAAATCTGAAAGAGAAATTAAGGAAACACTCCCATTTACCATTGCAACAAAAAGAACAAAATACCTAGGAATAAACCTACCTAAGGAGACAAAAGACCTGTATGCAGAAAACTATAAGACACTGATGAAAGAAATTAAAGATGATACAAACAGATGGAGAGATATACCATGTTCTTGGATTGGAAGAATCAACATTGTGAAAATGACTATACTACCCAAAGCAATCTACAGATTCAATGTAATCGCTATCAAATTACCAACGGCATCTTTCACAGAACTAGAACAAAAAATTTCACAATCTGTATGGAAATACAAAAGACCCAAAACAGCCAAAGCAATCTTGAGAAAGAAAAACAGAGCTGGAGGAATCAGGCCCCTGGACTTCAGACTCTACTACAAAGCTACAGTAATCAAGACAGTATGGTACTGGCACAAAAGCAGAAATAAAGATCAATGGAACAGGATAGAAAGCCCAGACACAAACCCATGCACATATGGTCACCTTATTTTTGATTAAGGAGTCAAGAATATACAATGGAGAAAAGGCAACCTCTTCAATAAATGGTGCTGGAAAAACTGGACAGCTACATATAAAGGAATGAAATTAGAACACTCTGTAACACCATACACAAAAATAAACTCAGAATAGATTAAAGACCTAAATGTAATAAGGCCAAACACTATAGAACTCTTAGAGGAAAACAGAGGCAGAACACTCTATGACATAAATCACAGCAAGATCCTTTTTGACCCACCTCCTGGAGAAATGGAAATAAAAACAAAAATAAACAAATGGGACCTAATGAAACTCAAAAGCTTTTGCCCAGCAAAAGTAACCATAAACAAGATGAAAAGACAACCTTCAGAATGGGAGAAAATATTTGCAAATGAAGCAACTGACAAAGGATTAATCTCCAAAATTTACAAGCAGCTGATGCAGTTCAATATCAAAAAAACAAACAACCCAATCCAAAAATGGGCAGAAGACCTAAAAAGACATTTCTCCAAAGAAGATATATGGATTGCCAACAAACACATGAAAGGATGCTCAACATCACTAATCATTAGAGAAATGCAAATCAAAACTACAATGAGGTATCACCTCACACCAGTCAGAATGGCCATCATCAAAAAATCTACAAACAAGAAATGCTGGAGAGGGTGTGTAGAAAAGGGAACCCTCTTGCACTGTTGGTGGGAATGTAAATTGATACAGCCACTATAGAGAAGAGTATGGAGGTTCCTTAAAAAACTAAAAATAGAACTACCATATGACCCAGCAATCCCACTACTGGGCATATACCCTGAGAGAACCATAATTCAAAAAGAGTCATGTACCAAAATGTTCATTGCAGCTCTATTTACAATAGCCAGGACATGGAAGCAACCTAAGTGTCCATCATTGGATGAATGGATAAAGAAGATGTGGCACATATATACAATGGAATATTACTCAGCCATAAAAAGAAATGAAATGGAGGTATTTGTAATGAGGTGGATGGAGTTAGAGTCTGTCATACAGAGTGAAGTAAGTCAGAAAGAGAAAAACAAATACAGTATGCTAACACATATATATGGAATCTAAGGAAAAAAAAAAAAGGTCATTAAGAACCTAGTGGCAAGACGGGAATAAAGACACAGACCTCCTAGAGAATGGACTTGAGGATATGGGGAGGGGGAGGGGTGAGATGTGAGAGGGTGAGAGAGTGTCATGGACATATATACACTACCAAATGTAAAATAGATAGCTAGTGGGAAGCAGCCGCATAGCACAGGGAGATCAGCTCGGTGCTTTGTGACCACCTAGGGGGGTGGTATAGGGAGGGTGGGAGGGAGGGAGATGCAAGATGGAAGAGATATGGGAACATATGTATATGTATAACTGATTCACTTTGTTATAAAGCAGAAACTAACACACACACACACACACACACACACACAAAAAGAAATGCTGGAGAGGGTGTGGAGGAAAGGGAACCCTCCTGCACTGTTGGTGGGAATGTAAATTGATACAGCCACTATAGAGAACAGTATGGAGGTTCCTTAAAAAACTCAAAATAGAACTACCATATGACCCAGCAATCCCACTACTGGGTATATACCCTGAGAAAACCATAATTCAAAAAGAGTCATGTACCACAATGTTCACTGCAGCTCTATTTACAATAGCCAGGACATGGAAGCAACCTAAGTGTCCATCGACAGATGAATGGATAAAGAAGATGTGGCATATATACACAATGGAATATTACTCAGCCATAAAAAGAAACGAAATTGAGTTATTTGTAGTGGGGTGGATGGACCTAGACTCTGTCATACAGAGTGAAGTAAGTCAGAAAGAGAAAAACAAACACTGTATGCTAACACATATATATGGAATCTAAAAAAAAAAATAAAAGGTTCTGAAGAACCTAGGGGCAGGACAGGAATAAAGATGCAGACATAGAGAATGGACTTGAGGACATGGGGAGCGGGAAGGGTAAGCTGGGACTAAGTGAGAGAGGGGCATGGACATATATACACTACGAAATATAAAATAGATAGCTAGTGGGAAGCAGCTGCATAGCACCGGGAGATCAGCTCGGTGCTTTGTGACCACCTAGTGGGGTGGGAGGGAGGGAGATGCAAGAGGGAAGAGATATGGGAACATATGTATATGTATAACTGATTCACTTTGTTATAAAGCAGAAACTAACACACCATTGTAAAGCAAGTATACCCTAATAAAGATGTTAAAAAAAAAAAAGTGGTTTTCCACTGAAAGTAGAGGCATGATTCGAGCCACTTCCTGGTTTGAGAGTGGACGGTTCCCCAGCACAGTTTTGCTCTCAGGTATAATATAGTCCTCTAGGATTTCATGCATTTTACTCATTCCCAGTGGTCTCCAAAGAAAGTACCACAAGCTTCCCAGCTGTACTTAATTTCTTCAAAAATTAATTGATTAAATAAATACAGGCATATAAAAATATTCACTGGTTCAAATATAAGGGGATCATTCTTAAGGGGCACAACCAATATTCTCTTATGAAATATATATATTCCATTACCAAGAAGGAACTTTAAAATATCTATAATCCATGCTCTCATTGAGATTTAAGAGGACATTGCATCCATCAAAGATCTGAGATCAGAAAAGAGTTTTTAGCCAAAAATATGGTTATCAAACATAAAAAACCCACAATGAAGTAGTAGATAGTTGTTTAAATATTGCAGAAAATTAAATTGACATCGAATACCAAAATTATCCCAGAATTTAGAAGAAGTTAAAGCAGATGAAAATATTGAGCAAAAAAGATGATAGAAGTAAATAATAGGTCCATGAGATGTAATCATTTGCTATAGACTAGATGTTTGCATACCCCCAAAATCCATTATGTTGAAACCTAATCCCCAACATGATCGTATTAAGATGTGGGGCCTTTGGGAGATGATTAGGTTATAATGGCAGAGCCCTTATTAATGGGATTAGTGCCCTTATAAAAGAGACCCTGAGAGCTCCTTTGTCCCTCCTGTCATGTTAAGACACAGTGAAAAGATGATCATCTATGAACTAGGAAGAGAACTCTCACTAGAGATCAAATCTTCCAATGCTTTAATCTTGGACCTTGAGCCTCCAGAACTGTGAGAAAGTTTTCTGTTGTTTATAATCCACTCAGTCCATAGTATTTTGTTATAGCAGCCCAATTGGACTAAGAATAGGATTCCAGAAAGTGAAACAAAGCAGTTGGAAGAGCAAAGAAAGAATGGATGATTTCCTTACCCTAAGGACAAATTTAGATCTGTAGAACCAAATCCCTGATTGAGCACCCAGGTAGAACTGATAAAAGAAGATATGCTCTAAGGTGTATCCTGGTAACATGTTTGAATTTCCAGGACTTAAAAAAAAAAAAATTTGAGGATTTCTGACAAAAAACAAATGGCAGATTGAACACATGCCTTTATTTTTACTTCCTCTTGAAATCTCCCTAAAATAAGAGTGAAATAATGTTTAAAAATAAAAATTGAAAATGGCAAAGAAAAATAGGAAAATAACAGCAATAAAATTTGGGAAGCAAAGAAGTAGGTGGATGAGTGTAACTGACACGACGGACTGAGGAAAGCAGGATCCTAACTCCAGCAGGGAAAGTCAAAAAGAATACAATTTACTTCACAGAACACTCTAAATTTTCAAGAATCAGTAGCCCCAGTACCTATGGGATTTGGGTGGATGGTGTTAAGAAGAGACTAAAATAAGGACTGGTTAGATTCTGTTGAGAATCCAAATAGCGGTATACTCGTACTATTTAAAGTTATGGAGCTAAAAAAATCAGCTAAAAAAGTTGGAAGTGGTTGCCTTTGTTTAGCAGAAAATGGGAGAGGGATGGGGGTTATATTATTTTGTTATGTTTTAGGTTACAAGTCTTTAATCATATGACAAGTCTTGTGGAAGACACCAGAGAACCAGTCCCTCTCCTCATGGCTACTAGAATTTATGGGTGGAGATGGTATAGAGGAATTGCTAAGTAATGCTTATGTGCTTCACCATGATGGAGAAATAAAAATTCAACATGCTTTAAGAAAAATACAGGTAATCATTATTAGAATAAAATAAAGTGGATAGTTCCCTAATCAATAGACAATTTTAAAAAGAAAAAATAAAAATATGCAAAAATTATGAAGATGTCTAAATACTGTTTATAGGTAATGTTCTAAAACTAGGTTGATCTAGAAAGCTTCTCAGGAGTAGAGACATACTAAGGAAACACACATACACACACACAATCAGAAATGTCTCTAATTCTATTAGAACTCAAATTAAAATTCATGTAACAAAGAAAAAGAAAGTAGAATGTTACTTAATATTGATTAGACTATAAATCTAAAATTAAGCAATCATATTACTTATTTTAATCTACCAGATAGTACGCTATTAAAATATTTTACAACACTATTAGAATTATGAAGAGAAGTTAATGAAAGTACAATTGTAGTGACAGACTCAAGAAACATCTCATTTTTTTTTTATAGCACAAGTACTTAGCAAGTGAATGAAGTGAAAATTAAGTTGAATAAGTTAACTGAACTAAATGGAGAATTATATGCACTAAAAACACAAGACTCATTATTTTCCAAAGTTAATGGCATTTTCACAAAATTATTTCTATCTAGCCTAATAAAACCTCAACAAATTGTTCACATTTGAAACGATACATTCTGTGTTTTAACAATACAATGCAAAAAAACTAGACATTAACAGATCTCTTCAGAAACCATGAAAGCAAGAAGAGAGTGGGGAAGAATATTCAAAGTGTTGAAAGAAAAACAATCAATCTTGGATTCTATAGCCACAAAATTATCCTTCAAAACAGAAGGAAAAATACTTTCTCAGACAAACAAAAACTGGGGGAATTCAGTGTCACCAGACCTGCCCTGTAAGAATTGTTAAAAATTCTTCAGAGAGAAGGAAATAATATAGGCCAGAAATTTGGATCTATACAAAGAAAGGAAGAATACCAGAGAAGGAATAAATGAAGGTAAAATTAAACCTCTTATTTTTCTTATTCCAATTAATGTAAAAGATAATAATTTGTTTAAAGTAATAATACAACATTTTGGATGATTACAGAACAAGAACAAGTGAAATGTAAGACAACAATGTCTTAAGAGACAGGAGAGAGGAATTGGGAATACTCTGTTGAGTACCTGCACCACATATGAAGTAGTATAGGAAATCATAAAAAAAGTTTTTAAAGAAATATAATTGATATACTAAGAGAGAAAATACAATTAAATTGTATAAAATGCTCATTTAAAATAAGTGAAGGCATAAAAAGAGAGGGGAAATGAAACAAAGAAGTACAATGAATAGACACAATTACAAACACAGTAGACATTAATCCAACTATATCAATAATCACTTCAAGTGTGAATGGTCTAAATACATGAATTAAAAGACAGATTGCTAGAGTACGTTAAAAAAAAAAAACAGGGTCCAACTACATACTGTCTATGAGAAACTCACTTTAAATATAAACACACAGGTAGGTTTAAAGTTAAGGGATGAAAAAAGATATGCCATGTTAACAACTGACCAAAAGAAAGCTAGAGCAGCTCTATTAATTAGAGGTAAAGCTGATTTCAGAATAAGGAAAATTACCACAGATAAAGAGGAGCCTTACATAATCATACAGTGGTCTCTGTATCTCTCCAAAAAGATACAACAAGCTTTAATATGTATGCACCAAACAGCAGAGCATCAAAAATGTGACACAAAACTAATAGAACAGTGAAGAGAAATACACTTATCCTCTATTACAGCTGGAGACTTCAACACCCATCTTTTAGTAATTGATCAAGCAGGAAGAAAAATCAGTAAATAGATCATCGACCTGAACAGTGCTTTTAATCAATGTGATATAACTGACATAGAGAATATTCCACTCAGAAAAATACACATTCTTCTCAAGTTCATATAGTAAATATACCAAGGTAGATCACATTCTAGGTCATAAAACAAACTTTAACAAATCTAAAAGAATAGAAATTACATACAAAATATGTTGTTAGATCATAATAGAATTAAACTAAAAGTCAATAACAGAGAAATACCTGGAAAATCCCCCAATATTTAGATATTAAACAATATGCTTCTGAATAACATGTGGGTCAAAGAAGAAGTCTCAAGAGAAATTTTAAAATATCTTGAATTACAGTTGACCCTTGGACAATGTGGGGGTTAATTTGTGTATAACTCAGAGCTGGCCCTCTGTATCTATAGTTCCCCTATGTCTGTGGATCCAACCAACCACAGGCTATGTAGTACTATAGTATTTATTATTGAAAACTATCCATGTATAAGTGGACCCATGCAGTTCAAGCCTGTTTTGTTCAAGGGTCAACAGTAAATGAAAAGGAAAATACAACCTAAACAAAATTTGTGTTTTATAGTAAAAGCAGTGATTGAGATGCAATTTATAGAATTAAATCCATATTAGAGGGCTTCCCTGGTGGCACAGTGGTTAAGAATCTGCCTGCCAATGCAGGGGACACAGGTTCAAGCCCTGGTCCAGGAAGATCCCACGTGCTGCGGAGCAACTAAGCCCGTGCAACACAACTACTGAGCCTGCATTCTACAGCCCGCGAGCCACAACTACTGAAGCCCATGTGCCTAGAGCCCATGCTCCGCAACAAGAGAAGCCACTGCAATGAGAAGCCTGTGCACTGCAATGAAGAGTAGCCCCCGCTTGCCACAACTAGAGAAAACCCACACGCAGCAACAAAGACACAACACAGACAAAAATAAAATAAATAAATTTTTTAAAAATCCATATTAGAAAATAAGAAAGACCTAAAATCAATATTCTAAGCTTCCCCTTTAGGAAACAAGAGAAAAAGAATAATTTAAGCTTAAACAAGTAAAAGAAAAGGAATAATAAGAACTAGACAAGACAGCAATGAAATTGAAAACAACTGAATAGAAGAGAAAAACAACAAACAATAAGATTGATAAAACTGAAAAACCTCTAGCTATAATAACCAGTAAAAAAAGAGAAGACACAATTACTAATATCAGAATGAAAGAGAAATTATCACTATTGATACCATGGACATTTAAAGGATAATAAAGGAATACAATAAATGACCCTATGCTCACAAATTTGATAACTTATATGAAATAGACTAATTCTTTGGAAAATACGAACTACTAAAACCCACACAAGAATAAATTGATCATACGAATAAGCCTATATCTACTTAAAAAATTGAATGAATAAGTAATAAACTTCCAAAAGTGAACACACCAAACCCAGAGTTTTTCACTGGTGAATTCTACCAACCATTTAAGGAAAAAAATGATACAAATTTTCCATAATCTCCATGGGAAAGTAGAAGCAGAGGAAATACTGCCTCATTCCATGAGCCTGGAGCATCTTGTAGTACCAGGAAGAAAATGCTAAAACAAAAGCAAAACCAAAACCACACAATGACGTGGATATGTCAGAGGGACAAAGGGGACAACCAGAAGAGCTCCCAATAGCCAAAGATGGAATAATTAGAGCAACAAAATAAATAAATTCAATTATAGCCCAAAGTATAAAATAAATATCCATGAGTCCATACTGATATAAGAAGTGATTGGGCTTCCCTGGTGGCGCAGTGGTTGAGAATCTGCCTGCCAATGCAGGGGACACGGGTTCGAGCCCTGGTCTGGGAAGATCCCACATGCCACAAAGCAACTAGGCCCGTGAACCACAATTACTGAGCCTGCGCCTCTGGAGCCTGTGCTCCGCAACAAGAGAGGCCGCGATAGTGAGAGGCCCGCGCACCACGATGAAGAGTGGCCCCCACTTGCCGCAACTAGAGAAAGCCCTCGCACAGAAACGAAGACCCAACACAGCCATAAATAAATAAAGAGATATGACAGATCTACCATAGAAATATTACAAACTTAACTTAAAGACATAAAAGATGTTAATATATCAAGAGACATTCCATGTTTTTAGATGAGAAGCTTCAATATTTTAAAGATGTCATTTCTCCCCAAATTAATTTATAAATTTAATGCAATCCCAATTAAAATTTGATGAGATTTTTGTTTGGAACTTGACCAAATTATTCTAAAGTTCATTTAGAAGAATAATTGTGTTAGAATAGTCATGAAAAGACCAAGAAAAATGAGTAATGAGGTTGACTTGCCCTATCAGAAATTAAATTATCACTGTGGTATGGTACCAAAGCAGTCAGACAGATCCATAAAACTAAAAAGAAAATTCAGAAGCTGAGTTAAGTATGTATAATAATTTGGTGTATATTAATGATGTCAGTTGAAAATATTAGGGAAAGAATCAACTATTTATTAAATGGATTATTCGATAAAATATGATCGGGGCAAGTAGATAAGCATTTAAAAAAACAGGTTTGAGTCTTATACCTTAATTTATAATACCAGAATATATAAATAAGTATTTATGTAATCTCGTGGTGGTGAAAGACTTAAAATGTGTGGACTCAGTGGCTGAAAGGAAAAGATTAATAATGTATTTGACTACATAAAATTCCACAACGTGTGAATAGCAAACATAAACTCTAATCTAATTGTCCACCTAAATACCATAAACAACATTAAAAGACAAACTGAAAATTATTCGTAAGAGATATTACAAAGAAAGGTTTGGCTTCCTTAATCTTTTCAGGGTTCATGTAAATCTATAAGAAAAAGAGGATATTCCAACAGAAAATGGCCCAAAGACAGGGGGGCGATTCATAGAAGAATAGATACATACATTTTTAGCATTGAAAAAATGCTGACCCTCATTAGCTATCAAGGAAACAAATTAAAACATCAGCTAGATGTCATTTCTTGCCTATTAAATTCAAAATGATGAAAAATATTGGTAGTACCCATTGTTGGCTAGGGCATGAGTAAACAGACATTCTCATATGCTTTGGTATAAATTCAGACTGATACAACAAACTTTCTAGAGAATGGTTGGGCAATATATTATCAAAATTGAAAATGTGCATCTCCATTTATGCAGCAAGGCATTTTCTAGAATTTAATCTTAGGGAAATAATAGGACAAGTATCTAAAGATACAGGTCCAAAGAGGTTCATTTCAGCATTAGTAGAATAGGAAAAATTAGAAAACCCTACTAACATTCAAAATAAGATATTCATTAAGTACATTACGGTATCATCACACAATGGAATACCATGTAGTAGTTTAAAAAGATGGTGAGAGATCTATATTCATTATATAATATCATGCCCAAAAAATTGGAAGTGAGAAAACTGCACTAAAAGCATCTTGTATAGTATATCATTTCTTTACATATGTATTTGTGTGTATGCTTATAAATATTAATTACTTCTGAGGATATCTTTCTCATCCTTTGTGTGTGTGTGTGTAAGAAAACCCAGTTCTTTCACTAAAACTCTGTCGAATACCATGCCACAAGTAGCCTTAGGCAAGTTAACTCCTCTGTTCCTCAGTCTCCTCATCAGTAAAAGAGCATTTGCCTTGTAGGGTTGTTCTGGGGATCAAATGAATTACATGTCAATCACTTAGAATGGTGACACAGAGTAACCATGTTCAACAATTCACAACTATCATTACTACAATGATCATTATTATTACGATTAATACCCTTCCAGAAATTACAAGAAAAAAGAGGGGAAGAAGCATTCCTGACAACAAGACAAAAGAGTGAGCATCTCTGGCACCTTGCCGTTTGTGCCATTATGATGGTGTGCTCTTCAGGATGCAGAAGAACCCTGTGGATGCTGGAGAGGGATGCAGGGCCAGGGCCACACCCAGTGAGAGTGGGCTTACTTGTGAGTCTTGTCTAAGACACCCCAGGAACTCCTGGAATAACCACCTGAGATGCAGGGGTGCTGGAAGCATGGAGCCACAGGTTGGGGCAAGATCCAGTGCAATTTCTATGACATTGTATTGTTTCCATGCCTCCATTCCAGCCTAGAGGCTGTATATGATTCTACAGTTCACATACAGCCAGACTACATACAGCCTGAGACATCTGTTTATACAGGTAAATTAAAGGCAAATAAATATCGTGTATGCTTAAGTTCTCTATTTAGGGAACTATACAGTCTTTAATACACACTTAGTACCTCTCAACTAATCCTCTCTTTTAAAGTTTGAATAAAGATCCACTGCAGGTACTGCTACGAAGAGTCTTCCAGAGGAGCTAGTTCAAACTACCCAGAATTGGCACTGGGTAGCTGATCCCACTTCATAATGGTCTGTTGCTGTTTTAGGCAGTTACACCTAACCATGCCTAAACTGAGCCCCTGACAAGGAAGCAGGTCCTTCTTCTGAGCCATTTATTCCCTTAGAGTAATGCAGTGACATTCAGGATACCCACCACCAGCAGCAGACACAGCAGGATCTTTTTAACCATGGAGAAATGTTGATTTCATATTTGTCTGTGTGTGTGAGATGAACGCTGGGCATGATTTACTTACTCCAGAAAAGTGTTGCCTGTAACATGGAGACACGTGACAGTTTAAAAGGAAGAGTAATCACAGCATACAGCTATTCATCTTCTGCTGCCTCTGGGACTGAGAGCTGATTAACTCTTGCAGCGGCTGGCTGCTAGAAACTGTCAGCTCCCACCTCTGTGTGGCTCTGTCCTCCCTAGAGTCCCTCACTCTCTACCCTCAATCCCTGGACTCCTCTTGGCAGGATAGAGAATTAGATCACTCTGTTTTCTGAGTCAACACTGACGAGGTTCGGCAATGCTCACTCTCACCAGACCATTGCCACTTGCCATGAGATTCGGAAATCTGTACATTCAGGGTTGATTGCTGGTTAGCTGTCTTGCCTATGACACACCTTCCTTTTCCTCTTCTAGGCTGGCGTGTCCATTCCAGGATTAGACCTTTTTCCTTTCTTCTTAGTCCTGATTGATTCCCTTGCCTAATACCAGTCTTCCTGTAGACTGAGACAGAGTGGGGGCCCTGCTGCCCTTTCCTGGTCCATTCAAGACCCCATGCTTAGTCCTGGTGGCTGGAATCTTGATGCCAATGGAAAAAATTCCTTGGATAATCTTTGCCTGTGCAACCCTCCATTACTCCACTTGAAATCTTTGCTGCTCTTATGGCTATTTGATCTGCCCTTTCAGTGCCAGTCAGTTTACAAGGCAGCCAGATGTGCTTTTAGAACAGTGCGAATTGTTCACCCAGATATTGTTTTGGAGACTGTTCTATGTACCAGTCTCTGTTCTATGCATTGAAACACAAGTCCCAGACTTCACTGTAATGACATTCTAGTCATTCTCTAGAAGAGACAGATGTTAAGTAAGTATACAACTATAAATAAGATCATTTCAGAGGGATAAGGTCAATGATGAGAATAAAACAGGGTAATGGTTTAGGGAGTGACTGGGCAGGTAGAGTGGTCAGGAAAGTTCTTTGCAGAGGCATGACACTTGAGCGGAGACTTGAATGACAGGAAGGCAGTTATGAGAAGGTCTAGGAAAAGTGAATTTCAGGGAGAGCAAACAATAGTGAAAGGTCTGAGCTGTGAAAGAGTAAGGTACTTAGGAAACAGAAAGAAGGGCAGCGTGACTGAACCTGAGTGAGTAAAGAGAGCAAGTGGCAGATAGGTTTGGAGGGGGCAGCAGGGCAGTTCATCTAGGGCTTTGCAGGCCCTGGGAAGGAGCTTGGATTTTCTGTCAAGTGTCACAGGATACCCCTGGAGGGTTTTACATGGATAAGTGGCTTATCTGATTCATCAGCTACATGCCGGTCTCCTCTGCCCTTTCAGCCTGGTGATTATCATCATTTCCCATGCCCTTCACCCAGACTATGATAGCCGCCTATTTTAACATGTGGACCAAAGAATAGAGAAATCAGCCAGGAGGGCAGGTGACTAATCACACTTCTGTTACCATGACCCATCTATTGATGGGACCATGGTCTATTAGCTGGGGTTTGGCTGCAGCTCAGAACACCTTCAGAGAGGAATGTGATCAGACAGGGGACTCAAGATTGGCGATTGCTGGCTGAAATGTGGGCAAGAGGGTGGCTGTGGAGGAAGGCCACGGGTTTGTGGGCAGTACAAATATGCAGAGGTTAAGCTGGAATAGCCCAGGAGGCTCTATCTTGTGCTGGAGGCTGAGACAGGGCCAGGGAGGTGTTGCAGTGAACCCACTGCTTCGATGAGAACTTAGAGCAGATTCCTATCCTCCTACTGGGGCAGCACTTTCCCCAGAACTTCCCCCATCCTATAATCCGTTAGGACTAGATACCTATGATGGTGTTACATCCCTACGTCAATTGTCAGGTCAAATGCACTTCTTCTTGGCCTGAACTCAGTTGAGGTGTGTAAAAAGTAAGTGTAAGGTGGGGATGGGTGAAAGTTAGGTTCTACTGAGAGATGGATAGAAGGTTGATTTTTTAAATCAGAATTTTCCATCTGATGACTAGTAGTTACAAAATTGCTGGTAACTGGATTCTAGTGTATTATTTCTCAGGACTTTTCATCCTGCGTAGTCTCTGCTGTCCTAAACCTTTGAAGACAACATATGCGTAGATGGAAGAAGGTGAATACATTTCTTGAATGTGCATTATGTTTCATACTTTACACCAGGGACTTCACGTAAATTATTCCAGTAATCCTTAATAATCCTACGATAACATCCATAGGGTAATAATCCTATGGGTAATATAAGCTCATTTTGTACCTAAAGAAACAAAGGCTTATAGAACAGGCAACTAGCAGCCAACATGTGACGGGATGGGGCAAAATTTGGATGTGAAGGCAGGTCTTTTGAAGTATGTAGGCCAGCTTGTTGACTCAGTTACTCTGGCTGATGGGGAGTGGTAAGCGTTCTATCCAGCCCTCTCTGGCACTTTTTATACTAATATTTTAAACTCGTTAACGAATTTTTTCATATTTGATTTTCCACATGATTATGCCTTATCTTCTCAAAACAATTGGGATCTCCTTGAACATAGTGACATCTTCTTTAAAACTCTTTGCATCTTTAGCAGTGCTTTGCCTTAAGTGAGATTTCAATCATGTTTCTTATTGATGAACTGGCAGTTCCAAAGTGTGATCAGCTAGGTTGGTTTCGGTGGCATAACTGGGGCCCCAGGGGAAGGACCCTGAGACGTCTAGAACACAGGGACCAGTCCCCAGTTAGGTACTCTGGTGAGTACCTAACCCCCAGAGGCAGAAGGCAGTGGAGCTATGCTATATACACACTGAACATCCCAGAGTTTCAATTATACTCCCTCCACACTAAGGATAATGAGAGAAAAACACAAGGGAAAGGGAAATTTATTTTTCTTTTCTTTCTGAATTGCCAGCTTAGTTTACCATTTTCTGGCCTTTTCCTGTGTTCAAAGCATCCTTTCAGAACCCCTCTGAAAGGTCTTTTCACCTTCCATTAGTCCTGCTATTCTTGGTGCCGGGAAGTTCTCCAAAAATGTTCTTCTCTATAACTAATGCTTGTACAATAGTAGTTACACTGGTATCTAGACTGCACCTCACCATGAATTGAGAGATTTGCTTCATACAAATATACATCTATTAGAACACAGACCTTGTGGAAACCAAGTGCTAATATACTAAGATATGCTATGTACTTCTTCACAAAGGAAAGAAAACAAACAACGCTTTTTGTGTATAATAACAAAGTGATTTCAAATAGTACCAGAATTTCTGTTTTTAAGGCCAATTAGAATGTTTCCTCTTTGCTATTCTAACAGCTAATTTGATGACTTTACTATTGTTAGCCTTATATACTCCTGGAATTTTTTTTTACCTTATATTTGTTGTGCAAGAAAATTTTTATAGTTATGAATAAATTATTGTAAAGTGTTCCATTTTTGTTCCACCTTTGTTAAAGAAGATTTAACAAATATTATTCTAGATATTATATTCTGTTTTTTTCCATGTTCCAGGCAACTTTCATGTCAAAATCCCTTAAGTTTTAGTCTAAAAATTAATTTAGTATTCTACAAACGATGAAGGGTGGAGAGGAGCAAAGGACACAAAATAAATGACTCCTATGTTCCAACCATGACCTCATAGTAGGTGGGGCTGTAAACCCACAGATTACTCTCTGTGAATTCAAACACAAGGAGGTCTGGGACCTCGGTCTCCTGGTAGATGAATCTAAACCAAAGCAGAATCCTTTTCAAGGAAACTGAAGGCAAGAAAAGACAAAAAGACCTGGAATGGCCTACATTTGGAGTTGGCACTCAACATGCATAGGATCATGGTTCCATTCACATTTTAACGAAGAAGTGGACTTCTAGACAAGAACAGGGAACAGCTGCCCAAAGTTACTCTGCAAATTAGAGTTAAAAGAAAGTGAACAAATTAGGGAAAACAGACACGGGGAATCCAGGGAAAGTTTTTTTGCTGATGCAGGCCTTGGAAAGACATTTGACTCACTTAAGAATTCTGTGTTTCTGCACCATCCCCCCATGGCTGGAATCTCAGGGCCTGCTCTGTCACACATGCAAAACCAATCTGCTCCCGTGACATGGAGCATGAAAGTTCATCTCCTAAAACTTTACACCCTATTGAAAGAATATAATAGTGTTAAAGAAAAGCTAATTCTGTGATCCTTTCACATCGGGCTACAGATGGGATGCCATTTTCAAGGGACATTTTTTTGCCCCAGTTCCCATCAAATAGCTCCTGAAAAAGGCATGATACAGCCCCCTTGAATAAAATAAAATACCTTATTTAATTGCCTGAATGACACTTGGGATTGTGCTGCCAAAGCAAGCCCAAACAGGCCCAACCAGAAGCAATATCAAGGAGGTAACTTGATTATGAGGCAGCCCAGGCTGATGGAGATAAAAACAGGTCTGGGGAAATGCAAATGAAATCTGCAAAGGAGCTGAAAGGAGAAGAAACCATCTCCCAGGGTAATGAGCTCACTGATTGCAAGGGTGGCCCCTCAGCCTGACTTCCAGGCCTCAAAGCACCATAATACATGGAAGACAGGGTCAGGGACTGGCGAGACTGGAGGGGCATCTGAGCAGCCACAGCCATGGCTACCAACTCTGCCCACCTGCCTGCTGCCCAACTATGCCCTCTGACTTCAGAATTCCGGGCCTCTTTTTGACTTCCCTTGTGTGTTTCTGCCATTTGTGCAGATTTGCTCGGCATCCACTGGAATCTTACTAATTTTCAGAACAGCAAGTCCTGGACCTTCCAAGAAACCCAACTTTATTTATTTATGGAGTCTAACCCAATTTTAAACATATTAACAAGGCACAGGGACACTGACTACCTGTTCTTTCTGTGTTATTCGTTGCGGGTCTCCAAAGAACTTAGCTGAAGAAGTTTGGAATTAACGTGCTTTGTTGATAGATAGATAGATAGATAGAGATAATCTCTCTCTATATATATACATTTTTTTTTTACTGAAAATATTTACTACAGTAAACCAGGTGGTGATCTTTTCCCAGCACATACCTTGCAAGAGCTACTCAGCAGAACTATATTAGGAAGATTTATAATCAAAATGTGCAATATTTAACAATATCTCAGTGTACAAAGCTGGTAAATTCTCCACTCACCCCAGCCTTCTCTAGGGTAACAAAACTTATGAGACATTTTCAACATGGGCTTCTTTCCTGGGCCTTGCTAATCCCAGCAAGGTGTTTGGATCTCTCCCCATGCTCTCTAATCCAAGGCTCCTCCACAGTCACTAATTCAGAGTGGCTATTTTATTTGCTGTCATATTTTGGGACAAGGATTCAGGAATAAGTAGTTTGGTAGAATAGCTGTTATTGACTGAACTTTCCCCAAAATTCATATGTTGAAGCCTTAACCCCATAATATGACTGTAATAGGAGACAGGGCCTTTAAAAAGGTAATTAAGTTAAAACGAAAATATTAGGGTAGGTCCTTATGAAAGGAGGAGATTAGGACATACATAGAAGCACCAGGGATGCTGAACAGATGAAAGACCACGTGAGAACACCACAAGAAGGTGGCCATTTGCAAGCCATGGAGAGAGGCCTCAGGAGAAACTAACCCTGCGGGCACCATGATCTTGGACCCTCAGCCTCCATAACAATGAGAAAATAAATTTCTATTTTTTAAGCCACTCAGTCTTTGGTATTTTGTTATGGCAGTCCAAACAAACTAATACAGGAAGTAATCCTAGGAAACAAATAAAGGAGAAGGTAAAATAAGAAATGGAAGAGGCCAAGAAAAAGTATGGTACCAAGTGAGTTTCCATTGTGGGGAACTGGGCTTCCTGCTGGGGAACCCTGGGGGCCTGTGTAGAGGGCTTGCTACAGAGTTATGGCACCTGAGGGGCCAGACAACTGGGCTACGTTGACACCAATTCTCATCTTGGCACTCACTGGATAAGGGCTGCTGGAGGAGGGGTGTTAATTCTCCAGTTATCTGGCCTGTTGTGCACAAGGGCGTGATGGGGCTCCAATCACAAAAAAAAAAAAAAAAAAAAAAACCTTCAGGCAAAGAGATGCAGATGTTGGCAACTGGCTGCCAGACTCTACAATGGAAGGTCCAGGGGAATAAGGGAGAAGCAGTGCTACACCTACTCTTACAGTCCCATCAGAATCCACTTTGGCATAGGAATAGGAGGAAAGACCTTCTCTCTCTCACCTTTGCCATTTTATTTCCTTCTTCCATGTCAGGTTGTCCTTTCTGTCCAGAGACATTATCTGAGGAGCACACCATCCCTTATATCCAAAGACTGCTGAAAGAAGGGTCTTAAAGGGGTCACACAGATAACCCAGGAAAAATCCCTGGCTGGTAGAATAATACCAAGGGCTCGACCTCCCTGTGCAGATTGCCCTGACCCTGAGGTGCCCAGCTGGGAGGCAGGCAAGGACTGAACTCCAAGTGTGCTTTGATGCAGGGCTACAGCCACCTGGAAGAAGGTGCACATTGTTTTTCTCACAAAAATGCAGCCCACTCATCAAGCATGTGTCCAGACAGAGGAGGAGTTCATTGCGATTTGCATGAAGTCAGTACAGAATCAGCTATGTGACTATGCCACCTACATTCCAGAAATGAAAGGACAAGTTCTTATGGTAATTGCGTCCAGCAGCAATAAGCTCTTTCCAGCGGGGTCAGTGGAAACCAGGGAATGAAGGCTCCAGAATATCTGAGGAGCAGTTAAAATATCCTTGCCAGACTGCAAGATCTCCTGCAGAATTTTACCTGAAAAAATAAACATAAAGATGGCAGAGTCCCACCAAGATATTAACCCCAAAGTGTGAGGCAGGTACAATCCAGGTATAAACCAATAGCATGGACACCTGGATTTTCCAGATCAGGACAAGAGGGACTCAGGAGGCACATTATGGGGGATTCTAAAGAGACTTCTACAGTATCAGTGGCTTCAACTGTGTGCTATGAGAATACTGTGCCAGTCTGGGGAGACAAACTTCCTGTGATTTTTTTCTTCACATGGATTTTGACAAAGGAGAGTAATAATTTGTTGAAGTGGGAAAAGCCCTGAAATAGAAATCTAGAGGCAGAAGTATTCCTAATTTGGTCTTAAAATATTCATAACTTATGAACCAATGATTTCACAACTAGGTACCAGTGCTAGGGAAAGAATCTAAAATGCAGTCCTGGATTTATGCACAAAATTTTTCATTGCAGCATTATGTGTAATAAAAATCCTGGAAGTAGCGAAATAGCTGGTGGTTAAGGTATGCTTAATTAACGCAATTAATGTTTGAAAAGAATTTTTAATAACACAGAAGAGCAATGGTAAGTGAGCAAAGCAGAATACAAGTACAGTATATAAAACTGGGAGGCGGAAAGGAGTGGAAAAAAGACTGAGGGGAAATGTGACAAAACATTAGTATTATTTTTTTGCCTCTAGGTAGTGGGATTATGAGTGATATATTTATTTCTATTTCTTATAATTTTTCATATTTTCAATTTTTCTTCAATTAAGCTTCTGTACACCCCCAAAAAATAAGCAAAATAAAAATAGTATTATTTTAGCTATGAAATGCCAATTCTAAGCACTGATACTTAGAAGCCCCTGAGACTTTGCAGAGATGACTGGGTCACTTGTGAGCGCATGGAGCGAGACTGGTGCTTCATCCTCATGAGGGCAGGGTCAAAGGCACTGAGAAAGAGAGAGCCTTAGTGATAACATATATGTATATGGATATGGTGTCTAGTGATGAACCATGAGAGTTTATTGAGCTCATGTGGGGCATTCCCTCTGAATTCAATCAGCTCTGAGAGAGCTGCAAAAATTGAGTTTTGGCATCTCTAAGTGGGAAGACCTCTCATCAGATCATGATGAACTTACATAAACTTTACTTCACATGGAGGGCCTCTCTGGGATACAACCTTGTGTCTGTCTATGGCTTCTCTATTTTAGCTTACTACAGTTGCAATGTGGACATCTAAGTTGGGTTTTAAAGGATGAACAGGAGTTCCCCTACTCAACAGAGAAGCAGTGGAGAGCAAGCATTTCAGGCAGAAAGCTGCATGTGCAAAGACAAGGGGGGTGTATGAAAATGACATTGGGGGAGCAGTAAGGATTTTCATGTGGCTGTGCAGAATATACAGTTTGGGGAATGGAATGGAAGTGACAAAAGATGAGGCTGAGTAGGTAGTTAGGAAACAGGTGGGAGAGGATTTCCACTCAGGAGGTTGGATGTTACCCTCAAGGTGTTGGGGGAGCAGTAAGGATTTTCATGTGGCTGTGTAGGATATACAGTTTGGGGGATGGAATGGAAGTGACACAAGATGAGGCTGAGTAGGTAGTTAGGAAACAGGTGGGAGAGGATTTCCACTCAGGAGGTTGGATGTTACCCTCAAGGTGTTGGGGGCCTTGGACGTCTTTCAGCCAAAGAGTAACACTAGTAGTTGTTTCCAATATTGGTTATTCATACTCTGTCATCATGAATTTTTATGATATTTTCATCCCATGTTTAACTCTAATGTCCTTTTGTCTTCTTAACATGCACTCACTCTTTACTTTAGCCTCATCCTAAATGACATCTATAGTATCATAGGCTTGATGTACTGGCTATATTTTCTATTACATTTAATATAGTGATATATCTGTTAAAATAAAAATAATTCACCCATGCACCACCTTAAATCATTTTTCATACGCATATCACACTTGGGAAATGCTGTTATTGTTCATTCATTCAACAACAATTTTGAATATCTACTATATGACAAGAGATGAGAATAAAAGACAACGAAAACAATGCTTACAGCCTCGAGCAATTATGATACAGTTAGATGAATGTATTGATCAATGAACTATATTTTTTAAAGATCCATGTAGAAATACTGTGCAAAATGGTTTATAGTAATAAAATTATAAATGGAAAGATTTGTCAGAAGGCTCTTACAGTGACCTAGGTCAAAATATGAAGAAACTTTGATCAAAGAGACTGGCAGAAGAAAATGAAAGCGGAGACCCATGTGAAATATTTTATGCAGTAGAAGTCGTTGGGTCCTGATGGCCAGTTTGTTTTGTTATCTATCCAAAGGGAGAGCAAGAGAGGAAGGCATCAAGGTTTCAAGGGTTTGGTTCACATGTTTTCTTCTTTATCTGATGCCCCACCTCCCGTAAGGGAGATTGCCTGGCTCACTCTCCTCCTGACTTCGTAGGCCTGGAAAGCTAGCAGCCGCCTCCCAGACTGCCTTACAGTTATGGTTTCACTTGTGCCTTAGATTCCAACAGTGAAATGCACTCTTGGGAGGCTAGAATTTGGAAATGAGTTAACTAGGGGGAAGGCATGGCATCTGTGAATGCCAGTGAAGCATCTGTTTTTTTTTTTTTTTTCTGGAGTAGATCTAGAAGCCACAGCCTGGTTTTGGAGCCAACACTTCCGGCCAAGGCTCATGACTCACAAATCATTGCTCTGTGGGTGTGCTCCTAGGGCTGGCAGTTGGCCCAGAAGTTTCCTGATATCCCTTCTTGCCAAATGATGAAGCAGAAATGGAAGCTCTCTCAGTGGATCAGTTAGGCATTAGCACTCTAGAATCATCTCTGGAGATCTAGCCTAGAGCCTGCTCCTTGAGACCTTCCAGGGACTTTGCAAACACCTAATTCCTTGTATTAAATCTCTCTTTTCTTAAAATAGTTTAAATGGTTTCTTTTTTTTCCTACACCTGCTCCCTGACTGATATCACCAGTCAAACCCACGTTTAGTCAAAGACTGTCTTACACAACCCAACAAATATGTGTGTGTGTGCTCACGTGTGCATGCATATGTGTGCATTCACATGTGTTTGTGTGCATGTGAATCCTTTACACTCAATCAGACTGTAAGGTCTTAGGGCCTTGCCTGTCTTAATCTTCCCCTACATCACATATACAATGCTCCATATGTAGCAACCATCATTATTTTGAAGAAAGCACTACTTGTCTTCTCAACTCTGATTTCAAAAATAAATCAGGATCACACAGGAGAGAATAAAAAATGTACTGTTGACCCAGAGGAAAAGAGACCCAGGGCCACTGGCTGGAAAATGATGCTCATTTCTGTGGGAGTAATATTAGTCATAGAGGAAGAGTAGCCTCTGCTGTTTAAGCATCATGGTGAGGAGATGGAGGAGGACATGTGACAGATTTTAGTGTTCTGTGGGGTCTGCTACTCATGTCTTGTTGATGGGGGCGGGGGGCTTCTGTGATTTACCAATACTTCAGAGGGCTGATGCCTCAGCATGGGGGGAGCTTCTCTCCTGAGCCTGTAACTGCTTAGGGTAGCGGCTCTGGACTCTGGTTGCCTATTGGAATTCCCTGCTGGAGTTAATGACCTGCCTGGCCCTCAGAGATTCTGATTTATTTCACTGGAGAGGGGTCTAGGAATCACTCTTTTCTAAAAGGCCCAATAAGTCTAATGCAGCAGACTTGGGAAGACTGACCTTGTGTCCAAATGTTTGGCCATGCAGGCAGCCATGGTGTTTTCTCCTAATTTCTTACATCTCTACTGTATTTATTGTTAGGTCTGCTTTTTCATTTGTGGCATTTTGCATTTATGCCTTCTCTTCCTCATTTTTTTCCTTGTCAGGAAAGTTTTCAATTTATTATTTTCAGTTCTGTTTATCCTATAATTTAGCTGCACCCCACAAGTTTTGACATGTAGTTTATTTAGCAACATTTAGTGCTAAATATTTTCTAATTCTTATTATGATTTATTTTATGACCCATGAGTTGTTTTTTTTTTAATGTGTGTTTGTTTAATGTCTGTTCTTGTGGGTGATTTGGGTTCTCTTTTGTAAATTGATTTATAACCTCATTGAAGTCAGAGTACATGGTATATATGACACTGACTTCTCGGAATATGCTTTGAGATCTGTTGTGTGGACCAGCAGATGCTCAACCTTTCTAAATACTTCATGTGTACCTGAAGGAATGTATTTTTTACTATAATCGTTTCTTAAAGCGTTGTCCCTGGACCAGTAGCACCAGCATTACCTGGAGGTTGTTAGAAATGCAAATGCTCAGGCCCCACCCCAGAATCTCTAGGGATAGAGACCAGTACTCTGTTTTAACAAACTCTTCGGATGATTTTGATATCATTCAAATTTAAAACCACTGCTCTGATAGTTCAATTTAGGGTTCTGCATAAGAATTAGATATAGATTCTTAGTTGTGTTGTTAAAGCCTTAGAATTTTTGGCTGCTTTATCTATCAGTCCCTGAGAGAGGTGAATTAACACTTCTCACTGCATTTGTGGACTTAACAATTTATCCTCAAATATCTTTCAATTATGCCATGATTTATTTTGAAGTTACATTATTAAGAGCATGAGTTTAAAATATTTACATTTTACTGATTTTTTTTTCTCTTATCATTATACAGTGACTCTCTTTCTCTCTAATATTGGTTTTTGTATTAAGGTTTATTTTGTCTGTTAGTAATACAACTATAATAGTTTCATTTGACATTTGTCTAATGTATTTTTCTTTTCCTTTTTTTTCAACTTTTATGTTTTGCATTTTAGCTGCATTTCTTATAAATAGCATGTAACAATTTTGCTGTGTTCTTTAAATCTGATACCTACCATCTTTCATAGGAGAATAAATTTGTTTACCTCATTATAATTGTTGACATATTTTATTTTTACTCTATTATGTTGTCATTTTTATTTATCAGTATCTTTGTTGTTTAGTTTTAGTTTTTCATTCTTGTTTTCTATTAATATTATCAAGTTTTCTTTACTTCCTTGGTTTATAAGTTATCCATTCTATTTTGACTTTTAGTGGTTACCTATAAATTTTTAATATGCATACTTGGTTTCAAAGTTTAAACTTAAGCAATATGTCTGCAGAATACATATTATTTTCATGTGCATGTAAAATGTTCACCAAGATAGGAGAGACCATCAAGATGGTAGAAGAGTAAGAAGTGCAGATCACCTTCCTCCCCACAAATACAACAGAAATACATCTACACATGGAACAACTCCTACAGAACACCTACTGAACACTGGCAGAAGACCTCAAAAGGCAAGAAACTCCCCACGTACCTAGGTAGGGCAAAAGAAAAAATAGAGGCAAAAGAATAGAGACGGGACCTGCACCTCGGGGAGGGAGTTGTGAAGGAGGAAAATTTTCCACACACTAGGAAGCCCCTTCACTGTCGGAGACAGGGGGAGGGCAGGGGGGAATCTTCGGAGCCACGGAGGAGAGCACAGCAACAGGGGTGCAGAGGGCAAAGCACAGAGATTCCTGCACAAAGGATCACTGCCAATCAGCACTCACCAGCCTGAGAGGCTTGTCTGCTCACCTGCCGGGACGGGTCAGAGCTGGGAGCTGAGGCTCAGGCTTCAGAGTTCAGATCCCAGGGAGAGGACTGGGGTTGGCTGCGTGAACACAGCCTGAAGGGGGCTAGTGCGCCACAGCTAGTTGCGAGGGAGTCCAGGGAAAAGTCTGTAACTGCCTAAGAGGCAAGAGACCATTGTTTCGGGGTGCACAGGAGAGGGGATTCAGAGCACCACCTAAACGAGCTCCAGAGACGGGTGCGAGCCATGGCTATGAGCACGGACACCAGAGACGGGCATGAAATGCTAAGGCTGCTGCTGCAGCCACCAAGAAGCCTGGGTGCAAGCACAGGTCACTATCCACACCACCCCTCCTAGCAGCCTGTGCAGCCCACCAATGCCAGGGTCCTGTGATCCAGGGACAACTTCCATGGGAGAACACATGGCGCGCCTCAGGCTGTTGCAACGTCACGCCGGCCTCTGCCACCACAGGCTCACCCCTCATTCCGTACCCCTCCCTCCCCCTGGACCGAGTGAGCCAGAGCCCCCTAATCAGCTGCTACTTTAGCCCTGTCCTGTCTGGGACGCCGTCAGGTGACCTACATGCAGAGGCGGGGCCAAATCCAAAGCTGAACCCCAGGAGGTGTGCGAACAAAGAAGGGAAATTTCTCCCAGCAGCCTCAGGAGCAGTGGATTAAAGCTCCACAATCAATTTGACGTACGCTACATCTGCGGAACAGCTGAATGGAAAACAAATCATCCCAAAATTGAGGCGGTGGACTTTGGGAGCAAATGTAGACTGGGGGTTTGCTCTCTGCATCTAATTTGTTTCTGTTTTTATGTTTATCTTAGTTTATAATTTAGAGCTTATTATCGTTGGTAGATTTGTTTATTGATTTGGTTGCTCTCTTCCTTGTTTTTTTAAAATACATGTGTATATTTTTTTTTTTTTCCTTTTTCTCTTTTTATGAGTGTGTATGTGTACGCTTCTTTGTGTGATTTTGTCTGTATAGCTTTGCTTTCACCATTTGTCCTAGGGTTCTCTCTGTCTGCTTTTTTTTAGTATAGTTTTTAGTGTGTGTTATCACTGGTGGATTTGTTTTTTGGTTTGGTTGCTCTCTTCCTTCTTTCCTTCTTTTTCTTCATTTTTATCACTTTTTAAATTTTTTATACTATTTTTTTATTTTTTATTTTAATGAATTTATTTTGTCTCCCTTCCTTCCTCCCTCCCTCCCTTCCTCCCTACCTTTCTTTCTTTCTTTCTTTCTTTCTTTTTCTGAGGCATGTGGCTAACAGGGTCTTGGTGCTCCGGCCGGCTGTCAGGCCAGAGCCTCTGAGGTGGAAGAGCCAAGTTCAGGACACTGGTCCACCAGAGACCTCAGGGCTCCACATAATATCAAATGGCGAAAGCTCTCCCAGAGATCTCCATCTCAACACTAAGACCCAGCTGCACTCAACGACCAGCAAGCTACAGTGCTGGACACCCTATGCCAAACAACTACCAAGACAGGAACACAACCCCATCCATTAGCAGAGAGGATTCCTAAAATCATAATAAGTTCACAGACACCCCAAAACACACCACTGGACGCAGTCCTGACCACCAGAAAGACAAGATCCAGCCTCATCCACCAGAAAACAGGCACCAATCCCCTCCACCAGGAAGCCCACAAAAACCACTGAACCAACCTGAGCCACTGGGGGCAGACACCAAAAACAACGGGAACTACGAACCTGCAGTCTGAGAAAAGGAGAACCCAAAAACAGTAAGTTAAGAAAAATGAGAAGACAGAGAAATACAAAGCAGATGAAGGAGCAAGGTAAAAACTCACCAGACCAAATAAATGAAGAAGAAATGGGCAGTCAACCAGAAAAAGAATTCAGCGTAATGATAGTAAAGATGATCCAAAATCTTGCAAACAGAATGGAGAAAATACAAGAAACGTATAACAGGACCTAGAAGAACAAAACAGCAAACAAACAATGATGAACAACACAATAAATGAAATTAAAAATTCTCTAGAAGGAATCAATAGCAGAATAACTGAGGCAAAAGAATGGATAACTGACCTGTATGATAAAATAGTGGAAATAACTACTGCAGAGCAGAATAAAGAAAAAAGAATGAAAAGAATTGAGGACACTCTCAGAGACAACTGGGACTACATTAAATGCACCAACATTCGAATTATAGGGGTCCCAGAAGAAGAAGAGAAAAAAAAAATGGATTGAGAACATACTTGAAGAGATTATAGTTGAAAGCTTCCCTAATATGGGAAAGGAAAATAATCTATTCCAGGAAGAGCAAAGAGCCCCATACCTGATAAATCCAAGAAGAAACATGCCAAGACACATATTAATCAAACTATCAAAAATTAAATACAAAGAAGAAATATTAAAAGCAGCAAGGGAAAAGCAACAAATAACATACAAGGGAAACCCCATAAGGAAAGCAGCTGATCTTTCAGCAGAAACTCTGCAAGCCTAAAAGGAGTGCCAGGACATATATAAACTGGTGAAAGGGAAAAACCTACAAACAAAATTACTCTACCCAGCAAGGATCTCATTCAGATTCGACGGAGAAATTAAAACCTTTACAGACAAGCAAAAGCTAAGAGAATTCAGCACCACCAAACCAGCATTACAACAAATGCTAAAGGAACTTCTCTAGGCAGGAAGCACAAGAGAAGGAAAAGACCTACAATAAGAAACCCAAAACAATTCAGAAAATGGTAATAGGAACCTACATATCGATAACTAACTTAAATGTAAATGGATTAATGCTCCAACCAAAAGACATAGACTGGCTGAATGGATACAACAAGACCCGTATATATGCTGTCTACAAAAGACCCACTTCAGACCTAGGGACACATACAGACTGAAAGTGAGGGGATGGGAAAAGATATTCCATGCAAATGGAAATTAAAAGAAAGTTGGAGTAGCAATTCTCTTATCAGACAAAATAGACATTAAAATAAAGACTATTACAAGAGACAAAGAAGGACACTACATAATGATCAAGAGATCAATCCAAGAAGAAGATATAAGAATTGTAAATATTTATGCACCCAACATAGGAGCACCTCAATATGTAAGGCAAATGCTAACAGCCATAAAAGGGGAAATCGACAGTAACACAATCATAGTAGGGGACTTTAACACCCTACTTTTACCAATGGACAGATCATCCAAAATGAAAATAAATAAGGAAACACAAGTTTTAAATGATACATTAAACAACATGGACTTAACTGATATTTACAGGACATTCCATCCAAAAACAACAGAATACACTTTCTTCTCAAGTGCTCATGGAACATTCTCCAGGATAGATCATATCCTGGGTCACAAATCAAGCCCTGGTAAATTTAAGAAAATTGAAATCGTATCAAGTATCCTTTCTGACCACAACGCTATGAGACTAGATATCAATTACAGGAAAAAAGCGGTAAAAAACAAAAATACATGGAGGTTAAACAATATGCTACTAAATAACCAAGAGATCACTGAAGAAATCAAAGAGGAAATCCAAAAATACCTAGAAACAAATGACAATGAAAATACGATGACCCAAAAACCTATGGGATACAGCAAAAGCATTTCTAAGAGGGAACTTTATAGCAATACAATCCTACCTCAAGAAACAAGAAACATCTCAAACAAACAACCTAACCTTACACCTAAAGCAACTAGAGAAAGAAGAACAAAAAACCCCAAAGTTAGAAGACAGAAAGAAATCATAAAGATCAGATCAGAAATAAATGAAAAGGAAATGAAGGAAATGATAGCAAAGATCAATAAAACTAAAACCCAGTTCTTTGAGAAGATAAACAAAATTGATAAACCATTAGCCAGACTCATCAAGAAAAAAAGGGACAAGACACAAATCAACAGAATTAGAAATAGAAAAGGAGAAGTAACAAGTGACACTGCAGAAATACAATGGATCATGAGAGATTACTACAAGCAACTATATGCTAATAAAATGGACAACCTGGAGGATATGGACGAATTCTTAGCAAAGCACAACCTTCCAAGACTGACCCAGGAAGAAACAGAAAATATAAAGAGACCAATCACAAGCACTGAAATTGAAACTGTGATTAAAAATTTTCAAACAGTAAGCTGGGACGAAGTGTGAGAGTGGCATGGGCTTATATACACTACCAAATGTAAAATAGATAGCTAGTGGGAAGCAGCCACATAGCACAGGGAGATCAGCTCGGTGCTTTGTGACCACCTAGAGGTGTGGGATAGGGAGGGTGTGAGGGAGATGCAAGAGGGAGGAGATATGGGGATATATGTATATGTACAGCTGATTCACTTTGTTATAAATCAGAAACTAACACACCATTGTAAAGCAATTACACTCCAATAAAGATGTTAAAAAAAAAATCTTCCAACAAACAAAAGCCCAGGGCCAGATGGCTTCACAGGTGAATTCTATCAAACATTTCGAAAAGAGCTAACACCTATCCTTCTCAAATTCTTCCAAAAAATAGCAGAGGGAGGAACACTCCCAAACTCATTCTACAGGTCACCATCACCCTGATACCAAAACCAGACAAAGATGTAACAAAAAAAGAAAACTACAGACCAATATCACTAATGAACATAGATGCAAAAATCCTCAACAAAATACTAGCAAACAGAATCCAACAACACATTAAAAGGATCATACACCATGATCAAGTGGGGTTTATCCCAGGAATGCAAGGATTCTTCAATATACGCAAATCAATCAATGTGATAAAACATATTAACAAATTGAAGAATAAAAATCATATGATCTTCTCAATAGATGCAGAAAAAGCTTTCGACAAAATTCAACGCCCATTTATGATAAAAACCCTCCAGAGGGTAGGCATAGAGGGAACTTACCTCAACATAATAAAGGCCATATATGACAAACCCACAGCCAACATCGTTCTCAATGCTGAAAAACTGAAACCATTTCCTCTAAGATCAGGAACAAGACAAGGTTGTCCACTCTCACCACTATTATTCAACATAATTTTGGAAGTTTTAGCCACAGCAATCAGAGAAGAAAAATAAAAGGAATCCAAATCAGAAAAGAAGAAGTAAAGCTGTCACTGTTTGCAGATGACACAATACCATACATAGAGAATCCTAAAGATGCTACCAAAAAACTACTAGAGCTAATCAATGAATTTGGTAAAGTAGCAGGATACAAAATTAATGCACAGAAATCTCTTGCATTCCTATACACTAATGATGAAAAATCTGAAAGAGAAATTAAGGAAACACTCCCATTTACCATTGCAACAAAAAGAATAAAATACCTAGGAATAAACCTACCTAAGGAGACAAAAGACCTGTGTGCAGAAAACTGTAAGACACTGATGAAAGAAATTAAAGATGATAAAACAGATGGAGAAACATACTATGTTCTTGGATTGGAAGAATCAACATTGTGAAAATGACTGTATTACACAAAGCCATCTACAGATTCACTGCAATCCCTATCAAAATACCACTGGCATTTTTCACAGAACTAGAACAAAAAATTTCACAATTTGTATGGAAACACAAAAGACCCCAAATAGCCAAAGCAATCTTGAGAAAGCAAAATGGAGCTGGAGGAATCAGGCTCCCGGATTTCAGACTATACTACAAAGCTACAGTAATCAAGACAGTATGGTACTGGCACAAAAACAGAGATATAGATCAGTGGAACAGAACAGAAAGCCTAGAGATAAACCCACACACATATGGTCACCTTAACTTTGATAAAGGAGGCAAGAATATACAATGAAGAAAAGACAGCCTGTTCAATAAGTGGTGCTGGGAAAACTGGACAGCTACATGTAAAAGAATGAAATTAGAACACTCCCTAACACCATATAACAAATATGAACTCAAAATGGATTAAAGACCTAAATGTAAGGCCAGACACTATAAAACTGTTAGACGAAAACATAGGAAGAACACTCTATGACATAAATCACAGCAAGATCCTTTTTGACCCACCTCCTAGAGAAATGGAAATAAAAACAAAAATAAACAAATAGGACCCAATGAAACAAATTCTCTGTAGAGAATGGACTTGAGGACATGGGGAGGGGGAAGGGTAAGCTGGGATGAAGTGAGATAGTGGCATGGACATATATACACTACCAAACGTAAAATAGATAGCCAGTGGGAAGCAGCCACATAGCACAAGGGGATCAGCTCAGTGCTTTATGTCCACCTAGAGCAGTGGGATAAGGAAGGTGGGAGGGAGACACAAGAGGGAGGGGATATGGGGATATATGTATACGTATAGCTGATTTACTTTGTTATAAACAGAAACTAACACACCATTGTGAAGGAATTATACTCCAATAAAGATGTTAAAAAAAAAAGTTCACCAAGATAGATCCTATGTTTTCATCAAAAGATTGAAATCTTATACAGTATATTGTCTGACTCAAGTGTTTTAATCAGAAAACCATAGCAATAAGATATGCTTTAAAAATCCTTCAATAGTTGAAATTTAAACACGTTTCTAGATAATATACAAATCAAAGAAGAAATTAATAGGGAATCAAAAATTATTTTGCATTGAATGATGACAAAAAAAATATAGGAGGCAACCAGGGCAGTCATAGAGATAAATGTATGCATTTAAAGTACCTATTTTAGAAAAGAAGATGATTCAAAATCAATGAACTAAATCTTTGAATTAAGAAGTAAGGAACAAAAAACATGGAAGTTAAATCTGATGATTAAAAAAATACAGATGCAAACAGATCAATGATAGGAAAAAAATGAGACTATTACCAACACCCAAATTTGTTTCTTAAAAATTGTTATTAATATTAACAAATTCTTTAAAAAATTAATGACAAAACACAAATTAACAATACCAGAAATTCAAAAGTAGATATTATTGAAGATAAGATAGACTTTAAAGGGTAATAAGAGAATAATATAAACATCTTCATGTAAATACATTCAACAACATAGAAGAAAATGACTAATTTTTTGGAAAGCACAAATTACTAAAACTGCCACAAGAACTAAAAATAGAAAAAGTGAACAGCCTATATCTATTAAAAGGGTTTATAATCAGAACTTATACAAAGCTAGACCCAGATGGTTTCACTGGTGAATTCTATCAAAACCTTAAAAAAGAAATAATAGCAATCTAACCAAACTCATTCAGAAAATAAAAGAGGAGTGAGTGTTTCCCCAGTGAATTTGTGAGGTCAACATAAATGCAATAACGTGACAAGGGTATTACAAGAAAAGAAAATGAGAGGCCAATAAATCTTACAAACATTGGTGCAAAAATGCTTTCTAAAACATTAGCAAATTTAATCCAGCAATATATAAAAATATGTACAAAGTGGGGTGTATCCTAGAAGTGTGGGGTTGATTCATCAATGATAAATAAATCAATAAAATTTACCACAATTAACAGAAAAAGGAAGAAAATCATATAATCATCTCGATATAGAACAGCATTTTGACAAAATTTAATAGCCATTCATGATAAAACAAAAGAAAAGTCCTCAGAAAACTACAATGCAGGAAACTTCCTCAATCTACTTAAAAGCATCTACAAAAACATCATAGTAAATGGTAATATTTTAAAAACTTTTCCCCCAAGTTTGGGAATAAGGTGATGATGTCTGCTCTCCTTACTCTATTACACATTGTAGTGGAGGTCTTAGCCAAAGCAAAAGGACAGGAAAAATAAATGATATAAAAATTGAATTGGGAGAGTAAAACTCATTTTGTTTGTTTATAGCTGATATAATTGCTCTCAAAAGTGCTTCTTAAAGTATTGTCCAAGGATTCCTGGCAGGTCCCTGAGTCTCTTTTAGGGAGTCCATGAGGTAAAAGACATTTTCAAAGTAATACTAAGATGTTACTTGCTTTTTTTATCCACATTGCCTCATGAGTGTACAGTGTAGTTCTTCAGAGGCATGATGTGTGATATTGTAACAGATAGAATGTAGAAACAGATACAAGAATCCATCCAGGGGGTTTCCCTGGTGGCACAGTGGTTAAGAATCCACCTGCCAATGCAGAGGACATGAGTTCAAGCCCTGGTCTGGGAAGATCCCACATGCCACAGACCAACTACACCCATGCGCCACAACTACTGAGCCTGCGCTCTAGAGCCCACAAGCCACAACTACCTAGCCACGTGCCACAACTACTGGAGCCTGCGCACCTAGAGCCCGTGATCCACAACAAGAGAAGCCATCGTGATGAGAAACCTGTGCACTGCAATGAAGAGTAGCCCTTGCTCGCCGCAAGTAGAGAAAGCCCAGGCAGAGCAACGAGGACCCAACACAGCTAAAAATAAATTAATTAATTAATTAAAAAAAAAAAAAAGAATCCATCCATCTTCTATTAAGCTAGACATTGAAGAAATTTACAAAAATATGAAACAATTCCACTATTTTGTTTGTTTTGGAAAGTAGAGTTTTTTAAAAATAAAAATGTGTTATTTATGTTTATGTACAATGGGTTTATTGCTATTTCAAATGGATGCACACATATTTAAATAATTTTTTGATTATATTTCTAAATGGGTAGGTATACAATTAATCTAACCCATATTAAAAAGCTCTTTAGGTTTCCCAACAATTTGTAAGAGTCTAAACACTCTTGAGATTTAAAAAAGTTTTGAAGATTGCTGGTTTACATGGAAAACCTAAAAACTCTACAAAAAGTGCTGAAATCAGTAAGTAAATTCAGCTAAGTTACAGAAAAAATGGCAATATACAAAAATAAACTGCATTTCTACATGCTAGTAATAAAAAATAAAAACACTGATTTAAAAAATTATATTTAAAATAACACAAAAAATATAAAATACTTAGGAATATGTAAATAAAAGATGTGTAAGACTTTGTCACTAATACCTACAAAGATTACTGAAAAAAACTTTTTAAATATCGAAATACTTGGAGAGATATACCATATTCATGGATTGGTACACTCAATATTGTTAAGATGTCAGTTCTTTTCAAATTGATGTATAGTCACTAAAAAGGAAATCAAAATTGGAAGAATTACTTTACCTGATTTCATCACTTGTTATAAAGCAAAACAGTATGATAGTGGTGGAAGTTTAGAAAATTAGATCAATGGAACAGAGCAGAGAGCTCAGAAATAGACTCACACATATACAATCAATTGATTTTAATAGGCAATTCAGTGGGAAAATAATGTCCCTTTCCTCAAATTGTGCTAAACAACTAGATATCCATATCCAGGAAAATAACAGACTTGGACCCCTACCTCATACCATACTCAATATTAATTCAAAGTAAATCACAGATCTTAAAAGCATAAAAACTAAAGTTATAAAACTTCTAAAGAAAATTTAGGAGAAATCTTAGCAATCACAGATGTAGGTAGATAGGACACAAAAATAATAAAGTATAAAGAAAAAATAAATTGGACTTTATTAAAATTATAAACTTCTACTTTTCAAAAGACATTATTAAAAATAACTCAAGCTACTGACCAGGATAAAAAAAAGTCATAATAATAACTGACAAGAATGTATCTCTAGAATATATAAAAAATACTTTAAAAAATCAATAATTAGAAGACAATCAATCAAATAAATATACAGGTACTTCACAGAAGTTATGATGACTAATAAACACATGAAAAGATTCTGGACTTTAGCTGCCAGGGAAATGCAACTTCATGCAAACTATGACTAGTTAATAAGGATGTGGAAAAACTGGAGGTCTCCAATCGCTGGTGGGAGAGTAAATTTTCCAATCATTTTATAAAATAATTTGCCAGTTTCTTTTACAGTTAAGCAAACACCTATTCTATGACCCAGAAAGTCCTCTCCTAGACATTACTCAAGAGAAATACAAATATACGCCCACAAAAAAAGATGTGTACAAATATTCACAGAAACTATTCATAATAACTAAAACTGGAAACAATCCAAATGTTCATTAACAGATGAATGAATAAACATTTTTGTGTTTGGTAAATTCTAGATGGAACACTAGTAGGTAATAGAAATTAACCAACTGGTGATACATGCAACAACATGGATGAATTTCATAGACATTACATTAAGCAAAAGAAGTCAGACACAAAAGAGTACTTTCTTTATTATTTCATTTGTATGAAGTGCATAACAGGCTAAATAAACTCTCTTATGATGATAGAAATTGGACCAGCAGTTGCCTTTGATGCACTAGGGCTAGGCTAGTGAAGAGCCTATCGCACATGATTTAAGAAAGCACTCACTTGCAGAATTGTGAGCAAATGCTTCCTTAAATTTTGCATCCTAGTTGTCTTATTCAACTCATTATATTCCAGTCCTGCTTTGGGGTAGGGTGGGATATTAACTGCAGGGGGCCTAGGGGAATATTCTGGGATGATGGAAATGTTCTACATATTTGTAGGGGTGGTGGTTACGCATGTATAGGTATATCAAAACTCATCAGATGGTATATCTAAAACCTGTGTGTTTTTCTCATATATAAATTTTAAAAGTTAATTTTTATAAAGAAACATTACCAAGACCATTTTGAAAATAAGAATAAGTAAGGTATCTCAGTTTACCAGATATTAAAATTAAAACAAAGTTAAAATAGACTAATTGATCAATGGAACAGATTAGGGAGTCCAAAGACTAGTACATACATATATGGAAATCTAGTATTTGACAAAGGTGTCATTATAAGTAATGAAGAAAGAATAGATAATAGTCTTAATTAATAGGTGTAGAACATTGGTTATCTAGACAAAAAATAAATTAAGTTAAATCCCTATCTCGTACTATACACAAAAATAAATACCAGACTTATTAAAACACCAAAATTTAAAAGTCAAACTTTAAACTATTAGAAAAAAAGAGAACATATTTGATCAGAAGTGACAAAAATTTCTTTAAAAAGACAGCAAAAGTACCAAGTCATAAAGAAAAAAATGATAAATTTAACTACATTAAAAATTGAAAATGTCCATTTAATATGATACCCTATAAACAAAGTGGAAAGACAAGCCATAAAATGGGGAGAGTTACTTGCAATGACTAATAACCAACCAACGTTCAAGATCCAGAATATATAAAGAATTCCCACAAAGCAATAATAAAAAGATAAAAAATGGGACAAAGGTTATAAGGACAATTTTAATATCATCAATAAGCATAAGAAAAGCTTAATTTCAAGCTCAGTGAAATTAAAACAAAAATGAGAATTTTTTTAATTTGTCAAATTGGAAAACTTAAAATATTCTGATAATATTAAGTGTTTCAACAAGGACTTGTTGAAAAAAGCATTTGCTATTCACTGTTAATAGGAATATAAGTTTGTACAGCCACTCTGGAGAAGTTTTGACTGTTTCTATTAAAACTAAAACTGTTCATACCCTTTGACCCAGCAATTCTAGGATTAATTATTTACCTAGAAAAATAATCATACCTATAAGCACTGAGACCATTACATGAATGTTCATAATATCATTATTTGATAATTGGAAAAGTCAGAAACAATCTACATGTGCATCAAAAAAAGGGATGAAGGAAAAAATGGGGGTACATAACTTCCATGCAGCAATTAAAATAAACATGTAGGTTAATGTGAATTAACATGGAAAGACCTTAAAAAAAAACACTGTGGAGTGAAAAAAACAAGTTGCATACTGCTATAAACATTGTGATTATATTTATAAATCTTAAAAGCACACAAAAAATACTACTATAGAGATCTATGGATATGCACAAAAATGCATAAGTACATATTTTAAAAGGCTGGGAACTTTTCTGGTAAGCGGCCTGAGGTGACCTCTAAATATGGTTTGTTATTCACTTGACCCAGAAAACCCCACAAAATCATGCAATTCAAGAGGTTCAAATCTTCGTGTTCACTTTAAGAACACTCGTGAAATTGCCCAGGCCATTAAGGGTATGCATATCTGAAAAGCCACCAAGTAAATGAAGGATGTCTCTTTAAAGAAGCAATGTGTGCCATTCCATGGTTACAATGGTGGAGTTGGTAGGTGTGCCCAGGCCAAACAGTGGGGCTGGACACACGGTCAGTGGCCCAAAAAGAGTGCTGAATTTTTACTGCACATGCTCAAAAATGCAGAGAGTAATGCTGAACTTAAGGGCTTAGATGTAGATTCTCTGGTCACTGAGCACATCCAGGTGAACAAATCCCCCAAGATGCGGCGCAGGACTTACAGAGCTCATGGTCGACTCAACCCATACGTGAGCTCTCCCTGCCACAGTGAACTGATCCTTACTGAAAAAGAACAGATTGTTCCTAAACCAGAAGAGGAGGTTGCCTAGAAGAAACTGAAGAAACAAAAATTTATGGCCCGGGAATAAATGCCACAAAAAATAAATGCAAAGAAAAGAAAAGAAAAAAAAAATGAAGTCTGGGAAGAAAACATACGAAGCATAATAGTGAGCCCATATATGTAGAGGGAGTGAAAGTCAGACTGAAGATGGAAATCAAAGGGATCCAGAAGTAAAAAGTATTTGAAAATGTTAACACTTTCAACTGTTGATAGTGGGAATATGAGGGATTTTTAATTTTTTGTATTTTATAGTATTTTGACATTAAAATTTCTTTTTAACACCTAAAATAGTAAGAGGTCTGAGTTCATAGCACATCTCTGCCATTAACTTAAACAAGTAACTTCCTCCCTCTTCATATTTCCTTATTGGTTCACTCAAATATGTTTTGAATGATGGAATGACCTTTAATCTCTACCCTAAACCAAATATTTCTCCAATTCTATGTTCCTGAGGGAAATTCTTCATTTTTCCTTAGCTAATAAGGAAAGCCTCCTGATTAACCCAGGGATTAAGGTCATCTTTCGGTGACAAAGGTAGAAGGTTCTTTTTTTACATCATTCTCATAACTATAAGACTATACACTTGTTGTCTGATATCTGGTCTAACTCTCCCCCCCGCCCCCCGATTTTCCTTCAGAGCAAATCTTTCTGCCAGCATCCAACATCCCAGAGAAGGGTTACAAATAGAAATAGAAAAGTCCAAAGTGAATTAAAATACCAGGTTGTTGACAGGAGAGAAAAAATAGCTCCCACTAATAACCTGATTTGACATGTGATTTATGTGGTCCTAAAAGGACAGTCATAAAAAATGTGTAAGTGAAGGAATAACACCCAGTGATTTACAAAGGCCCTGGGAGTGTGGGCGACAGAATGCAGTGAAAGGGAGAGTAATAAATCTGGCCAGGGAAGCCATGTTGATCCTTTCACCCTTCAAGGCCTGAGCACCAGGGATTCTCTGCTTGTAGCACATTACATTCAGCCTTTCATTTGGCAAACATTTCCTGAGTCTCCTGGCCATGAGCAGCATCAGGCAAGGCAAGATGTATTTGTGTGTATATGGTAGGAATAGGTTCACAGAGAGAAGGTACAAAGTGTGATCTAAAGTGTTGATGAACTCACTGTATGATTAAACAAAACAGCTAAGCCAAAGATGCATCCATGTATAAGTGGAAGCAACTAAAGACATTTAATTTTAAGAAGAGAAAGTTTCAGGGAGAAATGGTTGCTGCTTTCAAATATCTCAAAAGCTTCACCGAGAAGAGGAAGAAAGTCTTCAGAGGATACTGAGACCAATGAATTAAAGAAAAGCAAATTCTTCCCATCAAAATTTATTGAGAACTTTCTATGTGCCAAGCACTAGTCTAGTAGCTAAGCATCCAGCAAGGATACAAAAGACTGACAAGGTCCTATGGCCGTTGGAAGTTACATTTTAGTGGAAGGAAGAACTATAATATGCCAAATAAATAAATAAACATGTTACTTCAGATACTGGTAAGTCTTATAATTGCACGGGGCAAGGTGACAGAGTGTGGGCAAGGGCAGAAGGGAGAGGGAAAATTTATTTAGGGAAGGTGATCAGAAGAGTCTCTGAGAAAGGGACATTTCATCTGGCATCTGAAATAACAAGAAGGCTCTAACCCTGTGATGATCTGGGGAAGAGAGATCCAGAGAAACAGAACAGCAAGTGCAAAGGTGCTAAGACAGGAACAAGTCTTGAATGTCTGTTTTCAAAGGAACAGAAACGCCTACTGGGATGTAGTGAGTTAGGAGAGTGGAGAGATGGGATTGGGGACATAGGCAGGGACAAGAATGTGGGCCTTGTAGGCCTTGGTAAGGAGTTTGTATTTCACACTAGAGGCAACGGGATCAACATAGGTCAAGCACACCCTGTGCCACATCAAGACTTGTTATAAAGCTACAGTAGTAAACATAGTGTGGTATTAGCCCAAAGATAGACAAAGGAACCAATGGAACAGAATGAAAAATCTAGAAACAGACCCACACATATAGCCACTTGATGTGTAAGAACAGTCGCACTGTAGTACAGCATGGGAAGGATGGAGTCCCAGAAAGCGTAGCTCTACATGTGAAAAGAAAAACAATAAAGCTTCGAGATGAAAATATAGGAGAATATCTTCATGACCTCAGGTTGGCAAAAAAAAAAAAAAAAAAATTATTCTAGTAGGATACATAAAGCACAAACCATGAAGAAGAAGATTGGTACATTGGAATACTTTTAAATTAAGAATTTATCAATGATACCATTAAAATGGGGAAACGGAAAGCCACAGAGTAGAAGATATTTATAATACATATCTGACAAAAGTTTAGTATCCAGAAATGTAAAGAATTTGTACAAAACAACAAGAAAATGAAAAACAATCCAATAGAAAATTACACAAAAAGGGCTTAAAGAGGCACTTCACAAAATGGGGTGTCCAAATGTTCAAAAGAAACACTCAACATCATTTCTTGTTATAGAGGTGCAAATTGAGACCATAATGATATATCACTACATACACATACCCACCAAGATGACTAGAGAAACTTATCACACACACACACGTAAGAGAGGGAGGGAGTTTTAAAAAGATAGAAAAGATCCCTCTTCATTCCAATTTCCTCTTCTACTAGCACTGCAGTTATCAGGGAAGAGCATAACAGGCAGAGATGTACAAAGGCCCTGTGGCAGCAAAGGCAGCAAGGTAAAGAGAAGCAGGTGATGACGCTGGAGAAAGTAGAGCCTACAAGGCCTTGCAAGCAAGGTTTTTGAATTTTTACCTGAGAAAATCTTTGAAGAGTTTTGAACAGAGGACAGAAGTAACACAATGTTTAAAACTTTACTTTAAAACTCTTCTTTACTCCTATTTCTCTCAGCCTCCTTTGTGCCTCACTTATTCAACCTTTAATTCTTTTTTCATTCATAACAAATATGATTGGGCAGCTACCATGCATCATGCCTCCCAGCCCACAGGGAGCCCAGAGCCCAACGGGAGATGAAGCATACACACAGTGTCTTTATCACTGGAGCTCCACAGGGCTCAAGCTTGGACAAGCATCTTTTCTCACTCTGCACACTCTCCCTGTGATCCGACAGTCATGCCATGGCTTCCATCTATGACCTACGTGATGACTGTAGGTTGACCAACCAGCACAGTTTGTCCATGGCTGAGGGGTTTCAACAAGACTTGGGACATAGTGGTAAAATTAGGAAAAGTCCTAAGCAAACCGGGAGGAATTGGTCACCTAGGGCTGAGAACCCCCATATATGGATCACTTTACAAGCCCATGTGTCCATTAGGCTACTAGATATCCCCTTTTGATGTTTTAAGGTTATCTTAAATTCAGCCTGTCCAGTTTCAAACTCCCGATCTCTCCAAAACCCTTCTTCCTCCAACTTCCCTATCTCAGTGGACAGCACTCCCAGTTACCCTACTTTCTAAGCTGGAAACATGGGAGCCATCCTCAGCACTGTCTCTTTCCTCACTGCCACATTCAACCAAATCATTTACATGGTGGATATTTCTGACCATGTAACAATAACACAGCAATACATCTGCTCCCCAGGAGCTCACATTCCAGTTGAGGAAAAGAAACAATATACAAATAAATACAAAGCTATCCAACATGTCAGTGCTCTGAAGGAAGATGAAGCAGGGTCAGAGGATAGAGGCTGGCAATGGAGCAGTTCTCATACGATGGTCAGGGAGGACGTCTCTTAAGCTGACACCTTTGAGTAGAGCCTGGAATAATATATGGGAGCAGGTCATGCAAAGATTTAGGGGAAGAGTGTTCCTCAAAAAGAGAACAGCAAGTGCAAAGGCCCTGGGTATGGTGAGAGAATGACAAGGAGACCAGTGTAGCTGGACTAGAATAAGCAAAACAGACAGTGACAAGAGATATCAGAAATAACAAGGCTAGATCACGTTTGGCCTTGTGGGGCATTGTTAGAACGTCTGAGTGAAATAGGAAATTGTTGGAGAGGTTTGAAATGAACGACCTAGTCTGATTTACATTTTAACAGGATCATTCTGTGAAGTGGAGCAAAAGTAAATACAGAAAGAATAGCTAGGAAGCTACGACAACAATATAATCATGTAATACTAATAACCTGCAGACAAGAGATGCTGGGGACTTGGACTGGGGTGAAAGTGGAGGGGGTGGTAAGAAGTGATTGGATTGGAAATATTTCAAAGGTACAGCAGACAGACTGCTAATGGATTTGATGTTGGGTGCGTGAGAAGAGCGAAAGACATCTCCAACAATGTCTTAAATATATCCACCTCTTACAGTTTCCACTGCCACCACTCTGACCCAAGCCACTATCATCTCTCACTGGAACCTTTGCGACAGCAAATAGCCTCCTGGTTGGTCCATCTTCATCTCCTTACTCCTTTCTGAATCATTAAACACAGCACAATCAGTGCGACTTTTTTAAAAAGTCAGGACTGATCATTCCACATCTCTGCTCCAACCCCTTCAGTGATTTTGCACTGCGTAAGAATCCAAATCCTGAATGAGGCCTTCGAGGTTCTGTGTCATCAGCCTTCGGCCATTTCACCAGCCACATGTCACACTTCTCTTCCTTACCCTGCCTACCATCTACACTGCTTTTCTTTCATATTCCATCCAGCCTCAAGTTCTTGCATTTGTTGCCCCCTCTGCCTAGAATTTACCACCCCTTCCCAAATAGAAACACCCAAGGTCATTTGTTCACTTTAGGTGTCTTCATTTAATTATTACCCTTTCAGAGAAGCCTTTCCTGCCCCTTGCTCCTCTCCTGACTAGAATTCTGTTAGTCTCCTTTGTTACTATGATCATCAGTAATTAATTGTGGAATCAGCTATTAATGTCTGTTTTCCCCACCAGAGTGTAAACTCCATGAAATCATCAACCATGCACAGTTTACATATGGCTGTATTCCTAGCATCTAGCACAATACTTTGCCCAGGTAAGTGTTTGATTTTTTTTTTTTTTTTAGGTAAATGATTAAATACTTGAAAACTGTGGTTCATATATGAAGTCAACAGATGAATAATCTCAGTTATGCAAGGACTCATGAAGTACTTGACTCATACATTCTTCCTGAAAAATTACTCCAAGATCTACTTCAGGCAGCTGAAAAGAAAAAAAGAGTTAAAATTTTAAAATCATAAATAGTAAAGTCATGGTGTGGAAGAACTGGTAATGAGCAACTGAAAGCATGTAAGCACATAATTTATTCTAAATAATTGTGGTAAATACGGTTACAAAACAGAATGAAAGTGTCATAAATAATTCCTGAAAGAGAAGATTCTTAATTTATAAAAGGAGCAACAATTAACTGGGTAAAATTATCTTACACCAATTAAAACTGGTGGTCGTAGGTAAAATAAGGATGGGAAAAGATGTATTATCCATCTTCATTGAAGGAGGTAAATAATTACATATGCTTTCATAGTATAGGCTCAAGTATATTTTTTGACAAAAATAAAAGTAGTGACTTCTGCTCTGGCTACGACAGAATACCATATATTAGGCCAGCTCTGCCACAGATAACAATTGTAAAAACTGGATAAATGCCAAAAATAAATCTAGCCATTTGAAGGCATAAGAGAACAAGCAAAGCAGATAGACATGAGAGTATGAGATTTCAGAGAGAAGAGAAACACATTGAGGCTCCTATATTCATCATTGCTTTTTCCCTATGGGGCATTTTTAAAAAAAAAAATTTATTTATTTATTTGTTTGTTTGTTTATGGCTGCATTGTGTCTTCTTTGCTGCACAAGGGCTTTCTCTAGTTGTGGCGAGCGGGGCCTACTCTTCATTGCGGTGTGCAGGCTTCTCATTGTGGTGGCTTCTCTAGTTGTGGAGCACGGGCTCTAGGTGCATGGGCTTCAGTAGTTGTGGCTCTCAGGCCCTAGAGTGCAGCCTCAGTGCTTGTGACGCATGGGGTTAGTTGCTCCGAGGCATGTGGGAGCTTCCCAGACCAGGGTTCTAAACCATGTCCCCTGAATTAGCAGGCGGATTCTTAACCACTGTGTCACCAGGGAAGTCCCCCTGTGGGGCATTTTTAAATTCATAGTGTGGGGCAGAGATACTGATCAGAAAGTGGAAGCCTAAAGTCTATGGCAGTCTCATTGTGCTAGAAGACAAAAATTAGAGTCCAAGGCTTTCAAGGTAACCAGGATGGAGGAGCTGAGATCCCAGAAGTAAAAGGAACCCCAGAGAAGTGAGCCTAACATTCCCTTCAAAGGAATTTGCTGAATCTTAAGCTGAATTTTAAGTTGCACATACTCCTATAAAGAGACCAAAATACAACAAGGAGAAAGTGACTGCTAAGAGATGAAAATGGTAAACAGAATTTCAGCAGTTTCATAGCCCTAAAACCACAAAAATAGGAGTCCAGACCTAGCATGGAAACCTTAGGCTTTCAGCTGAAACACCTGAAAAGCTATACTTAAGACAACTCATAAATAAGCCAGACCTTGTGATGCCTGAAATCCACTCTCAAATGACTTCAATCTGTGGTTGGATGACAGTGACTTGCTCATAGCTTTTCAGAAAAAAAAAATAATGTAGGAAGATAATGCATCCAAAGCCTCTACCATTTTTATTAAAAAAAAATTGTCTAGGGCTTCCCTGGTGGCGCAGTGGTTGAGAATCTGCCTGCTAATGCAGGGGACACGGGTTTGAGCCCTGGTCTGGGAAGATCCCACATGCTGCGGAGCAACTAGGCCCATGAGCTACAACTACTGAGCCTGCACGTCTGGAGCCTGTGCTCCGCAACAAGAGAGGCCACGATAGTGAGAGGCCCGCGCACCGCAACAAAGAGTGGCCCCCCGCTTGCCGCAACTAGAGAAGGCCCTCGCACAGAAACGAAGACCCAACACAGCCAAAAATAAATAAATAAATAAATTAATTAATTAAAATATTTAAAAAAATTGTCTAATGGCAATTAGAAATTAAATTGCATTTCAGGAAAAAGAACCAAATGACTAAAAATTAAGAGAAAAAAGGCAATAGTGGCACACTTAACGATGATCTAGTTGTTTGGCATTATCTAACATGGACTTTATTTTTTATCAGATATGACTTATATGTTCAAGAATATAGGAGAAAAGGTAGAGAAATTGACTTGGAATCTATAAAAATCATTAATAGAAATTATAGAGCTGAAAAATACAGCAACTGAAATTAAGAACTCGATACATGGTTTCACAATATATTACCTATTAACTAGAAGCAAAAAAGAGGAATCATGAATTAGAATATATATTTGTAAAATATGTGGAATGAAGCACAGAGAAAAATAATGACATAGAAATGGAAATTAGTGACACAGTGCACAAGATATATGGGTAGTTTGAAAAGGTCAAGTATAAAAGAATTTGTAAGCTTCAGAAGAAGAGGAAAGAGAATTTAGAAGAAGCAATATTTGAAGTAACATTAGATAAGAATTTTCCAAAACTAAAGAAAGCTATCAACTTACGGATTCAAGAGGCTCTATGACCCACAGCTAGGACACATTTAAAACACACATGCGTGCGCACACACACAAACACACACACACACACACTGAGGCACTCAGAATAAACATGTGCACTAACTTCTCATCAGAAACAAAGCAAGCTAGAAGACAGAGAAACAACACCTTTAAGGTGCTGAAAGAGAAAGCTGTCAATCTAGAATTCTATATCCAGACAAAATATCTTTCAAAAATAAAGGTAAAATGAAAACATTTTCCAATAAGCAAAATCTAAGAGAATTCATCACCAGCAGACCTGTACTACAAGGAATATTAAAGGAAGTTCTTGAAAATGAACAATTTCCACCATCTGGAAAATCAAACCTACATGAAAGAAAAAGGAGTGCCAGAAATGGTAAATGTATAGGTAAATATAAGCCTTTTTTTAAACTTAATTCCTTTAAGAGATAATTGACTATTTAAAGCAAAACTAATTATATATTGTGGGAAAATAACATATATAGAAATAAAATGTATGATAACAACAGCACAACAGATGGGAGTAGATTGAAGGGTACTCTTGTAATGTTAGTACATTACCTGAGAAGTGATCTATTAACTCATGGAAGATTACAATAAATTAAGAAAACATACTGTAAGCCCTACTGCAACCACTAAAAAAAATTATAATAAAACAAAGAGTTATAGTTAAAAAAAAGAGAAAAGGTGGAACTTAAAAAACAATTCTCAATTAGTCCAAAATAATGGTAAAAAAGGAGAAAAAAATGGTCAAAAAATAGATGTGATAAATAGAAAAACTATAAGATAGATTTAAATGTAGTGGTATTAATAATTATATTAATATAAATGTCATTAACACCCTAATTAAAAGGTAAAGATTGGCAGATTGGATATGAAAGCAATATACAATAATATACACATTTTAAATACAAAAACAGGAAGCTTAGAGGTAAAAGATAGAAAATGGTATACCATGAAAACACTAATCACCAGAAGCTAAAGTGGCTATATTAATACCAGACAAAGCTGACATTAAGACAAAGAGTTATTACCAGAGATAAAGAGGGACATTTCATAATGATGAAAAGTGTCAGTCCATCAGGAAAGCATAACAATCCTGAATGAGTATTCATGTAATAACAGAGGTTCAAAATGCATATAACACAATCTAGTAGAACTGAAAGGAGAAATAGAAAATTCACAATGACTGTTGGAAAATTTAATATTCCTCCAACAGTCAAACTAAGTAAACAAAAACATAGGAAGAATACAAAAGATTTGAAAGGTACTATCAATCAAAGTAGCCTGATTAAGATTTATATGCCACTATACTCAACAGCTACAGAAGACATTTTTTTTTTCAAGTGTGTATGAAACAGCCAGTCACCAAGCTATACCAAATACTGGACCATGAACAAAGTCTAAGCAAATTTTTAAAAATGAACTTCTGCACAATATGTTATTAGATTACAATAAAAATGAATGATCAAACACAAATATATCTAGAAAATCCTCAAATATTTGGAAATTAAGCGACACATTTCTAAATAACACAAAAGTCAGAGAAAAATTCACAAGGAAAATTAGAAAATATTTTGAACTGAATAATAATAAAAATAAAATATAACAAAATTTGTGTATTCAACTAATCTAAGCAGTGCTTCGGGAGAAATTTTTGTTAGTTTTGTTTATTTTAGAAAATAAAAAGAATATTTAAAATCAATGATCTCAGCTTCTACCTCACGAAGGTAGAAAGAAGAAATTAAACTCAAAGTATAAAGACTAATATGATAATAATAAGAATAAAAATTAATATAATATAAAATGAATAAACAATAGAGAAAACCAATGAAACCAAACGAATAACAAAAATAAATTTAGCAATGAAGAACAAAGTTGAAAAATCCATACCATCTAATTTAAATACCTACTAGAAATCCTCAGTAATTAAGACCTGATGGTGTTTTCATAGAGAGACAAGTAAATGAACAAAACAAATTAGAGCCCAGAAAGAGACCCATGCATATGGTACTTGAATTTTTACAAAAACATGAGAGTAATTCAGTGGAAAAATGATAGTCTTTTCAACAAATGGAAAAGGAACAACTGGATAACCATGTGGTAGACAAACAATAAACAACAACCTTGACTCATTTCATGCTATACACAAAAATTAACTCAGAATGGATCACAGACCTATACATAAAGCTAAAAATATAAAACTTTTAGAATAAAACATAAAATAATCTTTGTGATCTTATGGCAGGCAAAGATGACTTAAGACAAAAAAACACAAACCATAAAAGGAAGAATGAATGAAGTGGATTCTATTAAAATTAAAAACTTCTATTCTTCAAAAAAGCCATTAAGCAAATGAGAAAGCAAGTCACAGACTGGGAGAAAATATTCATAAAACATATATCTGATGAAAGACTGGTATCCAGAATATATGAAGAAATCTTACAAGTCAATCAAAATAATATAAATAATTCAGTAATAATGAGCAAAACATTTGAATGGACACTCCAAACACACACACACAAAGATATATGAATGGCCAATAAGCACAAGAAAAGATGATCAGTAGCATTAGCCATCAGGAAAATGCAAATTAACACCATGAGATACTGCCAGACACTCACTATAATGGCTAAAATTTTAAAACCTGTGAATATCAAGTGTTGGTAAAGATGTGGAGCATTTATAACTTTCATACAGTGCTGGTAGGAGTACAGAATAGTATGATAACTTTAGAAAATATTTTTCAATTTCTTATGAAGTTATACATACACTTATATGATTCAGTAGTTCTTTTTAATATTTCCCTAAGAGAAATAAAACCGTATGTCCATAAAGAGGCTTGTACATGACAGGTCAAGTCAGCTTTATTTGAACAAAGCAGAAGGCATCATGCTCCCTGATTTCAGACTATATTACAGTAATCAAAACAGTATGGTATTGGCATAAAAACAGACACATAGATCAATGAAACAGAATAAAGAACCAAGAAATAAACCCACATATATATGGTCAACTAATTTACAACAAAAGAGCAGAGAATATACATTGGGGGAAGAACAGTCTTTTCAATAAATGGTGCTGGGAAAACTGGACAGCCACATGCAGAAGACTGAAATTTAACCACCATCTTACACCATACACAAAAATTAACTCAAAATGGATTAAAGATTTGAACATAAGACCTAAAAACATAAAACTCCTAGAAGAAAATATAGGCAGTAAGCTCCTTAACATACGTCTTGGCAATGATTTTTTTAATCTGACACCAAAAGCAAAAGCAACAAAAGGAAAAATAAATAAGTGGGACTGTATCAAACTAAAAATCTTGTTCACAGCAAAGCAAACCATCAACAAAATGAAAAGACAACCTACTGAATGGGAGAAAATATTTTCATATCCTATATCTGATAAGGGGCTAATATTCAAAATATATAAAGAACTCATACAACACAATAGCAAACAATCTGATTTTAAACATGAGCAGAAAATCTGAATAGACATATTTCCAAAGTAGACATAAAGTTGGCTAACAAGTACAGGAAAGAATGCTCAAAATATTAATCATCAGGGAAATGCATTTAAAACCATGATGAGGTATCACCTCACATCTATTAGAATGGCTATTATCAAAAAGACAAGAGATAACAAGTGTTGGTGAGGATGTGAAGAAAAGGAAACCCTTGTGCACATTTGGTGGGAATGTAAATTGGTGCAGCCACTGTGGAAAACAGTATGCAGGTTCCTTAAAAATTAAAAATAGAACTACCATATGATCCAGCAATTGTACTCCTTGGTATTTATCTGAAGAAAATGAAAACAGTAACTCAAAAAGTTATGTGCACCCCCATATTCACTGCAGCTTTATTTACAATAGCCAAGATATGGAAACAACCTAAGTATCCATCAATGGATGCATGGATGAAATAATTGCTGCATATTGTATATACAGTAGAATATTATTCAGCCTAAAAAAGAATGAAATCTTGCTATTTATGACAACATGGATGGATCTCAAGGGTATAACGTTTAGTGAAATAAGTCAGAGAAAGACAAATATCATATTTCTTATATGTAGAATCTAAACAAAAACAAAAGCAAAAAAACAAGCTTATAGATACAGAGATCAGATTGGTGGTTGCCGGAGGAGAGGTTGGGGGGGGGGGCGGAGAAACAGGTAAAGGGGCTCAGAAGATAAAAAAGAAAGAAAAATATCAGCTTTATTTATAACATCCCAAATATCTATCAACAGGTGAGCAAAAACACCCAAACTTTGGTATACTGATTAAGTGGAATACTAGAAAATATTGATTTGTACAATAGCATTGATAAATCCCAAAATTATTGTGTTGAGGTGAAGAAAATATTCATTGTGGAAAATAATCACAATGGTGGTTGCTGTAAAGTTGAGGGATTTCTTGAAAAGGAGTTTGAGGAAACCCTTTGAGTAGATGAAAATATTCAATGTATTGATTTTGGTGATAGAGACCTAGGTGTATACACATTTCATAACTCATTGAACAATATACCCCTTCCCATAAAATTGATGGATTTTGTTTTATTTTAAATTCTACCTTAATCAAACTAACTTAAAAGAAAAACAGATCAGTAATCTAAGCTCCCATCTTAGGAAGCTAGCTAGAAAAAGAAGAGCAAATTAGACCAAATTAAGAGGGAAGAAAATAATGAAGAGAAAAAAAATCAATGAAATATAAAATAAACAACAGAGAAAATGTAACCAAAAGCTGGTATTTGAAGGAAAATTAAAATAAAAAAATGGATAAACTTCTAGCTAAACTATCAAGAAAAGAGAAATCACAGTTTGTCAGTATCAAAAAAAAAAATGACAGAGTGGACATCACTACGAATCCTGCAGATATCAAAAGGATAAGGGTATATTATGAAAAATTTTATGCCAATAAATTTTACATCTTGGATAAATTAGACAAATTCCTTGAATGATGCAAATTGTCAAAACTAGCTCAAGAAAAGATAAATAGCTGTATAGTCCCATATCTGTTTAAATAACTTGAACTTGTAACTGACAACATTATTTTAAAGAAAACTCCACACTCAGTGTCTTCATTAGTAAATTTTACCATATCTTTAAGAAAGAAAGAATGCCAATTTTACCAAAACTCTCCAGAAAATCGCGAAAACACTTTTCAAGTCATTTTATAAGGCCAGGATAACCTTAATACCAAAATCAGGCAAATACACTACAAGAAAAGAAAATTACAGAACAATAATCCTCATGAACACAAAAGATACAAAAGTTGTTAATAAAATATTAGCAAATCAAATCTAGTTATGTATAAAACTGATAGTATATCATGACCAGGGGAAATTTATTCTAGGAATACAAGGTTGTGTAACTTTAAAATATTAATTGACAGACTAAAGAAGATTCATGAACAAACTAAAGAAAAAAAGTGATAACTTCAATATCTACAAAAAAAGCATTTGAAATATTCAATACACATTCATGATAAAATCTCAGGAAGCTGGAAATAGAAGGAACTTCCTCGGCTTGAGAACGTAGAACAACCAGAACTCATATATTTCTGGTAGCAGTGTAAAATGGTACAGTCTTTTTGAAAAACAGTTTGGCAGTTTCTTATAAAATTAAGCATATACATACATACCCTATGAACTAGCAATCCCTTTCCTAGGCATTTACTCAAAAGAAATGAAAACTTAGGTCTGTACAAATGCTTGTACAAGAATATTCATAGAATCTTTATTCATAGTAGTCTCAACTGGAAACAGTACAAATGTCTATCAACTGGTGAGTGCATAAATAAACTGTGGTATATTTACATGATGGAATATTATGCCAAAACAAAAAGAAACATTTCTTATTCATGCATCAATGTGGATGCATTTCACAGACATTACTCTAAGTGAAATAAGCTGATGGAAAAGAGTATATACTGTACATACTGTAATATGTAAATGAGCAAAAGGTACATGGATACATAACTCAACTCTTTTTACTATTGTAAAAGATTTAGAAAAGACTGACTTAGAACTCTCTGGAGTGATGAAAATATTTTGTATATTGATAGGGATATGAGCTTCATATTTATATGAATTTGTTAAAACTCAGTGAAGTGCATTTCAGCCTATATCATTTGTATTTCAAAAAAGAAGAGAACAAAAAACTGATATAACCAGGAATTATAACCAGTAATTCCAGACAAGGAAATTTTAAAGGCAAATATACTTGAAGTAAACATATATAATTCATAATGGCAAATGACAAATTCCCCCATGAAGATACAAAAATTCTGAATCTAAATATACTTTATATCATAGCTATAAAACTCAACATTGCCAATGATTCGGTTGGCCAAAAAGGGCGTATGGGTTTTTCCTTAATATATTAAGGAAAAACAATGGTATAATTCTTTTAATCATGTGAAAAGTATCTACTAAAATCTGCAACGGTTTGGCTAAGATTCCAGAGAAATGAATCTATGAAAAAATATCAAATTGAAATTATAGAATCAAGAACAATACAATGATTGAAATTAAGAACTCAGTAGATGAGTTTAACAGTAGGATTAGCTAGTCATCATTGTACTGGAGGAACAAGATTAGAAACTTTAGAAGAGAACTTTGAATAGTTCACCATTAAGTACTAAGGTTAAAAGGAAACATTAGTAGAGTTAAAAACAACATATATATCTTTAAAACTACCATAGGGAAAAAGTAATGAAAGAGAAGATGGTCCAAAGAAAACAGCAAGGAAGGATCAAATATAAAAAATATAATAGAACAAGAACAAATGAGCATACCAGTTATGGCAAAAAATAGAAATAATTTAAACTTTCCAATTAAAAACAGATGTTTTCCTCAGCAATATTTATACTGCAAAAATATTAGAAACATACATGTTCAACCTCAGGGAAAGGTTATATGAGTGATGTTTCAACCCTCAACAGAATATTATGCCATAATTGAAATTCATATTAACAAAAACTTTTTAATAAGTTGGGAGATGCATATGTTAACCTATTAAAAATAAGGATTCCCAATTCTTATACAGTATCATAATACCTAAATATAAATTTAATAAAAAACTAAGTAGAATAAAAATACCAAATGTAGATATATAGTTAACAGCAGTTATTTATAGGCCAGAGAGTTATATTTTGTTCTATTTATTTGTCCTTTCTATAAATATACAAGATTCCTCCAATGGGAATATGTTGATTTTGTTTATTGTTTTTTATTACATAAGCAATACATGAATATAATAGTGATGTAAAAGATACAAGTACTAATAAAATAAAAGTTCCCTTTGACATTCTCAGCTGCTCTCTTCCTATTCCCACCTTAATCCATTCTATAGGAGTAACCACTATTTTCTTTTACTTCTTTCCAGATCATTTTTCTGTATTATTTGGATACTCAGAGTCAATAAGTAATAAAAATGTAAACAACCCACTTACAACAAACTGTAAAACAGGCTCAGTGACTACATCTGTGGGATGTCATAATGGAAATTTCTGCATTGTGGAGAGCTGGAGTCCAGTGAACCCTCATCTTCTTCCCGTTTGAGTTCTATTATACAAATCTACCAAGAATTCTCTCAGAGAGAGAGTGACTGGAGTATAGGTTAGTCAAGGTTGATGAAATTAGGATTGGCCTGCATCCGGAAGTTCGGGTGGGAGGTAGACACATGGAAGCCTTCTCAGCTGGCTGTGAGCAGAATGAGGCCATTAGGAAAAACATGGTGGAGAGCAGTTTAGCTGGAGAAAAGTACGGAATAGGGAGAGAGAAGGCTACATGGAGACATCAAAATCAGGTTTCAGAAGGCCTTGGCTTGGATGGTCAGCATGTGTCCTGGTGCTTCTTCAGAAATTCTCTGGTCTTATCAAGTGAGCCACAACTGAGTCCTGACTGAGGTTTAGTTTTCTGGTTTATAAAATGGGGATATGGGTTCTTTGAAAATTATATTAGATAAAGAGTGTAAGAACACTTGGCAGTGTGAGTTGATAATCACAGTAGAAAGTTGAACAGAAGGATACACAGCTCTGGAGCCTGGGCTTGGGCTCTACGAAGCTGCCTTGACGGCTTCTCTGTTGCTATTTCTGGATACCACGCAAAGCTCAAGCCAGCTTCCTGTGACAAGAGAGATCCTAGCCCATGTTGTCATCTGCTTCTTTGGGGAGTAGCAAACTCAATTTTCTGATGTCCCAAGGTAGACATTGGCCCTGCATCCCTAGAGAACCTCACATATGGTTTGGTATGGTTTCTTTGAAAACACAATTGCTGTACACTTAATCATTTCTTTTTCAAGGAAAACATAACATTAGCTACTGTACATGGGTATGTAACTCATCTCTTTTAATTAGATGCTAATTAACAACTCACTAGCTTTAATCATATCAATCTGGTAATACTATTTATGCCCCACAGAATAATGAACTACTTTATAAGAAATAAGCATGGCACATGTTGACATAGGAATGCATCCAGCCATAATTTGCTCTGGGTAAATATCCCACCCAGACTTGGATTCTGAACAATTTACAAGGCAACGTTCACATGATACAAGGGGGAGAGTGGCAGAGACTTCCACATGGAGAGAGAAAGGAGCAAGAGGCTGAGAAATGACACAAGGAAGTTTTTCCCTAGGAAAGGGGCCACTGGTCAGTTTTGCCTGGAGGTGAATTAGAGACAACATCTGTATGAAACAGTCCAAGGAAGAGTTTTGTTACTTATGTAGCACCTGGAGAAACTGCTTTTTGGATGAGGAAGAACGTAGCAGGCATGTGGCATGATTCTGCTAAGGCTTGGCTACAAGTCCTGCTGGGACCAGCCAAGCTTGTAGGGTAGGAATGGGGACAAGGCAGGACAGAACCTACGTGGGTATAAACAAGGCAATTCTCAGGTTGCTCTCCACAACTGGAGGAGTGGTCAGCAGCCAAATATTCCACGTCCAAATAGTTATGGTGCCATCGGACATAAGTCAGACAGGCTTTAAGAGCCAACAGGGTCTAACTCATCTCTTGGGAAGGAATGGAACAAAGGTGATAAAGGGCCAAAACCCAGGTGACTGATGACACTAGAAGTCCAAGTATGCAGCAGCTTCATGGCTCTTAGAAAACAGGTCTCAGCCAGTGAGTGGAAGGATAAAGAACTCTGTCAACCCCAGGTAGAGAGGATTTGCAAGAAATATCCAGGGTAGTAACAGTGATTATTTATAGTGAGGGATAATTCTATGCTATGCAGTTTACATATACTCTTATGTAGTGCATTGTGGAACAGGTTTTCGTGCTCCCATTTAACAGATGAGGAAAATGAGACTCAGAGCAAGTAACAACCCAGTGCTATACACATATAAGTGGCAAAGCCATGGTTCAAACCCAGCACTGTGACTCACAGATCGTGTTCTTGAATATTAAACTCTACCCATTCCTCTACCCTTCTTCCACCCCCCAACCCCAAGAGCTATAGGTTATGTCAAAGATGTCACGATCTCAGCAGAGTTTAGCTGGTCAATAAGAATTGTTAATTGGGAAACTCAGGCAGAAGTCCATTTTTCATAGCCTGGGATATATTGAGAGGAATGTGATAATTTGGTGAGAACCCAGGATTCCTGCTTCAAGCCTAATCCTAGCCCCACTATCTCCACGGACTGATAATGCATTTTTGTCCAGTTCCGGATTGCTTCAGGACTTGGATGGTGGGTTGAAGAGTAAAGGCTAAAGTCCTCATCATGGCCGACTAGTCCCTCCATGATCCAGCCCTGGTCCCTTTCTAATGTCACCTCCTTCTATACTCCCTCTCAGCCACACTAGCCATTTTGCTGATCTGTTAATAAGTCAAACACACTCCTAGTCCAGGGCTTTGCACTGGCTGTTTCTTTAGCCTGGAACGCCCTCTTCCACATTCCCTCCACAAGGACAGGTATTTCTGCATGTTTTTTTTCACTGATTTACCCCAGGCACCGAGACAGTATCTGGCCCTTAGTAGATACTCAATAATAATATGTGTTGAGCGGTCTTGGTTTGCCAGTGCCCTCCTAGAAGAGCAAGTTATTCTGTTATTCTTTTACCTTTTCCTGCTAGTTTCTCTGTTCCCCTGCCAACACTTCCACCACCCTCCTCCTTAAGTTAGCCCCACATTTCTCTTCTAGTAAGTCATACAGTTGGCACAGAGAGCCTGGTATTCCAAATCCTTAGAGAAAGTAACCCTGCAGTGCTTTGTACATAATAGGTGTTCAAAAAATATTTGTTGGCAGGATGGGACGAGTATTGCAGATTCTGTAACAGAGATATGTTTCAGTGCTAAGAGAGCAAAGAAGTCAGGTAGGGATTTGAGAGGGCTCAGTGAAGAGGGGCTTTTTGAACTTGATCTTGAAGGATAAGCAAGGATTCATCACACTGACAAGGAAAAAGAGGTATTTCAGGAAACAGGAACTGCTTGCATGAACACGTTACAGAAGATGTGTCTGCCCAATCCCCTTCCATTGCATGTTTATCCTTCTTTTAATAACAGGAACGTAATTTTTCTTGGAGTGATTACCCATCCCCCTTTCTCAGTCCATTTGCCCTTTAACTCCAAGGGTGGATGTGACACCAGCCTGGCAAATCAGAGCACTGCCTGCCTCTGACTGCAGTGATTGGTTCGGGGATAGATGCTGACCTAATTTGGGCCAAGGAGAGCCAGGTCCAGGAATATTTTTCAAAAATACATTCATGGAAGGGCTTCCCTGGCGGTGCAGCAGTTGAGAATCTGCCTGCCAATGCAGGGGACACGGGTTCGAGCCCCGGTCTGGGAAGATCCCACATGCCGCGGAGCAACTGGGCCCGTGAGCCACAATTACTGAGCCTGCACGTCTGGAGCCTGTGCTCCGCAACAAGAGAGGCCACGATAGTGAGAGGCCCGCACACCGCGATGAAGAGTGGCCCCCGCTTGCCACAACTAGAGAAAGCCCTCGCACAGAAACGAAGACCCAACACAGCTATAAATAAAATAAATAAATAAACATAGAACAAAAATACATTCATGATTTCTTGTGTGGCTGAATTTGGAGTAGGAAGGATGTGAACAAGGAGTGTGGCCATCTTACCTCCAGGAGAAGAGATTACCAAGAGAGTTTGCAAATGGACTCAACCCTAAAGGAGAAGCCAATTCTGATGTCAATGCCCAACGCCAAATTTGCACCTGAGGTTTTTTTTTTTTTGGAGGGGGGCATGTTAAGGTGGAAGAGCAATGAATTCTCATATTTCTTAATCCATTCTGTGTTGAATTTTTTACTGCTTGTGACCAAAAAAGTCCTGACATATAGGAAGGAAAGGAAAAAAGAGCATAATGTGTTCAAATAGTACCAAACATTTAACTTTGAAGGACATAGAGACCATCCACCTTGATTGCAGAAGAGAAGACTGAAACGCAGAGAGGAGAAGTGGCTCCCTTGAGTTTCAGATCCAAAGAAGGACAAAGCCAGGAGGATGGAGGAGCAGAGCAGAAAAGGGGCAGATCTTAGGCAGAGGGAGGCAAGAGGTGACAGGCATTTTACTGTCCTCATTTAGCTTGTAAACAATGGGATTTGAAACCACAGAGCCAAGCTGAGTATATGTCCCTGACATCATCCACTGCTTTGTAAGAAGGTTCCGTGACCACTTGGTCAGGGCATGGCCAATAATGGCCTGGGGGCCAATGCTAGCATGACACGCAGACTGCAACTCATCAGGTTTCCCAAAGCCTTCAAACTAGCTTTGTGTAACCGAGTCGTGAAATTACAGACCTTTGCTTTATGAAACTGTTTTTTAAATTAGAAAGACCCTCACACAAATCCTGCACCAATGCTTTCAATAATATATATTTTTAAAACTGCAAATGGAGAACCAGGATAGCTCTCAGAGCTCGATGCTTTTTTCCAATAGATGGATAGACAAGTGACTTATGCAGATGTGGTATATACATTCCGCACAATTTGACCATGGTTAAAGGGTATTTATATTCTGATGCAGATAAAATTGAACGTGTCAACACTAATGCATTTTTCGAGGAGAATCACTACTTTCACCATAATTTCCATGGAAAATTTGTGTGCACACGCAGTAATAGACACATTTATAACATCAAAAGGATTCAATTTTCTTTTCAATCATACCACAGTATGAATCGCTTTTCCTATTGAATTTAACAATGAAGCACATTACCAGAGTCTAAAGGATGGGACACTTCGTCTTGCTCTTATGAAAGTACGTCAAACAATGGGTAATACATCACACAATGTCTCGGGTTAACTGAGCCTTTACACAGGCTGGCTGCTAATTTGCTTGGGCCAGCAGAATGTCACTTTTATTTAATTTTGCCAATAAGATCAGCAGGGATCCAAACTCTGTTAACTCCCAGTTATTAAAAGAGGTTTTTCTTGTTACATGCAGAGCTCATTAATTCATGTCTCTCCTAATTCAGAATTTGAGGTCTTTGGAACAGGAGGTAGGGGGTGCTTTATCTCTGCTATGAAGGAAGCAATTTCATCCAGTACGCAAGCTTCTGTGCAGACTGCTTAAGCTGCAGAAGAGACAAAGTCTTTCAAGACCTTTAGAAGAATTTGATATGTTAATTACAAATTGTTCCAAGGTAGTTACCAGAGCAGATCATCGAAAGGACTCCAGTAGGGAAAACTTTATCTTACCATCATTCATTCAGTCACTTGGTTATTCATCCAGTCATTTAATCATCCATCCATTCACCATCCCTACATCCATTCATTGACTCAGAATTTATTAAGTCCTTTCTGTTTGTCAGGGCTTGAGTTTGGAGCTTGGGCTACAAAATAAAAGACACATCCCCTGTTGAAAAGGCTTTCACGGTCTAGTGCAGGAGGCCAGCAGTTTGTGCAGGACGTTCCATTCACCCATGCTCCACCCCCACGTCCCTGCGATTCACTTTCCACTCTTCTTGACCCCACTCTGCTCTGGAAGGCTGCTGAACTTCAGTGTGCTCCCTTGTCTACCGGCTTCTGGTTTGCTTTGGTCAACTAGAAGCACCGGGAGTCAGCGCGTGCAAGGGAAATGAGATCAGGTATTTATTCCCAGCTCCCTCCAAGCAGAGACGCCGAGGGTTGGCTGAGTCCCTCCATCAGAGGTCAAGCTCCTGTCAGGTAGCCACTCCCTCCCCTCGCCCCTTCAGGCCTGGCATGGGAAGAGTACCCCATCATTACCAGCTCTGGGATCCTGCCCCAGCTCTTGTTCTCCTTAATCCCTGTCCCCATCTTTGTAAATGCTTGTGTTTTGTTAAACTCTCCTCAAATTACCCACTCCAAGTGTGTCATCTTTTTCCTAACTGATACACAGGTGAACCAAAAATCATATGCAAAGATCGTATGGGCTGCGATAAATGAGCCAGGAGGCTGGGGAGCCCAGGAGAGAAAACAGCAGAGGTTACAGAATTCGTTTCCCACGGGTCAGTCCTATTCTGGTCTGCACTCTAAATAATCAAATTAGGGACTTCCCTGATGGTACAGTGGTTAAGAATCCACCTGCCAACGCAGGGGACACGGGTTCGAGCTGTGGTCTGGGAAGATCCCACGTGCCGCAGAGCAGCTAAGCCCGTGTACCACAACTACTGAGCCTGCGTTCTAGAGCCTGCGAGCCACAACTACTGAGCCTGCGTGCCACAACTACTGAAGCCTGCGCGCCTAGAGCCCGTGCTCCACAACAAGAGAAGCCACCACAATGAGAAGCCCACGCACAGCAATGAGGAGTAGCCCCCGCTCGCCACAACTAGAGAAAGCCCATGCGCAGCAACGAAGACCCAATGCAGCCAAAAATAATTAAATAAAAGAAATAAATTTATAAATAAATAAATAAATAATCAAATTGCGTTTGCTTAAAAAATAGATCAATAATTTGGATCTTCCACAAATTTCAACTGCTCTTTCCTAGCCAGTCCAAGAAGCAGAGGTCTCTTTTGTACGAAGTTTTTCAGTTGTTAGAGGCAAAAGTGGTAACACTCAAATGGGTGTTGAGGTTTGGAACCACAGCTAAGGAGTGAATATAGATCAGGCTTTGTTCTACCTAAGGTATCTTCTATAATTACTAGCTTGCGTCAAAAACTTCATTTTTGCTGACAGGAAGGGAAAGAGTTGCCTGGGAATTTGGAGCCTGACAAAATGCCCAGGGCACGTGTGGGTTTAATGTTCTGTCTTCTCTCACAATGCCATCAATCTCTTCAGCATTTGCATGAAGAACCTCAATTGGCCTAACTGCCACATTCAAAGAACCCATGGATTTTTGTAAAGCAGCCAATTCCTGAAAATGTGTTTCAACTTCTTCAGGCTAGCATTCTGTCATTTTTATCATACAAATAATATAAATTTAAAGAAGTATTTTTCACATTAACAAGTAGTTAAAAAGCTTCATTAACAAATATTTTTAGCTTGTTGATTGTTGGAAAGTAAATCAGGTTAAAGATCTCTATGCAGATTAGTTCAACTTGATCAGATATAAAACTACTTAAGATGCTTTACAGTTGTATTGCTATAATGAGGATTAAACATACACACTAACCTGAGAAGTAAAAGGTTTGGCTTCTAGGTGCCTCTGCCCTGTGGTGGAATTTCTGAGATAATGATAAGCCATTTAAGAAGGTCATTTCAACAGCTAGAGAGGGGATTTGGTACATGATACGTTGATGTGGCTCTTCTGACACAGGGAAAAATGTAAAGTTGTCATTTGAAAACAGCCTTTCCACAAAAAGAAATAATTTTGCACAAGTCTAAAGGCGAACATAAAATATTTATCTTTTGTATCCTGATGGACCTTCACATCTAACAGGCCGTGCTTTGCTCCGCATATGTCTTGGTGTCTCGTTCATCCAGTAGACATGGCCGCAGCGCCAGGAGGCGTCAGGGTGAACTATGGAAGTAACAGAGTGCTCAGCTCCCCACCGCTGTCCCCAGCTCCATCTCAGACCACCCTGCCCTGCTCACTATGTTCCAACCACCTTGACATCTATGCCCTGTGGATGAGCTAGACACCTAGTGAATCAGGGTTTTTGCATGTGCTACTTTCTCTTTCTGGAATGTTCTCCTCATTTCTTCCTCTGGCCAACTTCTGTGTATCCTTCGAGTCATAGTGTAAAACATCACTCCCTCAGGGAATTTTCCCTAAGTAACACTCCTCCCACCCGATCGAAACTCTCACTTGGCCAAGAGCCCTATTTTACACTGCCATAGACCCCACTTTTGTTCTTCTTAGTGTTTATCACAGTTGTACTTGGAACACTGTTAGTGTGCTGTTGCATTTAATGCCCATGTCCCTCGTTTGATTGTAAGTGTTATCTGGAATTGAGTCTGTCTTGTCAACCAGCTTTAATACCTAGTGTGATGTCTGCTGCAAAACAGGTGCTCAATAAATATTTGCTGAATTACTGAACAGATTAAGGCATCTTTCTTGTTCTCTGATTCCTAGAGCTAACCTCTACCCTGTAGGTTAGAACTGGAACTCCACTCCAGATGCTCGATGGATGGTTGTAAGAACTACATCCTACCTTACATGGGAAGAGTTGTGTCTTACATGAGCCAACTCCAGGCGTTTGGAGGACACCAGGGAATCTTCACAGTCAAGGTCTGATTCTCACTGGGGAAGATCCTAAGAACCTTTCTGCAGAGGGAACCAGTCCTCTATTTCCCTCACCGAACTCCTATGTCCATTTCACTCACATGTCAATCTCCACTAAATATATGGAAGGAAGAATGAAAAAAGTGAGGATTTCAGGTTCATCTTGAGTGGAAATAAAGACTTAATGAGAAACAGAATAAAACACATCATTGGGGACTTCCCTGGTGGCGCAGTGGATAAGACTCCACGCTCCCAATGCAGGGGGCCTGGGTTCGATCCCTGGTCAGGGAACTAGTTCCCACATGCATGATGCGACTAAGAGTTCACATGCCACAACTAAGGAGCCCATGTGCTGCAACTAAGACCTGGTGCAACCAAATATATAAATACTAAAAAAAAAAAAAAAAAAAAAAAGATACACATGAAGAAAACCTCAAAGTTTAAAAAAAAAAATACATCATTGAAGTAGTAAAGTTCAACTTGCTTTTTCACCAAAGTTCTGTCTTCTAGCACATGAACTTGAAGTAACAGGGCAAAAGGGCAGTAGAAAGAAACGATAAAATAAAGAAGGTACGTGAGAGTGTGTGTGTATGTCTCCGAATGCAAGTTCATACATTTCCATCTATGCATGTGTAAAGGTCTGAGGGGAATCCATCTTGCAAATTTCACAGTTGAAGAGAGAGGACAGCTTTCCAACTTTAGTTACAAATATTCTGAAGAAGCTCAGAGGTGTCTGTGTGGATGAAGAGAAATGTTGATGGCAGAGACTGAGTTGAACAGGGGACAACAATTAAGCTGACAAATTCCTCCCACCATAGAGCTAGAACCTGGAGTTTACTAGAGGGAAACTGAGCAATCCCAGAAGGTATCCCAGAGGCAAAGCTTGAAAAGCAGGAGTGAAAATTCCCAATTTGAGTAAACTCAGAACCCTAGACTCCTAGTGATAGAGGAATGTCTGTCTTCTGTGGATTGTCTCGCTGTAGGGGAGGTGAGTGTGGAGTGGAGAAAGGTAGTGAGCTACAGGGAGAAAATAAAGAAACACATATGAATGAGAGAGTGAAAGCAGATGAAGAAAGAAACATAGAGGATCTTTAGTAACTTGTAACTGGTGTTCTTCACACTTGGAATTTGGAAAACTAAAGGAGGCCTGGGTCCACGTGGATGAAGAAAGCATGAAAGAGCAAAATGGCCATAAAGTGTACATGCATGTGGATATGTGTGTGCATCTGTGAATACGTTCATACTTATCCTGCAGGTTCATGGGCATATATACTTGTGTGTAGTGAAGATACATGCAAGTGTTGACACACAAATACGTATATATCGTTTTTTCTATATATGCACATGCACACCTGTGCTAAAGGTAATAACATCAAAGCTCAGGATATTACAGGATATCTTATACTTTAGAGGTAAAGGCTGATGACAGTGGCAATCACATGCTGTTTTCTATGTTGTGACAAGCGTTTTATGTCCATTTTCTCATTTAATCCATAAAGTCTCCTGAGGTTCAAATTAGCATCCCTGTTTTGCCGATAAATCCTCTGAGTCTCCTGGAGGTCATGTGACTCGTCCATGTCACATAGCGACTAAGTGGCAGGGTTAGGATTTGAACCTAGATCTCTCTGGCATTGCAAGTGAGGCTTATCAGGACCTGGGCACCAATTAATGTACGGCCTAGAGCCCCACCTCCTGCAGACTGCCAGAGCATGATACCATGTTTCAACATGTTTTGAGACGTCCTCACCCCGCTTCTGAAATGGTAGCAGGCTACACCATCCCTGTCCAGCCAGAACAGTGTCCACCCCTCCCTCCCCATCCAACAGAAGCTCCTGAGGGCAGGACCTCCTCTGTTTCATTCCCTACTTCCTCCCCCACCTCCAGTGTCCTGCGCAGTCCCTGGCACAGAATAAGAATTCAGTAAACATTTACTGAATAAATGGTTGAATGATTAAATAGATGGTAACACTTGCCTAAATTATATAAAGAAATCCCATCGACCATCTTTCAAGTACTCAGAACAACTAGCTAACATAAATTCCTGAGGGGACCTGCTTTAATACAAAAAGATGCGCATAATTTGTAATTAGCATATCAAGCACATTAGAAGCAGCAGCATTCCCCTCCAGTCCTTGTTTGTACTTCTTGTTAGCTTTGTAAACACTTTCTTCACAGTCAGAACAGACTTCCACCCGTTCCCCACCCAAATGAGCACAAGTTCTTACTTACCAAGGTCCTGGTGGAGGCGATTTCTCCTGGTGGACCAGGGAATGCCCTCTCCAGCTCCCCAGCGTCAAGGTTAAGCAACACTCGTGTCATCGGCTGTCCTGCCCTCGATTCAGATTAATGGGAATGACTCTAGCACCTATGCATATTGGTGAGGGTGAGGATTTCAAAGTAGGGCCTTCTGTGGTATTTCACAGGATAAAACACCTGAATGTCCTGCCATGGAGATTCCCATGCCTCCCTGCATCTGGAGAAAATAAGCTGACTGGTCCAGAGAGGCTGGCCACATGCTGGGAGCCCGGAGCCCAGTTGGCAGCTCACGTCCAGTCATGTAGAGGTGAGCTTGTGAGGCAGGCTGGGGGTCAGCCTGAACACCACTCTCTGTGGTCAGAGGGATCAGGCACCAGGTGAAAGGCAGGGTAGGGAAGAAAAAAGGATGTGGGGTGAGGGTCTCAGGACCCAGACTGTATAGCCATGGGAAAGAGTTTCAAATGCTCTGAGCATATAATCGCCCACCTATAAAATGAGACTGATGATAATATTTAATTCACACAGAAGATGAAGTGGATCGCATAACCATTAACCTCATATCTGGTCATTTCTGGCTTTCAATGTGAAAACAATCTATGGCATTAGCTGCCCCAGCTTTGCCTCCCAACACAGTTTGTAGGAATGAGTTCAAAGCACTGATTTCTATTTCTTCAAACTTGTCTTGTGGGAACATCTCAACTTCTCCTTCCCACTTAACTTCAGCCCAATGCATCCCATGCCCTGTTGCCTCTGTTTCATTGCCCTGGGTGAGGGAGGTATGGAGAGGCCAAGGCCATGGCTGTTCTCAGGCTGGGCAGATTGTGCTTCGATCCTGGTTTAGGCACTCCCTGCCTAGATGACCATGGCCATAGCGTTTCACCTCTCTAAGCCTCAGTTTCCTCATCAATGAAATGACAAGAATAATCCCCATTCGTTCATCCATCCATTCATTCCTTCTGCAAACATTTATCTTTTCTGCAAGTGTTTGCTATATGCCAAGTGTTATGCTAAGTGCCAGGCACATATCCCTGACCTGCCTCAAAGGGGCTTAGGTTCTAACAGAGGATGATAAAATATAAAAAGCATAATAAAGAAGTAATATATATATATATATTATAGATACAAAAAGTAATATATATATATATATATATATATGTGTATATATATATATATATATATATATATATATATATATATATATTACTCTGGATATATATATCTATACACATACATATGTATACTAGTGTGTGTATATATATATATATATATATATATACACACTAGTATATACGTGTGTGTGTGTGTGTGTACACAGCCATGACTACCAAGGAGGAAAAAAGAAAGCAGAAAAGGGGATATGGAGTATTGGGTGAGCTCCATAATTTGGGCCTCTCTCATTAGACGGCACATATAAATACAGACCTGAAGGAGGAAACGAGCAGGACATGAGGACATGTAGGGTAAAAATATTCCAGGCAGAGGAAACAGTAAGTGCAAAGGCCCTGAGGTAGGAGTAAGATTGGAGTGTTTGAAGCACAAGATGGAGGCCAATGTGATGGAGCAGAGTGGGGGGGGAGGGCAGAGCAGAGTACAGGAGAGTGAAATCAAGTCCCCGTAAAACCGAGTTCCCTGCTAAGTTTATGATTAACATCTCTATCCAAATCTCTATTCCCTTTTGTATCCCACTCTTTTTCCCCTCAGGATTGAGAAGATCAAAGAAAAGGGGGTCTGAAACAGAACAGGACTCTGTGGAGCTCTCCTGGGCACAAAAGCCCTTCCATGTCCCCCATTTCTTGTTTGTGAAAAATGGCTTTAGTCTCCTGGCCTTCTTTGAGTTCCAAAGAGCAGACTCAAGGAGTCACTAATTAGGGAAGTGAGGGAACACAGAAACAAAGGAAAAAGTCAAGCAAGAAAAGTAGTGATAGCTTAAACGATAGTTCATCGATAGAACAGAGTCCTAGTTCCTCTTCAAGGGATATACATGACAATCTGATGTATATCTTCAAGTTGTTCTGCAGAAATAAAGACGCCCCACCCAGGTGGAGGATAGTGACTACATGCTGACCACAAGCATGTAGACCCCAGACTGGATGGACCAGAAGTTTGATGGTTAAGTTTCCCAAAACATCACCCTGTCACCTCACTACCAATCAATCAGGAGAAAGTCTACAAGCTGCAACCTTCACCCCAAATGTTACCTTTAAAAACCCTCCCCTGAAAGCCATCAGAGAGTTCAGGTATTTTGAGCATGAGCTGCCCATTCTCCCTGCTTGGTGTTCTGCAATAAACACTACTTTCCTTCACCACAACCTGGTGTCAGATGATTGGCTTTGCTGTGCACAGGCAAGTGGACCTGAGTTTGGTTCGGTAACAAGATGAGGGCAGAGTCATACGAAGTGGGGTTATTTCACACTATTTTTATAAATATATTTTATAGATATATTTGTAATTAAATAACATGTATATGATTATGTCAAACACATAGCAGGCATTCAATTAAGAATTCTTTTTTTAGCAAAAAATAAACAAATGGGACCTAATCAAACTTAAAATCTTTCACACAGCAGAGGAAACCATCAAGAAAAACCAAAAAGACAACCTATGGAAAGGGAAAAACATTTGCAAACTATGCAACCGAAAAGGGGTTAATATTCAAAATACATAAACAGCTCATACAACTCAATATCAAAAAAACAAACAACCCAAACAATAAATGGGCAGAAAACCTAAATAGACATCCCTTCAAAGAAGACATACAGGTGTCCAACAGGCACATGAAAAGATGTTCAACATCACTAATTATTAGAGAAATGCAGATCAAAACCACAATGAGATATCACCTCATATGGGTCAGAATGGCCATCATCAAAAAGTTTACAAATAATATATGCTGGAGAGGGTGTGGAGAAAAGGGAACCTTCCTACATTGTTGGTGGGAGTGTAAATTTGTGCAGCCACTATGAAAAACAAAAACAGTATTGAGTTTCCTTAAAAAAACTAAAAATAGAGTTACCATATGATCCAGCAATCCCACTCCTGGGTATATATCCGAAAAAGAAGAAAACACTACTTTGAAAAGATACATGCACCCCACTGTTCATAGCAGCACTATTTACAATTGCCAAGACATGGAAACAACCCAAGAGCCCATCAACAGACAATTGGCTTAAGAAGATGTAGTACAGGAGGAACTTCAAGATGGTGGAAGAGTAAGAAGTGGAGATCACCTTCCTCTCCACAAATACATCAGAAATACATCTACATGTGGAACAACTCCTACAGAACACTTACTGAACGCTGGCAGAAGAACTCAGACCTCCCAAAAGGCAAGAAACTCCCCGCGTACCTGGGTAGGGCAAAAGAAAAAAGAAAAAACAGAGACAAAAGAATAGGGACGGGACCCGCACCAGTGGGAGGGAGCTGTGCAGGAGGAAAGGTTTCACACACTAGGAAGCCACTTCGCGGGCGGAGACTTCGGGTGGCGGAGGGGGGGAGCTTCGGAGCCACGGAGGAGAGCGCAGCCACAGGGGTGCGGAGGGCAAAGCGGAGAGATTCCCGCACAGAGGATCGGTGCCAGCCAGCACTCACCAGCCCGAGAGGTTTGTCTGCTCACCCGCCGGGGCAGGTGGGGGCTGGGAGCTGAGGCTTGGGCTTTGGAGGTCAGATCCCAGGGAGAGGACTGGGGTTGGCTGCGTGAACACAGCCTGAAGAGGGCTAGTGCACCACAGCTAGCCGGGAGGGAGTCCGGGAAAAGGTCTGGAGCTGCTAAAGAGGCAAGAGACTTTTTCTTGCCACTTTGTTTCGTGGTGCACGGAGGAGAGGGGATTAAGAGCGCCGCTTAAAGGAGCTCCAGAGATGGGCGCGAGCCGCGGCTATCAGCGCGGAACCCAGACGGGCATGGGACATCAAGGCTGCTGCTGCCGCCACCAAGAAGCCTGTGTACAAGCACAGGTCACTATCCACACCTCCCCTCCTGGGAGCCTGTGCAGCCCACGACTGCCAGGGTCCCGTGATCCAGGGACAACTTCCCCGGGAGAACGCACGGCGCGCCTCAGGCTGTTGTAACATCAGCCGGCCTCTGCTGCCGCAGGCTCACCCCGCACTCCATACTCCTCCCTTCCCCCGGCCTGAATGAGCCAGAGCTCCCGAATCAGCTGTTCCTTTAACCCGGTCCTGTCTGGGCGAAGAACAGACGCCCTCAGGCGACCTACATGCAGAGACGGGGCCAATCCAAAGCTGAACTCCAGGAGCTGTGTGAACAAAAATGAAAATTTCTCCCAGCAGCCTCAGGAGCAGTTGATTAAATCTCCACAATCAACTTGATGTACCCTGCATCTGTGGAATACCTGAATAGACAACGAATCATCCCAAATTGAGGCGGTGGACTTTGGGAGCAAGAATATATATATATTTTTTCCTTTTTCCCTTTTTGTGAGTGTGTATGTGTATGCTTCTGTGTGTGATTTTGTCTGTATACCTTTGCTTTTACCATTTGTCCTAGGGGTCTGTCTGTCCGTTCTTTTTGTTTTCTTTTTAGTGTAGTTTCAAGCGCTTGTTATCATTGGTGGATTTGTTTTTTGGTTTGGTTGCTCTCTAATTCCTTTCTTTCTTTTCTTTAAATTATTTTTAAAATTTTTAAAATTCTTAATAATTATTTTTTATGTTAATAACTTTTTAATTTAATTTAATTTAATTTTTTCTTTCTCTCTCTCTCTCTTTCTCTCTCCCTCTCTCCCTCCCTCCCTCCCTCCCTCCCTCTCTCTCTCTCTCTCTCTCTTTCTTTCTTCCTCCCTTTAATTCTGAGCCATGTGGATGACAGGGTCTTGGTGCTCCAGCCGGGCATCAGGCCTGTGCCTCTGAGGTGGGAGAGCCAAGTTCAGGACATTGGTCCACCAAAGACCTCCCAGCTCCACAAAATATCAAACGGCAGACATCTCCCAGAGATCTCCATCTCAACGCCAAGACCAGCTCCACTCAACAACCAGCAAGCTACAGTGCTGGACACCCTATGCCAAACAACTAGCAAGACAGGAACACAACCCCACCCATTAGCAGAGAGGCTGCCTAAAATCAAAATAAGGTCACAGACACCCCAAAACACACCACCAGACGTGGACTTGCCCACCAGGAAGAAAAGATCCAGCCTCCTCCACCAGAACACAGACACTAGTCCCCTCCACCAGGAAGCCTACACAACCCACTGAACCAACCTTAGCCACTTGGGGCAGACAACAAAAACAATGGGGACTACGAACCTGCACCCTGAGAAAAGGAGACCCCAGACACAGTAAGTTAAGCAAAATGAGAAGACAGAGAAACACAGCAGATGAAGGAGCAAGGTAAAAACCCACCAGACCTAACAAATGAAGAGGAAATAGGCAGTCTACCTGAAAAAGAATTCAGAATAATGATAGTAAAGATGATCCAAAATCTTGGAAATAGAATAGAGAAAATACAAGAAACGTTTAAAAAGGACCTAGAAGAACTAAAGAGCAAACAAACAGTGATGAACAACACAATAAATGAAATTAAAAATTCTCTAGAAGGAACCAATAGCAGAATAACTGAGGCTGAAGAACGGAGAAGTGACCTGGAAGATAAAATAGTGGAAATAACTATTGCAGAGCAGAATAAAGAAAAAAGAATGAAAAGAATTGGGGATAGTCTCAGAGACCTCTGGGACAACATTAAATGCACCAACGTTCAAATTATAGGGTTCCCAGAAGAAGAAGAGAAAAAGAAAGGGACTGAGAAAATATTTGAAGAGATTATAGTTGAAAACTTCCCTAATATGGGAAAGGAAATAGTTAATCAAGTCCAGGAAGCACAAAGAGTCCCATACAGGATAACTCCAAGGAGAAACACACCAAGACACATATTAATCAACTATCAAAAATTAAATACAAAGAAAAAATATTAAAAGCACTAAGGGAAAAACAACAAATAACATACAAGGGAATCCCCATAAGGTTAACAGCTGATCTCTCAGCAGAAACGCTGCAAACCAGAGGGAGTGGCAGGACATATGTAAAGTGATGAAAGGGAAAAACCTGCAGCCAAGATTACTGTACCCAAAAGGATCTCATTCAGATTTGATGGAGAAAATAAAACTTTTACAGGCAAGCAAAAGCTAAGGAATTCAGCACCACCAAACCAGCTTTACAACAAATGCTAAAGGAACTTCTCTAGGCAGGCAACACAAGAGAAGGAAAAACCCTACAAAAACAAACCCCAAACAATTAAGAAAATGGTAATAGGAACATATATATTGATAACTAACTTAGATGTAAATGGATTAAATGCTCCAACCAAAAGACACAGATTGGCTGAATAGATACAAAACCAAGACCCGTATATATGCTGTCTACAAGAGACCCACTTCAGACCTAGGGACACATACAGACTGAAAGTGAAGGGATGGAAAAAGATATTCCATGCAAAAGGAAATCAAAAGAAAGCTGAAGTAGCAATTCCCATATCAGACAAAATAGACTTTAAAACAAAGACTATTACAAGAGACAAAGAAGGACACTACATAATGATCAAGGGATCAATCCAAAAAGAAGATGTAACAATTGTAAATATTTATGCTTCTAACATAGGAGCACCTCAATACATAAGGCAAATGCTAACAGCCATAAAAGGGGAAATCGACAGTAACACAATCATAGTAGGGGACTTTAACACCCCACTTTCACCAATGAACCTATTATCCAAAATGAAAACAAATAAGGAAATGCAGGCTTTAAAAAATACATTAAACAAGATGGACTTAATTGATATTTATAGGACATTCCATTCAAAAACAACAGAATACACTTTCTTCTCAAGTGCTCATGCAACATTCTCCAGGAGAGATCATATCTTGGGTCACAAATCAAGCCTTGGTAAATTTAAGAAAATTGAAATCATATCATGTACCTTTTCTGACCACAACGCTATGAGACTAAATATCAATTACAGGAAAAGATCTGTAAAAAATACAAACATATGGAGGCTAAACAATACACTACTTAATAACCAAGAGATCACTGAAGAAATCAAAGAAGAAATCCAAAAATACCTAGAAGCAAATGACAATGAAAACACGACGACCCAAAACCTATGGGATGCAACAAAAGCAGTTCTAAGAGGGAAATTTATAGCAATACAATCCTACCTTAAGAAATAAGAAACATCTCAAATAAACAACCTAACCTTACACCTAAAGCAATTAGAGAAAGAAGAACAAAAAAACTCCAAAGTTAGCAGAAGGAAAGAAATCATAAAGATCAGATCAGAAATAAATGAAAAAGAAATGAAGGAAACAACAGCAAAGATCAATAAAACTAAAAGCTGGCTCTTTGAGAAGATAAACAAAGTTGATAAACCATTAGCCAGACTCATCAAGATAAAAAGGGAGAAGACTCAAATCAATAGAATTAGAAATGAAGAAGAAGAAGTAACAATTGACACTGCAGAAATACAAAGGATCATGAGAGATTACTACAAGCAACTCTTTGCCAATAAAATGGACAACCTGGAAGAAATGGACAAATTCTTAGAAAAGCACAACCTTCCAAGACTGAACCAGGAAGAAATAGAAAATACAAACAGACCAATCACAAGCAGTGAAATTGAGACTGTAATTAAAAACCTTCCAACAAACAAAACCTCAGGACCAGATGGCTTCACAGGAGAATTCTATCAAACATTTAGAGAAGAGCTAACACCTATCCTTCTCAAACTCTTCCAAAATATAGCAGAGGGAGGAACACACCCAAATTCATTCTACAAGGCCACCATCACCCTGATACCAAAATGAGACAAAGATGCCACAAAGAAAGGAAACTACAGACCAATATCACTGATGAACACAGATGCAAAAATCCTTAACAAAATACTAGCAAACAGAATCCAACAGCACATTAAAAGGATCATACACCATGATCAAGTGGGGTTTATCCCAGGAATGCAATGATTCTTCAATATATGCAAATCAATCAATGTGATATACCATATTAACAAACTGAAGGATAAAAACCATATGATCATCTCAATAGATGCAGAAAAAGCTTTTGACAAAATTCAACACCCATTTATGATAAAAACCCTCCAGAAAGTAGGCATAGAGGGAACTTACCTCAACATAATAAAGGCCATATATGACAAACCCACAGCCAACATCATCCTCAATGGTGAAAAACTGAAACCATTTCCACTAAGATCAGGAACAAGACGAGGTTGCCCACTCTCACCACTATTATTCAACATTGTTTTGGAAGTTTTAGCCACAGCAATCAGAGAAGAAAGAGAAATAAAAGGAATCCAAATCAGAAAAGAAGAAGTAAAGCTGTCACTGTTTGCAGATGACATGATACCATACATAGAGAATCCTAAAGATGCTACCAGAAAACTACTAGAGCTAATCAATGAATTTGGTAAAGTAGCAGGATACAAAATCAATGCCCAGAAGTCTCTTGCATTTCTATACACAAATGATGAAAAATCTGATAGTGAAATTAAGGAAACACTCCCATTTACCACTGCAACAAAAAGAATAAAATACCTAGGAATAAACCTACTTAAGGAGACAAAAGACCTGTATGCAGAAAACTATTAAGACACTGATGAAAGAAATTAAAGATGATACAAACAGATGGAGAGACATACTATGTTCTTGGATTGGAAGAACCTACATTGTGAAAATGACTATACTACCCAAAGCAAACTACAGATTCAGTGCAATCCCTATCAAACGACCACTGGCATTTTTCACAGAACTAGAACAAAAAATTTCACAATTTGTATGGAAACAGAAAAGACCCCGAATAGCCAAAGGAATCTTGAGAAAGCAAAACGGAGCTGGAGGAATCAGGCTCCCTGACTTCAGACTATACTACAAAGCTACAGTAATCAAGACAGTATTCTACTGGCACATAAACAGAAATATGGATAAATGGAACAGGATAGAAAGCCCAGAGATAAACCCACGCACATATGGTCACCTTATTTTTGATAAAGCAGGCAAGAATATATAATGGAGAAAAGACAGCCTCTTCAATAAGTGGTGCTGGCAAAACTGGACAGCTACATGTAAAAGAATAAAATTAGAACACTCCCTAACACCATACACAAAAATAAACTCAAAATGGATTAATGTAAGGCCATACACTATAAAACTTTTAGAAGAAAACATAGGCAGAACACTCTATGACATAAATCACAGCAAGATTCTTTTTGACCCATCTCCCAGAGAAAGGGAAATAAAAACAAAAATAAACAAATGGGACCTAATGAAACTTAAAAGCTTTTGCACAGCAAAGGAAACCATAAACAAGATGAAAAGACAACCCTCAGAATGGGAGAAAATATTTGCAAATGAAGCAACTGACAAAGGATTAATCTCCAAAATTTATAAGTAGCTCATGCAGCTCAATATCAGAAAAACAAACAACCCAATCCAAAAATGGACAGAAGACCTAAATAGACATTTCTCCAAAGAAGATATACAGATTGCCAACAAACACATGAAAGAATGCTCAACATCATTAATCATTAGAGAAATGCAAATCAAAACTACAATGAGATATTACCTCACACCAGTCAGAATGGCCTTCATCAAAAAATCTACAAACAATAAATACTGGAGAGGGTGTGGAGAAAAGGGAACCCTCTTGCACTGTTGGTGGGCATGTAAATTGATACAGCCACTATGGAGAACAGTATGGAGGTTCCTTAGAAAACTAAAAATAGAACTACCATACGACCCAGCACTCCCACTACTACTGGGCACATACCCTGAGAAAACCATAATTCAAAAAGTCATGTACCAGAATGTTCATTGCAGCTCTATTTACAATAGCCAGGACATGGAAGCACCCTAAGTGTCCATCGACAGATGAATGGATAAAGAAGATGTGGCACATATATACAATGGAATATTACTCAGCCATAAAAAGAAACGAAATTGAGTTATTTGTAGTGAGGCAGATGGACCTAGAGTCTGTCATACAGAGTGAAGTAAGTCAGAAAGAGGAAAATGAAATACCATATGCTAACACATATATATTGAATCTAAAAAAAAAAAAAAAAGTCGTGAAGAACCTAGGGTCAGGACGGGAATAAAGACGCAGACCTACTAGAGAATCAACTTGAGAACACAGGGAGGGGGAAGGGTAAGCTGGGACAAAGTGAGAGAGTGGCATGTACATATATACACTACCAAATATAAAACTGATAGCTAGTGGGAAGCAGCCGCATAGCACAGGGAGATTAGCTCGGTGCTTTGTGACCACGTAGAGGGGAGGGATAGGGAGGGTGGGAGGGAGGGAGACGCAAGAGGGAAGAGATATGTATACGTATAGCTGATTCACTTTGTTATAAAGAAGAAACTAACACACCATTGTAAAGCAATTATACTCCAATAAAGATGTTAAAAAAAAAAAAAGATGTGGTACATATATACAATGGAATATTACTCAGCCATAATAAAGAATGATACATTGCCATTTGCAGCCACATGGATGGATCTAGAGAATATCATACCAAGTGAAGTAAGTCAAACAGAGAATGACAAATATTATATGATATCACTTATGTGTGGAATCTGAAAAGTAATACAAATGAATTTATATACAAAACGGAAATAGACTCACAGACATAGAAAACAAACTTATGGTTACCAATGGGGAAGGGGGGGGGGATAAATTAGGAGTATGGGATTAACAGGTACAAGTGATTATACATAAAATAGATAAGCAACAAGTATTTACTATATAGCACAGGGAACTATATTCAATATTTTATAATAATCTATCATGGAAAATAATCTAGAAAAAAAAAAAATATATATATAACTGAATCACTTTGCTCTACACCTAAAACACAATATTGTAAATCAACTATACTTCAATTTAAAAAAGAATTTTTTTCTTCCTTCTCACGGAGAAAATGAATTTAAAAACCTTGCCAAAATTGCAATTTAGGGGCCAAAGAAGTTAACAGGAATTTCTGGGGGCCATACCTTCCTTCCCACTGGGGTATCAGCCATTTTACTTGCTTTGAGGGATGGTGACATTTCTTAACTTGCCTTCCTAGGTGGCAGCTACTTCTGCTTTGACACCTCTGGTATTTTAGTTTGCACTTCTGTGCCTGGGCCCCTTACTAGAACCACTTGGTCCCTATCTCAACAGTATTTAGCCCTCACCAGCAGCCTCCTTTTGGTCTGAGCACTGCCTTCCCTGGCAGGGGTGATATTGTGACTTATAAGAAATACATATTTGGTCTTTGTCCACAGCTCCTGGCTCACAACTCCCCAAAACCCTTGGAATTCCCTGAGTGATAAGAGCAATCTTTTGTTATGATATTTGGCTTCTTGTCCTCAGTTCCTGAAAACCCTTCTGAGCCATAAAGGTGAAATGAGTGTCTTGTTATTCCTAACAAGCCCTTTTCCACAATCACTACTGGGCTTCTGTTAATGAGGTGACTTTTGGAAAACACCTAAGGATGGGGAGAGTCGGCTATCAGGGGAACCAACCATGAATAGAGGGTGGAACTCAGTCTTGCCTCCTGATTTCTGGGAAATGGAGAGGAGCTGGAGGTTGAATCAGTCACTGATGGCCAATGATTTAATCAACAATGCCTGTGTAATGGAGCCTCCATAAAAACCCAAAAGGAGGGCACATGGAGAGCTTCCAGGTTGGGAACTAGAAAAAGTTCTCCTGCCACCAGGCTGAGCCCCAGGCTCCATGAGGACAGAAACTCCTTTGTTTGGAAGCTCACCCTATGAATCACTTTATCTGGCTGTTGATTTGTACCCTTTAACATCCTTCGTAATAATCTGTTATTCTAGTGAGTAAACAGGTTTCCTGAGTCTGTGAGCTGCTCTAGCAAATTAATCAAACCCAAAAGGGGATTATGGGAACCTGTGATTTATAGCCAGTCAGTCAGAAGTTCAGGTAACAATCTGGACTTGTGATCGGCATTTGAAGTGGGGACCGTTTTGTGGGACTGAGCTGTTAACCTGTGGAATCTGATGCTATCTCTGCATAGATAGTGTCAGAATTGAGTTGAATTATAGGATACCCAACTGGTGTCTAAGAATTGCTTGGTGGTGTAGGGGAACCCATCTTGCCCCAATGGTGGAATTGCATCTTGAGACTTTTTTTAGCACAAAAGTGGAGATTCTGCTAAGGTCATTTTGATGTGGGCTGGGCTCAAGGATGAGATAGGAACAGGTGTGCAATGATTGTATCTGTTGTACCCATGCCTTGGGAAGGGAAAATGGGGAGGAGAAGGCATGTTAAAATGTCCCTAGCATTAAAAAGCAGCAAGGCTGCCTCTAAATGACTAGACTGTAAGGTCACTGCCCTTCTGAATGTGTCTTTGACTTCTTGAGCCATCAGTATTTACAGATTCCTCATTTCTCCCATTCATCTGACAGACCAGTCTCTACTATGAGGAAGGGAATCATGACAGATGAATCATTTGGGAAAAAGTAGAGAGGGTGGAGCTAAAATGAATCTATTGCTAATTTTTGGAAGAACCTAATAACCATTATCTTATTTAATCCTCACAACAAACCTATGAGGTAGATACTAGTAATAGTCCCATTTTACAGGAAAAAAAGCAATATACGGATCAGAGAAGTTAAGTATTATGCCTGAGACCACACAGCCAGGGAGTAGTGGAGTTGGGGCTCAAAGCCATTTCTGTCTGATCCTTTAATGCTTTCATGCACTGATTTCTGCAGAAAAAAATTGAGGGGTGTTGACATAGTTCATGAGCCTTCAGGCTTCTACTCCCCAGCACTAGAATTAAGCAGCACTCTGGAGAGCTTTAGGAAATCAATAAATCAAGTACTCACTGAGAGTCACCTCTGTACTCAGAGCTAGGTTAGTGCCACAGAGAATTTAAAAGGCAAATAATTTCTCCTTCGTCTGTTGCTTATACCTAACTGAGTAGAAAAGCCTTTACCACAGGCATAGAGTGAAGAACATGGTGCTGGAGGGAATGTTGATGTTTAAGGAGCTGCAGCAAGGAAGGCCTCTGGCAAAGCTGACATAGGAGCTTGTCTCTGGCAGATGACAAATGCGCAAGTTGGATGTGGGCAAAGGCACGAATGCAATGGTCAGAATGCTATGACGGGGCAGGATGGCAGTGAGGGACCAGTGGTGCCTAGAATACAGGCTGGGTGATGGGGCACGTGGAGGATGGTAACCCCACAGGAATTAGCAGGTGTTCCAGGCCCCGTGGTTTTGAGAACTTGTAGCTGACAAGATGCCATCATCATGTCTTGTCTCATTTAATCCTCACCTCAGTCTAGCAAAGTAGTCTTGATTATCCCTACAATAAGTAAGGCAGCAAAGGCACTCAGTAATGAAATGACTTGCCTGAAGTCTCATAGACTCTAATTAAAGCAATCCCTGACGCAAACACATGTGTCCTGACTTAGATCCTCAAGCCTCACACAGCACAGTGCTGTAGGATGAGACCTTTGCAGAAGACTGGGAATGCGAGGCAGAGGAGAAGAGAGAGAGCTGTTGATCTCCTGTTATAACAAGTGAGAGGCCAAAGACCAATGAGAGTCAGGATCAAAAATGCTGTCCTGCTGAGGATTGCAGGGAAAAGAAAAAGGGAATGTTTAAAAAGAAGGCAAAGAAGGAAAAAAAGAGGAAGGATGATAAAGAGAAAGAAGAAAGAGTAGAAAAATGACAACAGAAGTGGAAGAAGATGGAGAAGAGACAGCAAGTAAAAAGGAGAAGGAGGAGGAGGAGGAGAAGAAGATGAGGGTGAGATGGGTAGTTATTCTTTTTTTTAATCTCATACTCTTTCTTTCTTTCTTTTCTTTCTTTCTTTCTTCTTTCTTTCTTTCTTTCTTTCTTTCTTTCTTTCTTTCTTTCTTTCTTTCTTTCTTTCTTTCTTTCTTTCTTTCTTTCTTTCTTTCTTTCTTTCTTTCTTTCTTTCTTTCTTTCTTTCTTTCTTTCTTTCTTTCTTTCTTTCTTTCTCCTTCCTTCCTTCCTTCCTTCCTTCCTTCCTTCCTTCCTTCCTTCCTTCCTTCCTTCCTTTTATTGGAGTATAATTGCTTTACAATATTGTGTTAGTTTCTGCTGTACAATGAAGTGAATCAGCTGTATGTATACATATAACCTCTCCCTCTTGGACCTCCCTCCCCCACCCCCCCCATCTAGGTGGTCACAGATGTGTAGTTATTCTTGCACTTGAGTGAAGCACAGGGAAACCCTTTGCCCCTGCACTGGAGGGCACAGTGAAATAGAGCATACTAGCCACTAGGTGGCACCAGTGAGCCTCTCCTCTTCCCCAGTGTTGCGTCTAGAGCACAGTGGATTTCAGTTCACCTGCTGGCAGGGCAAAGAATCATGGGTACTACTGGAGAAAGCATCACCATATTGGATGAGAGCCTGGTTATCGAAATCTGTCTACCCTGCATGCTACATGATCCCACAAGACTCCAAGGAAAGAAACCAGGCTACCCAAAGCAGTGTTCTGGCTTCCTCCTAACAATCATGTGACCTTAGGTAAATTATCTCATCTCTTAGAGCCCTGATTTCCTCATCTATAAACCTGTCTTATATGTGAAAAATCTTAGATGCAAGAAATAAAGAAGTGCATTCCAAATACTAGACATAATTCAAGGAGACTATGGGGAAAGATGAGACCAAATAGGCAGGGAACAGACCATGGGGAAAAAGCCATTTTTAAGGAGTCTATATGTTAAAGGAGATGGTGATACAGTAAAAGGTTTTAACTGGAGATGAGGAAAGAGAATATGGAATAGTCCTAGGGCCTTGAACAAAGAGAATGGGCGAAGGGTGGAGGGCTGGAAAGCATCAGGAACACACACACACACACACACAGACACACATATTTAGTTATTTAAGTACCACTGAGGCAGTAGGAAGAAAAGAGTTTAAAAAGGAAAGAATGCTCAAGAGTCAAGGACTGTAGAGTAAGGACTGAAAAGTACTGACTAGATTTGGTCCCATTCTAGGACCATTCCTACAATAAGCCTTGTCTCGCAAAGTAAAATAAGACTTGGTCCTAATATGGAGCAAAGTATGAAGTCAGCATTCATTCCATTCCCCTCCAGGTCACTGAAAGAGGAATCCCTTCCTGGGTGAAGACATTTTGACTATTTGAAGATAGTTTAAAGACTATTTGTTTGCACCTACCCATCACTTCAACAACAAAGCCCCCTCCCCAACTTCTCCCATGTCTGATATTTGGGGGCTGAAGTCTGACTGACTGCACATTAGACCTTTGGATTAAAATATAAATAAACATTTTTTTGCATTTTAAAAATAAAAATATTTTTAACTCCTAATAGCCTTCACTCAATATATTAAAACCAACAGGTGTATTTATCACTGTATTGTGAAACAGTTACCTAAATAAAAGATGCTTTCTACTGAGAAAAAGAAGAATTCCTTCCTCAGATGATATCTTTGTTCAGTTGAAGGTTCTCTTCTGCTGACTCTAATCTACTTCACTTTGGATTCCTGTGAAATCTTCTCAGCCTTTCAACATTTTCTGTCAGAGTCTCCAAGCTCTTTCCTGAGCCCCGTGTTCTTTCAAGGGGACCCCCATATGGCTGGAGACTGAGTTCTGAGTTAGAGGGAAGGGTGGCTTTATTCTGAGGTGGGCCAGCTTCTGGCCTGGGATGAGGCTGAGGAAGGCTGAGGAGACCCAGGAGCGTGGAAGCTCAGAACAGCTTCCTGCATAGCCAGCAAGCGTATGGACACCCCAACAAGTGGCTGGATGTACTCTGCTTGGGAAAGTTGGCCTGTCTCCTAAGGGCTTAGGCCAGTCCTATCATGACTGGGAAGATCACCTATCTACCTCGCATCAGAAGGTTTCATGACATGATGTGATGGAAAGGGTATGGAACCAGGACTCAAGACTCCCTGGGTTTCAATTCCTTCTTTGTCTCCGATTTTGTGCTGATTTTGGGCAAAGCCTCCTTCTCGGAAGGCAATGGTCTCTTTATGTTTAAAATGAGGGATTAGGGCTAATTCAGATGATTTTTACTTTTTTTATCACCAAGGACCTCTTATTCTCACCAGTCCCACTAAATCTTGTTTCAAATTTTTTGTTTGCAAATAAAGTGCACCAATTATGTAGTAATTTATTTTCAGTTTTATAAATCAAAGATAGCTAAAACTGGGTTCATTAATTGGGATATTGGGATGATATTCTCCTGTGATTCAACATATGGGAAGTCTACGATGACCCAGCAGTCAGTCAGAGCTTTTGATTGGTATGAGATAACCAGGGTGGCCACATTCATCAGATGTCTTTCCAGTTCAAAGTCAAGACTCTCCACAATGACTATTTATTGATTGAATGGGTGATAAGATCAGTGAATGAATGAATGAGCAAAGGAACAAATGAAGTAATAGCTTATGGATTTGAAACCAGCACATGACCTAGAGGTCCCATCTCTATCTCTGTGTTCCTGTCTGGATGGGCTCAGAGAGGCTATGCTGGAACCAAGAGCCCATGGCAGTGTGGCCCCATGGGGTAGATTTTTTGCTTCTGGGATGTTGTCCCAAACCCCAAAATAGTCTGGTCCTTGACTCTACTTCTTAGCCCCGGGATCATGGTCCTCAAAACGCTGTGCTTTCACTTGCTCCCCAATTTCTCTGAAGGAGAGCTGCTAGAGCCCCTCTTCCTCTCTCTGCATCTCTCTCCCCCATCTCTTGCCCTTCACCCCTCCTGTGAATATTTTGCAAGTCCAAGCATGATGGGCTCCTTTGAAGAATGGCTCTGTGGCTGCAGTTGTGTCCCAAGTGATGCCAACTCATTATTCTCCCTCACATTATTAGTGCTTGGGCTCAGGTTGATGTATTTCTGATTAATGAGGCATTTGTTCTGCACCACAAAACAACTGAAGAATACCCTTCTCATTCCAATGAGTTGTGTCACAAAGTTAATTATGAGATGACCTTCCCTGGTTCCAAGCAGAGGAGACCAGGTGTCCAAGCTTCACCTGACAATTGTCTTCCTGAAATCTTGGCCTAAGGAAACAAAGACTCAGAGGTACATGCAAGGGGATGTCTGAGACCCAAGTCTGACATTCAGAACCACAGATCTCACTGCCGCATGTTCTCTGCCCTGGAATCAGAATCCAGTGTCCCTTTCCTCTCTGTCCCTTCACTTCCCTATCATCCCTTCCCACGTCAGGAAGCATGCTAAAGGAGAAGGCTTATCTTCTGACAGATCTAGATTCAAACTTGTGTGACCTTGGCCATGTCACTTAAGGTCTCTGAGTTTCTACCTTGGTAAAAAGGGGGAGACAATACCCACCCCATAAGCCTTGTTGTTAGGGATTTTGGAGATAATGCAGGCAGTGAGGAGGGAAGAACCTGGCACAAAACAGAATGCAGTCAGTAGTAGTTCCCTTCTCCTGCCTTTCCTTCTTCTCTTTGGACCTGGCTGAGAGCTCCCACGTCAGGGAAACTTCTTCAGTTTCTCTGTTCTGCGCCAAGAAGCCAGGAGACATCAGTCTGTGCAGATTGCAAAAGTAGGTCTGGGTAAGAGCTGGAAGACATCCATGAGGTCCTATCTAAGGAGCTGCAGCACCAAGGGGATATCTAGGAAGTGCCTGCCCTCTGAGGGCCTCTTGAGTGTTCACAGAAAGGAGGCTCCATTCTCCCCTTTAGAGTGTCCCCTGAGCCAAAGATCAGTAAGCTCCATGTTATTGGCACATCTGAGCTCAGGAGGAAGGTAGGAGAGTACTTTTGGGGGTTGGATTCTGGGGCTGGAGGATCAGCCTAGCACAGAAGACCCGATGTTTTATTCATTGGGACTACTCCTCAGTGAGGAACTCTCTAGAAACCATCCCTTTCATAACATGGGTTCAAGGAAATCAATGTTGGTTAATCTTCTAAGCATCAGGCAATGGGCCATAGACCCCACATACTTCATCCTTACAGGCACCTGGTGTCCTGTCTTGTAAGAACAATTTTCCTCATTTTGCAGACATGGTGTTAGAGTACCAAAGAAGTTAAGTAATTTTCCCAGGTCACACAGCAGTCAAATCAGGATTTGAACTCTACAACTGCTCTTAGAACCCTCTGAGCTACATATTTCTCAGAGACCCCATCACCTCATTCCTAATGACACCGTAACTCCCGTGAGTCCTGATTCACCAATGTCAAAGAGTTCTCTGCTTCCCCTTTGCTTTTCTATTATGCAGAAATACTGGGAGCTGCATGAAAAATTGTAGCTATTGAACAACATGGCCGGAAGCCTCAGAGAACCTGTGGTTGTTGAGGTAAATCATAGGTGTAGACAAAGTGCAAAGCATTTGAATGCCCATGTTGAGATAAGGGAGACTGGGAATTGGGAGAAGCTAAGAGGCCAAACCTGAAGGATTGGGGGTGAGAATGGGGTATTCCCACAGTTGTTCAAGTTCAGAGAATGGCAATTCTCAGTGAGTTGGGGTTCAGGCTCTAGGGAAGACAGAATCTCTGCTCTCCCTCTTACCAGCTGTGTAGTCTAGATAAATTATTTAACTTCTTTAAGCATCAGCTTCTTCATTTGTGAAATAGAGGTGACTCTGATTTCTATCTAATCATAAGGATCCAAAGACATCATGTCTTGAAGTGCCTAGCACAGAACCTGGTACACAGGAAGTATCCAATACATTGGCTGAGATTATGATTTCCAAGAAGCTGGTTGTGGCCGAACAGCACCAGTTAGGCATGGGAATATCTGCATGCTTGAGTTGGGGTAGAATGAACTCAGGCACATGTCAACACAACTTCTGATATGAAGGGGGTTGGGGGTGGGAATAGGTCTTTCCAGCACAGAATCCAGTCCTCTGGAACACTGATTCCTTTAGCAACCTGGTGGCCATGACTGGGGGAGTTTGCTAGCCCTGCCCTATACCCTTCCTCCGCCCTAGTTCCATTTTTCCCTATAATGTTTGGGCTCACCCTGACACTAGTGCTGTGAACATTCTGCTCAAGCAGAACATCTGAGCACTCGATGTAGTGACAGACTGTGGTCAGTGGGCCTCAGTGGAGTGGCTGGAAGGGAGGACAGATGTTGGCGATGCTGATGGATGCAGCCTGCTGCCTTCCTTACCTCCAGGCCCATTCACTCGGGATGCATAGTGCGTCACAAATAGATTTCTCATGTCCTCTCTTCAAACTTCCTCCAACCGCCCAGCTTCCGGGGGAGGCAGGGATTTGTTGAGGCACATCCATCAAACCAGTGGAATCACTTCTGTTCATTTCTGATTGGACTCATAAATTTGTTCTGCCACAGTCGTCTCGTTCAGAGAGTTGACAAGCTCTTCCTGAATTCATGAATTTGGGAGGAAATGAACCAAAGGGACTGAGGAGCCCAATTTTGAACTGAACTGTGGTATGTTTATCTCCAACTTGCAATAACAATTTCAGGAGAAGGATTACAGAGCTGTGAAAAGGACCAGTACATTGTTGAATTGGAACATCTGCACCAGGCATTAACCATTTCAAATACCTTACGCAAAAACAAGCAAACATAGTACCAGAAACTGATACCTATTTTTCCAATCTATTCACATGTCCATCTATTTACCAAGTAAACTAATGAATTTCATTCATCCATCTAGCAAATATTTATTGTGATCTGTTATATATTAGATGCTGTTCTAGATGCTTGGAGTGCCTGAGTAAAAAATACAGACCAAAGTTTCTTCCTTTCAATTGGATTGGAATGTAAGTGGAACTAACAACTGTGACTAGGGAAAGGAAAAGAGTGTATGTGTGTGTATGTGTCTGTCTGTCTGCCTGTCTGTCTGTGCAGCTGTCTGTCTGATTTCTCAGATGTCCTCACTAATTTCTTATCCTTCCCAGAAATTACTACCACTCCAGATCCTTTCTTATGTGGCATACTGGACTCTTCAGTACCTGGTGGGGGAAGCTAAGGGGTGGTGAAAAGTCCAGAGATTTTTGGAAGTATAGACATGAGTGTGAATCCTAGTTCTATCATCTACTAACATTGTGGCTAGAAGCAAGTCACTTGTTTCCAAGTCTCAATTTCTTCATCTGTAAAATGGGGGCGATAGTGACTACTGAACAGTAGAGTTGTCAAAACTAAATGATGCAACATATTTCATGCAGCCAACCCACCACAGGCACACATTAGGAATTGACAAGCTCCTTCCTAACCTTAGCTATTAAAAAAAAAAAATCTTTCATGTTATTTCTTAACTGGGTAATAATTCATCTTTCTGTATTTACCTGTCTGATGAGGAAAGACCACTAAAGAGGAAATCCTGATTTCATATTTCTTGAATATCTACTTAGTTATTTCTGCTAAAATATAAATACTGGCTCAGTATCAGCCAGTCTTCCCAAAATATTTTCATAAAGTCAGAATTTCAGCGATTAACTGGTAATGTTAACATCTGACCAATAATTAAAATGGTTCATTTCTCTGTACATTTTAGTTCTTAGCCAATTACTTTGATTAGCATTAAATTTAATAATATGAACATCACACATTTATATGCTACTTTATGATTTTTTTAAATATATTCACATATCTTTGGATCTTCACAACTACCCTGGGAATTAATCAAGGCAGATATAATTATTCTAGTGCTACAGATGAAAACACTGAAATCTACAGAGGTGAAATAATGTGCCCAAGTTCCATGGAGTTAGAGACAAAGCTTAGACCAGAACCCAGACTAGCCTAGGACCATTGTTAATACCAGCTACTGTCCGCTAGAGATCTAGACCGGAGAATGAAGAGAGACCCTATATTTTGGACGGGCTTCCAATTTTACCGAGAGTGCTAAGAGCCTGCAGGCCATCAGAGCCCATGTGTTTACTTTCTGAGAAGGAAAGGAATGATTATGTGTGTGCACCATAGCAATACATAAGATCTAACCATAGAGAATTAGAAGACACAAAAAGTATAAGAACTATAAGGAAATATAAGGAAGCAGCATTAACTCTTAGGAAAGCTGTCTAAACTGAAAGAGTTTTCTGTATAATGAGGTCACCAGTGGTGAAACACCAAGTCAGGCTGGAAACTGGGCTGCCAAGGGGCAAGTGCCTCTTACCCGTGACTGCTGTTGAGTGGAACCAGTGAGCAGCGGGGTAGCCTCTAACAGGGAAATTCTGATGGTCTGATAAGGAGATTTAATAATCCACAGGATTACCCAAGAAGTAGAATCAAGTAGATATTTCAGAGCTTGTTCACTAAATCCAAAGGCATCAGTCCAAAAAGTGGGCTAAACCTTTAAGCCAACAAAGTATGAGTAACTTGGGAAATGGCTGAATGGGGAACATCTCTAAGCAAATAACAGGTCACTCCCATGAGCAGACTGTTTGCATTTTAAAGGCTGAAAGATGCAGACCTCAGTAGAACAGACATGAATCCTTCGCTGCTTTCTTCAAAAGAATCGTCTTAAGAGCCAATGAAATAATAGGTGTAAAATAACTAAGTATATTGTGTATTATGTAGTCTAATATATTAGTATACATTAAGTATATTAGTTATGGGATTCAAGGAGCACTAGTAAGATGTTTCTTTATTGTCACAATGGACAGAAAAGAGATGGATGATACAAATTCAAGTGAAAGTGAGAGATCATTTATTGAACAGATTTTTAATACACTATCTCATTCAAGCTTCAGTACAACCCTATGATAGGTCCCATTTCTATTCCCATTTTACAGATATTGAAATTTGGAGAGATTGAGACAAACAACTACTAAGAGGTAAAGCAAGCTTCTACCCAAGTCTCCTCCTGGCTTTTGAAGGTTTATGGTCCTTCTTCCCCTGTGGTTAAGCTTAGTCCATCTCAAGAGAGCTGTCTGCGAGCTGAAAGTGGATATGCATGGGAGGGTCAGATTCCCCTGAAGGTCCATTCGGTACAGTGAGTAGAGGGCTGGAGACTCAGATACCAATATGGGCAATTTCCTAAAACTGGGACAGAAACTGAGCATCCTGGATGAATATAGGCCCAGGGATGAGTTCCAAGAGTGAAGGCTAGTGACTCCAAAAGGAGCACACAGATGGAAGTCAACTCAGGTGTTGAGAATCACGGTACCATACTACCAAGGCAGCTTTCAGCTGATGCTTTTGATTCCCTGTTTAATTGCCAGCCCCATTTCTCAACTTGGACTTTAAAGGCTGTGTGGTTCCTGACAAGAATCTGGGCAAAACCTGGACGTGGCAGCAGAATGGGGCTGCAGAATGAGCCTGACCACCTCATCCGTCTTTGGGAGTATCTTACTGAAAGCATATTGAGGAGCTCAGAAAACTGCCGAAGAATCATGCTCAGCAAATTCTCCATCATGACGCCTGCTTCTTTGCATTCTTCACTCCAGGTTCAAAGTCAAGGATTGTGAGACTGGCTGAGCCCAGGTTCTGAGCTAGGATTTGGTCATGTGACTGGGCTCAGCCAATCAGACTTGCAAAGGGCTTCCTCAGACCCAGGTGTAAAAGCAGAGAGCAACTCTGCTTAAAGAGAATGGTGTCCAGGATTCGTTTTGGGAGCTTCTTTCGGGGAAGCTGAACTCTTCTGTAATTATAACACAGGCTGGGATCCTGGTCTCTGGACTTCTCAGACAGGATGATGGCTCAGCCCAGAAGGCAGCAACTCAATTCTCCTTTTTTAGAATCACCTTCATGTCTCTCTAACCATTTGGCTCATTGTCTAGGGCCTTTATTTTAAACAAACTCATGTTCTTCAGTAAAGCAATGTCCCTTTATCTTTTGTTGCACTTTCTACCACACTGGGCTGTCTTGAGCAAGTTTCAGATGGTGAGGGTATCATACAGGGAGGGCGGGGGGTTGAGCCTCATTTTCTGATCAAAGATAATCCAGGAACTATAGTTTTTACCTGACATAGAACCTTGGCATAATGAAAAGAACACTGACTCTGCTATTTACTAGCTTTGTGACTTTGAACATGTTCTTTATCTTGCTGAGTCTCAATTTTCTAAATGAAAATAATACTGCCTATCACATAGGGTTATCAAGAAGATTAAACGAGATTAAATTGGCTGTTTTTCTGGCAGAAAACAAAGTATAGCCTCTGGAAGACCCTATTCCACCCCCCAAGATTATCATGGAATTCTATTTCCCCTTTCTCTGGCAAAGAACCAAGAGGGTTAATGGTTCATGAACTCCCTACATTTTGGTGACAAGTCTCCACAAATCACCAAAAATGTGAGCACTAAAACCAGACTCTATAGCTTCAAATCCTGGCTGGGCCACTTATTACCCATGTAGCCTTGAGTAAATTACTTAAGCTCTTTGTGCCTGTTTCCTCCTTTTAAAATGGCAATAATGAAAGTATCTTTGTGTTAGGGATGTTGTGAAAATTAAACAAATTAATGTATAGAAAGCACTTAGGCCAGCCTGACATATAGTAAGCATTCAAGAAATATTAGCTAATATTTACTCAGTGAACATTCATTGAAAGGCTACTATGCCCAGGCACTGTGTTAGGCTTTGGGGTAGCAAAGATGAATTAGACACAGGCTGGCCCTTGAGGAGTTCACAGTCCCAAGGAGCAGAGCTACGGAGTCTACCTTTCCTAGAGTTCCCAAATTTCCCTTTGCATACCTTCTCATGACTGAGTTTTCTCTCACTTCCGTACTTCTCTGGGGGATGCTCTGCTTTCCCCATCCCCAAATTCTATCTGCAAACATCTCCCAGCCAGACTCTTCAGGACCAAGTCTTTTACTTCTGCTCTTTCTTTTGGATACCGGGCACTGAGTTCCTCCATGCTATGTCCTTAATGATCTTGCAGGGTTTTAATCACCAAGGACTTACCCCACAAGAAAAAGAAAAAAAAAAATACCCACAAGTATTAATCATACTAGTCTAGTGTTTAGCTCTCTAATATTAAATTGCTTAATTTCCCAAACTTATATTTACTTTTGATTAAATTCTTTAAGTTCAAATCTATGCAAAATACATTCCAAGAATTTTTCATCTTTTTATGTTAATCAGTAGTTAAATGAACAAAATTGTTTGCAATCAAATAATCAACACATCCCCCCAAAAGTGTCATTTAATGGTTCTCTAGTGTTTATTTCAAAGACCACGTAACAAGTGTGTGTTTTTGTTTTGTTTTTTTTTATAAATTTATTATTTATGGCTGTGTTGGGTCTTCGTTTCTGTGCTAGGGCTTTCTCTAGTTGTGGCAAGCGGAGGCCACTCTTCATCGTGGTGGGCGGGCCTCTCACTATCGCGGCCTCTCTTGTTGCGGAGCACAGGCTCCAGACGCGCAGGCTCAGTAGTTGTGGCTCACGGGCCCAGCTGCTCCACAGCATGTGGGATCTTCCCAGACCAGGGCTCGAACCCATGTCCCCTGCATTGGCAGGCAGACTCTCAACCACTGCGCCACCAGGGAAGCCCAACAAGTGTGTTTTAAACGTATAGGACTTCAAGCTTTTCTCACAGAAAAGTTTTTACAAGCAAGTGAGTTCCAAAAGCAGCTATCACTTTTCCATCCTCAGAAGCTGATGATTATCTGGCCTGTGGAACCCTTTGCATCATATTTTACTCTGGGGCTTAGGTAGTGATCGGCATTCACTCTGTGTGTTAAGTGTCATTCTCCACTCTGATGAGACTTTAGCTCCCAAGGGAAAGTCATAGCATAGGTCTCTTAATCTAAGTGGACTGGGATACTGGCTGGGTAAAAGGAGATGATCTGGTCTTTGAGCTCTTCTCTTTGCTGAGGGTAATTCTTTGATGTGGAGCTTGGACAGCTGCCCACCTAGCCAGACGTCAGGAGGGCCATGTGTGTATTGAAAATGGGAGTCAGGTTGTGGAGCACAGTGACCAGAGGCTCATCCACAACCAAAGAACTGGGAGTGGGTGAAGACTGGGCACAGAGCAAGAAAGGGCTGATAGGAGATTAAGTCCGTTTTCCTAGGGAAATGCTACTGGGCTGGAAAAAGTACAATAGAGAACTGAAGGGAACGGAAGGAGAAGAGGAAATTGGAGCAAGAGGTGGAATGGAGGCAAAAGGAAAAAAAAAATTAGTGGAGAGAAAGATTGGGAAAGAAAGAGAGGAGAGGGAAAAAAAGAGAAAGAGAGAAGGGTAGTTAATGGTAAGTTTAGATGGAAAAGAGAATCTAGACAGAAGAAGGGAGAATCTAGGAGCAAGAGAGAGGAATAGAACCCAGGCGGAATACCAAGGCAGGAAATTCAGGACTCCAACGTTCTTGAACAAGGTTTTCCACCAACGTACTCTGTAACATCCCTCACTCCACCCCCTACCTCTGGCCTCTTTGGTAAAATGGTGCTAAGTTACCCACCTCGTGGGCTTGGAGCAAATTAAATGTGAACCTAAAGCATCAAATACAGTACCTACCAGGACTGATGGTCTATAAATTAAATCCCTATTTTGCCACTTAACCTCAATTTCCCAAATAAATCCTTTGTTCTGTAGTAGTCAAAAGTAAAGTTAGAAGAATGAGAAGCAGGGATGGGAATTTAGATGAACGAAATACCATCTTTGCCCTCTGAGAACTCAAAGTCAAAAAGAGAACAAACAGCCACATGCTATGGTGTATTGAGTTCTAATACAGAAGTCTACCAGGTGCTGTGGGGTACCGAGAAGGGAGATTTGGCCACCTGCAGAGGTCATGGAGAGTCCCCAGGGGACGTGACATTTGAACTGAGGTACGGAGAAAAAGAATTTTTCCAAATGGAGAAGGGGAGGGAGGGGCTTTTCACCCACAGCAAATGGCATGAGCACAGTGGAGACAGAAACAAGCCAGGTGTGTGCAGTGAGACAGAAGTTAGATGGAAGGAGGGTGGTGGCAGGGGTATCAGATGGAATCAGATCTTAAAGGATTTTAAACAGAAGAGTGATGCACTTGGACTTAGAAGTGATCCTGGAGCTCTGTGGATTAGAGGCAGCTGCACCTGGATGGAGAGAGACTGGCTATTCCATTCTTCCAGAGAGACTTGATAATGGCCTGAGAAAAGGCAGTCACAATGGGACTGGAGAAGATATAAAAGATCTAAGTGAGGTAAAATCAGCAGGTATCTTCACAAAACCCCCTTGGAGGGGAACAGTAGACCCTTATGAGTCCCTGAGAAGCTTCTGAATTATGGGTGGTCATTTGCCCCAACCTTTTAATCACCACTACTCCCTCCAGATGATTCTTCCTTTCTTGAGATAAGCCCCCAAATGAGTGTTTTATTTATCAACATTTGGTTAATACTGTATTTATTAAACCATTTAAAGAAGTCACTGTATATCTTAGTTGTTTGTTTTTAGGTATGTTGCATAATTCATTAGTAGCAAGTGCTTGGAGGATGAAGCTGTTACAGATGCAAGAGAAATATGATAGGATAAAGAATCAGATACTTCTTGCAACTAGAAGTTTCTATCAGACCTCCTAGACTGGGCCTCTGAAGCCAGACATGTCCGTAGAATATACCTTCACAGACCTCCCCAACAATCTGTTTCCATTATACACATACAGATGAACTTTTAGATATGTTTTAAGGCTAGTTTCTGGTGATATCTAACACAATCTGAGTTACTCAGTGTGCTCATTCAGTCATCACTGGGGATGCTCAGTGAGATGAGATGAGTCAAAGGGACATGATGTTTGTCTGACAATTTCATTCATACGGAAGAAACAGAAATGCAGCTTCGTTATGTGTAGTCTTCAAAGAAGGAACAACAACCAGTTGGTAGAAGTCCCCTGGGGACAGATTTCAGCTCACCCTCAGACTAACTGGGGAATAGGGAAACTGTCAAGCAGGAAATGGATGGTGCCAGCCTGCAGAATAGGCTGCACTTTTATTGAGCACCTACTGCATTCCAGGTACTGTGCTAGGACCTTCATAGCCACTTTCTCTTTGAAATCTCACACCTCCTCCATGCGTTAGAGAAGTTATCCACACTTCAGAGATGAGGCATCCAATGTTCACAGGGGTTAAATGACTTGTCCTTGGTCACACAGCAGGTAAATGATATTTCTAGGATCCATGTCCAGCCCCAGACGCCAGACTGAGGCTATCTCCTCCCACAATAGATGCTTCCCTGCTGAGTGTGTAGGTGACCAGTCCCTGGAACTATGCAATCAGAGGCAGAGTGACCAAGTGCCCAAGAAGCCACAGAAGTGTTCAATTTTGGACAGGACATCAGCCCTGATGAACCCACACCTTCCTCCTAACTCTGAGTATCTGATTCTCAAACAGCAAAATAAAACTGAAATGAATACCCTGCAGAGACCTCAAATGCAAGGAATGGCAACAATAACTAGAGTAAAGGGAAGTTATCTGCAACATAAATGATTTTTTCCCTAAGGAAAAAAAAGGGGGGAGAAGAGAGTGCAAAAACGACAAGACTAAGCAAACACGTATTTTATAAAACATTTTTCATCACCAAAAGTTCTGTTTAAGGTATTCTTCTTGCATGTTTTCATGCTGAAACCTATTTGCAAATTATTTTCTCACTTTTTTTTCCACATGAAATGTACCCTCGATTATTTGACAGGAAATTATATGGTTCTAATAATTTATTTAAAACCAAATCCATGTCTCACATTCATTCTGTGTTGTGAAATCAAGTAGATGCAGAAGGGGAATTTTCTTTTTCTCTGAACTTTCTGACCATCTCTATTGTGGAAGAGAGAGTAATAGCAGGTATTGAGGGTGCCAATTATGTGGCGATGTACAAACCTGCTGGAGAGAAATCTATGATATTTTAATGCTAGTCAAATGGAACGATGAAGTTTAAATTAGCTTGAAGCTACTAAAAATTCTAACTATGGCTCTGCCTTCATTGTATGGGAGGGTGAAAAATAGCTTTACAGAAAAATATATGTCCATCTTCTCTGCGGATGGGCTGCCTGATGCCTCTTTCTTCTGCTGATGTGCAAAGCTGCATTTTTGTTTGTTTGTTCATTGCTCCATGTTCCTTTCCATTTCTCCTTTTACTTCTTTTTCTCTCCCACTGACCACCTTCCCTCCCTTCTTTCAATTATCATATCCTCTACTTCCTTCTATATTAATTCATCTGTCAGTTTCACAAGCTCATAGAATCAGAGAATGCTAGAACTCAGAGAGTTCTGGTTAAAAGGAGAGGGGGGTTTGGAAAAAAATCAAATCCAACCGCCTCATGGTAAAGATGGGTGGGTGGGAGGGGAGGCCAGTTGAGGGCTAGGGTGAGGATGCAGCCTGTTGAAGGCCACCAAACAATCTTGTAAGGGAGTTAGTCAGATCAGGGAGTGGGTCAGAGAGGGAGTTTGGATGAGAATAGGAAGCCAGAATTTTCACCTTCATAGACTCTATTCATTATCAAGAAAATCCAGGTGCAATAATCACATTTCCAAAAGACTTTTTTCTTAAAAAAAAAAATGTAGGAGGGCACATCCAAACTTCATGCAGCCCTGTCAGAAGTGAGGTAGGTGGGAACATCTCTAGTATATGGTCGATGAAACAGGGTGGGGTGTAGTGCATACTTTGTGTGGGCCAGGCACTTCCACATGTTATTTAATCCATAGTCTGCCCTGCCATTAAGTATTTATAACACTGTTCTATAGCCTGAGGTTCAGAAAAATTAACTGGTACACAGCTGGAGAGTGAGGTGAAATCAAGCCTTGTCGAAAGCCTGTGTCCGCCGTGAGGTGTTGCAGCATGCCCGTGGAGGAGTTGGGGCTGGAGATTCGTCTTCTAGCCCAGAAACCTTTTCAGAGCTTCTCAGGAAATAAGTCCTGGGACCTCAACAATTAGCGCTGAGTCACTATTGATACTGATGCTCATGACCAACAGGACAGAGCCGAGGGGCAAGGGCAGAAGAGTCAAGCTGAACTTGGGGAATTATGTATTGTTCACTTGGAAATACTGGCTGCATTAAAGAGAAAGCACAAGAATTAGTGTTTAAATAGTTAGTTTTGTTTTTTGTTCTGGATGGTGGGGTTGTAGATGATTTCCTCTTCTTTTTTTTTTTTCATAGAAAATAGCAGCATTTTTCACAAAAATCAAGCAGTATAGAAAAGTTCAAAGAGAATGGTGAAAATCATCCAGAATGCCACCATCGAGCGGTAATCATGAATAATGGTTGAGTGTCTATCTCTCCAGACATTTTTTTCTTGACCAGGAAACATACTCTTGTTTTCTTCTTTATATTTTTCTATACATTGCAAACTTTTCATACATTCGATGTATTTATTTTATAATATGTTAAGAAACTTTAATTAGAAAAGTCATTTGAGGCTAGATGATAAAGAACTTTGGGATGGCAGGATAAGGGGGATAGTTATATATCTGGCATGTCTGTCTGTTCCCAAACTCTGTCACCTTCCAAAAATGATTGTAGATGAAATGATAATACATGTAAACTTAACTCTGTAAATGACTGGGAAACCCTGAAGAATTTTAAGCAGGTGTGAAACATGACTGCATTAACAAAATAAATAGATTTCCTCTAGCACAATGTGCTCAAAATGTAGTGCCTGGACCACCAGCATGGGGGACTTGTTAGAAACACAAATTCTCAGGTCCCACACCAGATTTAATCCAAGACTCTGGGAGTCGGGGACCCAGAAATCTAATTTTTAACAAGCCCTCCCCATCAGTCATCAAGGTGAGATATGAGGACAGGCTGACCTTGGGTGGGAATCATAGTTCCTCGGAAGGTATACACAGGAGAATGGTTGTCAGAAGCCCAGTACAGCCACGCCAGCATCTGGGTTTGGCTGAGCTGGTAGTCCCAAACCTCTGAATTACCACGGCAATCTGCATTTACGTAGGACTTACAAATCAATTATTTTTTTGCATCCATGTAAATCTTTCTCGGAACAAGGCAGGTTAGGTCCTCAATAAATTCATTTTAAAAATTGGATTTGCTTATTAATTACTAAATCTAAGCCCTTGCCTTCTTGTGCATATTAATATAAAAAATATTTTAAAATCTTCCCAGCTTGTCATTCAATATCCACATGTTCTAGAAAGAGAATGTTTTTGTGTGTGCATGCACATTCTTCCTCTTACTTTTTTTTTCAGTCCTCTAAATATGGAAGTGTTGGCAGGTCAGTTTTGAGTCCTTCATCAGCTCTGATACAAGAGCCCTGACTTTTTGTTGAAGTTCACTACCCCAGACCCCCTCCCCCAAGTTGAAAGATGACACTGCTCACCACAATGATTCCCTCAGGATTCTCCCACGTCATGCCTGCCAAGCCCCAATGACAAGATATAGGGGGCAGTTAGACTATTACATACTTTCCCTGCCACTTTCAATCAAGCCTAATGCAATCAGAAACACATGACTACATCAACGCATCTCCTTTAATCAAATGTGATTAAGTCAGTCATTAGTTTCTCAAGACAAATAAAGGATACGAGTGCTTGTATTATAAATGTAACCGCCCCCCTTCTTAAGTGATTTGTTAGAAAGGAAGCCCCCCTAGCAAAGAACTCAGGACCTTCAGAGGTCTTTGTGCTTTTGCTGCTGGTGTTTACTATGATAAAGCATTCTGGGTTCACACACACAATTCCTCCGTTCCTGTCCCCTCTCACAAAGCCTCCATGTTGTCAAGCAGAATTTGGCTTCAGCTTGATCAGGATGATTTCATTATCCCATTGTTACCATTATGACTTGGGCAATTAGTAGTTTATAAGTATAAATTTATGGCAATCTGTGATCTAGGCGCATTGGCAGTAGTCAGGGCATAATAAAAACCCAATCAATTTCTTTCATTTAATATGTAGGCTGCGACCCTAGTTTTGATTAGAACTCTTAGCTATTTCATCTTTAAAAAGAATGTCTGCAAGCAATTATATGGTGTGTTAATTGGATATTCCTTTTTATCTCTTATAGTACTGAATGCATTGCTGACGAAATCCTTGTTTTCTCCTTCTGTCTCTTTCTTAATATCTCTCCACCTCCCTCTGAGTCTGTTACTGTCTTTGTCTCCCTGCTTCTGGGTCTCTACCTCATTCCCTCCTTCTATTTCTCCACTGTGAATCTTCACTGATCACACACAGCTTGGCTAAAATAAGCAGGGGACTTTTCACCATCCTCGCTGTGTTCTCTGAACTCCACTTTCCATCTAGACATTCAGGCATTATGGAGCTGAGGTCACCATATTGTCTAAAAGGTCTGGCACACAGCAGGTACTCAATAATTGGTAAATGAATGAATGAGGCCACTGCATTCCCTGTGTGTCACTTTGCCACTTTCTGTCCCAATATAGTTTGCTGAGACCTGCTCTGTTTTTCCAGGGTAATATTTCCCTTACGGGTCTACACTCAGGTCTACACTCTGAAAGGTGGCAGTACTGGGGGAAAAGAGGATTCTAGTCCTACAGATGGGAAGCCTAAGTCCCCCAGAGTCTCCAACTGCCATGCAGAGATGATGCTTCTTAACTCTATCATGTAGAATATGCCCTTTATGAGATGATTTTGTAAGCTGGGATGAGCCCGTACCTGGAAAGTGGGCTGTACAGTTTTCATGTTTGTGATTTTTTTCTTTTTTACATTTCTTTAACGAGTATTTCTGTAGCACTTAATATCCCTCATTTGTCTGCAGACTGACAGAATTCTAAGCCTATTTTTTGTATACTGCACCCACTGCTCTCCAAGCCCTTGCTCAGAATCCTATGGTTTCTCTTATAAGCCCTTGTTTCCTGAATCCTACATTTTCCTCTTTTTCTGCTTTACTCCTTTGCTTCTGCAAAGTACATTCTGCAGGAGCATCCTGAGAGCGGACACATGGAAGACAATTTTTTTTTTGAAACCTGGTTTGTCTGAAAATATCTTTGTTCTCTCCTCATATGTGATGATCACTTGGCTTGGTCAGAATTTGAAGCTATTTTTTCTCTGAATTTCTAGCATCTCTACAAGTCTTCCAGCTCCCCAGGCTGCTGCTGAGACACCTGATGCCCTTATTTCCAGTCCTCAGTATGGGACTTCCTTCCCCTTCTCCCATAACCCCTGTAGCTTCTAGAATCTTCCCTATCCTTGTGTCCTGAGATTTCACAGTGGTGTGCCCTCAGGTAGGGCTTTTGTTCATTCTATTTCCCAACGCTCAGTAAACCCTTGTAATCTGGAAACATATTTTTTAATGGTAGAAAATTTGCCTGTACGATTTTTCTGATAATTTCCTCTCCTCTCTTTTCTCTGTTTTCTTTCTCTGGGACTTATGTTAAGCAAGTGCTAGACCCCTATTTTTAATCTCCAATATTCTTATCTTTTCTAATCTCTTTTATCTTTTCTTTCTTACTTTTATCTTCCAATCTTTTTACTGGATTTTTATATTATTCTTACATCTTCAATTTCTAAAGTTTCCTTCTTTCGTGACTACTCTTATCCATGGTATCCTGTTCCTGTTCCAGAGGCAATAATATCTCTTTCCTATCTAAGAAGATTGATATAGACCTGCCTGGCCCCAAAGATCACGTTCTGATGATGACATTCTGCCTAAACAAAACCATCTTTTCTTGGTTATCATAGTCTATTCCTTTGAGAACCTGGAATCAATTGCAATTGCTTCCTGATGTAGATCATAAACTAAAGTGTAAGCTACAAAAGGGCAAGGACCACGTCTGTTCTATTTAACAATATATACACTTAACATGATTCCTCACATGACTGGGTGTTCTAAAATATTTGACAAATGAACGACTGAATGGTATAAGAACTGGAGTTCCCTGATTTCAATAAAACAGCCAGGTAAGAGGAAAACAGATGCTTGTGTTGTCACAGCCATTCAGCAGCTCTTGACATGATAAAACAATTTTTGAGTGAGTGTGGCCCTGTCCCCACATCTGCCTAATGGAAATGGAATCCTCTAAGAAATTGCAGAAGCAGGAGATACAAGGTGTTTAACAGGGCTACCCAATGAGCTCATTTATAATGTTAACAAACCAAATTCCTGAACAAGCTCTGAGGCCCTATTGGACCTGTCAGCCAGGAGAGACAGCTGTCGGTCAGGATTCATGGTGGGCACCCGCCTGCCCTGAGGGCTAGCCTGGCAAGGGGGGCTGGTGGAAGGGAATGGGCAGATAACAGAGATAAATCTAAATTCATTCGGGAAGCAGTCACACTCAATGACATATTCACTGACTTCTTCAACAGCTCATTTGATAATGTTCTCTTTGCACCATTCATTTTTCTGAAAGATGAAAGCTGGCTGAGGATCTCATCTGCTCACTGATGCAGGGAAAGGATTTGAAATTAGCACACATACACACACACACACACACACACACACACACAAACTGAAAGGGGGAGCAGGGCGGGTTGGGGGAGGAGGAAACATTCTGATAACCAGTTTTGTGCCTGGTCCTGACATGAGAGACCCAGCAGCCTAGCATGAGGTCACCTTTAATTAGTAATGCATTATAATTCAACAATATGCCAATGGGCAGATATGAGGCTCAGTGGGGAAGGAGGCATCTACCATGATAATTAATTGCTTGAAGAATGTGATCAGCCTGGTGAGGGGCAGGTCATGCCTTGTGTGTAACTGGAGGGGAGAGAAGTTGAACCCCGGGGCCTGGTGCTACACTCTTTCTCAGTGTGCCCCATGTCTCACTGTGCCTATACAGGGCATACATAAATCCATGAGCATTTATCAAGTGCCAGAAGCTAGGCACAGTCCAGGGGTACAAGAGAAAATGAGACACGGGCTGGGCTTTCTGGTACCACCTTCTGGTAGGAAGACAACACAGAAACACTGAACTCTAATGCTTACATTCGTTGTTCTACTGTGAAGGCTCTCCTTTGACAGCACCCATTGGCAAGGAGGACCAACAACTCTTTGTTTCAATTTGATTCTCTCACTTGGCTTCTTAAATAAATGAATGTTTTGTGGTAGAGTATGAAGCATACAAGCTTTGGAATCAGGCAAATCTGGGTTTAAATCCTGACTCTTCTATTTTATAGCAGTGGGACCATGAGCAATTGACTTTGTTTGTCTAGGTCACATGTTTCTCCTTGGTAAAAGGGGGGATACTAAAACCTAAGTTTCAGGATTAAATATTATGAGGATTGAAATCTAAGGTGCAGATGCCATGATGGCCATCCCCCTGTCCCGGCAAGCAGGGGCCTGGATAAGACTGGGGAGTGACTCTGAGGTTGGGGCAGGATATGGAAGGAGAGGCCTTCTTCCTCATTCACAGCGGTGGTGCTTGACGCTTTAGGGCTTTGTTGGGGGAAAAAAAATGCACCAAATGTTCATGGCATGTAGTAGTTGCTTGTTCACGCTTGCTCAATGAATGGAATATGTTTTTCTTTGAATTCTGGGGAAATGCTCCTTAAAAGGCTCATCAATACAAGTCAAGCAAGAGAGTGAAAGACAGAGAGAGAGAAAATGAGAGGGAGGGAGGGAGGGAAGGAGAGAGGGGGAGAGAGAGAGAAAAGCCAGATATAAAAGCAAACAAGATAGAAATGGAGAGAAGACAAAATTTAAAAGGCTCAAAGCAAACAGCAAGCAATCCCTTAGCAATCCTTGAGCCAAAGTTCAGAAGGCTGCAGCAACCTTTTATCAGATGCCTAAAATCACTGATATTGAATAGTTACAAGTATTTAAAAGACCAAGCAATGAGCCTATGCTTAGTAGGCACTCTGTAAGTTGTTACTTCCTTATCCAGGTTCACTTGGCAACCCCTGAACTGACCCAGGGGACACTTTTCAAACACACACTGAAAAGCCATCACTGCCCGCACACAGCAACGAAGACCAAACACAGCCAAAAATAAATAAATAAAAAATAAATAAATTTATAAAAAAAAAAAAAAAAGGGAACAGAAAAGCCATCACTGTGTTTCCAAAATAAGATACATCTACAGAGACTCCGTTTCTTCTTCTTCTTGCCTTCACCATGATATCCATCGCCTTACACCAAAGATATTATTTACTGGAAACCACAAATTCATTAAGGGACGGGAAGAAGGAAGCATATTAGGAAAATGTTCATTGTGTTTTCAAAAGATGAGCTCAAGCACTAATAACAATAAAAGTACCAAACAGTGGCGGGAGGGTGGAGAGCAGAATAGAAGTAGATACCAGCTCTCCCAGAGTGTAGGAGCCATTTAATTTCCAAAGTCATCTCTGTCTTATTCTTATAATCAGATGGTTCTTCATCTTTCATGGGAGTGAGGGGGCAATCTGAGAATTGTTACTTATATTGTTATTTTTATTAGGAAATTTTAACCCACTTATATCTGATATGAGGGCTATTAAGTTTTATATCACTAATGTTATAGTATTTGTTGCTTTTATGTTTCCTTGCTTTCTCTTTTGCTAAGGGTAATGACTTGTTTTAAGGATCTTATTTATAAGGAACAGAAAGCACTACACTTTCTCAGAGGTGAAGTAGTATTTTGGGTTTTTTTAATAGATCTTTATTGGAGTATAATTGCTTCACAATACTGTGTTAGTTTCTGTTGTACAACAGAGTGAATCAGTCATATGCATACATATATCCCCATATCCCCTCCCTCTTGCGTCTCCCTCCCACCCCTCTAGGTCATCGCAAAGCACTGAGCTGATCTCCCTGTGCTATGCGGCTGCTTCCCACTTGCTATTTTACATTCAGTAGTGTATATATGTCGATACAACTCTCACTTCGCCCCAGCTTCCCCCTCCCCCACCCCGCCCTGTTATTAGAGAAAGGCAAATCAAAACTACAATGAGGTATCACCTCACACCAGTCAGAATGACCATTATCAAAAAATCTACAAACAATAAATGCTGGAAACGGTGTGGTGAAAGAGGTGAAGTAGTTTTATTCGACGGATATAGAAAGACAAGATCTATGGCCACAAAACACTCACCTCTCCCTTCTGGGTGCCTGCTCCATTCTTAAGCTTCTTTTGGCAAACCACCTTTCCTATTTACACACAGCCTTCTGACCTCTTATTACCTACTGGCTCACCTGAGGCTTAGGTGACCCACAGAGCTACTCCAGCGGGAGTGTAATTCCCAAGCAGAAGAATGAGGTGGTTCAGGCCTGCCTCTGAACTGCATCCCTTGGTTCAGTACTCATCCTGTTGTGTGGGTCCAGTGGCACATTCTGGCTGCTGGGGCTCTGAGCAGGGTACAGATTTTCAGAGAGGGAACCTTTAAGAGGGAAGCTATGATTGATGATTGTTGTTTCTAATAATGTCTTTTTTATTTTTATTTTTTACTCTTTCAAAAGGAATATATTACTTTTTATTCTATTAGAAATTATCTCAAGTTACACTTTATTTAAGATTTTCATCAGTGTTGAGAATGAATCAGTGCTCTTTTTAAAAATTTTATTTGTCTTTTATTGAAGTATAGTTGATTTACAATGTCATGTTAATTACTGCTGTACAGCAAAGTGACTCAGTTATACATATATATACATTCTTTTTTACATTATTTTCCATTATGGTTTATCACAGGATATTGAATATAGTTCCCTGTGCTGTACAATAGGACCTTGTTGTTTATCCATTCTATATTTACCAGTTTGCATCTGCTAATCCCAAATTCCCAATCCAACCCTCTCCCACCCTACTCCCCCTTGGCAATTATGTCTATGTCTATTCTCTATGCCCCTGACTCTGTTTCTGTTTCATAGATAGGTTCATTTGTGTCATATTTTAAACTCCACATATAAGTGATATCATATGGCATTTGTCTTTCTCTTTCTGACTTACTTCACTTAGTATGATCATCTCTAGTTGCATCCATGTTGCTGTAAATGGCATTATTTCATTCTTTCTTTAATGGCTGAGTAGTATTCCGTTGTATATATATACCACATCTCCTTTATCCATTCATCTGTCGATGGACATTTAGGTTGTTTCCATGTCTTGACTATGAATCAGTGCTCTTAATTCATAGATGAAGAACTGAGTACACTTTTTCCCTTTGCTGCTGTGATCTTGGATTTCAGACCCTGATTATTATTGGATTACTACTGACAGTATGTATCATTTTAAAATTATCTCCTCTCAATATACATCTATCTATAGTCTATGTACAATACTAAACAAATCTATATTTTGTTGATTTTCTTTGTCCACCATTAGTTATTTTATACTGTGATATTTCAGTTCTTGAGTTCTTTATACTATAGTTCATATCTTGGCTGAAACACTTCCTCAAGTCATAAACATCACCTCACTTCACCACCACACACATTTTGTTTTTCCTCAGAGAGGGTTCAAGAGCAGTTTACCAGCTCAGCTCCTCCAGAACCAAGAATACATTTTTCTTCCATTCCTATAGGAAAGACTTCTTAATTTGTTATATATCCTCCAGTCACAATCCTAATTCTTTTTCTTATATTCTGTAGAAGTAATTTTTTGACTATTGGAATTTAGTGGGTTTATTTGTTTGCCTGTTTTTCCAGAAGTGTCAGGCTAGCTTGTGTTGTTTACTTCTTTTTCTGATGACTGTTTCTCTACATGCCTGTTGTGCTTTGTTTACTTCTGAATTTTTTTTAAGTGACAAGAATAAATCCAGATGTTTAATTGTTTTTATTCAGTTTGCTTGGTGCACAGTGGGCCCCTTTAATCTAAAGACAAATTTTGTTACATCATGAGTATTTTTTTTCCCTCTCTTGTTCTTCTGTTTACACAATTCTCTCCTTCTTGAATTTCCCTATATATTTTGGACCTCCAGAATCTTGCCATGCCCCTTCCCCAATTATTTCTTTTTCTCAGATAATTTTCTTAAATTTATCTACTATCTCTGTTATTTAGAATAGTTTTGGGAATTTGTTTTGTTTTAAGCTGAAGGGTAAGACATTCCAACAGTTCACAGAGTAACCAAAGCACATGAAAAAGATTATGAAGATGTAAAAATTCTACATAGTGAAGTTGAGGATTATCTATGATCTGGCTTGTATAAAAAAGGCCAGAATTGGATTGAAAAGAAGGACTTTGGTGTGCAGAGCGAGAGGGTTTTTACCGTATGCAGGTATGGACACCACAATAATGAATAACTGAACCAGAATTCAAGTACACTCTTTTGGCTGTAATGGGTGTAGATGCATTATTAAAACGTGACTCTTAAAATGAGAACCAGTTCCTGAGGCCAGACTGGAATAAATTCTGTCAAAAAAGAGAAAAACTAATACAGTTGACCCTTGAAAACCAGGAGGATTGGGGCACCAACGTGGCACAGTCGATGATTCGCATATAGCTTTACAGTCAGCCCTCCATACCACTGGCTCCACATCCACAGTGTCTACCAACTCCAGATAGTATAGTACTATAGTATGATTGTTGAAAAAAATCCACACAGAAGTGGACCCACAAAGTTCAAACTCATGTTGTTCAACGGTCAATTCTATATATAAAAGGTTCCACTTTCTGTTTAAAAGGAAACAATGTGGAGATATTTTTTGTATTGTCCAAACAAACGATTCATCAATTTTTTAAAAACCATTTTGTGTCTTTAACACTTTGTATGTCTGTAACCTTTCCCTAATTTCTAGCAGTAATGCTTGCTTTTCTGTTTTTTATTTATTCTCTTGATAATTTTAATAGGAACATAGAAGGCAGGGGAGAGTTATACTCATGATCTAGCCATCATCTCATCTTGCAATCCTTCTAATTTCCAGCTGCTGTTTCTAGGTATTTGCTGTCAAACTCATGGCAGAAGAGGGGGATAGGATTTAATGCTGACAAAAAAAATTAACAAAGCCCAGAACTGGCTTGGGTTAAAGACCTATTCCAGGGAGGCAAAAGCGAGGGATCAATTTAAGGTAGAGACAGAAGGATAGGTCAGATTTAAGTGAGTTTCCAAACAAGAATTGGACCATCTGAGAGAGGACCTTAGGTCAGGGTCAGTGACAGAGCAGAATCGAGGAGAGAAGAACCAGGTAGAACATGTGGTGTCCCACCCTGCACAGGGTCTTTCAGCGTTGCTGGCCCCCAGACCTCTTACAAAGCTTACAACACAGGAGTCACCATTGACTACTGCCACTCCCTCTCCTACTCTCATTCAGCTAATTACCTGCTTTTATTGATCTCATGTCCTAAACAATGAGAAAAACACATTCTCATCTCTTTCAGTCTATCACCACAATCCCAGCCCAGGTTTCCTCAACTATAATAGGTTCCCAACTGATCTTCTCACCTCCATTGCTCCTTCTTACACGTAAGATGCAAATTATATATCTTCTCAGATTAAAACTGCCTGCGACTTCCCCTTATCCTCAGGATATAACCAAACTGTGTATAGTCTGCCAGGCCCTGCTTTATATGGCCTCTCAATCACCACAGCTCCCATGCTCTCTGCTCTCCCTTGTTCTTCTTTCTTCTCCCAAATGTCCACCATCTGTCACCCTCGCCTCCGGGCCTAGTTATAACCTGTTTCCTCTGCCAGAAACTCTCCCTCATCCATCTTTCTGAATGCACTAGCTCTTCCTTGGCCTTTAACTTTTCATAAAATACACCGCTTAGTTCTTCTTCATCCCATAGATGGTGCTCCTAAAAAACTTGCCCAAGGTGGGCTAAAAGCAAAACGAATTTTAGCGGGTTGAATGGTGACCCCTCAAAAGGTATGTCTATGTCCTTATCCCCAGAAACTATGAATGTTACCTTATTTGGAGAAAGGGTTTTTTACAGATGTGGTTAAGCTGAGGATTTTGAGATCGTCCTGGATTATCCAGGTCAGCCCTAAATCCAATGACAAGTGTCCTTATAAGACAGACAGAAGAGGAGAAGACAGAGACACACAGAAGAGAGGGCAGAGGCAGAGACTGGTGTGATGCAGCCATAAGCCAAGGAAGCTGGCAACCACCAAATGCTGGAAGAGGAACACATTCTTTTCTAGCGCCTCTGGAGAGAGTGCAACCCTGGAGACACCTTGATTTTAGACTTATGTTCCCCAAAACTCTGAAAGAATAAATGTCTGCTGTCTTAAGCCACAGTATTTGGAGTAGTCTGTTATGGCAGGAATAGGAAACTAATACATGGGTGTTTGGGTCATGGGTGTGCATGGACTTGCTTTATCTGTGACTGACGTTCTTTTTGAATTTCATTTCATGCTGGTCTTGAAAGGGAAAGAGCTGGAGCCCAATGTCTGACATTTTCTTCTCTCTCCATCACTATTTTAAAGGCAATCTGAGCCTACTGTCTTAGCACTAACCTTGGATATTTATGCAATTTTACTGGGCTAATAAGATCCTTTCAACTGTTACCTTCTCTCTGTCTAAACCAATGGTTCATTCTAGCCCACTGGTTGGTATCTTATGTTTCTTAAGCTCAGCTCACTCGCTCTCCCTCTCTCTTCTTTTTCTGACTCATCTCCACCCTTCTCACACTTCGGCAGTTTCCTTGAAATTAAAGTACACAGCCAGTGTGCCCTGTCTCAAGAGGAGAGCCAAATTTCATTACCACTTGGAGCACTTTAAATCAATATTTGGGCATTTAATGATTTTGCTCACTTTATCTGAATACATTAGGGAAGTCTGATAGGCCTATTAGGGTCCCTGTGATTAACATCTTTGAATCAGCAAAAGGTGCCAATTTAAAAAAATCGGCATGTTTTAAGCCCACCATAAAAATCTACATAATTTAGCAATTATTTTATCATTTTGAATATATATTAAAAAGTAGTTTTCAGCATTTAATTAGAAGATATAGTCAACATATTTTAAAGTGAGCTACCTCCTCTACAAATTCAGAGTTGAAAGGAAGAAATATTTGGAGCCAGCTCCAATTTGTAAACCAGCTTCACATCATATTTCTGCCCAAGGTACACATGACCCTCAATCATCTTATGTGCCCCTCTCATTAGGAGCAGATTTACAACTAATCAGATAAACTAGAATCTCCCCTAGAGCCTCTGGATCATGACACCACAATTAATGAAGAGGTTATGTCCTCAGAACTCAGCAACTTCTTTAAAATCTTAACCCTAGAGGCCGAAATCCTAGAGGCTTTCTGGGGTGCATTCTAGGAGGCACAGGCTTAGCCATTATGCTGCTGCCTTCCTGCAAGAATTAGAATTTGAAAAGATGAGTGTCACCTACCCATTGCATCCTTCCTAGCCTCCCTCACTCAGGGCCCATGATACAGTCATATCTGTCAAATACAGGCTTGTAACTAAGTATAAAAAAATACTGAATGATTGTCAGCAGTAGCTGTCTGGACTTTTGTTCAAAGAAGCTTGGAGAAGATTGGTTAGGGCATCAACAAAGCCAACTGACCAGCTGATCAACAGGGAGATTTGGATCCAGCCTTAAAGCTAGAACAGGGCAGTGACCTGGTATGATACAGATATTGAGAACCAGAAAATATCATAAAGAAGTACAAAGGGAGGGGTACCTAATCATTTAATGCCGGCAAGAAAGATACAGAACTGGAAATAAGAAACAAACACTGGGCAGAACTGGAGCCGAACATCAACAAGGCTGGGATGGGTGGTTGCAGGGTCTGAGCAGTGCCACCTCACAGGCAGTGAGCACATGATGTGTGGGTTGGTTATGCTTACTTAACGATCTGGGCAGACAACAGAAGCAGGCAAATCTCACTCAGCTGATTTCATCTCAAATCCTGCTCCTCATTCATCATCTCCATTCCTCCTCTAATTCTGGACTATCACCTATAATTCACCCACCATACTTGGCCCTAATTTCTTTGCCAACCCTTTTGGCCTGTTTCAAAAGCAACTTCCCTTGCAAAGTTTGAACCCAGTTTCTTCCGTTATTTGATTCCTGCTCCTGAGCCTTCTGGGACCTCAGCACCTTCTTCTAAAGTCCAATCATGACAGTATCAGCCACGATAGTATAGAAGTGTGATGCTTTCATATAACAACTCAGGGCAACAGAAAAACAAAGAACTGGGAGCTGTCATGAGATCACCCTGAGAGGATGAGGGAAGAACCAGGAGGCAGAGACCCAGCAGGCAGAGGGGCTTCTGGTGAGCAGGTGAAGCAGTATTCAAAAGGTTTCATGTCTGGCTCAGTTATTGCTGTGTACATACTAATAACAGATTGAGCTAGACAGGTATTTACTATGCAAATATCACCTTGGAAAGCTACAAGCATTAATAGAGCAGAGCAAGGTGGTTACGATGACAGGCAAATAGCCAAGGAAACTTCTGGGAAAGAGATGAAAGGCAGGGCTGAGAAGGAAGAGTCATAGCGCTCCCTCAGTGAAGAGAAAACCTTCTAGTGTTGTGATGCCTCCAACCTCCCTTGACCTTCAGTTCCTTACCTAGTTAACAATCTTTGTCCATCTCTGAGTAGAGGACACATCAGCCAGTGCTTATTTACCTGTATCAGGAAGACCACTTTAAACAAAGGAATAACACCAACATTCTAAGCCTGGATAGCACCATGACTCTGGCCACTGTGCAGACCTACCCATCTCTTCCAAAATCTGTTATGCTTAATACTGTTTCCTAATATGAATTACATTTTCCAAATGTCTTATCTGAATCACAGACACCAGCCTGTGACAGTATAAAGTTGAATTCTGTTACCACTTTAATCTACTGGTCCAATTTGGACCTCTGGATATTGAATCTATTGAGGTATGAGGAAGTCATTCTGGCTTATCCATTACTTGGCTTGAACTTTATGCTAAATAGAGCAGCCTATCAAACATTCATTTTACATATGCTCTAATTAAAGAAAAGGGTACATTGTCTAGAAGTAAAGAATATCCATTGTGAAGCTAGAAATAAATGCTTCCCTTCCTGTGACATTAATGCTAGTACTCCTGCAATGATAAGGCTTCCTTCCCAGGTGCCAAAGCCATATGATTTGCTGTGTATGTGCTGATCTGTCTTTTTTGAAATCTTGAAGGAATGTACCCCCATCATATTTGATGTTCTTTGTTCTGACAAAATATAAAACTGTGCTGAAAACCATCCTTCTTTGGAACAGTTCCTCAGAGTTATCTGACAGGCTGTCTCCTGACTATAGTCCTCAGTTTGGCTAGAATAAAACTCTTCTCCATTTTTATTATAGATTGGTTATTGATCATTTCCATTGACATTGGGCATGTGTAACATCCCTAAAGTGACACAGTTAGCAGTACTGCAATTTGAACCAAATTTTGTCTTACATCACAGCTAGGATCTATATTATATGTGGAGAAAGACACTGTCTCTAAATTTGAGATGGCTATATTCTAGTAATAAAGACAGATAACAATTATTGTACATTACAATAATTCTATGATAAAGATAGTTCATTTTGAAAGAGAAGAGCTATTTCTTGTTCATCTCTTACTACCAGGGTCACTAGGCATTCAAGTTAATATTTGTTGCTTCCAAAACTGTAATAGAAACACAGATGAGAGTGTTTGGTCTGCCTATGCCTGAGGCAGACAGTGGAGGTAGAAATATGGTCAGAATACATCACTATGTATACTAAAGTAACCATAAAGAGGTATATCCAATAAACAAATAATGGAGATAAAGTAAATCATTAAAAAAAAAAATCAAGGGCTTCCCTGGTGGCGCAGTGGTTGAGAATCTGCCTGCCAATGCAGGGGATGCGGGTTCGAGCCCTGGTCTGGGAAAATCCCACATGCCGCGGAGCAACTCGGCCCGTGAGCCACAATTACTGAGCCTGCGCGTCTGGAGCCTGTGCTCGGCAACGAGAGGCCGCGATAGTGAGAGGCCCCCGCACCGCGATGAAGAGTGGCCCCCGCACCGCGATGAAGAGTGGCCCCCGCTTGCCACAACTAGAGAAAGCCCTCGCACAGAAACGAAGACCCAACAAAGCCATACATACATACATACATAAATAAAAAGAATGTAAGCAGAGAAGAATAGCATTAAAAAAAATTTAAAAAAATAAAAAAATAAATCAAGCAATCCCAAAAAGGCCAGAAAAGAATACAAAAGAATCAAATAACAAATATCAAACTGGACAAACAGGAAATAAGCAGGATGAGAAAATTAATTTAAGAATATTAATACCTACATTAAACATAAGTGATCAAAATACTCCAATTAAAAAGCAAAAAAAATGTATTATTGGATAAAAAAACAAGGAACAACTGTATGATGTCTACTTTAAATATAGAAGCACAGATACTATAAAAGTAAAAGGATGGGAAAAAATATACCATGCAAACACTAATTAAAAGAAAGCTGGAATGGCTATATTAATACCAGGAAAAGCAGACTTTGAACAAAGAATATTACTAGGGATAAAGATGGATACGAAATAATCAAAAAGGAGTGAATTGACCAAGAAGACATAAGAATGCCGAATCAGTATCCATCTAACAACTGGGGTTTAGAATATATAAAGAAACAACTGACAGTACTGAAAGGATAAAAAGACAAATCCAAATCTACAATTAGAGCTAGAGACTTCAACACCACTTGCTCAGTAGCAGATAGAACAAGTAGGCATAAAATCTGTAAGCATAAAGAAAACATGAACAGTTCTATCAACTAATTTGATCTAATTGACATTTATATAGAACACTTCACCAAACAACAGTAGGATATATATTCTTTTCAAGTGCACATGAATATTCACCAAGATAGACCATATTCTGGGCCCTAAAGCAAACCTTAACACATTTAAAAGAATTAAAATCATGCTAAGTATGCTTTATAACAAAAAATTAAATTAAATTAGAGATAAATAACAGGGAGATATCTTCATAATATCCAAATATTTGGAAATTAAACAACCTATTCCTAAATAACATATGGGTCAATGAGGAAGTCTCAAGAGTAATTAGAAAATATTTTGAACTGAATGAAAATAAAAATACATCCATATTTGTATTATGTAGTTAAAGCAGTGTTTAGAGCAGATGTGCACAAACTATGGTGGTATAACCCTCAAGCTAATAATTTTTTTTCATTTTTAAATGGTTGTGAAAAGAAAAAGAGGAAGGAGGAGGAGGAGGAGGGGAGACTGTTCAACAGGGGCCATATATAGCCCATAAAGTCTAAAATATTTACTGTCTGGCTTTTTACATAAAACATTTCTCAACCTCTTGCTCAGAAGGAAGTGAATAGCAACAAATACTTATATTAGAAATCAAGAAAATTCTCAAATAAATAATCCATGTTTCAATCTCAAGAAGCTAATAAAAAGAGTAAAACTCGAAGCATGCAAAAAGGATATAATAAAAATAAAATCATCAACATCAAAAGAAGAAAAATTATAGAGAGGAAAGTCAATAAAACTAAAGACTGGTTCTATGAAAAGATCATTAAATTGATCTTAAATCTTTTGGCAGACTTATCAAAAAAGAGAGAGAGAAAGAGAGAAGACACAAATGACCAATGTTAGGAAAGAGGGGACACAACTACAGATATTAAAAAGATAAGTTATGAAAAACATTTTGTCAATAAATTTGAGAATTTAGATCAAATGGACACATTCCTTGAAAGACACAAATTATCAAAGCTCACTCAAGAAGAAGTAGATCATCTGAATAGCTCTATAGCCATTCAAAATTTATATCTATAGTTAAATCCTTCCTCCTTACCCCATCCCCCAAAAAGCCCTTCCGGTTCAGATGGCCTCTCTGCCAAATTCCAGCATACAGGAAATTTTTAAGGAAGAAATTATGCCAAGTCTATACAAACTTTTCCAGAAACTGGAGAAGGAAAGAACACTTCCTGACTTCTTTTACTCCAATACCATAACACAATAAGAATATTAAAAGAAAAGGAAACTACAGAAAAATAATCCTTACAGACAGGGAAGCAAAAATTCTTAACAAAGTATTAACAAATCAAATCCTGTAGAAAGATAATATATCATGACTAAGTAGGGTTTATTTCAAGAATGTGGGATTGGTTCAGCATCTATCAATAAAAATCAATCAACATAATTTACCATGTCAACAGATTCTAAAAGAAAATTTCTAAGATTATCTCAATAGATAAATAAAAGCACTTGACAAAATTTCACACTTAGTTATGATAAAAAATTCTGAGTAAAAATAGAATGAGTCTTCCTCAAACTGAAAAAGGGATCTGTATAAGACCTTCAGCTAATATCATATTTAATAATGAAAAACTAAATATTTTCCTAAGACAGGGTGTCTGATTTCATCACTTCTATTCAACATTGTACTGGACATCCTGGATGTTGAAAGAGACAAGAAAAAGAAATAAAAATTATGTAGATTGGAAACAAAATAAAAATGTCCTCATTCATAGTTGACATAATTACATAAAAAATCCCAAGAAATCTTCAAAAAATTATTTGAACTAATAAGTGACCTTAGTAAAGTCACAGGATATTATTAGCTCAAATATAAAAATTAATGGCATTTCTATAGTCTAGCAAGAAATAATTAAAAATTGAAATTAAAAAAATAAAACCAACAATGTTATTTATAATACCACCTAAAACCAAAATTTAGGGTTAAATTTCACAAATATGTGCAGAATCTATAGACAGAAATCCAAAAAACAATGCTGAGAAATTATAGAAGACCTACATAAGTGGAAAAATAAATATGCCATTCAATATTGTTAAAATGTGAGTTCTCCCCAAATTAATCTATGGATTCAATGTAATCCCAATCAAAAGTCTAGCATGATTTTTAGATAACTTGACATGCTAAATCTAAAATTTATATAGAAATGCAGACTTTGAAGTCAGACTGCCTACTTTTTGAATGTTGGCTTCACCACTTGCAAACTTCAGCAGACTCTGAGAGTTGTTTACCCAAAACTCCATTCTCCCTACCCTGCCTTTTCTTATTGGCAGTCCATTATTTTGTTTACATGCCTACCCTTCTGTTTGGTGGCCCTATCGCTGGTTCCCAGGTAAATCTTGAGATATAATCTCATTCCTCCAACCACTGATTGGTTTAGAGGTGAGCATGTCTGCTGTATGTCTAACTGTGTCGCAACAGGTGTGAATGAATCCCTGTCTTTCAAAGCTCACAGACTAGAGGGGAATAGAGTCAAGAAAAGAGGCAATACTCTTATGTATACAATACTTATGGTACAGTACTTCTGCAATTTACAATTGCTTTGACTGGTTAAGTATAAGGTGTCGAGGTTACAAAGAGAAAGAGCTTTTAACCATGGCTTGGTAGAGTGTTAAGTCAGTAAGACTTATTGTAAAAGGTAGCATGTAAACTAGGACCTTGAGAACCTGAATGAAATATCCACATGAAGGGAACCCAGTTGAGTATTTAGAAGGTGTTCTAGGCAGAGGAAAAAATATCAACAAAGGTTGGGAGACAGGGAAGAGCACATGGCATTCAGGGAACTCTAAAGCAGTTCAGTGTGGCTAACCTACAGATTGTCAGGCTGAGAGATGGATGAGCACATTGAGGACACTCAGGTAGAATCTTTCTAAGCCATGAAAAAGAAGAACCCGCAGGCTCCTTGGAAGGGTTTCTAATTTAGAAACCAGCATAAAGTAGGCGTTAGTAATGAAAACTGTGCTGCTCCTGGTTCATGTCTCTAAATATGAATTTGACCTGTTATTTATTTAAGATGCGAAGCTCTTGCCTATAGATCAAAGACCTCAGTTTAAAAAAAACATAAAATCTGGCTCAAGTTAAGATTGGAACTTTTAAAGTGGGGCAGGTTATAAATTAACAAGTTTCCTACTGTATGCATGAATTGGAGGCTTACACTGAATTAGGTCGCAGACCTGGACCAGACTAATTGGCCTTGATATTTTGGGTCCCCAAGCTGTGACATATTCTGGGAAAAGCAGAGAGGGAGGCTGGGGAAAACGGGTAAGTAGTAAGGTCTAGACAAGAGTAATCAAATTTAGAGACAATCAGTTCGGAAAGGCTCTCAGAGATGCTCTGGTCAGAGTTCTCAAACTTTTTTAACAATACAGCACTCTTTCTTTGAATATTCAAGTTTATCTTGGTAGGTTGCAAAAATGGCCAAATATTCCTCCAATTAATCCCTGTATGCATGCCTTTTGTATTGTGACTTTGCAGCTTTTCCTATCAAGAGATAGAGTCTGTGTCTCCACTCCTTAAATCTGTTTGGCCCTCTTCTTTGTTTTGACCAGTGAAATGTTGGTAAATAAGATGCAAGCAGATGCTTGGAAAGCATTTGCTCATTGTAGTTTGTCCTATTTTCCTGCATTTGGGAACCTTAAGATCACCATGTAAATAAGCCCAGGCTAATCTCCTGGAGAAAAGTAGCCTGTATAAAGAGAGGTCCAAACACCCCAGCCATCCCAGGCAAGGCTGTCATAAACTGACCACCAGCTGCCCTCAGGCTCATGAGGGAGCCCTGATGAGACAAGCAGAAGTACCACCCAGCTGAGCTCAGTACAAATTGCTGACCCTTAGAAGCATGAACTAAACAAACTGCTACTGTTTTAAGCCACCATGCTTTAGCATATTTCAAGATGCAGCAAAAGCTAACCAATACAGCCACTAAAAATTTCAACATTAAAAACAGGTGAAATAAGACCTGATGATTGAAACAGTGAAGAAGAAAACAGGGTTTAGGCCGCCCTCTTCCTAAAAGCCAGGAGCACATCCCTCTCCCTCAGCAGTCACTAAAAGGGGTCTGCAGAATTACTAGATCCCTGAATAAGACTGTGCCATATCTGTTCAAGTCCAATGTCTATTTTATAGATTAGGACACTAAGGCCCGGAGGTGACCATGATTGGCTTATGTCAATCAGTGCACTGTAAATGTCTGGCCAAGGTTCACAGATGGGTACCTGAAAACAAATTAGACCAATGAGAAACTTATGCTGAGAGGATGTAAGGTGAAAATCAATTTCAGCTATCCATGAGAGACAAGCCTACCTAAGAAAAGAGTCATCACAACATACGGCAGAGAGGAAAAATGAAGAGAAGTCAAATCCCAATGACATCACATGGGCCCAGCTGAAGCTAAGCAAGATCTGCCTTTAGACTTTCCAGTTGATGAAAAAATTCCCTTTTGTTGATTAAGCCAGTATGGGCAGTATTTTCTGTCACTTATAACCAAGATTCCTAGTTGATTCACCTATTCTGATATACTTATTCAAGTTCACTTGGCTGATCAGTGCCCAAACTTAGTCTCTACCCACTTGATTCCAAATCTTTCCTATCTCTCTCCAAAAGGACAAGATAAAATGTAACACTTTCATCCCTTGTGTGCCTTCTTGAAGAGAAGAGAGATATGGAAACGTTTTCACATGAAGAAGGTAGAAGTGGAGATCAAGAAGGAAGAATCTTAGAGTGGTGCACCTGCAATCAGAAATACATGGAAACCCACAAGGGTGAACTGGCCATATAAGGAAGTATGTCAGCAGGTAGAAAGAGTAACTTGAAACTGAGTCCAAGCAGTTAGCCTGAGTCACTGAATTATGATTCTTAAAATCTTTCTCACCTGGGATCAGAATTGGTCTTAGGATGTGGGTGGGAGGAAGGGGAGCTTGGCTCCTTGTGAGGTTTAGGTGATATTAGGTATAAGGAAATAGTGGCTGCATGGGACAGGAAGCCAGACTGACTAATAATGCAAAGTAGACATGAACATGACATGCAGAACAATGTTACCAGCCTGAGATGTCAAAACTCAGAGCAGAAACCTGTCTCTCTGACATGAACCCACACCACAGTTGGACAAATGTATGCTCTAATCATCAGAAAGTAAAAATAGGCCTTTCCTTCTTCTACTTGTTTGCAAATTGAAAGTCTAACAACTTTACCACTCAACTGCTTGATGATTAGTAGGCGGTAATTTAAACTATACACATTATGCTAAGTATCCTTATATTAATTCAGTCTGAGTGAGTTTTTATAAAATGCTTTGTTCTGCTCAATAAAGTTAATTATATGTTCTATGTTTCATAACTGAGTGTCTTGATTTTTTTAAACATAATGGCAGCTTCAATTGCATTTCCTTATAAACTCAGATGTGTAACAAAAAGCAATCCATATAAGGAAACAGAGCTGGCCACTCCCACCACCCTACCCCTCTACTCCCAATGGCCTTACAGAGGTAGGGAATGTCCTATATGTTTATAACGGGCTGGCTGTACCCAAGAGCCAAAGTCCTGAGCAAATAGGATCCCAGGAAACCTCTCTAATGTGGAAGAGGAAGATGAGATCTGGTCTCAGAGCTCTGAGCATAAGCACCCAGGGTTGGTTCTAGTGGGTTTTGAGAACAAGAGGTTAACAGGTGGTACTTAGCCAGTATATATGCAATTTCACAACACAGGCTGTTCTGGAAAGATGAGCTACTCATGGATCCTGTTCAGATTCTTTCACAGAAAAGCAGGGGTGTGTGCTACACCCAGCCTGGGTCTAAGATCCCAGAAAGGCATGAAGAAGAGATCACTTATATGAAGGTTATAAAAGAAATATGAATGGCTAGCAATTATTGAGCATTTATTCTAAGCACTGTATATGTATCAAACCATTTAATCCTCCTTAGAATCCTAAGAGGTAGGTATTATTACCCCCAATGTAGAGGTGAAGAAAACTGAGGTTGGGAGAGTTTAGGTAACTTGGGCATAGAGCCAGGTAACTAGCACATAGAGTCAACAGGGCTGATCAGGAGTCAGCATACTGAGGAGATGTGAAATCAAAGCCCGGCATCATTACAAAGATATTGGACAGAAACAGCACAGCTAAAGAGCCCCCACAGTTCCCCAGGGAATCACAGGGAGTGGGAGGATTAGAGGCAGAAGTGGGAGGATTAGAGGCAGAGGTGGGGGAAGCAGAACCCCAATGGGTTTTCCTCTCTCCTTGCACTGAGCACAGTTGGCTTCAGGCACATGCAGGAAGGAAGCCATTAAGGAGTCAGTAGATGATGCTAAAGAACAAGAAAACATACGGCCCAGGAAATGAAAGGGGAGATGTGCAAGCTGTTATTTATCTCTTTTTTATAATAATCTCAAAATGTATTATTTATTTAATCAACACAATGTACATATTTGGTGAATCGGTTTATTTCATTAATGATGTAATCACACTCCACCCAGCACAGGATTTGGCACATGGTAGAAACTGAATAAATATTTGTTAAATAAGTAACTTATTGGTGGTTATTACTAACAATAACTTACAGGTACACTGCTATATGCAGTTTAGTTTAGCGGAAAGATGATAGAATTGATGGAAGAACAGTATTCAAATAGATTCAAACATTTTTTTGTCCATGTGCTCTTGGACAAGCCATTTCACCACTCTGAGGCTCATTTTTTGCAACAGTAAATGGGAATAAAAAATTAAACTTACCCTCAGGCCTGTTTCTAAGATCAAGTGAGATAATGCATCTGAAAGCATTTTAGAAACTATAAAATACCATCTCCATGTTAGGTTCCATTAACCTAATTAACCTTCCTATTTACAAATACATTGCATTTTGACAGTTAATATTTCACTTGATTTGTCCATTGGCAATAACATTCAGAGTAGAGCTACAGATCACCAGCCAGGGGAGGCCATACACAAGCTACTGTTTCTTGATCCATTTGTGGTGGACATATCCCTGGCCAACCACTCAGAAAATTTAGGGTTTTAGCCCCTGGCTCTTCCATTCAAGTGCTGTGTGACCATGAACAAGTTAATAAAATTTCTGAATCTCAAGTTTCATCCCTCAAAAATAAAAGTGAGAATGCTATCTGCCCTATTCACCTTACAGGGCTGTGGTAGGGAAACTAGGACAGTAGAAAACCCAAGTGTTAAAAAGTAGCTTTTACCTCCTCTGAATCAGCCAGTAGATAAAGCCATAAAACACCCTAGGTCAGCTGTGGGCACTGGAAGAAGAAGGGACAAAACAACGGGACTCAAACAATCAATAAATGTTTTGAGCACCTCTGAGTTCTCAAAATCCAATTAGGGAAATGAAGGTGCATTTCACAGAGGAGAAAGGTACCAGAAGTAATCCAAAATATTAGATAATCCCCCTCACCACCAGAAGTACTGCCAACTAAAGCATTCTTGGTCTAGATTTAATACACATCTTCTGTCAACCTATGAAGTGCTGGTGTCAGATTCTGCCAGGCACATTTTCACCTGTATTTTCAGTAATCCTCCCAGTAAGCCAGGGAGATCAATGTTTTAGACCTATTTAAGAGCAAAACAGCTTCAGAAAATGTAAACGCCACGTGTCAGATTCACCGTCTCCAGGGTGATGGAGAAAGTTCAGTGCAGTACCAACCTCCAAGCCTGGGAGTAGAGAGAGGTCCACAGCCCAGCCGGCCCTTCTTCTCCAAGCCTCAGTCTACCCATCCATAACCTCCACAGAGGTTTTTGCCTGTGACTGTGGTGGTCTGTGATTCTGAGGAAGTGGCAGCCTTGTTTCTATTCTGCTAGTGTGAAGAACCCTCTGAGTGATTTATGGCCAAAGCCTTTTCTTCTCTCTATCCCTCTTTGAACTTACTTTTAGGTATTTGTCTGTTTGGCTATGGGTTTTACTGAGAGCTGACTTCATCAATCACACCTTGCAAACCCAGGGAAAAAAGACACAGACTGAATGTTCCACTCAATTCTCTTCTCCAAGGAGAAACTCCTTTTTCCTTCGCCTTCTAAGAAAAAAAAAAAAAAGTAGTTTTAACCACTAATCAGAACTAATGGAAGATGCATTCTGCTGTTCCTGACTACTGTGACTGGAGGCATAGTGACTTCCCTCACAGGAAAGTCACTATTAGATCAATTTGCAGATAGAGGCTGGGGAAAGTTGTAAAAAGCTCCCATGGTGGGTCCAGTGTAGAGCCCTGTGAGGGCTGCACTTGACTGGGAAACGTTGAAATCTATTCTCTTTTGACCTCTGAGAACTCTTAAGTAAAGTTGGGGGGAAAAATAGCCGTTTGCAACAAGTCTGGTGTTTTGACATTCATTTCCCAGGTCACAGGGTCTTTCTGAAAGAGGAGAGGGCAAATGCTTACAGTTAATGGAAGCCATGATGGGCAAGTGGTGTCATCAGAATCCCTGACTAAGCTCAGAGGCAGGGCTAAAAAATTCAAGGAGACACTAAGGGGTGGTACAAGGCTGCACCCCATGGTGCAGTCTTGGGCAATAAGTAAAATAAGGCTGTGTTCCAATAAAACTTTATTTACAAAAACAAACAGCAAGATGAATTCGGCCTGTGGCCATAGACTGCTGGTCGAAGCCAATCAAGGTAATCCCATCCATCCTCTTCCAAAATGATGCTTAAACCAAATGATGCATTACATTCCAGTGGTTACAATGATTGGCTCTGGAATGATCTAATCAGAGTGAATATCAGGAATTTAGTTGGATGGTTGACACGGAGTGGGGTGCTGGGGAAGGGAAGGAGGGATAGAGGGGCAATTCACTGTTTCTCCCTGTACCTAAGTAACAAATAATCATAAGGAAAGCCAGGCTGAGAAAGAAGCCAGTGAATAGAGAAGGAAAAAGCTAGAGTATATCAGAGAAACCAAAATGAAAGAAGTCCTAACTAAACAATGCCTGAAGCCTACCCCACATCATAATCATGGCTTCATAATTATGAGAGAAAATAAACTCCCATTTTATAAATCATTTTGAGTTAGATTTACTAGTACTGTCAACCTAAAGCATCCTCACATACTAATGTTAGGAGATCATATTAACTAACTAATGGAAGGAAAACAATACTGTGTTTTTCCCCAATTTAAAAAAAACAATATAACACTAAAAATATGTGATGGTTAATTTTATGTGTCAACTTGACTATGCCATGGAATGCTAGGATATTTGGTGAAATATATTTCTGGGTGTGTGTCAGGGTGCTTTGGATAAGATTTAAACTTGAATTAGTAGACTGAGTAAAGCAGATTGCTTTCTTCAGTGTGGGTGGGCCTCATCCAGTCAGCTGATGGCTTGAATAAAATAAAAGGCTGATAAAGAAAGAATTCTCTCTCTCTCTCTGCTTAACTGTCTTCCTCTACCTGGGACATTGATTGGTCTTATCCTGCTTTCAGACTTGGACTCAGAATGGAACATATACCATTGGCTCTCCTAGTTCTCAGGCCTCAGACCTGGACTGAAACTTACATCTTCAGTTCTGCTTCTCAGGACTCTGGACTCAGACTGGGACTAAATCATCAGCTCTCCTGGGTTTGGACTTCTCAGCCTCCTTTCTCTGGAGAACCTTGACTAATACAAAATGGAACTGCTTTTGATGCAGCTCGGTTAGGAAATCAAAGTGGGCTGGGCTCCACCCACCCCCTGCCCATGCCCACAGTTCCTGAGGCATCTTCCCTGTCACCTCAAGTTCTAAAAGCATGCTTTGTAAACAAGAAGCTGAAATTATCACTCTAGAGCCTTTGTTTTAGAAGACACTTCTGAGAAAAGGAAACTGTAAAATCACAGAGTTTCTGACCTGCATTTCTTCCATATGTTCTGACTTGCTGTGGGAGTCCCTCTGTGGACCTATATTTCCTCATTTGTAAAATAAGCATCTTGGATGAAATGAGCAGCGGAAAGGCTCTCCTCCCACTGTACCCAATATCAGAGTAAGAACAGGTTGATCATCTCTCTGGCAGAATGAGACTTTGGGTAGCTATAATTATTTTTATTTCTTACACAAAAGTGATACAAATTCTCTGGAAATATTTAGAAATAAACATAAGGAAAAAAGTAGAAAATCCAAATCACTCGCAATACCTCTCTTGAAAATAACCACTGTGAACACTTTGGTGTGAATATGTTCAAGCTTACTTCTGTCTCACACACACACACACACACACACACACACACAAACACACACACAAGAAATCATACCTGTAAGTATGTGTGTGCTATTTATAACCTGTTGAATTATCTTAAAGATATAATAATCTTTCCATACCAATAAATATTCTTCCATAATAATGTTTTAACAGCTGTAAAGAATCTCAGTTGCATAGATATACCAAAATTTATTCAACTAATCTTTTTCTGTTGGAAATTTAAGTTTATCCAATTTTCTGCTATTTTAATAGAATGATGAACATTATTGCAGCTAAATCGCTACACGTTTGCATTATTATATCCTTAGGATTTATTTTTAGAAATAGAATTACTAACTCAAAGGGTGTAAACATTTTTAAGTTGTTTGATGTATTTTACCAAATTATCTAGAAAGTTTATGCAAATTTAAACATTCTTTCCCTGTATATGGGAAAGTCTATTCACACACACTCTCACCACTATCGGGCAGTTATGTTTTAAAATCTTAATAGGTCAGAGGAAGTGAGAAAAATGGGACTCGGCATTCCTTATGACATGATATCTTGTGCTTTAATTCATGTGTATGTGGTGGGTACAGGTTTGATTTCTAACTGAACCCTAGAGTTATATTAGGATCTAACTCTAGTTACGTGACTATAATAAGGGGTGGTGACACATGAGGACAGTTTGATTCCTCTTTCAAAATCTAAAAATAACGAAGAAATAGCCTCATGAGACAAAGAGGAAAGGATGCTTGATGGGTCAGAGGAGGACAGTGGCTCATGGATAATAAAGGCAATGCCATGTTTTCTGAATCCTCCTACATATATCCTTCCAAGTCTTAGAGACTCAGTCTTTACTGATCAGTGCTTTAATTGTGACAAAAGAGCAGATCCATATTCAACTGATAGGGCCATCTTGAATTTGGTTATCTTCCCTGTGACTCTTCATGATAACTTTTTTAAAGCACAGTCATACAATGCCCCAATTGTATTTACCTGAGGACATTGTATGACTATACATAAAACAAAAAAATCTGAGCAAAAATTTAGGATTTAGTATATCATTCTCCTTCATTAACCAGTCCAGTGCCTCCAGAAGTAGCCATTCCACTCCAGTATCTTATATTTTCCTTTGTACTGTTGTGTGTCAGTAGCAAGATGGTCTTCAAAGCCTTGGCGGCCACATCACTGCACATGTCTATAGGTAATAACTGCTCTGCCTCTATGTGAGGTGAGCCTCCAGGTTTTCCGTCCTTGAATACTAACAAAAGTATCCTAGCCAAGCCAGATAGCAAAAAGCATCTTCCTTTCTGTGACAAATCCTAAGGTGGCACCCCAAAGATCACTTGGTGTTCACATCTTTCTGTAACCTTGAGTGTGGGCAGGAGCTGTGACTTGTTTCTAACCAATAGACCATGCAAAGGTGATGAGATGCCATTCCCATGATAAGGTTACCTTATAGGACAAAAATCATGGGCTTTCACTGTCATGAATCTGTTACAATATACTATATACACTATACATACTATATTATACATATATATGTATGTATATGACTTGGAGAAGTCTCTCCTCTCTCTCTCTCTCTCCCCCCCAACCCACTGGCCTTGAAGAAGCAATCTTGCATGAGTTCCTCTGCAAGGACATAAATTCTGTAAACAACCTGAATATGAGTTTGGAGGCAGATTCTTCTCCAGCTAAGCTTCTGATGAAACCTCAGCCCTGGCCAATACCCAGATTATAGCCTGATGAGATCCTGAAGCAGAGAATTCAGATAAGCCACGTTCAGACTTCTGACCTACAGAAACTGTGGGATAGTAAGTATCTGTTATTTGAGGCTGCTAAGTTTGTGGGAATTTGTTGCACAACAAATGAAATCAAATACACCCACATATGCCTCTTTCTGTTACCAATTTCTACAACAAGGTTCTCAATTGCAAACCAATTCTAATTTAGACATAAAGCAATTCTGATTTAAACATAAAGCAATTCACTGAAAGCATACCAGACAGGCCACAGAATCAACAGAAAGGCTATAGAACTGGTCTTGCTCAGTGTGTAAGAGGCAAAGGAGAGAAGCAGCAAAACCCACAGTCAAGGTGCTTCAGCATCAGTCTGGTAAGATACCACTGGCACAGCTACACTGTTACCACCCTTTCGAGACCACACTGCCACAGGGTCTTGTTGCTTACAACTGAAGCCATATGTGTGGTTAAGATTACTTAGTATAAGAGTAAAGCATGGGGTTAGAAGAGAAACATGAAAAAGCTTCAAGAAACTCCAACATTCCATGGCCAGGGAGAGAATTAATAAGTGTTCAGAAATGGAGAAGTGATCCATGAATCTCCAGGTGTGACCCTGAGGAAGAATTTCCCAGGAGGGCTTCAATTTTATACAGCAATTAATTATTTTCAATTAAGAAATATCACGAAGTGTTCAATAAATATAACTTGTTTCAATAAAAATAACTGTAAAAACAAGGAGAAACAAAGTGTTTCTTTTAGACTCTGTGTCCTGACTTGGGATTTGGAAGTTCTGGTTACTTCAGAGGCAATATTCAAACTTTCACTTGTAGTCTGCAGTTAGAATGAGGGATCAGGACCCAGGATTTGTGGCCCAAACATCCTTAGTGGGGCCAAAATAATTTCCATCAAATTTCAGCCTATCCAGTCTCCTAATTACTAACACATTGGAAAATGCAATATATTTGTAAAGTTGAATGAAATCTTTCCTAAAATAACCCAGATGAATTTTTTTTAATTATTGAGAACATGATGTGGTCATGATATAAACCTGAAAAGTTAATCAAGAAAAGTTGCAGAACTTAACAAATTGGACATGGCAGGCCATCTCATTTCTCTACAGAAAAGCAAGGATGATATCAAATTTTAATCAACTGTGTCTGACATCTCTGGTTCATAGAGAGAATGGGAAAATCTACTTTAAAAGTTGAATGGAGAAGAAGACAGAAATGAAATAGATACCTATGCATGTGAAGGGAGAATGTTCTTGCTAGAGGGTGGATTTCAAAAACAGTGAAGAAATTCAAAAGAAGGTGAGGGAAGGTGGCAGAGAGGAAGAGCTTCTTGACTGAGCAGGCATGAACTCAGGGAAATAAACAGCATACAGGACAGGGGGACAGGAGGCAAGTGCTCTAGATAGTTAACTGGCTCTGGGTAAGCTATAGGGATAGACTATTCTTACAAGATAGATTATTTTAAAGCATCTTTGTATTGGAAAATCCCATGGACTTTCAAGTCCAACATCTTTCCTTTGTCTAGGAGTAAATCCAAACACCTTTGTGTGACCTTCAAAACACTCCAGTCAGACTGTCTCTATTTCTTTTTGCTCTGACCACACTGTGGTCAGCTGTGCTGTTTTTCTTCCAAACCACTGTTCACACCAGAATCCTGTCTTGATTTACTATTTCAAACCTCCATTTAGCAACTCCCTGTCCTTGGAAATTCTGCTCCTGTCCAGCTTCCTTCCAAAGGCAGCCATCACCCAGTCTTCTGTGCCACTGTCCTAGCAGTTAACACAGATTTCCTGGTATTATTTGTCTTAAAGGAAATAGAATTTGTCACAAGGAAAGGCAGGGTCTTGGCAACAGGAACAAGTAGGTGAGGGCAGATAGGACTGATTTAGGAGAACCATGCCAATTTTGAGGCCGGTCCTCAGTTGGGTTATCCAGGAGCTCTGAACAAGATGTTTTAGGAGGTACAGTGAATTCATGATTGATTATGGCTAGTGTTGACTATCAAGCAGGAGCAGACTGATGTTCTGATCAGTGTATTTGGAAGAAGAAATCAAATTGTGTCTGAAGAAGACGTATCTAGCCACAACAGGAAGAAGCTGGGAAGGCCACAGACCTGGTAACAGACCTTATTCACTAGAGTAGGAATCCATTCTCTGTGGGAAGATCTACAACTATTTGGGCTACTACTAGAACTACTACTACTAATAATAATAATAATAATAACAGCACTAATAGCTACCATCAGTTGAATCCCTTCTCTGTGTTAGGCTCTATAGCCAGTTACCTCATTAATTCCTCATAACATCCTTCAAGTGGCAAATTATCATCTCCTTTTTGCAGAAAAGGGTTATGTATTGGATCAATACAGCTAGAAAGTGACAGAGGAAGGATTCAAACCAGGACCACCAGACTCCAAAGCCCACCTGTTGTCCTATAAGTCATACTGCCTCTGTAAAAACTGTCAAGCTGAAATAGAAGCTGAGGCCAACCTGTGCCTGAGGAGGAGCTGGGAGTAGTCTCCAAGTAAAAGTCAAGATGATCTGGGGTAAACCCCAAGCACATTGGATCTCAGGCTTTCCCTGCATGCAGGAGGAGCTGAGCGTTTACTCAGTATTTCCTGTCCAGTAGGAATTGGGTCAGGGACTGAGTATGGTTGAGTCTGTAGCTAATAGTGGCTGGGGAAGACAAGGGCTGGCATATTCTACTCATCTTCCCAGCTGGATAATGAGCCCCTTGATAAGAGGGACTGAAACTGTATACAAGCCCCTATGTCCTTGTCTTCTGAAGTAAAATGCTGACTCAAGAGTTAATGATTGGGAAATGTGAAGATGTAAAAACAAAGAATAGCTGTTGGGCTAGGGAACCAGTAACAATTTAGACTATAATTCTACCACACTGCAGAGCCACCGAACACCCAGTCCCCTGAAAGATACAGATACAGGCCTGACACACAGTCCTAAGTTGTTTTTACAGGAAGCTGACCCCCTCCAGATGAAAACTGTGACCACAAGCACGTAGACCCTGGACCGGTTGGAACCAGAAGGTTGATGATGCTTGAAACTTCACCTTGATGCCAGCTAATCCGAGAACTGTCCACAAGCTGATCACACCCTGCTCCTCCAGGGTGGGTCACACAGTCTTGAGGGCATTAGCCTGCTATGGTCCCCTTTGCCTGGCACAGCAATACAAGCTACTCTTTTCTACTTCACCCAAAACTCTGTCTCTGCATTTCTATTCAGCACCGGTGAACAGAGGCTGAGTTTCAGCAACAGGACCATAGCTTGGATAATTTCTATCCATCTTAAGGGCTGGCCCACACTAGGTTCTCAGTATGTGCTTGTTGACGGATTGATAGGCCAACTGATTGAATAAAAAGCATTAGGGAAAGCCACAATGGGTTTAGTTCTTCCATTATCCATTATCCCTCTATGCTTCCTCAGACCTGCTTCACAGAGATGTGACTTATTACTCCCCCCTCTCCCCTCCTTCTCAGAAAACATGACATGACCTTTCTAGTTCCACAGAATATATTTACTTTCCCCCTGGGTACTTTCAATTTGCATTAAGTGAAACAATGCTTACTGTGCTTTCTCCTCCATCCTTAATAAATGGGAGCCCTGACTATCCTGTGTCCAGACAAATGAATGGTCAAAATCACATGAGCTCTGAGCACATCTGCTGGCCCAGCTCAACAGGGCCAATGGCTGCACACACACCCCATCCTCCATCTCTCATCACCACCCTCCACCCTTATCCCACACTGCAATACTCTGGCTAACTTGTTTAAGACACGAAGGATGGTACATTAAAATGAATGCCTGCAGGACAACATATACCAATCTCTTAGACTAGCCAACGGAATTGGTTAAACACCAGTGTACAGAAAGCCAGAGGTCTAATGGGGCAGACCTGCATCACAAGTTTCTGTCATCAGTAGTACTGGGTATCAGCTGCATTAGCTCATATCAGACAAGGTTAAGTCCTTGTTGGTTAAATGCCAAACAAGCTCTGACCACTGGGCTACCTCACTTACTAGGATGCTGCAAGTCCTCTTCCAGGCATCTCGAGGTTCCCTAAACCCTGAGAAGTGCAACTTCTTTGTCCCAAGCCCTCGGAGCATTCTGTCTTCTTATCCTTCAGAAGATTCATTTAAGAATACCTTATTACTAATAGTAGCAGGGTGAACCATTAGTTTATTTTTTTAAATCGAGAAAGTTTTTATAGTGAAAGAGGTCACCATTAGTAAGTATACAGGGTTAAGAGGCATGAGTTGGGACCATCCTAGGCAAACCAGGACGTGGTCACCCTACTACTGGCTTCTCAGATTACCATGTGAGTTCCCTACAGGCTGGGTAAGTGGTCCCTCCTCCTCTGCTGCCCCACCTTGCTCCCTTAACCTCCAGTCCTTACTCAGGGCACAGTTAGAGAGCTCGCTACACACCATGTTTAATGGCCCCTGTTAATCTGCAGGTTTAACTGTATAAGAGTGTCATCTTTAAGCCCAGGACCACCTACTCTTGACCAAAGCATGAGCATGAATGTTCCAAAGAAACTCAAAATGCAGTTTTCCAAGATCTTGGTCAACTTTGATGAGTTCCTTTTTCTTCCCCTATAAGCAGTCTGACTGTGGCCAGAGAGGTCTGACAGCTCTGTGAGTATCATAACAGGTACAAGAACTGGGAGAGTGGGCAGGTAGGATGCCAAAGCACCAAGCTGGACCTTTCTGAAGCATGGATCTTGAGCAGCAAATGCCAAAGCCAGACAAGGCCCAGGGCCTGCCGGATAAATGCCCTCCCCCTAACAGAGTTGGATCTGGGGAGCCCCTGCAGTGGTGCAGCTATTGTAGAATTCCTGGCCCTCCTCGCACAGCTTTTCAAGACCAGCCCTTTTGTGTGTGCTGTCACACCACAGCCTTTCTCTATTTCACACTCAGAGCCAAAGGCCCTGCAACCGGTTTCTGGGGCCCTTGCACAGCAGCAGGAGGTTAAAAGATCATCTATCAGTCTCACTGGCTTCCTGGCTTCACAGTATCAGTCCTGGGTGTCCTGTTCCAGGTCCTCCCCGGGTACTCTTGAGGCTGGATCTGGAGAGTGTGGTCCCTCCATCCTTCTTCTGAGGCTTCACCCTATCCCTCTTTCATCCCATCTTTAACAAAAACAGCTGACTGCTGGCAGACAATATCCATTATCTCTTCATCTCCTGGATCCTATGGGGATCTTTGTACCCTGGGGCTCCCTGAGCTTCTAGGGACCCAGGAGAGGACACACAGTCTTCTCTTAGTAGCATATGTGGCCATTGTTTTAGGCAGGATGACCACATTATCTTACTGATATCCAGCCAAGTCTATAAGTGTTATTATCCCCTTTGTTTATACCTGGGGAAAATGAGCTAAGTGAGTTGAGTTGAAGCAGTTTGCCCAGAGTCATGGGGCTTTCTGCTACCCTGTAGATAAAGGGGAGTTACTTGCTGAAAAGAGACTGAACATTCTTGCTGAGGCACAAACATAGCTTCAGGAAGTAAAACTAGATAGGTCACTCAAGAAATCCAGGGAAGAGGCCTGAAAAGGAGTTACAATTTGAGAATCCTTGGCAGAAAGACACAACAGAATTATTTCACTGTGAGGGCGTTATTCTGTAACTTGTAGTCAGTGTTAAGTAAACAACTCCCCAGGGTCTGCTAGGACATGAGAGTTAGAAGATCTCTATGTATAGAATTTCCTTAACTACTGTCCAATATTCAATAAATGGAGGCGAAAATTTTAATTCTGGGAACTCTGGCAAAAATATAGCTAAGAAAATATTTCTTTAAGGATTTGAAGTATAATGTTTCAAATGGTACAATTACAAAACTGTATCTGAAACCATGCAAATGGAAAAAAGCAAGAAAATACATCAGAGAGCTAAATGTGGCAACGGACAATTAATTTCTTTTCCAAAAAAATCTAAGTTTTTTACAAAACTATTCTAGTCTAATTTTTTTTTAATGGTGAAGGGAAAGAACGTGACTTGAACAGAAGCTCCACTCTTCACCAGGTTTATGGTTTTTCTTTCTCTGAGCCTCAGTTTCTTCAATTTACATAATGGCTATGTAATTCTGGGGATAACCGGTCTAATCCACTGCCTGATGCTCAGTGTTACTCTCCTTCTCTTCCTAACACTAAGTGAAAATGTCCCACCAAGATCCACCAGGTCAGTCATTTCCCGGTCTTTTCCTAAGAAATGTTCCCCCAAAGCCAGGAGGCTGGCGTTAGGACCCAGCTCAGTGCCCACAGTTACATCTCCTTCCACCACATGCAAAGCATCAAAAGAACAGCTCTGTCCATGAAAATCATAGCACAGGGAGGAGGGAAATCAAACCCAAAGTTAATCAAACAGGATGTAATTCCCTGAGCAAACATGCATCAATTAGGGGAAATGTTACCGTCAGGTACGGGGTTTGGAATTTCACGAGGGACTCATAAGGTGAATAAACCAAGCTCTGGCATTGATTATGGAAAGCAGCAGCTGTATGATGTCAGGACTGCTGTGATCAGTTCAGCCAGAAATTCACTTTTCAGTGCCTTGATTCTTGGGATTACCTTTGTGCTGACTGACAACCAAAGAAAGAAAAACTGCATGGCTTAATGGAAAACTGTTTCTGATCTGTTCATCTAATAGCTGGCTGATATACCAGTGCTGATTTTCTTTGCCTGTTTTTCAGCTATACATGCTCTTTAAATCGGAGCAAGTCAAAACAAGAAATTCTTTATTGCCCTTTCTATGTACAAGGCACTATACTGACACAGTGAAGGATACAGAGATGAGAAATAGTCTCTCCTCTCTGGGAGGAGAAGGAAGAAAAGATGATCACTACTGGGACCTGGCTCTATGCCAAGCACTATTTCCCAGGTTTTAAGTCTATTATTATCTAACTTTTTCTCCCAACAATCATATGTGGTAGGTTATATTGTTCCTATTCTCTGGATGAGAAAACTGAGGCTCAGAGAGGCTATTCATTTGAGCCCTGGCTTGTTGAACTCTGAAGTTCCTATACCACATGGCCTCATAATCTGTTCGTAGATCAATGTCCAAAAATCATCCTATCTCTGCAAAGACCACAGAAAGCAGTAGAAGATAGGGAGCATCAAGCCGTTACATCAGATTCATTTGCACCTCCTGGATACCAGGCATCTGTCTCTGCAGAGGCTGAACTGAAAGTCAGAGAGTTTTCCCTACTCACTTGTCCAAGTCTGGGCAACATGACCCATTCATTCCCTGAGAAAGTACCCTCATCTCTCCAGTGAGAATCAATCCCTCTTTCCTTTGAACTCTCACTGTATTTTGTGTGCACTTCTCTTAGGAAACCTATTCTTTTGCTTCACCAAAAAAATCACTGGTTGATTGTGTGCCTATTCCTTCCCAAAGATTCTGCTTTTTGGAATCCTATTTATCCTCTAAGAGTTGACCCAAATCATGGATTTAGCAACTAGCTGCTCTTCACTCTGAGTACACGTGTACACACACACAAACACACATACACACACCGTAATTCGTATTTCTCAAATCAGATGTGAATTTCAATCCATCAAATCATCTGTGAAATGTGACTTCTTTCCCCTCTAATTCAACTATCTTTTGAGATCCTCCTCACCTTATTTCATCCTCATTGATGTCTCCCTGCTGTCACTGCAAAGCCATCCCTCCCCCATTCCCATCTGCATGGTAACTCCCTGCTTTACTTGTGAGCCGTGTTGGGGTTCAGGAGCTCTTTGACACTCTCAAAGTAGCCAATTCATCTCCTTGGACTTGCCAGAGAAGCAGAGACCCTCTACTCTCAGATCCCACAAACCCATCTGCAATCCGAGTTCCCCAGGGCTGCTTCTGGCTGGGAGACAGAGTCTGGAACCTCCTTCTCCAGAATCTATCATCATCTTTACTCACATAGCATTTTCCTTCATTTTTCAACACTCCCAAGACCAGGGGAATCCTTTCTAGTTGGGAGTCAAGGAGAAGGAGAGAGAATCTTTTTCTTCAAAGCATCTAACATTTTGGCTATACCTGCAGACTTCTTATTTCTCCTAAGAGCACAAGCATTTTGAAACTAAGGACAGTCACATCTTCTCTTGAGGAAATACACACATAAGGAAAGGCTAACGTGATTAAAAAGAGCAAGAGAATGCTGAGAGGAAACTGGCAAAAAACAAAAAGGCATTGCTTTATGTCAAAATACCTTGCTATGCTCTTTTATTGGCATTTAGCTCAGAGCACTATGGCTTTTTACTTTTGGTTCTACCTCCACCATGAGAAGCAAACACCGTCTTATTCACTGTGGTTAAATGTAGGGACATAGCCTGGGAAGGTACACAGAGATATGGATTGGGTGTTGGGAAACTTGGTTTTTATTTCCTGTTCTGATACTAATGGGATGTGTGGCCCTGAGAAGGTAATTTCCTCTCTATTTCTCCTGTGCATGAACCATAAAATCAGAGGACTGTACCAGACTAATGTTCCTAATTCCTAGTCATCCTCATACCATCTTTCTAATTATCATCTGCATTATTTTTGTTTAATATTTTTCTTAAATTGACTCACTTTTAAAAAACTCAATGAGATTTACTGTCAAAGGAAACTTTATATTGCTGTCATATCACTTAACAAGCCTAAAAAGTAACCAAAAAGAAAAAAAAACTCACTGATACAAAATAATGTCATTAAATCCTAGCTGGGCATTTTTTGCCTGCCAAATGCTTTTCGCTTTGTTAAAAAGTGAAAATAGCACCCCTCAGAGAGGTGTTAAAGATACAGTAACAATAACCTAAAGCTTTCTTCTTGGTAAGTAGGAGAATTGAAATAGATCTGAAAATGAAGTAACATTGTTATTAGAGATTCAGTGTTACTTAAAAGCATGCCCTTACACTAGACAAAAGCTTCTCATGCCACCAAAGGTAGGAGTCCTGGGTTGAAAGCACTAGACTAAATGATACTTAAGTCTCTTTACAGCTCCAAAACTCTGCCTAATCTTACTCTCTTTGCACACAATCTATTTCTTGACCAGATCTTCTTCTCTCGCTTCTGTCCTCAGCCAAGCTGCCCTGCCTCCATTTCCTCCAGTTTGAATGCCCCTTGAGAGTCTGGAGTGTTAGGGAGGTCCCACCTCTACCTCCTAGGTCTAACAGCCCCCTTATGCATCTCCACAGGGCTGTGCTCTCCCTCTGTGCTCACCCCACTCCATTCCAGCAGGAAGAGCCCAGCCCCCTAGGGTTCAGTGGCAGATGAGCTCCTGACACACCTGGCCACGCTGCTGAAGCCTGTATTTTTCATATATCACACTTGTCTGCCCATGTCACTCACACCTGTGGTCAGCACTGTCTTGAAAACACACCTGCTCCAGAGCCAAGCCTGCAGAGAAGGGGTGTCAAGAATGGCTAATTCCCCAGCAGGATCCAGGCAACAGCCTGCAGGAACTAGTTTTGATCCTTTCCTTTCCAAGGCCAGCCTGAACTCAGCCCTCCAAGGAAATGGTTCAGCATATTCCTAGTGGTAGATAGGAGAACAAAAATGCAGCCTTTAAACTGATATCTAGAATGGGATCAAAGCTATATGCCACCATCTCTTGAAGTTCCTCTTTGGCCACAGTAATTCCCATCCTTTCCAGTTTTGTAAAAGAATAAGAAAGAGTGATTTGGCTTCCAAGAGTATGGCAGTCAGATACTCAGCAGTGCTCTCAATGCACACCAACTATGTGTTGTATAAAACATACTGCTGAGTGCACTTCTGGGCTTCAGAAAGTAAGAGAAATCTCCAAGCACTGGCCCTCCCACTCAAAGGCAAAAAAGATAAAAAACATGAGCAAGATTTATAAGCAAATACGGAAGGCAAAGTTTTTCTGAAGTAAATGCCAATATTAATGAAATATCCTGATGAATATGCCTTGGGCCAGAGTTGTTTGCCCTTAGACATTCACACTAAGCTAGAAATCCAGGAAGAAGTTTAAAGAGTCCCAGGTAGGCGGTAACCCTCTGGCTCCCAGAAGAAGCAAATACATTTTTTTTCTTGAAGAAAGCATCCTTGATTTAGGCTACACAGGATTCCCAAAATTTAAAATCAAGCAACCAAGAACTTATAATAAAAGATTAAGAATATAAAGAAATAAATCATCATGAGTAAGAATCAGCAGAAACAGCATATACCAGATGTAGACCCTGTACCACACATCTCTTAGATAGCAGTTCTGGTGCACTTGACCTCACCTTTCTCACATTCCGGTCATTGCTCTCATGACCAGTTCTGAGTGGGCTCTGACCAACTTCATGCAGGTACAGCCTGAAAATGTCCCACCTCATGCTTACTGCATGCTTTTCAACTCCTTACCCAGGGCTTCCCTGTTGCTACAAAGGTGAAAAACACTGAGAGACCCTGCTCAGTGTCCACGCATGTGGAAACCAGGATTGTGGATGCCCCATGGCTCAACCTTTGACCAACAGGAGAAGGAGCCAATGGGCACATTCTTTCTCATACCTTCCTCTAGATAAATGATCCTGGGAAGAAGTTTATATGGCTTCTTGAGAAGCTATTATATAGCATAGTTCTATGCTATGGAACAAACAGTTGCACTTAGTTGCAGCCAGCTGGTAACACATCCTCATTTAGACTGTCTCTTCTTCCCTGCCTCACTCCCTCTGCCTTCATTCCTGCTCCCTAGGATTGTGCTCCCTAAAAATACAATTGCATATAACCTCTGCTTTCTAGACAACCTAGGCTAAGCCAATCAGGAACTGTATATATCGCAGTTATCAGATAAAACATATGAGAACTGTATATGAAATATTTTTTAAAATTAAAAAAAGTAACTAAACACTATAAAATAGGCAGAAAGATCAGAAAAGGTATAAAATAGAAAAACTTGTAATTATTAAAAATAATTTTTTAAAAAACTCACTGATATGATAACAGATACAATTAAACTGAAGAGAAAATTAGTGAAGAGAGAATTTGAGCGGATATATCTGAAATAATTACCCAGAATGTAACACCAAGAGCATCAAAAATATGCAAAGTTAAAATATATGGTGGATAGAATGAGAAGGTCTAATACATGTTTAATCAGAGTCCCAGAAAGAAAGAATAGAGATATGATGGAAAATAAATATTTTTAAAGTAGGTGAGAATTAGGCATAACTAATGAAAGACATAAATCCATAGATGCAGGAAGCACCACATTTAACAACTAAGACAAATTTTTAAAAAGATCTACACTGCGTAAAGCAGTGCCACTGACAAAGAAACAAAACCAGCCAGAGAGCAGGGAAAAAAGCAGATCACTCACAAAAAAATGACCGTAAGACTGACTGTATTAGTCAAGTTTCTCCAGTGAAACAGAACCAATAGTTTGTATGTTTGTATATACGTGTGTGTGTATATATGTGTGTGTGTGTGTGTGTGTGTATGTACATATATAGACAGACAGATAGAAAGAGAGAGAGAGAGATTGATTTTCTTATAAGAAATTGGCTTACACAATTATGGAGGCTGACAAGTCCTAAAATCTGAAAGCTGGAGACCCAAAAAAGCCAGGCTGGCAGTCTCCAGAACCAGAAGTGTTTCAGTTTGAGTCTGAAGGCAGAAAAAGAACCAATGTCTCAGTTCAAAGGCAGCCAGGCAAGAAGAATACTCTCTTATTCAGGGGAGGGTCAGTCTTTTTGTTCTGTTCAGACCTTCAACTGATTGGATTAGGCCCATCCACATTAGGGAGGGCAATCTGCTTCACTCAGTCTACTGACTTAAATGTTAATATCATTCAAAAACACCCTCACAGAAACACCCAGGATAATGTTAGACCAAATGGGCACCTCATGGCCTAGTCAAGCTGACACATAAAATTAACCATCACACAGACTCTAAACTTCTTGACTGAAATGATGGATGCTCAAAGACAAAAAAGTATCTTCAGTGTTAAATGAAAATAACTGTGAACTTAGGTTTGTGTAAGCAGTAAAACTTTCTTTTGAGAATATAGATAAAATAGAGATTCTTATATTATAATTTATCACCAACAGATATTCACTTTTAAAAAATCTCTAAAACAATGTTCATATATCTTAAACAGGAAGAAGGAAAACTATCCCAGAATGAGGAGAAAAGCTATCCCAGAAGGACATTCTGAAAAGCAAGAAGATATGGTGAGAAAAGAAATATTAAACATTAGATAAAGATAAGCAAATCTTTTCTGTTTAAAATAATAATAATAATATCTAGTTTGTATATAAAAAAGAGAACTAAGATACTTGATAAGCAGGAAAATGTTTCAAATTGAGAGTTGTTCAGAAAGAGAATTACAATATTAATTTCAGATTTCACTGTGTATCAATGGCAAATATCACAGATAACCATCAAAAATAGGAAAATAATTTATAATTTCCATATTATTAGAAGGAAAAAATCAAAAAAGAAAACAGCAAACAAAAAAATTCCTCAATCCAGAAATAAAAGCAAAAAAAGCAAAATGGAGATAAAAAAGAAACATAGAAATATAGGACAAAAAAAGGTAAAAACATGCCCAAATATATCAATAACCCTCAGAAGCATAAAGAGATTAAACGTACCAGTTAAAGACAGCAATCCTCAGTTTGGATAAGAAAGCAAAATCTAGTTATATGCTCTTTGCATGAGATATATCTAAAACATGAGAACTGGAAACTTTTAAGTAAAAGGATAGAAAAAGAGATACCAGGCAAATATTAACTGAAAGAAAGCAAGGGTGTTTGTATTATTATCAGACAAACTACGTGTGGTAAGAGTCCTTGAAGGTAGCCCCTGCCTCCTGGTATTCACAATCTTGTACCATCTTCTCTCCTTGAGTAGCTTGCTTCTAATCAATAGAACACAGCAACATTGAGAAAATGACACCGCCATGATCCCGTTACAAAAGATTATAACTTCTGTCTTGCTAACAGACTCTCTATTCCTTCTCTGGCTTGCACACCTTGAGCAAGCAAGCTGTCATCTTGGAGAGGCCTGCATGGCAAGGAACTAAGAGCAATCTCTGGCCAACCACCAGTAAGTAAGTGAGACCTTCATCCAACTTCCCATGAGGGATCAACTAATGCTATTGACAACCACAGGCTGACCTTCAAGATGAGCCCGGTCTGACACCTTGATAGCAGCCTCGTGAGAGACTGTGAAGCATGGACCTGGCAAAGCCATGCCCAGATCCTGGCTCATAGAAACTGAGATAATAAGTGTGTATTGTTTTAAGTTTGAGGTTATTTTTTACTCAGCAAAGATAACTAATATACTAGAAGCATTATTAGATATGGAAGTATTTTTATTGATGACTACTTAAGATAAAGGTTTAACTCACCATGAAGACATAGAAATTCTAAATGTACATGAATCTACTATAATAGACTCAAGCTACATATTGAAATTGGAATTTGCACATGCAGTGCAAAGAGAACTGGGTCAAGAATGACAAAGGAGACCCTAAGTTTCAGATCTGGTAAAACTATGGTATAGTTTTCCATACAATCTTGTGTAAATTATGTCATTTTCCTAAGCCTGAAATCCCTACATTTCTGTGACTGTATGTCCAACATATTTTGTTTCCTTTTCTTCTAAGTTTTTTTTGAAGTCTATAAGCATTTACTAAATGAAATAACTTTTAAATATTGCTACAGATGCATGTATTTCTCTTTCATTAACTAACACTGCTGTGGAAGTTCTTTGGGGTTCCTGGGCCAGTCCAAGCAAACACTCCATAGTACACTGAATATAGCAGGGACAAGTATTATTGCAGAAAGCCAAGGGAGTTTAGCTCAAAAAGAATCAAACAAGCCCCTTTGGGACATGGCCCACTCCTCACCCCAAGTATCACAGAAGAGCCCTGTGCAATTTGCTCCTCCCCGCCAACTTTTTAATCAATAGGTTAAGTCATCATGATTGAAGAGCCCAAGCCAGATGAGCAGCAAGCAAAAAAGCCACATTCGTGGTAGGGCAGCATACCCCAGAAGATCTGCTTTCAGAGGTGAAGTAAAAGAATCCTCTGCAGGAATTAAGACTATGGAAGTATGATCACATTGAGGCTGATAGTACCTTGTCCCACCCAATAGGTAAGGACATTAAATAATGCAAAAGTCAGTCTGCCAGGTATTGATTTGGCATAAAAAGTCTCACTGGTGAAACTACATATTTATGTATAAAATATATATAAAAAGCTACAATACAAAAAAGAAATATACATTCAAAAATATATATCTATCTATACACATATTGCTTTTTCCTTCTGCTTTGTAAATTTAAGGCCTGATTCTTTGTCTTCAGGTAGAAATTTAGCCACATTCTCCTGCAGGTAAGTTGTGTACAAATTCTAGCCTGAGGGAAGACTTTTCTACTTTGTATTTAATGCTGTTTGAAGATGTCTGAGTAGAACTTATGAAATTCCCAGCATCACAGAAGAGGTTTGTATTTTCCATTTAACCCCTGAGTTCTTCCTCCTTTTCACAAATTGTCTCTATGCTGCAGGCGGTCCCCTCCAGCCTAGAGTTGCCTAAGCCAGGAGAGGCCTGTCTGAATCTTTCAGGACAGCTTTGAGTTTGGCATAATATTTTCACCACAACCAATCCCAGGTGAATGTGAAATTTGGAAATATTTGTATGATGTCAGAGCACATTTCTAGCCCAGAAACAGGAGCTGATCCTTTACATCCAGAGCAAAAAACAGACTGTTTAATATCAACTTCTGGCATCAAGCAGGCTTGTTTTCAAATCCTGGTTCAGCCACTTATTATTTAACTTTGGGTAAATTTCTTGATGTCTTATACCCTAAGCTGCCTCATCTGTAATATGGGAATTGATAGTGCCAGTCTCAGAAGCTTTCTCTGAAAAAATTAATTTTAAAATATATATAAAGTGCTGAACATAGAACTTGGCATACAAACATTTTAATAAATTCTAGTTACTATTAATAATATAATTATCACAAAAAAAGAAAAACGTAAGAGTTTTATTGTGTCAGAACTCCCCAACCAGTCATAAACCAGCTAATCCAGTGCTGCAGGGACCACAAGGATAAACTTCTCACCCTATTATTTTATAAACCAAAAACCTAAGTCTCAGAGAGGTCAAGCAAATTGCTCAAGTTCACACAGCAAGGTCATGCATATAGTCTTGCAGACAAATAGCAGGACTAATGTTAACCAAAGCAGAGTCAGTAGGGATCCTGTAACATTAATTCAAATAGCTCACCCCTAAAGTTAATATATTTTTAGGACCGATAAAGCTCATGTAATGGGGAATGCTTGGGAATCCAAATCTACTTGGCATTCTCAGAAGCGTCCTTGGGCTGCTTGAAGATTCACAGCCTATAGCTTTTGGCAGTCCCCAAAGAGGGAGCTCTTTCCACTAACAAAATACAAAATGCAAAATTAATAAAAAGACCCTTTGAAACTGACAAATGTGCCTCAGGCAAACTATCTGCCCAGCAGCTGGTTAAAATTTAATCAGTTTTTTTTTTTTTTTTTTTTTTTCCAGGCCTGTACATCTTTTGTATGGAGCTCCCAGTCTGAGTGTGGTCAAAGTTTGTTAAACAAGAAATAATAGCCAAAGCTTTTTAATTCTGCAAATAAGCAGTGGATGCTTTAAATGGCTCTGTAACATTCAAGAAACTAATTGCCCAGGTCTCAACAAAGCTGGATAATTCTTTAATAATTTTTGTTCTTTCTCTTAGAAAACCTAAATTGGCAACTATACACCATGCAGTGAATCTTAACAACAATTTAGGCTTATGAATTACACTGTGGCTTTTTCTGGGAAGTTGATCATGCCCTAGAGAAGAGAGGTAGAAGAAGAGAGGGAGGGGAAGAATGAGAATGAATATGAGAATGGATCAACTGGCATAATGATGAGAGTTTTGTAAAACAAACAAATACTCTATAAGAACTTAGTGAAGAGTCTACTGCTGTCACTGTCACCTGGACACTGAGGACCAGAGGATTTGCAACTCTTGGACAATCATGTGTTTCCTACCAAAAGAACCAGACTAAAAGGCCCAAATTTGATTTGTTTTACCTACTCTTCTCCCATGAACATGTATGCAATTAAAGACCCATATATACAACCATCTAAGATGGAAAGTGTCCACCAAGAAGTAAATTAGACAAGTCCCTGGTTGTCCACAAACTGTAGCAACAATCACACAACTTCTCCGGTTCCAAATAAAGAAGAGAGAGAAGTTTTAGTCAATGGTGATCAAGGAGTTATTTTTGCAGTGTAGCCTTGCAAGAGATGAGGGAACTTGAGTCTAAAACACCAAGGCCTTGGAACGGAATTCCTATGGTGTGACAGGTGTATGTTGGCGAGTGAGGGAGAGTTGAGGGGAAGGAGTCAGGTTAGAAAGTCCTCCAGGTGCTGCTGTGGCCTGGTTGGGAGCAGTCTTCTATCTTGGAAGTAGACACTGAGAACCTTCTGAAGACATGAGGGTTTCTCCTCTCAATTAATACAGTGAGTAACTGCTATAAATGCTTTATGTTATCATAAGAATCCAAGTCATTTGTATGTTTTTGGCCAAAACTATATTCCAGGCTGCCCCATTCTGAGATATGGTCTGGCAACTCCCCTAATAAGGGGAAGGATAATACCCATACTGCCCAGCTCTCAGCACTGCAGGAGGCAGGCTAGTGGAGAAGGATGCTTCTGGGCTTGAGAGCTGGGTCTATATCTCAATCTCAGTTCCCTACGTACCAACTGCTTGACCTCAGAAATCGACTTCACCTCTTGAAGCTCGTTTTCTTCATTATATGTTGAAATAATAATACCTGACTTTCAGGGTTATTGGGAAGATTTAATTAGATAATGGTTAGAAAATGAATAGCAGTGTATCATCTATTACTGATGCAGAGTAAATAATAGCTTCTTACACATGTTCATATATACATACTATCATACACCCAGGAGCTCAGACAACTGTTCTTCTCCTGTCAAGTTTTGAGTTCTGTTAACTCACATACCTCCCTAGTTCCAAATTCTTGGCTCCTACTTCATTCCTGCTCAGTGGCACTTGTGCTCACTGGAAAGCCCAGTAATTAACTCCTGGCTTCACTCTGTGATTTCACTCTTTGCTTCTAAGATCACACTTGACAGAACTCTGGAAAACTCAGACAGTAAAATAACAACAACAAAAATAATTGCTGACCATTACCTACTGCTAAATATACCAGGAACTCTTCTAAGAAGTTTAGGTATTAAGCCTCAAGACAAACATGTAAGATAGGTACTATTTTATCTCCATTTTGCAGATGAGGAAACAAAATAACAGAGAAGTGATTTGTCTAAGCTCATATAGCAAAGCCAGAATTTGAACTTAGGCAGCTGACATCCAGAAGCTTGTTCCTAAAACTAGAGCTAAAGTTAAAACTAAAGCCAGCCTGCAGTGGTTGGATGGGTGGCAATGGTTGAGCACTTAGTATGTGCTACTCACTAAATTAAATGCTTGATATGTTTTATATATTTAAATCTTCACAATGACTCTGTGAAGTGGGTGACATTACTAAGTTCATTTTCAGATCAGAAAACAGAAGCTGAGATATATTCAACGACTTATTGCAAGTCCATCAGTCTTCAGACTTGCTTAACTGAAATTGTGGCACTACCTACAAATGCATATATTATCTAAGTTGTCCTCTAGGAAAAGCCCTAATATATTAACACCCAGAAATCAAGTAAAAATTTCATATTCAAAGACCTTCATTTCGACTTCTAATTCATTCCAACCCAGTTTGGCTGAACCAACTAGAAATTTTCTACAAATCAACTTTTGGGGTCCCAAGATTTATTTTGTTTTGTCTGTCCCTGTTCTCCTGACTGTAATCATGCATGCCCCAAAACATGCCTGACTGTGCATTTTGCTATCCATGTCTGGGCATTGACTCTGGACCCAACAGAAACCATATGGAATATTTAAAAGTAAATTTTAATTTTAATAAAATTGAATTACATATATGAAAATATTAAGCAGAGTTTTATTAAAATGTTCTATTTTTACTTTGTCTCTATATATTTCCTATTGTATTTTCTGATTGCTTATTTGTTTTATATATGTTGATTTTATGTTATTAGGTATGTAAAAATTCATAGCAGTTATATTTCTTATAGATTGTAATCTTCATCTTTTAAAAATAACATTTTCTAAGGAACATCCATTATTTTTCCTGCCCAATTTCATCCCTTTTCTTCTACTAGTAATACTTTAAAATTCCTTACGGTAAACAACCCCATCCTCAACCTCCATCTTTGAAGTTTAGATGGAACTGAACAGGAATAAGCCTGTAACCTAAGAGAATCAGATGGTGTATTCCAACCATTCAGCCACTTTAATTGATTTCGAGATACACACATGATCAAATTCAATGATCATGAGAGTCAGGAATAGAATTAAAAAGAACAATCTCCAATTACCTACTTGAATTCTTAACTTAGCTGTCCAACAGACATCTTAATTTTAATATTACTAAAATGGAATAACAAAATCGATGGTTTTGAGTTTGTCATTTTTTCCCTCTCAATTTTGCTCTCCCTACCTCCTTGCCTAAAACCCATTCCTTGCCCAGTCTATTCCAATCGGTAAATGACATCAGTATCTTCCCAGGTGCTATAACAAACAGCCCAGGGAACTCAACCAAGATGCAACATAGGAGACACCTGAATTTCCCTCCTCCCATGGATGCACCAAATGTTCAGGTACCCATGAAGCAATTCCCTTGGAAAAAATCCAGAAACTAGTTGAGTGACTCTTATACATCAGGCAAGGGAGAAAATGGCCATATTGAAATGGGTAGGAAAGGCTGTGAGACACTCTCACCATAAACCCCACCCCCAGCACAGAGCCATACAATCAGGAGGAAACCCCCAATTCCCAGCTTCTCCCTGAGGAGGGAAGTGTTTGGACCACATATCTAGTGCCCCTGCTTTTAAGTCTGCCACCCAAGGGGGGAGCCCCCAAATCACCTACCTCTGAAAGCCAATGGGGTTTATGTTCACAGGTCCTATAGGACTTTAGCAAACAAAGCAGCAGTTCTTAAGAGCGTGAGTACTTGCTAATGGCTATCCCCCAAGAAGTATTTTCAGTGATTTATTCCAAGTCCATCTGACTTCAGACCTGCTTAACTAAAATTACAGCACTACCTACAAATGCATACATACATCATCTGAGTTGTCCTCTAGGAAAAGTCCTAATGTTAACACCCAGAAATTGAGTAAACATTTTATATTCAAAGACCTTCGTCCCAACCTCTAATCATTTCCTAGTTGGCTGAACCAAATGAATAACCAAAACAAATAAAAGCCATCCAAATTGGAAAAGAAGAAGTAATTCCTATTTATAGGTGACATGATATTATATATAGAAAATCCTAAAGACTCCACCAAAAAATTGAATTTATAAAATAAATTCAGTAAAGTTGCAGAATACAAAATCAACATACAAAAATCAGTATCATTTCTATACACTAACAGTGAACTATGGGAAAGAGAAATTAAGAAAACAACCCCATTTACATTAGAATCAAAAAGAATAAAAGCTCAGGAATAAATTTAATCAAGGAAGTGAAAGGTCTGTATACTAAAAACCATAAAACATTGATGAAATAAACTGAAGAAGATACAAATAAATGAAAAGATATTCCACATTTGTAGATTAAAAGAATATTGTTCAAACGTTCATACTACCCAAAGCAATCTACAGATTCAATGCAATCTCCATCAAAGTTCCAATGGCATTTTTTACAGAAATAGCAAAAAACAATCTTAAAATTTCTATGGAATCACAAAAGACCTCAAATAGCCAAAGCAATCTTGGAAAAAAAGAACAAACTTGGAGACATCACACTTCTTGGTTTTAAACTATATCAGAAACTTGTAGTAATGAAAACAACATGGTATTGGCATAAAAACAGACACAAAGATCAGTGGAACAGAATAGAGAGCCCAGAAATAAACCCACAGATTGTCAATTAATTTTGACAAAGGATCCAAAAATATACAATGGGGAGAGGACAATCTCTTCAATAAATGGTATTGGGAAAACTGGATATCCACATGTAAAAGAATGAAACCTGGACCCCTATATTATACCACACACAAAAATCAACTCAAAATGGATTATGGACTTGAATATAAGACCTGAAACTGTAAAATTCCTAGAAGAAAATGTCAATGATCTCCTTGACATTGATTTTGGAAATGCCTTTTTGGATTTGACTTTAAAAGCAGGTAATAAAACCAAAAATAAATTAAAACTAAACTAAAAAGATTCTGCACAGCAAAGGAAACCATCAACCAAAAGAAAAGGCAACCTATGGAAGGGGAGAAAATATTTACAAACTACATATCGGATAAGGGGTTAATATCCAAAATATACATGGAATTCACATAACTCAATAGCAAAAAAACCCCACAAATAACCCAATTAAAAAGTGGGCAGAGGATCTGAATAGACATTTTTCTTTATATAAGTGAAACCATATAATATGTACATTTTGGTTTCTGTTGTGCAATTATGCTTATGGGATTACTTCATATTATTGTATGTTGTGGTTTATTCATTTCTATAGCTGTATCTATCCCATTGTATGAATAATACCACAATTTATTTATCAGTTCTACTGTTGATAGACTTTTGGATTGTTTCCAGATTTTGGCTGTTAGTGCCACAATGAATATATTTCCACCTATGTCTTGGAATGGAAAATCTATGCATTTCTGTCAGGTATCAGTTAAGTTCTTTTCAAAACCTTGTAAATGTCTTTCTTTTAGAATGCTGATACACATTTTAGAAAAATATTGCCAGGGATTCTGAAAGGCGCTTTCATTTCTTCGTGCATGTGGAGAAAGCTGAAGGACTCTGTATCACACAAGCTGTGGCTGAGGTTCAAACAGCAACAGGTCCCCATTAGCCCACTAATCTTCATATTTACCTGAAACAGTCACCACAGTGTGAAAATTTCCAGAGAGAAAGCCCAATTTTCTTGGTGTTGGGTGCCATAAGGATCACCTACGAGGTGCTAAGGATTGTGGGTCTTTAATCGTGTGAATTTAGTGATAACAGGGCTGCCAGTTTGGGGTTGTTCTGCCTAGATTTAGCATTATCCAGACCACCCTGGCTATCTTCCAAAGTTCTAATGGTTTTTCTTGTGCTTCTGTACTAGGCTGGGTTTTAAAATTCACAGGAAACACTCTCTTATGGGCTCCCTTTTTCACTTGCTAGGCTCTCCCCCACCCATCCTACTCCATTCACCTATTTCAATGCCAAGAAAAGGAAAGTGTGAAATTCTACCCAGCTGGAGTTTCTCTAACTACACATATCAGATGTCATTAGATGGGGAAGTAAGTCCTTGGGGGCCAGCAAGTCTATAGAAAATTCCTAGTCTGGCATTTGAGCCTCTTTGCAATTTGTCCCCCATATAATTTTCAACATCATTTCCCATTGGTTCCAATATACCTTGTTCTGATACAGTTGTGCTGCTTTCCTCACTGCTTCCCATCCGCTGAAGACAAATCCACACCTCCCTGATTTCTTCATACTATTTCTCCTTCCTAGGAAGTCTTATTACATCCCTCCTCCTAGTCTATCTACTTAAGTTTTTCACCTTCATTATGTGTATGTGTATGTGTGTGTGTGTGTGTGTGTGTGTGTGTGTGTATGCACTTCCTATGCTTGAGACACTTCGCTAGGTGTTTGGGAATAAAAATGAGTAAAACATGGATCTACTTTTAATACACTTTTATTTCGATGGGGGAACAGGAGAGCAATATTGGATACAGGTATTCCCTGTAATTGGTGAAGGGAGATACCTAGGTAATACCAGGGTGACTGCTGCACACCTGTCTAGATCAGAACTAATCAGGAAGCTCTAGTAGACATGAATGACTACATAATTTGGAGGGTGCAGTGCAAAATAAAAATATAGGACTCCTTATTAAAAATTTATTAAGAATTTAAAGGTGAAAATAACAGAGCATTAAACCCAGCAGAGGGTCCTGTGCCACTACTCAGTTGCCCATGAAGCTATCTCATTGTTAGAGAATACTTCAGAAAGATGAAATCAAGAGAAAACCTCACGCATCTGCCTGTCTCAAGAGGAGATTTAGACCATCAGTCAAGATTGGGATTGGATTAGAGATGAGTAAATAGAAAACTAAGCAAACATCAACAACACAATAAGACAACTATTCCTTCTAGAAAAAAGAAGTTGGGCAGAAAAAGAAAAGTAATTGTTTATTTCCGTGGCTCAGCTGTGAATACTGTTTGCGTAGTATATTAGCCAGGGTTCTTCAGAGAAACAGAACCAGTGGGAGATATATATTTATATCTATGTATTATATATATAGATATACATATATATACATACATACACACATATTACAGAGACAGAGAGATTGATTTTAAGGAATTGGCTCACATGACTGTGGGGCTTGCCAAGTCCAAAATCTGAAGGGAAGGCCAGCAGGCTAGAGACCCAGCAAAGAGGTGAAGTTGCAGCCCAAGTCCAAAGGCAACCTGGAGGCAGAATCTCCTCCTCCTTGGGGACATCAGTCTTTTACTCTTAAGACCTTCAACTGATCGGATGAGGTCCAACCACATTATGGATGGTCTTATGTTTTACTCAAAGTCTACTGATTTAAATGCTAATTTCATCTAAAAAAATGCCTGCACAGTGACATCTAGACTTGTGTTTAACCAAATATCTGGGCACCATACCTTAGCCAAGTTGATACAAAAAATTCACTGCCATACATAGTCATAATAATTTAAATACAAGTGTGTTCTCCATGCAAATTCTTACTTGGCTTAAGTGAGTCCTTCTTAAGGGAAACTTCCCAGTCTCTCAATCAATCCTGAATGGGTCTGTCCTTATTCTCAGCGCATAAGCCTCATTCTATGTCAGCACATCATTGATTTCCATTGTTTTATATTTAAATTGTTATGTTTGTCTCCTGTGGATATCTTTTGGTTAGATACTTATCTAACCAAAGTTATGACAAGCTATATTGGAAGGATGGGGAGGACAGGAGGTATGCCTGTGTGTATAGTGGTAGGGCTGGAGGAGAAAGAAAGGTAAACCTCATCTTCCACACAGCACAGGGGGACATCAAGGAATAATGACAAAAGTGACAAGTCAAGAGGAGGCAATACAGCCATGTTTTTAGAGGAAGGGAAGTTGATGTCAACATGATGGGCTAAAAGAGGTGCGAGGGTTGCCTTTGGAGAGGGGGGGAAAGGATAGGAGGGTGTGGGAAAATGCTCTTTTATATAACACACCATGTAGATACATTTGCCTTTTAAAGTATGTGCATGTATAATATTGATTTAAAAATATAAACATTTGAAGAAAGGAAAAGGAAGAAAAGATATCCACAGGAGACAAACATAACAATTTAAATATAAAACAATGGAAATCAGTGATGTGCTGACATAGAATGAGGCTTATGCGCTGAGAATAAGGACAGACCCATTCAGCATTGACTGAGAGACTGGGAAGTTTCCTTTAAGAAGGACTCACTTAAGCCGAGTAAGAATTTGCATGGAGAACACACTTGGGAATGGCTTGGCAGGCAGATGTCTTACATCCCACTTCCCATAAGTTCCATTCTGCTCCTACACAGACACTTACTGAGGGCCCTGCTCAAGTCTCCCCTCATCCTTGACATCTTTCTGCATCCTCCTAGAAAGCTGATACTTCCATCCTCAGAACTCCTGCTTCATATGAAGTTCAGCCAACATTCATTGGATTGCTTAGTGAGTGGATCTTTCCTTGACAAGATCCCAGGTGCTTTGAGGTCAGAGTCCTGTCTGATATTAATAATATCCATGAACACCATTTATTAAGCATCTACTCTTGTCTGGTCCTAGGTTAAGTGTTCTGAATCCGTATCACTTTAATCTATAGTTGCCCTGTGAGGGCAATATTGTAATGATCTCTGCCTTATGGAAAAAGGAAATTGAGGCTTATGAGTTGACTTGACTTGCTGGCTAGGAATCAGAATCCGATCTTTCTGACTCCAAAGCCCATGTTTTTTAACCTCTTTGTCATGTTCTTCTCCACTACCTCAGACTGCTTGTTTTATCACACGTGCTTAGGACAGTATCAAGCACGTAGTACGTGTATGGAAAATGTTGGTTGATTGAGAGAGAGGGGGAGAGAGCTGCGTTTGGAAGGTATCTTGCTGCCCCCTTGCAGAAACACAGGAAGTCATATTTCCATAACCAAACTAAGCTGCCATGGTGACAGAACATAGCTCTTCTGACCCTACATATGCATCTAATGACAGCTAACTGTGTGTAAACAGATGTCAGGTTTAAATCAATCTTGCTTCCTGACACCTTACTTAAAAACAGTAATTATGTGCTCATTTTTGAATATGCAACCCTAGGTAAATTATCTATCTCCACCCTCCTCCCCAAGTTTTCATTTTTTAATATCAATTAAGTTTTTTTTTAAAGCACTCACAGCAGGAGACACACACAGTGAGGCCAAAACAAAAGAGTGAGCCTCTGCAGAAAGTGGGAGGGAATAGAGGGTAGTGAGGCAGCACCAACTGTAGCAACAGAGCAGGGTGACATGAGAAGCAGAGGTCGCTGAAAACACACAGGCAAGCATGAGGGTTGTGGTAAGAGGACAAGGATTAGCAGGGCTCAAGGCAGGGCATCCAGGCGTGATCAGATGCAGAAATATGTTCAACTCCAGCAGAAACAGACATGACACCATGCTGAGAACTCAAGGGGGATCTGCTCAGTCATGCTCTGACCTCTGAGGACTTATAGATTCTGGACCTGCCCATTTGAGTCTCCTCAGTAGCCAATGCCTGAGACAGGGATCAGCCCCTAATGATAATGACACCTCCGCCTTCACCTCCCAGCAAAAGATGCCATTGCAGGAGAAGAGGCATTCCCTTGTCCCTCAGAAGAGAGCAAGGGCTTTTCATTGCATCTCAGTTCTTATTAGCTATGTGATCACAGGCAAACACTTAAGCTCTCTGAATGAGGGAAGACTAACTCTGGAGCCTGAGAGGTTGTGTTTTCATTCAGCGCTCTGTAACTTTAAGCAACTTACTTGACATTTCTAAGCTTCAGTTCTTCAGCTGTAAGATTGATATATTAATTGTTCCTAACTCATAGGGATGTTGGGGAGAATAAATGTCAGGCATGTAAATCTCTTACCATATGGTCTACTACTAATGACAAAATAATAATTTTAATTCTTTAGGACCTTGATGGGTATAAAATTGACAAGGATGTATTTGAAGCACCAGCTTCCTTCTCCTTTCTATAGGTGGATGAGAGTTTAATCATGGATTCCAGGTGCCCACTTTGAGTTCTGTTAGATGGGCAGTCCCGTTTGAGAAGAGGAGTACCTGACCTTGGCATCAGTGTTTTATCATTGGCAAAGAGAGCCAAACTGGAAGGAAGGGATCCTAACAGACAGAAATGCAATGGGACAGACTGACCAACAACGGGATGAGATAGATCTGAGTAAGACCAAGGACACATGCTCAACCTGAAGACCAAACATCACAGGAAAAGGAGAGATTATTATCCACTTGTGCCCAAATCACACTAGGATTCCCAACCTCTTCCATTTACTCCAGAGTTTTCCATATAGCAAATGTGACTCCATCTCTTTCTTCCCAAATCTCACCAATCCAGAGGAGATGGTGGGAGGGACTTCTGCTACCCCAGCCATATTTAGCTCACTAAAAGTCTAAGCTAGGAGATGTGCAGATTTCTCAAGAGGCAACTCTTCTCTCACCTCTGCCTGGTCCTGTATATCACCCTGTACCACTGCCTAGGTTCCAGCACTGGCACTGTTCATCTCAAGTCTGAACTACTTGCTAGGACCCAGACCCCCTTTCTCCTTTTTAGTCTGTGCTGCTCCACACCTTCCTAGCTTCTGACCTGGTTACCTGCTCCCATTTTCAGTCCTGGCTCATCTTCCAGATTGGGCCTTGCACTGGTTCAGGGGCTACAAGTTGGCCCCCTCTCTCTATTGCCACAGCTGCCTTGGCTAGGAACTCCCCTTGTGTCCTCCAAGGTTTTGTATCTTCTTCTCAGTATCCCTGGGGGTCAATCTCCAGCTCTAAGAGTGAGCCCTCCCTGCATATCAAATGCATCCCAAACTCTAAAATGCCTCTAGACGATGGGGAATGTTGCTCTTCTGTTCCTCAGAGCAACACAGCCATTCCTTGAGGTCCAGGGTTATTTTTTGTAAATGTTTGCCTTGTTTTGTTTACTCAGGACAGAAGCCCTGAGTCATCATTTTAACAAGAAAAAGTGCTTGTGGAAACTCAAAGAAATTAAATGCAGGAGTAAGCCCAAGAGGACTCATCCAGAGACCCCAATATGTCCGAGCTGGAGGTACCCTGTGGGCCCACCTTTCTAATCTCTTCATTGTATAGAAAGGGGCTGTGGCCACTTGACCAAAATCGCTAAGTGCAGTGGGATACATCTAGGATTAGAACTCAGAACCCCTTTTCTTCACCCACTGCTATCCCATCATGTGTATCCAAATGGACACACCTGTTGGCATCTAAGAGCAAACCAGGCTCCCCCACAGTGTATATAGCACTCCTCAGGAATCTCTGCTGGTTTGCCGACTGTCCCTCACTCCAATCCAGGTCCATCAGCTAAGTCAGTCATGGTTCCATCTACTTGGCCCTTTGAACTTGGATTCTGTTCCTTGTCTGGCTCCTCCTCCAGTACTCTGCAGCAGTTCCTCACTTAGACTGTCTCTCCTTGGGCTCCCTGGGACTCACACCGCTAACCTGGCCCACTGACAAGTGTCCAGTCTGGGCCCACCTGCTCCCTCAGGAAGGGGTCATCTTAATACCCCTTTAAACAATGCTCCATAAGTGTTTGCCCAACAGGCCCTTGAGCCGTACGTAGGCTAACGGCAACAGTAATGACCCTGAGCAGGAGGATGGGTCAGTGCCCAGAGCCACACTCTATTTGAATCTATAGTTATTGAGGTATGGAAAGTGTCTCATCAGTGTCAGGGGGCTTATATTTTTCTCCTCCTTCACTTTTTAAACGCCTCTAAATAGCCAGGATGAGTGAACTGTTTAAAGAATCTTCAGTAAAGTGGGAGTTGCTTTGCAGATGTCCACAGAGAGATGAGGAGTCCAGGATTCTCCCGGACAAGTATGGGAAGCCTTCCAAGTACCGAAGGGACAGGTTTATAAACACCCGCTCCAGTACCTTGCTGGGGACTCAGGCCCAGAGCCAGGCTTCTCCACCCTGTGATGAGAAAGCCATTATCTCTTCATAAGCATTCTCTCTGTGCCTCCCTTAAAGCCACTGCCTGAATGCAGTACTTTGACTAGGCAAACCCAGCCCTCCTCCTTCCCACATTCCTGGACAGAAATGAGAGGGAAGCTGCTAAAAACTTTCTGAGGGAGTCAGGTAACTGATACCTGCTCTGGGAACCATTTTCTTTCTCCCCACCTTCACAAGGCTGCAACACCATGGCCCGGGGCTTTCCTATGAAGGCCACCCTGGGGCCTGGGAGGAGAAGACACAGTGGTCCCTATTGTTCTTCCCTGGCAAAGAAAGTTCCTGATGAAGTGTATGAGGTCATGGCTGCAGAGGCAAGGCACCTCCTAGGGTTTTTGCTCCAGTTCCATTTTGCTTTCAGAAAATCCACTTTAAAGATTTGGCAGATATCAAGGTGTCCTGAGACCAGAGCAAATACAGATATGCACACACTCAGTAGCATCCTCTTCATGTCTTCTGTCACATCTCTGATTTATTTGGGAGAGCTGCCACTGTAACGGGTACTCAGCTGAGCCTGGAAAAGCCAGCACACTGTGTAAGCCAGCTGCCCTCTGGCTGCATCACTCCAGCACCTGAGACAGCAGGAAGCACAAAGCCTGTCCCTGACACATGGTTGATCCTCCAAAAAGAGCTTCAAACGCCAGTACCTGAGACAGAGCCTGCCACACAATGTCTTCATTCACTCGCTCGTTGGGCATCTGTTTACTGAGCCCCTGGGCACTGGACATGCGATGGTGAGCAAAACACTGTCCTCCTCATGAAGCCTGTAGCCAATACTAATTAAATAATCACATAAATACATTTTTAAAAATCACCACCGTGCTAAGTACCATGAAATTATGCTGTAAGAGGATAAAATATGTCTCATATTGAGGACATAGAGCCCCCAACTCAATTTGTAAGAGGACCTATACTCATATTACCATGATCAATCAGATTTTACTATGCTTTGGCATTTAGCAGATCCAAAATGTAAGACCTTTTCCCCAGGCCCTTCTCCACCCAGAGATGATGATCACCCATTCTGGGGGCCACCACTCCTCTTGTTCAAGGACATGGCAGACAATGCCACTTCACACTCTCAGCTACTGGACCCTATAGGTGTGGCTCAAAGGCCAGCACTAGCCCTAATCAAGGGAAATGGGAATATCAGATGCAAACTACTGGCCATCCAGTGATCTGTAACATTACTTCTAGTCTTTAGCTGCACATTCTACTCACTTGAGAAGATTTAAAACAAAAACAAACAAACATCAAAAACCAAAAAACAAAATCTTGGGCTCACCCTGGCCAATTAAAGCAGACTCTTCAAGGGTGGGACCCAGGTATCACTGGTTTCTAAATTATTCCCAGGGGATTCTAATATGCAACCAGGACTAAAAACATCTGAATGCTATTTTCATCACCAATGCAGTTTAAATGAGGCAACTCAACATCCCTAAGGCCCTGGCCTCTAATTCCATTACTAACTGCCGGTTCTACATCACAAGAGCACAGGCCCAGAGCAGCTGGACTTATGAAGAGTGATAGAGATACAGCACAAGATCTACTTACAGAGACTTTTTAGATACAGACATATTATTTTAGAAAGAGCATGGTCTTAACAGCATTTAAGAGTTGCCTTATATTTGAAAATTAAAAATCGCAGTCTTTCAGAGCTGAAAGGAGCTTATTAGATATTACCTAAAGCCATTTCAAACCCTCATTTTTAAATGGTAGGAGCTGAGATCCAAAGAGACTAGAATTTACACTGCTAGCTAGTGGCTTACAAGGAACAATGCCAGGTCCTCCAATCTCTTATTCCAGTGGCAAAAGCTGGACATACCAGCACTCACTGACCACCAGCCTCACAGCCTGAACCAGCCTTTCCTTACCTACCTACTCACCTACCTTCTTACCCCATGATTCCTACTATGGCACAGGTGCAACCTTTGGGTCATGCTGCCTGGCCTTTGCCTGTTTCTCAAAGAGCAGCAGTTTTTTGCCTCATAAATACATGTGTTCGTTGGCAACTGCTCCTTATATGCTCTCAATCAGGTCACTCCTGGTCCACCCACCACCCGGCCGCTGGGAACGCCTGTCTCCCCAAATACAGACTCTGCCCAGTGACTTGCAGCCCACAGGAAGGAAGAGACAGACCTTCCTTAGCATCTTACTTCACACACCACACATTCCTAAAGGGGTGATACCATCCTTCTTCTAAACATTTTATGATTTACAGTTAAAGCAGTATACGGTTTGGACACTATGCCTAATCTTTCTTTCTTTCTTTTTTTGTTTTTTAATTCTGCAATAGTTTGTTTGTTTAACATCTTTATTGGAGTATAATTGCTTTACACTGTTTTGTTAGTTGCTGCTGTATAACAAAGCGAATCAGTTATATGTATACATATATCCCCATATCCCCTCCCTCTTGTGTCTCCCTCCCACCCTCCCTATCCCACCCCCCTAGGTGGTCACAAAGCACCGAGCTGATCTCCCTGTGCTATGCGGCTGCTTGCCACTAGCTATCTATTTTACATTTGGTAGTGTATATATGTCCATGCCCCTCTCTCACTTCGTCCCAGCTTAACCTTCCCCCTCCCTGTGTCCTCAAGTCCATTCTCTACATCTGCAGCTTTATTCCTGTCCTGCCCCTAGGTTCTTCAGAACAATTTTTTTTCTTTTTAGATTCCATATATATGTGTTAGCATATGGTATTTATTTTTCTCTTTCTGACTTACTTCACTCTGTATGACAGACTCCAGGTCCATCCACCTCACTACAAATAACTCAATTTTGTTTCTTTTTATGGCTGAGTAATATTCCATTGTATACATGTGCCACATCTTCTTTATCCATGCATCTGTCGATGGACACTTAGGTTGCTTCCATGTCCTGGCTACCTAATCTTTCTTATAAGTAGCTTTTCTCCAAACACTCAAAACCTCACACAGATGAGGTGTGTATCCAGGGAGTTGTTCTGTTGGTTCAACATGTGAAACAGAGAAGTGAGATGTGTGAGGTGAGATCACATGTGGAGTCTGGGCAAGAATATCTGGGCAGGTATGAAGTCTGCGATTGACTCTGCTCTGTCTTTAAGATTCCCATTCCCTCTGTTCCTTACCGCCTCATATACTGGCTTCACCAGCAGCCTCCTGAATTGCTACCATCATCTCCTTGTTCAGCTCACCACTTTAAGCCTTGCCACCTCTAATTCATCCTGCATACAGCTGCCAGAATACTGTTCCTAAGCTGGACTGTGCTCAACTACGATATTGGCAAAGGTATCCTTCAAGTTTAAGAAAAAAAAAATTAGTAGATCATTGTGTAATCCTAACACTCTATGCAACTCTGCATGGTAGAGTGGGGGGCATGAATCAGGCCTCCAAAGGGGGCTAGGCTTGAGAAGCAACCTCATGGGACATCTAGAGAATGACCAGCCTAGGGCACAGCCTCAGACACATGTGAGTGCTAATGGCTATGTTCTTGGTCCTGGATCCAGTGTGGGTTTATGAGGAAGGGGGTCAACAATGCTGCTCCAGGATTCAGCAGAGAGGCCTAGAGTCTGCTCCTTCCCTCAGGCTCTCACCTAAATTATGTCTATGATAATAGACATAATTTAGCAGCCCTGTAGACACGGCACCCCGTGCGAGGCACAGTAACGGCGGTCACGATAATGGTGAACACGATAATGGTGGTCCTGGGCAGTGGCTTCCTGCTGTCCTCTAAACAGAGTCCAAGCCCCTAGGAAGGCCCTCTTCAATCAGCCCTACAGACTTGATGCTGCCGTCATGTACCTCCTGCTCTAGTTAATCTGAATTCCCAGTCTCCCTAACTCTCTAGTATTTCCCTCCATCATGCCCTGCTCAGTTGTTCCCTCTGCATGACACATCCATGCCCCAGTATTCACACGCCTAACATCTCCTGCTCCAATGACATTGCAACTGGAAGGACCCCTCTCAGCTCCTCAGCATTTACTCCTATTATACTTATCCAGCCCTTTCTGGTATTCCAGATGCATTCTCCTTAATTCTTGGAACTGTCCTGAGTTCCTTGAAAATAGATTTCAGGCCTCATTAAACTTAGAACACCTAGTCTCATGCTCAGACACTTCAACTATCATTAATTTGGCCTCTACCCTGTAACTGTCCTACAAGATTTCACCTGACCTCTACCCTCTGACTTGTTAATGCCTTATCATTTCCTCCACCCCCTGACATGCTCTGTGCTCTGATCTGACATCTCCCCCTAACTCTGGTAAGTTCTTGTCTAACCACCATCCTCTGTCTTTGTGTTTCTCTGTGACTTCTAAGCACCCTCCATCTCAAGTGTCCTCTATCCTCACTTGTACAAACTTAGAGCTGGGAGATCTGGGTCCTAGGCTGGCTCTGTCATGCTCCAGCCACCTGATCCTGGGCAAGTCACTTAACCTCCAATGGCCTCATTGTCTTCATCTATAAAAAGAGCAAGTTAACCCAGATAATCCCTGCACTCCTCAATACACAACATTTTATGGTTCTAAAATCCAAGTGGTATATGTGTTAATCTTCTCTATACACACATTTACACTATCATTATATTTATATTGAAGGGGGCATGCAACAAAAGGCAAGCAGCAGTTCTAATAGATTTTCCTGACCTCCCTGTTCCAACGGGCCCTTTCCTTAGGGAGTGCTTGTTTTTCCTGAGTCTTTGAACCTCTCGCAGGCCTGCTCATTATTTTGTTGTCTGAAGTTAGGCAGGAACGTTTCTGTGATTAATTAAGCAAAAGGCCCCAGTGCTAGCTGTGAAAGAACCATCAGATAATCACGCCTTTGGGGTGCTCACCAAGCCTGGGGAGCAGCCAGGCTGGGGTCCTCAGAGGGTTGATTAACTCTGGGAATCTCAGCCCTGCCCTAGACATGTGGTTGCCAGAGACACCATCCCACTTTATAGAAACAGTCAAAGGCTCACTTTGCAGGGTGTTACAGGGATTGGAGAGTCAGGGTTACAAGGTTCCCCTACTGTGATGGGCCCATTGGCAGACCTTGAGGACTAGTGAACCAGAAACTTTAAAACAAGGACTTTCAAGCTTTTCCTGAGGAGTCCAAGATCCACAGCAGCATCTCAGGAGCTGTCTGGGTTTGGGGAAGTAGATGAGAGCAAGTAGTGGGGCTCCACGCCCAATCCAGCTTGGCTTTGATCTGTGTATCAGTTTCCTAGGGCTGCTGACACAAAATACCACAATTTGGATGGCTTAAAACAACAGAAAGGTATTCTCTTGCATCTCTGGAGGCTAAAAGTCTGAAATCAAGGTGTCGATTATGTTGGTTCCTTCTGGAAGCTCTGGGACAATCCATCCCATGCCTCTCTCTTTGCTTCTGGTGGTTGCAACCAACCCTTGGCATTCTTTGGCTTGTAGACACATCACTTCAGTCTCTGCCTCTGTCTTTACCTGGCCTTCTTCCCTATGTGTCTGTGTCTCTGTATCGAGATCTTCCTCTCCTTTCTCTTATAAAACACCAGTCACTGAATTTAGCATCTGCACTAATCCAGTATGAACTTATCTTAAGTTGATTACATCTGCAAAGACTATTTCTAAATAAGGTCACACTCATAGGTACCAGGGGTTGGGACATGAGCATATGTTTGGGGGAGGGACAATTAAACTCTCTATAACTTGCCTTTTATACTGAGCACCTGAAGTGCTTCGAATGCTTTCATTTGAAGAAAGCATTCCATAACCAAAATAAAGTTAGAAATCAAAGTTGTAAAATACTGGAGGGATTATGATAGAAATCTTCCTGCTCCAGAATCTCCATTGAGCCTGGGATGCCAGTCTCACAAGGACTCAATCGGCAGAAAATTGCCACTCTGACCACTCCTCCCCTTGGCCCCTGCCCCAACCTTTGGCCTGATGTTTAAGGCAGGGTTCAGTCAGAGAAGAAGAACTTTGAGTAACATGGCTAAGCAGACTCTGTACGGCTGTCATCTTCACATCTGATGCTGGAGCTTGAACAGTGCAGACAGGAAGGGGAGATGGATGTAAAGTGGGGGATAGCAAGAAAAAACCAGAACCCAGAAGCATGAGCTGGAACCCATGAGGACAAACCAAACCAGTACACTTATTGTGACCTCTGACCTTGTGGGTGTGGGTGTCCTGCGGCAGCCAGGGCCCAGGGAAGTGACAGCGAGTGTGGCTGCATCCACACAAGAATTTCACCCTAACTGGAAACACAAAGGAAAAGGAATTCTGGGGAATGTAGTTCAGCTTAGCCAAGCAGGTACATTACAAAGCTGCCATATCTAATTAAGGCCTTCCTCTGTCAGTCCCTTCAAACTCTCTGTCCCTCTCTCACTGAACTGTGAATTCAGGACCAGAGACCAGGTCTAACTCATCTCCATAAATCCATGTGGTGCACAGTACCTAGGATTCAATATTAGGTGCTCATAGAATGATAATCGAATTGCACAGACCTGAACAACAAGGAGACAGATCTCCAAGACAGATCCCAGTATAATCTTGGCATTTCAACTAGACTAGACTCAATAACCATCTACTGAGCACTAACTGTGTGCTAAAAACTGTGCTATCATAGATATTGCCTCTTTAATTCCATGGCAATGCTGTGAGGAAAGGGCATGCATCTCTCTTTTCAGATAACAAATCAAGCTTCAGGGAGATTAAGTCATTTGTTTGAGGCCACATACTGAGAAAAAGGCAGGCTTAGGTTTATTTATTTTTAACATCTTTATTGGAGTACAACTGCTTTACATTGTTGTGTTAGTTTCTGCTGTATAACAAAGTGAGTCAGCTATATGTATACATATATCCCTATATCCCCTCCCTCTTGCATCTCCCTCCCACCCTCCCTATCCCACCCCTCTAGGTGGTCTTAAAGCACTGAGCTGATCTCCCTGGGCTATGCGGCTGCTTCCCACTAAGGCAGGCTTAGATTTAAATCCAAATCTTCTGAAGCCACGTCCACTTCAGGCTCAGAATTAGCTAAGGAAACTTCATCCCTGCTTTCAGGCAATATTAAAAATATCAATAGCATAACTCATAGAGGAGAAAATCTAATTTGACTTTGAAAGGCTGGACCCAGTCTCAGTGGTGCTCTGGAGAAAGTGGAAAGTGTGGTGCCAGAGGCAATTAACCCTGAGTAATAGGAACTTTTAGCAAACCAAACGGGCCACGTGCTAGAGCAGGAGTGGCTGTTTCCAGGCAGAAATAATGAACTTGCAAATAAATCCCTGTCACCCCTCCTAGCCCTTCAGACCTGGCTATGTGTTTACTAAATTAACTAATAAGGAGAGTTATTCTAGAGAACTTCACCAGAGAGAGGTGACAAGCAGCGAATGGAGGGTGAGGAAAACAAGAAAAAAAGATGGGAAAAAAGAATCAGAGGAACAGTTCTTGCCCTGGAAGGCTTCCCGGTGGGGAGGCTGGATTAGATTCAGGAAAGAGAATGAAGATTGGCCATCTTGAGCTGAATTAGATGGATGGGTTAGAGTGGGTCTGAAATATCAATTCCAAAAATTGTACTTCCTGTTTCCCTCAGCAAAAGAAGGAGTTAGGGGGTTATCAGGAAGTTTGGGCTTGTGGACTTCCTGAGAGTATCTGTGGAACTAATAGGTCTAGATCTTAAAATAAGTTCAGTTAGGAGAAAATGATAAAGTGGGACGGGGGGGAAACGAAGGGCTTGTCAGAATGATAAAGTCATCTATGAGAAAAGATAAATTTCTCTGGCAAGACAAATCAGGAAATAAAAGTAGAACATGCAAATAAATATATACCAAATGAAAAAGGAAAACTAGCCAACTACAGAGCAGGGGATGGGGGTGGGAGGTTAAATAGGTTCTAGCCTTTTCCATTCCTGTTTGAAATGGCATCTTTGGACAGGCCATAGTCTTCTGCCGATCCAAGGAAGCTCTCAGACCTCCTGAGCTTCTGAGGGTACATGAGAACTCCTGAGCCACCTGCACTATACAAGCAGAGCAGAGGGAGCCAGCAGCACTGCCTAGGCTTACCTCTCTCTCATCTCCCACTGCTCCCACTGCACCATCATCCCACACCACAGAGGAAGATGTCTCATGGAGGGCTTTTCTCAAAGTCTCTAGGAAGTTGGACCTTCAAAGGATGCCTAGAGAAAAGTGTCACTTGTGTGATGGCCTCAGAAACAAATCTGGGTGTTCCTATGTCCCCTTTCTGAGGTTGGGCATTGCAGAGGATGGGCAGGGAAATGAGAAATTTGAACACTTTTCCTCTTTCTTCTTTATCTCCACAAATCCCTCAGGATGGAAGGGGAAGTCTTTCCTCTTTTTCTTTCTATCAGGTCTAAACCTCCCCTGAATAAACTTCTATGATCTAGTTCACCAGGCCCACCTTTTCATATATAAAGGAACAGAAAAAGGAAATTAGAAATATTTTTCTGTCTTCGTAATTTCTGTACAGTAGTCCCCCCTTATCTGTAATTTTGCTATCTGCAGTTTGTTTCCACAGACAAACGTAGTCAAAAAATATTAAATGGAAAATACCAGAAATAAACAATTTATAAGTTTTAAATTGCATGTCCTTATGAGTAGCATAATGAAATCTCATGCCATCTCACTCCATCCCACGCAGGATGTGAATCATCCCTTTGTCCAGTGTCCTGACTGCCCATTAGTCGCTTAGTAGCCATCTTGGTTATCAGATCATCTGTTACAGTATTGCAGTGTTTATGTTCAAGTAACCCTTATTTTAATTAATATAATGGCCCCAAAGTGCAAGAGTAGTGATGCTGGCAATTCGGATATGCCAAAAAGAAGCCGTAAAGTGATTCCTTTAAATGAAAAGGTTGTTTACATAAAACAGACTGCCTGTTATTCCTCCAGCAAAAATGGGTTTATTTGGGATCAACAAAGAATTGCAATTTGGAGTCTGCAACCATGATGAGTCACATGCAAGTCCCCGCACAACAAGGAGAGGAGAGCTCTATTAAAGAGGGGAAAACGAAGTTTGGAGGGCTATAGTAAACAAAGAGTTCATAGAAGAAATTGAGAGTTTGAAGTATAGTGGCTTTTCATTGGCTGAGCTGTGACAGTTTCTAATTGGCTGAGCTCTTGCCAGGCAAGAAAAGGAAGTCTTCCTTCTCCTTGCTGTTCTCTGCTATCATCACAGGGTATGAGAACTCTTCCTCCTGTCTTCCCAACTCTGTTTTAATTGAGATTTACATTTATTAATTTTTACATTTCCCTCTTTTGATCAAGATCTTCCCCTGAAAGCACTGTTGATCAAGAGTCAGGTTTTCAGGTTTCAGTGGCTCTTTGTCCCTCAATGCCAGGAAGGACCTCTCCTGGGTGTAGTGTTCCACCATGGAGGGAAAGCATACAGATTAGAAACCTATTGAGGTCACATTTGAGTAACAAGGAGGGATAGGAGGGTGAACTCTCAGCCACTTTTTATCTAAAGTTCGTAAGTTATCAAGATCGTAGACACTGGAAATCATCTAAAGCATTATGTCATCATCAAAAGTTTAGCAGACAAACTTGCAAAGTTTAGATCTTAGTATATTATTCCCTTTTTTTCAGATGTTACATGACCAAAGATGAAATTCCCAACAGACCCAAGCCCACTTTTTAAAAAAATTTTTAATATAGTCACCCAGCTAGACATTATTATTCACTTTTATAGTCAGTTTCAGTTAATTTTTTTTTTGTCCTCATCAGGTTTTTTCCTTTGTATAATTTTAAACTTGGTTGACAATTATAATTTTATCTTAAAACTTATAGAAATAAAAATACACTCTTCATCCTGTATTTCTTGAATTGAGTGTTAAAAATAACACAATCTCTGATTTTCTTTTATTTGCATTTGTTTAACTTGTATTTTATCCAACCATATGTTTTGTTTCTTTCTGAGTCACTTTTCTCATATAATTTTTTTTTGAATTTGAGATTGCCACTAAATATAAACATTCAACAAATTTGCACTGGTTGTAATAACTGTTGTACTTCTATCATTGTTTTTAATGTTTCCTGGGGTTGTCTCGTGCTCTGTTTAGTTTTATATTTTAGTGTTTGGGCTGAGTTCTTTTATTGATTTAAAACAGATAAATAATGGTTACTTTAATACCAAAAAATGACTTGAGTGTATGTTTCTCCAACTGTCAACAGTAATTATAAACCCATGTTTATTAATTCTCTTTAAAAAGACAATGAGATTTCACGTTTTTAATTCTTCTTGTTCTTCCCTCTTCCTATTATAGCCTTTGGTTAAGAACTGTTTTTACATTTAGTTCATTACTACCTCATTTTATAGGTCTAAGATTTATCAAAGCTAGTGATAAAGGAATTTTATTTTATAACCAAATCATAGACCTGATGTTGGGTTTAAATCTGACCACTTATCCTTTTACAGAATATATTTTCCATTCATAAGTACTCTGTTTTGAATAATTTTTTGGTTGGCTAAAGCACAGATCTTCAGAGTAGGTTATGAGTACTTTGGGGAATATCAAGACTTTTCAAGGGCTCTATGGGTAGAGGCAGTTTGAATACAATCATTTTCCAGAACTTCAAATTCCATATACACTTTTTTCTATAATTTATCTGCTTAGGAATTCTCCCCTCACTGAGGCTTCAGACAAGTTCTCCTTCCCATCACCCTTTTACACTTAACTTTGGCCATATTTTTCACACATCTAGTATCTTCCTATGGTGAACTGATCCATAATATGAACTTCCTGGACATGAAACATATGGATAATTTTAAATATTTGGTATCAGGGAAGCTCATTTAAGCAAGAAACCATAAACTCACCACTTTTTATCTTGTTAAAATATTTTTCCAATAAAACTACTTTTTGCATTTATTATTTTTCAAAGTTTTAACATATTTATGTTTTTGAATTATGTGCACAGTAATAATTATTTTAATGATAAGTCCATTCAGAATAAATCTTTTAATACTTAGGGCTATATATTGCCAGGAAATAAAAATAAATTTATATGTCCATATTTTTGGCTGCAGAGAAGTATAATAGGGAAGTTTTATATATAGTTCTAATAGACAACAAGAAGTTATAATAGTCAATAAAAGACTCCTGAGCATAAAGATATATTACATTAAGATATAATTCTGGAAGGACATAGAATAAGTGAGGGAAAGGAGAAAAAGAAGTAATACAGAAGTTCTAATAGCTCAAAAAAGAGCTTGTTTATTATTTTATTATAGATGATATTAGGTAGCAAATCCCCATGGTTTTTATATTCCACTGCTTGCCACTGTATGTACTTTTTAAAAGAGAAGTAAAAAGTTCACTTTTAAAATATTCATATGACCCAGTTCTCCCTCTCCTCAGTATTTATCCATGAGAACTGAAAACATATGTTCATACAAAGAACTGTATGTGAAAGTTCATAGCAACTTTATTCATAATCATCAAAAAGTAGAAATAATCCAAATGCCCTCAGCTGGTGAATAGATAAACAAATGGTGGTACATCCATACAATGGAATATTACTCAGCAATGGAAAGGAACAAACTTCTGATGTAGATGTAACATGTAACAAGGATGGCTCTCAAATACATTATGCTGACTGGAAGAAATCAGTCGTTAAAAGCCATCTACTATCTGATTTCATTTATATGCCATTCTGGAAAAGGAAAAACTACAGAGAGAGAAATCAGATCAGTACTTGACACGGGCTGGGTAGAAACAGAAACTGACTATAAAGTGCATAATGGATCTTTCTGGGAGGAAAAATATATTCCTTATCTTGATTGACATGGTGATCATATGACTACATACTTTTCTCAAAACCCATCAGACTATATATATAAAAAAGGCCATTTTACCTTTGTAAGTTATTGTCAATAAAGCTGACTTTTTAAAAAAAGTTAATATTTACTTTTTATATCATTTGCAACTATTATAACTTATGATGCAAATTTTTAATCAGTTAAAATATGTGAAGACATTTTAGACAGCATTCTTTTTAAATAACAGGCAAATAAAATTGAAAACCGTTGGGCTTTATAAAAAAATGAATGTCTGACAATGTATTTCTGCTGCACCTAAAGTGAGTGATAACTTAGCTGGATATAGAATTTCTGGCACGTAACATGTGTCCTTCATAATATCAGAGATACTGCTCCATTGCCATCTGAAGTTTAGTTTTGTGATGAAAGAATGTGGTCAGGCTAATTCATTTTAGGGAATTTGATTTTGTTTTCTACATGGATACATGTAGGATGTTTTCTTTGCCCTCAAAATTGAAATTTTCAATAGAACAAATCTGTTAATCACTTTTAAAGTTAGTTTTGCCTAGAGTTCTTTTCAATTGGAAAATTGAGAATTTTGGGGCAATTAAAGTATAATTGACTTGCAATATTATATTAGTTTCAGATGTGCAAATAGGGATACAATATTTGTATACATTACAAAATGATCATGATAAGTTTAGTTACCATCTGTCACCATACAAAATTATTACAATATTATTGACTATATTCCCTATGTTGTACATTACATCTCTGTGACATTTCTTTTGTAACTGGAATTTTGTACCTCTTAATCCCCTTCATCCATTTTGTCCACCCTCCCATCCCTGCCCCTCTGCCAACCACCAGTTTGTTTTCTGTATCTATGGGTCTGTTTCTGAAACAGGAGAGAAGGGGGCAGGGCACAACCTTTAAAAGAATGACATAGCCATTGAACTGGTTAGAACCAACTAGGTCCAAGATAGTGGAAGATTCGACTTGCAGTAGACCTTGAGCCTCATTACATGCTCATTGTAATGCATTAGCATGCTAAATGACGCACTCACAGGTGCCATGACAGTTCCGAGGGCGACCATAAAAGCCCCAAAAGTGGGCAGTGGCCCAGTTCCTGGAAACCCCCACCTCTTCTCCAAAATATTTGGAATAATCCTCCCACTCATTAGCCTATGAAATTACCCAGCCCATAAAAACTAACCACCCCATTTATCAGGGCCTCTTGTCTTCTGAGATGGTCCACACTCTGTCTATGGAGTGTGTTTCTCCCAGGGTCATTCTTGCCTTTTGAGACAGACCACATTCTGTCTATGCAACATGTTTCTCTCTAAATAAATCCACTTCTTACCTATCACTTTGTCTCTCACTGAATTCTCTCTCAGATGAGGCATAAAGAATCTGAGCTTCATTAAGTCCTGAGACCAGGTATGTGATCTCAATTAAAAGACAGTGGGTTCAAGTCCCAATTTGGGTTTTGGCTGTGTTTGAGTCCCAGCCTGTTTGTTCAAGTCCCAATCCGAGTTGTGCAGTTTCATTTCTGTGTCATTATGTTTGTTCATTTGTTTTATTTTTTTAGATTTCACATGTAAGTGAAATCATATGGTATTTATCTTTCTCTGACTTACTCCACTTAACATAATTCCCTCAAGGTCCATCCACATTGTTGCAGATGGCAAGATTTCATCCTTCTTTATGGCCAAGTAATATTCAATTGTGTGTGTGTATGTGTCTGTGTGTATGTGTGTGTATACACACTCCACATATTCTTTTTTTTAACATGTCAATCCCAATCGCCCAATTCATCACACCCCCACCCCCACCCCGCCGCTGCTTTCCCCCCTTGGTGTCCATATGTTTGTTCTCTACACCTGTGTCTCAATTTCTGCCCTGCAAACCGGTTCATCTGTACCATTTTTCTAGGTTCCACATATATGCGTTAATATACGATATTTGTTTTTCTCTTTCTGACTTACTTCACTCTGTATGACAGTCTCTAGATCCACCCACGTCTCAACAAATGACCCAATTTCGTTCCTTTTTATGGCTGAGTAATATTCCATTGTATATATGTACCACATCTTCTTTATCCATTCATCTATTGATGGACATTTTGGTTGCTACCATATCTTGGCTATTGTAAATAATGCTGCAATGACCATAGGAGTGCATATATCTTTTTGAATTTGTGTTTTCATTTTCTGCAGAGAAATACCCAGAAGTAGAATTCCTGGATCTTATGGTAGTTCTATTTTTAATTTTTTGAGGACCCTCCATAGTGTTTTCCACAGTGGCTGCACCAATTTACATTCGCACCAACAGTGCATGAGGGTTCCCTTTTCTCCATATCTTTGCCAACACTTGTTATTTCCTTACTTTTTGGTAACAGCCATTCTAACAGGTGTGAAGTGATATCTCATTGTGGTTTTGATTTGCATTTCTCTGATGATTAGTGATGTTGAGCATCTTTTCATGTGCTTGTTGGCTGTCTGTATGTCTTCTTTGGAAAAATATCTATTCAGAGCCTCTGCCCATTTTTTAATCAGATTGTTTTTTATATATTGAGTTACATGAATTCTTTATATATTTTGGATATTAACCCCTTATCAGACATATCATTTGCAAATATCATCTCCTATTCAACAGACTACCTTTTCGTTTTGTTGATGGTTTCCTTCCCTGTGCAAAAGTTTTTAAATTTTGTGTCTTTTATTACTGCTTCAGAAGCATTTTTTCTGGTTCTTATTATGGAAACCCAAAATATCTGTACATTAGACTTCTATTCTCTGCCCTCTGCATCTATCAATTTAGAGCTTAATATTTTAATCTCTTTATCCTATTGCTTCACATTTTAGGAAAGATTCTCACATTTGTCCCCTACACCACTGATTAGATTTTTTGCGATGCTTATTTTGTTCTTTAAAACTTCTAATACAATTGAACTTTTGCCAGGGCATTTTCAGCATTCTTTCTTTATCTTATCCAGTTCCCTTCTGCAGTTTTACCTTGCTCTCACTCATCTTCATTAGTTTCTCAGTCTTGTGTCTTATACAGAATTTTATTAAAACCCCAGAGCCGAAAGAGTAAAAGATTTACTTCTGTTTCTGGTTTTACTCAGCCCATCCAGAGCTATGTTCTTCTTTTTCATTTTGTACATCATTTTGAATAGGTGTTTTCTGTTACTGTTGTGTTTTATATTCCCATTCTTGAATGACAAAAGCTCTTTCGAGACTAGATGTTTATCAAGAGAGGGTAGATGAAGATATTCCCTTTGAATTGTCTCACTGTCCCACCTGATGTGGTTAGAATTTTCCTTTTAGCTTGTTAAGATGTAGGTCTGGATAGATGTAATTTTGTATGACTTGTTCAGAGATGCAGCCACCTGGGAGCCTTGGGGTAAGGGCCCAACCTGAAAGCACTCCCAGTGAGAAGTGTCTCTGCACATCCTGGTGATTGTCAGAAGGCGCTGCAGGGTCACCAGACCATATTAGTTTTTTGTTTGGACTGACCAATATTTCAAGCACCCCAGACCCTTGGCTTTGAGCCAAAGAAGCCCTGGCACCCACCAGCTTCCTGTGTGGATCTTCATGTAGCTTGTTCATATGCTGGTGATCTACCTACCACAGCAAATGTCATTGCAGGTCAGTGCCCCCCAACTGTTGTGAACATGATCCCCACGGCTGACCACTGCCATTCTAAAACAGGAAAGAGCACAACTTTCTTCAATACCCTGTTACCAAGCCACCACCACACTTCCTCAGGAGAATATGTGAGGGTCAGACTTTGTGCCCTCCTTCAATCTGGCCCCAGCTACATTCCATGCAGCAGAAATTTCCTGAAACTTCTGTGGATGACATTCTCTTTATTTTCTAGGTACAGGTTTTTATTTTATCTTTCTTAAACCATTAAAAATATTTCTAAAATATTTAACTTAGGACTTGAAAATGGGGCATTTGGTGTCTAATTTCAAAACTTTAACTCAGAAATCTGCTTCTGCTTTTAAGCATGGGTAACTGAAAGGTCAGGTGAAAAATCAGAAGAGAAAACAGTGACCGGATGAGAGCCTGGAAACTGTGCCATGGTAACTGTGACAAAAATGTGATGTGCCATGTTGAAAAGAGCTACTCAGACCCCCAACCAAGGCTCCAGTCCCAGCCATGCCCCATGTGTAAAGTACTTTTATTCGACCTCCACTTAACTGACTCACTGGATTAAGACACTCTTCAGTCCCTCTGAAGAGCACTGACTGATTCCCTCCACGCACTGAATTTCTGTAGCCAATAGTCTGCTCCCCATCAGCCTCCACACAACTGCTCTCATCATTTGGGTATGCTCTTCTGCAAAACTGTTTGTGTCGATACTACTTGTTTTTAACTGTATGCTTAATAAAATATCACACAATCAATTAAATAAAAATATAAGAAAAGAAAATTTTGCTTCTATGAAAACTAAGTTAAACACTTTGGAAAAGCTGGGAAGGAGAGTTGCTAAAACTATATATTGCTGTGAATTAAAAGTAAGAAAACTCTAACGATCTGGAAAGTTAAGTGGTAAAATCTGGAAGGAGTCTTCTTTCAGATGGCTTTGAATGTATCATTAAATTCTAGATCCACTTTAATAGAATCAAAACTTAGAATCAGAACTGATACATTATGGAAATGATTGATGCAAGAAAGACTTTTCAGAAATCTAGTTAAATGAGCATACACGAAAGAAAGGTCTTATTAAAATTATGAAACCGTCAGTCTATTCAGGCTGCTTTAATAAAATACCACAGACTAGGTGGCTTGTGAACAACAAAAATTTATTCTAATAATTCTAGAGGCTGGGAAGTCCAAGATCATGGTGCCAGCATGTCAGGTATGGTGGCTGGTGAAGGCCTATTTCCTGGTTCATAGATGTTGTCTTCTCTCTGTGTTCTCACATGTTTGGAACGGGCTAAGGATCTCTCTGGAGCATCTTTTACAAGGGCACTAATCCCATTCATGTGGGCTCTACCCTCATGACTTAAGCACCTCCCAAAGGCACCACCTCCTAATACCATCACCTTTGAGAGCTAGGATTTCAACATATGAATTTTGGGGGGACACAAATATTCATACTATAGCACTAATGTATATTTATTTTGCTGGCTATCACTATTGCTGTATAAGATTGTCCGAAGGCAGTTCTCTCTGAACCAATCTCTTTCTTTCATTCTCCCTCTCTCTCTCCACCCACTCCTCCTCGTCTTCACAGTCTCTTTTTCTGTCACCCATCTATTACTACCTTTGCTCTATCTTTATGTTTCTCTCTATATGACTTGTGTATTTTCCCTTCTCCCACTTTCTCCCTCAGAGACACGAGATGACTATCCCTTGTTCTGTATGCTATAGAATGACTAACGGAACATAAGGAGCAAACTACTGAGTAGCTCAGTCAAAGCCCACAGGCATTTTCTAGTGAACCACTGTTAAGCCAAGCTCCAACTCATCTGTACCAACAGCCCAGCTCTCTTATTCAGAATTAGACCTTCATTTTTCGGTCAATACCCAGAATTCAGTCCTGGAAGTTTTGAAGAATGGACATAGGGGAAACATATACTAGAAACTTATCAGAATCTGCACTGTTTGATCAAAAAGCCTATTAAGGTGTGGAATCATAAAAAAATACATATTTACTTCAGTCGATTTTGATGGTGTGATTAAACCTGGTGAATGATGTCCTTGAGGAAACACTGCCCTTCCTCCAATGGCCCTCAGTTGGAAAGAGAACCCTCAGCAGGACAGACCAGGTTTTGATCTGTATCTGTATTTCTAATGTGGTTCTATCCTATCTAGAATCTAAGCACACAATTATCCAGTCAAGGTATCTGGTGTTGTGGAAAGAATATAAAATGTAGAATAAGACGGAATTCTGACTCTAAGACCTTGGGGAAGTTCTTTTACTTCTCTCACACTCCATTTTCTCATCTATGAAATGGACATGCCATACATATCTCATAGGACCCTTATGAGGATTGAATGAGATTAAGATACTCACGATGCTCAACCAACTGGTTCAGCCACCCAAGCAATAATCCTGCAATAAATATCTTTGCAATAAATCCCGGAAGAGTTCTCCTCTCTTCAAGATTATGGCTACTGTAGATCCATGTGATCACAGAACTCCAAATGCTGAGGTTCATGCACAAAGATATCAGCCACCTTGAAAGGTATTGTGTACAGGGAGGCCTAGCAATTGAGTTCAGGTTAGGGTCTGGGCCTGTGTTATCTGGGTGGTGTCTGGGGTAATCATGCTGTAGTAAGAATTTGCCCTTCAGATTCTTTCAGAGATAGAGCTAGTATGTTGCACACCACACCTGTTATACAGTACTAGGGATTTGGAATGGAATCTTCCTCTTCCTCTCTAGGCAACTCTACACAGAACTGAGGCCCCAGAGGGAGAAGAAGGATCATTCTTCTGTCAAAAAAGGGCATGTGAGTAACTATGCTACCTTGACGGAAAATTCCAGACCTACTGTCTCTCTTTCCTCTCTCAACACACACACACACACCATCTTGTCAGTTGCAGAAACAAAAACGCCTCTTGAAAATGAATTTCTGTGATAGTAGAACATAGTTAAGAGTGTGGGTTTTAGAGACAGACACACCTTAGTTTAAAACTGGATTCTGCCACTTAACTACCTGTGTGAGGTTGGGAAAATCAGTAAACTTCTCTGAACCTCAGCCAAGTGTCAAATAAGGCTAATAATAACAACTTTGCAGGGCTACTGTTTGAATGAAGTGATATCACAACACTTGGTTTACAGTATTTGGCACCCATAGTAGTACTCAATAAGTAGTAGTAGTAGTAGTACTCAATAAGTAGTAGTAGTAGTAGTAGTAGTAGTAGTAGTAGAGGAGGAGTAATAGTAACAGTAGCAGCAGCAGCAGATGCAGATACAGGTATTGCTGATGTGTTGTTGCTGCTGTCACTGCCTGACTCGGGATCCAGGCACCACCTCCCTAGTTAGTGAGGGGTGTGGAGGAAACAGGTAGCTCTAAACATGGTATCGTCCCAGAGTGAGGGCTCACTTGGGCTTTTTCTCTTTTTTCCTCCTCTTTCAAAGGCGAGGAATGAATGTTTTCCCAGTCTCCACAGGATGGGCATGAAATCTGCACCTGTGCCGACCACCCACACCAGGGATATACCTGGCAACCTCATATGCTTTGTGAACCTCTCACCAGCATTTAGGATTTTGAAATGGAAATGATGGATGACTTTATTCTGCACTCTGGCAATCTCAGCCCTTCCAACAGTTCCAACAGCTTCTAGTCATAACCCTGTGATTTGAGAACAATGAATCTTAATATAATTGAGTTAACTGTATCATTTTTAATGTAAGACAATCTTGATTACAGCCAAAGGGCACCATTAATACGCTGAAGGAATGGCCGAGATTTTAGCATGTGAATGTTGTACAGAAAATAGAACTAATTAGCACTAATTTAATTCGAAGATTAAAGAAAATTCTGCGTTTACTCTTTAAGACAAACCATTTTACTTCGAACAAAGAAAGAATAATAAGTACATTTTTTTTCCATCTGAAAGGCAATTTTTACTTTTGCATTATTACACTAATATGGGACTGTGGGAATCCTGACCCCATTAGAGATCAAATAATCAGCATTTAATTATTGACAGCAAATTAATATTTAATAAAGACACAAGGGTTCCGGTATATGAAAGGCACCAAGGTTCTGCTGACCCAGAAACGTCCAGAAGGTCCCTTAGTCAGAACATGATCTCCTTGCTGAGGGTAACAAGTAGGGATCCCCAAAGGGTCCTGACAGTTTATTTCCATCCCAGCTACCAAGACAAGGAGCAGGAAGACCAGAGTCTAAGCAATTGCCCCTTCCAGTTCCCACTCCACTCCCCACCAGTTCTTCCTTAATCAAGCACTTAAGCTAAATAATACATCGAATGTCATAACCAAAAGGAGGACAGTCATAATAAAAAAATAATAAAAGAAGTGGCCAATCCCCCTTTTTATTCTGCAAAATAATACTGACTTTGCTGTGGGACTACTTGTCAGGGATAATTTCTAACCAAAGAAGACATAATGGATTTACAATGAAACGCTGATGCTTTCCCCCAGCCTCACAAAGATTCTGAAAATAAGCACTATTACATTAGCAGTCCAAGGAAAGCCAAGAAAAAGCTGTTAGGCCATTTCCTGAGAAAGCCAGAGCTATGTGCAGAGAATGGCCTGTGGGTGACCTGGTGTTGGCTCTAAAAATCTATCTGCATTCCCTTCAGATCTCAGCAACAAAAATCAGAGGCCTTCTCTGTTGAAGTGATGGCAGCTGCCCCGGGTGGAATATCCTTGAACCAGGTTAGAGGACTGAGTATTCAGCATGGGGTGCCTGGCTCCAGGCCTCAGTCCCTTAAATCATTTCAGGTAGACACCTTCAGGGCTCACCATTTGGACAAGCAAGGCAGATCCAGCCTAACTACTTGGAGATGCCAGGTTAGACTGATGTGCAGGGTTTGTGTTAATACTGACCTAGGGGAGCTTTCGCTGGGCCATTCCATCCAGGCCTCTGGTTCCACTCCACAGTGCAGCTCCGCTTGCCAAACTCGAAATACCCTGTGTCTTATTTCTACCAATTCCTCATTGATAAGCTATACAAGGAAGTTAACAACAAGCAAATACTTTAGTGGGACACTCTCTGCCAGGCCTGATTCCTTGTTGTAGAGACTAAAGAAGGAATTTGTTACACAGAGCACACAGCAGGCCGACTACAGGAGTGTACATATTGTGGCTGTTTGGACTGGGAGGCAAAAGCTGGATGCCTGATGGTACTTGTCTGCCTCTCGGTGTGTTGAATTTATAATGTTTCAATAAAGAAAGCATGGGATTTAGAATGAGAAAGCAGTTGGGCCTGAAATCCTGGGGTGCTTTGATGGATCCAGAAGCTAAGAGTGACCTGTAGTACTATCTACAACAGGCAGCTACAAACAAGACTGCACAACTTAGGAGAGGCTCTTCAATGAAGACTAAATGAAACAATGCATGAAAAATTCTTAGCACATTAGTGCTGGATAAACCATAGCTATCAATATCATTTTTACTGACCAAGATCTTTCTACTATTTCTTCATTGGGTTGACACGGAGTTGGAAGAACCCACAGCTGTGACCTAAGCCAACTCCTTCCTAATGGGGAGATGGAGGCCAAGGGAAAGCAACTGTTGGCTTGAGGTTGCACAGTGAGAGTGAGGCAGAGCCAAGACATGAATCTGCATCGCTTCAACCAGTCTGGAGTTTTCACTGGGAACCCTCCCCTTCCCTAGGCTGGGACCTACAGGAGTAAACTGATGAGGGGAACTGAGGCAGTGCCAACTTTGGATGCTGTACTGTGCTGTGTCTCAACTAGGGTTGGACTCCAAACTCTCTAAGGACACCCACAGCTCTGAGGCTCTGTCTCTGTAGCGCTCCCCTAACATATTCCCAAGGGACCTAACAGCAAAGACCAAGGAAGAAAATGGTCAATGCATCTGGAAGAGACTTCCCAAATGGTCATTTCTAAGGGACAGTGTCTTCTGGCTCGAGAGAGTGCTGCTAGCAAACCAGTCCCTGGAACCCCCTAACCACCAATGCCTTTTCCCACAAAATAGCTCCAGAGCCAAGAGAGGGGACTCATATGGCTGTTCTCTCTAATTTGACTCTTGCATGAAATAGCAGTTGTATCTGGGATAGGCCCAGACCTGAAGGGGGCAAGTATAGAACTCTGCCGATAATTACCACCTTCTGCCCAACCACTGAAAAGGGATCTACAGGGCTGTCTAAAGGCGGCAGACTATTTTAAAAGGGCTTTATTTGCTTCTTGCTCTAACCCAGGGGCTAATGTAATGGCTTATATAGCCCACTGTATTCTTTCCCAATATCAACACCCTACTGAAGTATCCTGGGCCTGTGTACCCTTATATCTATTCCTTTCCCTTTTGGGGGGCTCTGGTCTTATAGCACATGGATGCTGACCCCTGCAAGCTATCTCTCCAGGCTCCCTTATCATCTAGCCTCCAGATGGATTTAGCCAATGGGAAGCACTGGAGGGAGACTGAAGAGGAGGAGGAAGGAAAGGCCAGGATGTTTCTCTGCCTCAGGTAGCTTCTCTTGCAGCAGCTGCATTTTCTCTTGGGCCTCAGATCATACTAGACAAGCCTGTCTTGGTTGCAGATTCCACTGGGTGACCCACAATGCTGCTTCCTCCCTCTGTCCCTTCAGGCTCAGAACAGTAGTGCCTTCCCAATTTTGCTAATCTCTGGCTACTACTGTCCTGTTTGACTTAGCTCCTCCAAAATTTCCTGTATTAAAACTCATCCACCACATAAACACTGAAATGGTTTCTTTTTTCTGTTTAGGCTATGATTGATACATACAGTGCCTGCAATATGGCATATCAACAATATAATATTTGTATTCATATTCATTTAAGTATATAGGCTCCTATGACATCCATCAAACAGTATTTTAATTGCCCATCCCGCCTCCCTAAGGAAAGGGAGACAGGGAATGGACATTTGTTTAGTGTCTGTTTTATGCCAGGCTTGGTGGTAATTTTTCCACACATCATACTATTTAGTCCTTGTAACAATATCATGAGGTAGGTTTTAGTATCTAATTTTTAAGAATGAGAAAACTAAGGCCACAAAATATTATGTCACTAGTGAATTTGTGAGCAAGAATTTAGACTCCAGACCCACAGAACTCCCAAGGAAGCCAGTCAGTATCATTTCTCCTCCACCAGAATTCTTAAGGTGTTCTTGTTTTTGCTTTATTTTTACCGTTGTTGTAGTTGGCAAACCACCATGCAAATACAATCATACTCTGACCATCATTTTATGAAATTTAAAGATGCTCAGCTGCTCTGATGGCTCTGGTTGGACCAAGGATGGACCCTGGAACTTCACCTTCTCTTCTCCCCATCACCACCACCACAAGGGCTTCTCGAACCATTTTGGAAACACTTGCTCCTGTCCACAAGCTTACATCTATTTGGCTCCCTTGCATCAAGTCTCTTCCTTTCTCAACCTCTCCTATACTCAGATGCCCAATTAATTTTCCTAAATTTCACCTCTAATCATATTCCTCCCTAATCAAAGAAGGCTTCCCTTTGCCTGCCAGATTGAGAACAAATTCCTCTTACAGGCATTAATGATCCACAACAGGCCAATCTTACCATGGTCTACACCCTTATACTCCACCCGAAGAACTAAGCCTGCATTTCAAATATTCCCATACTTTCTCTTAATACTTTTCCACATGATGTTTCCTCCTCCTGGAATACTTTTCTGCACCCTCACATTGGCATGTGTCAGACCACCATCTACTCTTCAAGGGTCATCTATAATTCATTTTCTCCATGAAGTCCCCACCAATGTGGTATAATTTCCCTTTTATATCAGGTCCTTGATCACTTTTCGTGATATTCTGATGTGTATTAGAGTTATTCGTGAGCATGTCATATCCTTGCTTGAGAACTGAGAATCATCCCTGGGTTCCCCACTGCACGTACCATCATCCCTGCATATTTTGGGCATTCAGTAAGGGTCTGTTGAATTGAACAGAGTTGACAGTATTTAATTTAATTTAGTGGCAGGTCAGGAAAGCACTCTCCCCTAAATTGTAAACTAGGCAAAGTTTGACATCCCTCCATCCCATCAGTGTCTTCTTTCCCTCACTGACGCCTCTCTCTCTTAGACATCATTTGTCTGCCCCTGCCCCAATTGGCCATTAACAGATGCCTGGGGGAAAAAAAGCATGAGTTTAGAGATAACTAAAAGCTTGAAACTAGGAAGAGCCTTTCTCTAGCCTCCCCAAGGAAGGTGCCACCTGAGCCTTCCAGCCCCTATGAAGAGTAACTGTCTCCCACCTACCCCCTCACACACCACAGGCAGTGAGCTAATGATACCTGTCATGCCACCTCCCAATGGCCAACACCCTTGCTCTTTGTAAATGAGTAAATCGGTCCTAGATGCCGGCCTCAGGCATTGCACATCTAGGGCCTGTCACGTACTCCCACTTTCATGTTTACTGGACCACCCTTACAAGTATGACACTTTCTCATGTTACTTTGCAATTTTCATACCCTTGAATAAAATGCCTCCTTCCCATTACCCTTCTCTCTCTCTCCTTGCCCCATTCTCAGAGTGCCTAGTTTGTTCAATCAGGGAATTTTTTATTTGTTTTAGCAAAAGAACACTTAAAGGAAGTACAACTAGGCTTAATAAAGGTCAAAAATTCACTTGGAAGATTTTTGTCTCTTTCTTTCTCTCTCCACATGGTTTCTCATCACTGTTTGAGTCTGCATCTCACTGCATCGTGGTTTCCTCTGATATCGCAATTCCCATTCTCCCATCACAGTGACAGATAACACTGCCTTTGGTTTGCCTTAGTACCAGCTCTTGCCCTGACCCTACCACCAGCTAACTAGTCTTTTTCTCTTAGTACAGAGTCTCAATATTAGAGATTCTGATTGGCTTGACCGAGTTCAGGAATTGGTTACTACTGGACCAATATCATCTGTTGTCAGAGTCCTGGGCACATCCATAGATGTCTAGACCCATCCCTTTGGCAGGGGTCCTGGCTAACATGTAATTACAAAGATGAGAGTACGGATACACAGTTTGAGATACTTGTAAGGATCTCTGATGAGACTAATAGGCTTATGAAAACAGACTAGAAGATGAAAGAAGGAAGAGAGGAAGGGAAGAAAGGAGGAAGGAAAGAAAGGGGGGGGGAGGAAGAAAAGAAAACTAAGTAAAGTGCTGAACCTCTGCTACATGCTAAGCACAAATTCAGCTCTAAAACTAGTATCACCCTATTTTAGCCTCACAATAATTCTTCCAAGTAATTATTATCAATTCCTCCTTCCATGTTAAAGGATTCAGTCTCAGAAAAGTGAACTGATTCATCCTGTAGTTAAGAACAATGATTTGAACTGGGAAATATCTGACTTCAGTTTCATCGGAGGTGGAAGTTCTGTGTGATAAACTGAAGAAATAACATCAAAAACAGTTTTCCTTAAAACAATCAAAACAAAAGAGTGATTATTGAAGAATGTTAATTGATATCTCACTGTACTGGTTACTTCTGCCTGATGGTTTAATTATTAGTAGCTCAGCAAGTTTCATTAGAGACCTATTGTGCCGATGTTGGCGAAACAACACTGGCATCTCATGTTCAATAATTAAAAGCAGGAAAAACAAACACTCTCTTTGGAGTCCTGGATTTATAAATAGCAGTGGTTTGTGAATCCTTTAATCAATAACTAGGCTATCTAGCCCATCTTGGACGAAGGAGACAACAGACATTCTTGTCTCTTAATTCCCCTTGTCTGCTCCAAATTTACAAAATCCAACTGGGCAGAGACTGGGCTGGTTGGGTAGCCATCCTATCCTGAAGCCTGCCTTTTGGCCACATGGCTATTAAAAGATAATTTTCTAAAAAAGGCAATATCATGACTTTCATATATACATAAATAAAAAATATAAAATGAACATATATGAAAGAAAAAATTGTAAAAGATGTTACAATCTGTTCAAAGGAGAAATCAAAGAACTATAAATTGATATGGAGTAAAGGATGCTGAAATGAATTTACAAATTGATGTTATTTTTTTTTTGAGGGATTGAAGGGGGAGAGCTAAGTAAACCTATACTGGATAGAGTTTATTTGCATCTCTATAGACAAGAATTATTTTGCAACGCTATCACTTATCTACAACTTACATTGTACAATATCTCAAGGACAATGAAAAGCTAAAATCAGATAAACCTCAAGCAAGTGTTCTCTAAATAATGTGTATTTTTTTTCCATTGGACACATCCAGTTATCTTTCTTGCTTATTCCAAATTTCCTTACATGGTATAGTGAAAAACACGTGCTTTAAGGTCAAATCAAATTAACTCTACTGCTCGATTGCTACAGGTGACCTTTGACAGGTGATCAAACCTCTCTGAACCTCAGTTTCCTCATCATAAAATAAAGGCACAATACTCACTTTACAGGCTTAAGATGAAGATCAAGTTAATAGCTAACAGTTTAACATAGTATCTGACACAGAATAATACTCAGTAAGTGTTCATTCCCACAGGCCTTTCCCCCAAACTCAGCAGCCCAGGGACTTCAGAAATCAGTCTCTACTTGGTGATTGCCAGGAGGGCTGAGTTAATAAAATGGACACTGGACACCCCAGGTCTCTCTGGCCCTTAGCAAAATAATACAGAACCATCCCATCACAATAAGCCTGGAGCTGAGCTGAGATTTAGGAGTGAACATGTAATCAAATGCCACCAGAGGCTGTGATCCTTGGAGAGGAAGACAGAAAAGAGGCAAAAAGAAAGCCAACATCTCTCCAGGAAGCACTTCAAATCCTCAAAGCTGACACACAAGGGATTCAGACCTGGAAAGGATGAATACAGAAAAAAATGGAAGTCCACCTGATGTGTTAACCTGGCAGTGGTGATTGTAAATGGTCACTGATGCTATTTCATTCAACAAACACATTGATCACTGACCACAGGACCAAAGCAATAAGGCACTGTGGGGGGTGGTGCAGTCAATGGTTCTAATCACAGGTGCTGGAATCAGGCAGACTTATGATGGAATCCTAACTCTGTCACTGACTAGTTTTGTGATCTTGGGTGATTTCAGTCACCTCCTTGGCTTCATGTTCCTCCTTGGTAAAAAGAGATTAACAATAGCAATTTACTTAAAGTGTTATTTTCAGGATTAATGAGATAATATTTTTGATGGACTTAGCAAGTCGATAAACAATAAATGGTAGCTAAAATAAATAAAGTTCAAGAGAAAAACTGCGTCCACACTGGCCTGTGTTACACTCTTTTAGAAGTTCTTACCAACCAAGCTGATGACAGACTTTAAAATTAAAGGTAAGGAGAACTAAGATGAGAATCTTCACCACCTGTAGTTTCTCACCTGTGCACATCCAGTGAGTTGGTCTTGGGACAAAGATAGAATTCCTCAGCCATTCAGAGGGGTTATGACCACAGATGTGCAACCTGAATCCACTTTGGGCCAGCCTAAGTGTTCCAAATGTGCATACGGTAACTGTGGACTATATCGTCCTTGCAAATTTGTCCCAACCAGAAAGTAAGTATAGTTAGAGGCAGTGCTAGTGCCTTGTGCCTCTAGGTGGATCTCAAGCCAGTAGTCCCCTCTGAAAAATATTACACTGTTTTGTTCTCACTCTACTAGACCACCAACATTGAGAAGCATCCTGCCAAGATACCAGCTGGCAGGGGTTTCCCAAGCTCTGCTCTCAGCAGGGAGCGGATGTTGAGGTAGAGAGCAGAATGTCCTCCTGGGCCTGCCTCTCACTTGCATGTGAATCACTTGTCCTTCCTTGTGGTACTTCATAATATGTATACTTCATCCTTTTACCTAAGCGCTGTACCCCCTGTCCTGCTACCCCCCAATTACTGATGAGTGAGTCTGTGTAACAAACCCTCTGAGAGTTCATTAACACTGACCTTCTAGATAGCTCTGCCTTTCCCTCTCCAGGACCACCAGGAGTCTGTTCTCTTAGGAAAGACACCAAGGATAGAATTCCCACCTGTGTCTAGGGCAGATATGTAAGCCATGCCCTTGAATTCCTGCCCTTTGACAAACTGCAAGTGTCCTGCATCCACACTATGCTCTGCTGTGGTCCAAGAACCTTGAACGCCAAGGTGAATTGATTACCTTTAATTCTGTGGGTCCTAGGGAGATAACAAAGGTTTCCCACCTGGAGACGGACATGATCTGAATAGGTCATTGTGTATGTCAGTGACCTGTTCCAAACCAAAAGAAAGAAAGAAATTTGAGTATTGAAAAGGGAATGAGAAGGCTCTACATGGGGCTTACTTATTTATTCTGGAAAGAAACCACTGAAATTTAAACAAAGGGTATTCTCCGCAATGTGAAAAGGGAAATACTTTCAGAGATAGGTGAATGATATGACTTTTTTTTTTCTTGTGCATGTGACAAAACCTGCCCAGTGATGGAACACTGGATCGTCTTCCTAAACCAAAGAGCCAAGGAGAAAAATAGGCAATAGATTAAAAAATGGACATCTTCCCTGGGGCCTGAGCCCTAGAAGCACTGGTTCAGAAGGCCAGACAACTCACTCTACTCTCTGAGGCCTGGGACTGCTCCTGGTATCCCTTTACTGCCCAGCTCAGTGGGTGTCTGCGGATGGGGAATAAGTTAAGCAAAGCTAATGTCAGATCAGGCATGATGGAAAGTGTATATCCCTTCTTGAGACTCTTTATCACTCAGAGTGAGTGTTTTATAGCCCTGCATAGAGGTTGCCATAAAACACCATTTTAAGGAGCATGAGGCCATATTTCATCCATTAACGTCCTCTTGCCCCAAGAGGCAAAACAAACTAGCAGGTGGCTCAGGATTAACATCTTTATTACAGATGACCTCACTATTGTGTTCTCTATAAAGAAAAAATATTACAAAGCATTAACGCACTTTAACTATTAAATTAATACAGATTTACTGCTCATATCCGGATCTAAATTTCTAGGCTTGCAGGGTCGTTATTTTTCTGTGATTTTTTTTGACAATATTGCTAATGGGGACCAGAGCAAAATTGATATGAACTGTGATGGTGGATGCATGAATTCAGGGAGGCAGCAGGTTATGCCTCGTCATAAATCACTCCAGTGGCAGTTTTGCACTAGGACTTACACAAGTATTTTCAATATTTGAGCAAAAGCCATAGAAGGACATTTAGCTGAGAGGACGCAAGTATTAAGATTCCAGTATTTACTTTGTTCTGACAAATGGCAAAACATGAAGACTGTTCCTTAATTACTCGGAGAGGCTTTGGCGCATGACTTCCCCCTGGCCCCACTCTAATGCTTAAAGTAGCCATTACTTATTTTATCTCGATGGGTCGCTACTGAATGTTGTTTGGTTTCATATATGCTTAGATTGAAGTTATCCTCATTTCGACTCCTTTCTGGGGTTCTGAGTGATGGTATACACTGGTCATTAGTTAAATAGGAAGCAAAGTATCAATTATATTGTTAATGACCAGCAAGAAACCCAAAGCCCCAGAGTTTGGTGAAAATGGATTATGGAACAGGGCTTAGTACTGAACATAGTCTTCTTCCGTCCTTCCAAATCTAAAACTTGGGGACCCCACAGTCATTCACACCTTAAGGGAATGAAAGAGAGAAATGACGTCTATGCCAGTCTATCGATCATGTCACAGAGGTGAGGAGGTGGCAGGAAGCTCAAGAGAAGGTTGAAGGTTAAGAGGGCATTTGCATGAGCTCTGACCTTGTATATTTTCCTTGAACACAGAGCCCCTCCTCTGTATATTTTCTACATTCAGGTTAGCAACTTCTTTGCAGGGAGATGTGGGTATGCAAGGTATAGAGGGGCATTTATGGCCCCGCCAGCACCCAGGGGGAGCGGGGAGAAGAGGGTCCTTGAAAGAAAGCCTGGGTTCCCCACGGCCTTAAGGGAAAATACCCTAGGGAAAGGTAAAACATGGAGTCTCATTTCAGAGGATTTGCTGTTCAATTTATCACCATCTAGTCCAAGTTTCATGTATCATTTAGGGTGAGATAATATCTTGATACATGGACTCTGAAAATATATAAACCATGCCTTGGTTCAGTAACTTCCTCCCTGCAAAGTCCTTGAAAGAAGTATGTGTACATAAAACAACAACAAAGCATCTGAACTTGAGAGTAAAAAAAAAATTTTTTTTTTTTTTTGGCATGCAGAATCTTAGTTCCCCAACCAGGGATTGAACTCATGCCCCCTGCATTGGAAGGGCAGACTCTTAACCACTGGACCACCAGGGAAGTCCCTAAAAATGCTCTTTGATAACAGCAATAGCTATGGACCCAAATTCTAATGTTCAACTCTAGCCAGCTAGGCCAGCCTGGGAGGAGGAATGCTTGGGATAATCTCAGCCCCCTCCTCCCTATCCCCACCCCTTGCTGGCTGTTAAGACAAAAAGGGTAGATCCATGCAAACCACAATGAGAGCAGAGAGTGCACATGTCCTAGAGGTGAGGTTGAGAAGGTCCTCCAGGTCCCTCTATAAATCATGGAAGCCCCTTCAAAATTGCCACTCCTGGAAAACAACAAAGGTCACCTTAAAAACAGGATGTGAGATGGAGACAGGGTTTGTTTAGCCAAGAACTGACTTCTGGAAAGGAAATGAAATGTGAGATTTTGCCAACCCCAAAACCACCACTGGTAATAGCTGCCATCTAAGGAGTCTAAATCTTTGAGCATGGAGTTTCCAAGCATGGAGTTCTCCTTCTTGCCCTATCAAGATCAAGAATCTCTCTCTTCTCTCTTCCACCCCCATCATGAGGAGTCTAGAAACCAGTCAGAAGAGAGAGCTCCAGAAAACGTACAAGCCCATCCCAAGAAAACTCAAGTCTCAGCAGAAGAGGTGGACAGGTGCATGTCCTAATATCTTTGACCCACAGTATTAGGAAACCAACTGAAAAAGAAATGACAAAAAAAATCTTAATAAAAGACAATATAGCAATGTGGAAACCACTGGCTAGTGTTTCTTGATATCTCCCAGGAACATAATCCCAAGAAACGTAACTCTTTCCTTCTCCTTCCAAAACATGAATATTCATGGGCATATAATCAGTGTGCACATGTATGTGCATGCTCTTGTGTGTGAGAATATACAGCATTCTGCACTCTGGGTGTGCATGGGTAATCAGATGCATGCCTATTGGTGTGCTTGCGTGTACACCCCATGAATAGTCAGGCACCTGTATGTACACTTGAGCATCAGTGATCAATGAATGCATTGTGTGAAGGTATCTTGTGCATATCTTGCACACTATTTTGCATGTGTACACACCCAGGTGTGTCCTGCGTGACCTGGAAAGCATGTCATGTGCATGCACAGGTGCACGTGTAGCTTCTGTGTCTGCGTGTTTTTGTGAGTCTGGGTTGTTAAGCCCTACCACGCACCAGGCTGTTTGCAGCCGATGTTGAGCCGCTAATGATTTTAATGAGAGTGCCTTCTGGATTCATATTTTTTTCATAAAATACATCACACTAAAACCAAATCAATGAGAAACATTAATTAGGGGCTTTGTAGATGCCTTCTGTGGTGGTGTTTTTCTTTTGAGAAGCACCAGACGAAGAATGCTGGGCTTTATTTAAGCTAAGTTGTTTGACATTTAGATGAGAGAAAAAAGGGGAAGAAACTAGCCAGCCCAGGAACCGTTTTTGACAGCTCTTTGTCATGCAAGGGAGAAAAAAGGCGCTGGCTGTGAGAGTCTACTTTGAAGCCCTGGAAATTTGTAATGAAAAATTTAAGATACAAGAGAGGCAGAAAGATGAGCTATTCACGGGGCTCTGCATATATTAACACTTGTAATGCAAACTAAAGGTTTGCTATGTGTTTTTATAATTTGGCCGCTAATAAATATCTTCCAGAAGTGCTTTGATTTTCTAAGCTCGGGTATGGAGTTCGAATCCATTAAAAAGTAAAAGAAACAATTGGCATTGGACTTTGGTCCCTGATTAGGGGACCATGCACATCAATTATTACAGACAGACCACTGACATATTTCAAAGGATGCTGGAAGCCCTTGCACACTCGGAGGAAGCCATGCGTCTGTGGATATATCCTCCAGTGCAACCATCTTCTGTGCCGACCTCCAGGTCAACTCTTCCTGAGCCCCTGATCCTCTCCCCTTAAAAACCACCTGGGCACGATTAATAAGGATTCTTTCTCCAGGGACAGGCAGATGCTAGGGACCCACTGAGGAAGTTCTCAAAGAGCAACATCTTCATTACCGAAAGGGCAGAGTTTCTGTGATGTCAAAGCAACTTTTACAAATTTGGGTTACCAAAGCAAATCAGTTCCATCCATGTATTACATCCCCACAGGCCTTGATCATGCTCATTTTGCTCAGCCTGTTTGATTACAGCCCAAGACATCTTTGTTTCCTCTCTTCTTTCTAGATCTTCCAATGATCTTCTCCCCAGATCTTTTTTCTTTTGTCTGGAATTTCTATTCCCTGATTAACAAAAACTCAACATCTTTACACACTCTTCAAAATTCTTTTCTCTTTCCCTCATGAGTGGGCAGGCTAGGTTAGGAGGAATGTGGGCTTGGCAGTCAGATGGACTCAAGTTCCAACCTCGAATGAACATGAGAAGGAAGTGGTACATAAAGGCCAAGGAATGTGCAGGGAGCAGGCTAGCAGCTTTCAGCCTGGGCTCCGGGCTTTGGCCCTCCCAGCAAAGCAGCTCTGGGTGGCACCAACATTCAGTGCCCAGGGCCTTCATCTCTCAGGTCGAACACTCAATGCCACTTCCTCAGACTCCTGCTCTGTCTCTCTTAGAAAAGTGTTCATCCAGAATACTCAGTCCTGGAACCTTACACATCAATCCCTCAAAACACCCCTATAAGTTCTTCCAATTCCTCAAGCAGAAATGGTGCAATAGATCAGGGGTTTTCAACCTCTGTTCTATTGACATTTTGGGTCAGATAATTCTTTATTGGAGGGGCTATCCTGTGCATTGTGGGATATTAGCAGCATTCCTGGCCTATTTATCTTGTTAAAATGGACAACACCAAGTGAACTGCAGGCCACTGGCTATTCTCATGAGATACAATGTGGGGATCCAGGGTCCAAGCAGTGACCCTCTTAATCATAGTCATGGTTTGTAAGGCTGGAGAAAAATTACCAAAGGACATGAAGTGGAAAGAGTGGCCTCAATGAGGGACCTGACAAAGAGATAGCACATTTGATCTGGTAATTTAGAGAGTTTAACAAAAGAACTATTTGTAAGGGTGTGTGCAAGGTTTAAGGAAAGGAGACTGCAATACTCTAGAGCTACTGCAGTTGGGAGCCACTATCACCTCTGGGCTAGAAGGGGAAGGGAAGGGAATGATTAACCAAAAAGCTGTATGGAGAGGGACTTCTGAGAAGAGCTGTGGTAAACAGCCCACTCACAGTGATCCAGAAGGAGAGGAGCAGAGAACAACGCCCCGCGCCAACCCATTTTCCTCCCAAACTCATTCCTTCCTCCAGGAGCAAAGGATCAACTGAGGCATCTCTGATGGGTCAGACTCCCAGAGAAAAGAGTACCGGCATACCTCCTTTTATTGTGCTTCGCTTTAATTGTGCTTTGAAGATATTTGCATTTTTTACAAATTAAAGGTTTGTGGCAATCCTGCATTATTAGATGATGGTTATCATTTTTTAGCAATGAAGTTATTTTTTAATTAAGGTATGTACATTGGTTTTTTTCGACATAATACTGTTGCATTCTTACCATTGACTACAGTATAAACATAACTTTTATACGCACTGGGAAACCAAAAAATTTGTGTGACTCACTTTATTGCAGTATTTGCTTTATTACAGTGGTCTGGAACCAAACCCACAGTATCTCTGAGGTCTACCTGCAGAGTGGAAGGAGAGTGAGTAGACTGAGGGGCAGTGGAAAATATCCAGCACAGGTGAAAGGTGTCCAAGAGATAGTTTCTGGGCTGCTGCCCTGGCAAAAGGTATAGTCAAGGAAATTAGGAGAATAATTAGTAGCAAGGCTAAAGCACCAGCCAAAAGTGAGCGGTGAAGAGTGAGCCAGCCGAATCCTGAATGCCTGGTAATGGCAGTGGTGGCTTTGTGCTGGCTGCAAATCTCACATCCTCAAGGAGGCTAGAAGGAAGGAAGTCCCAACCAACCCAAACTCCTGGGCTGCTGACTAAGACTTTCATGATTAGATTTTATAATTGTCTGGCCAAAAGTGAACTTTCTTTTGATTTTGACCTCCCTGAGGGCAGAAACCTTGTCTGACTTGTCTGTGTGTACTCCCCAGTGCCTGCCATGGTACCTGGCAGAGAGCAATTGTTCGTTCAGCTTTTGAGTGTGAATGTGAAGGTCCAAGCTCTGGGATTCCCTTAACTGCCCTATATGGTCCTATGATCCATCGTGTGTAGGAAGAGTTCAAAACATCAAGTTGTACACCTTAAATCTATATAATTTTTATTTGTCAACCATATCTCAACAAAGATGGGGAAAAAAAGAGTTCCCAAGAGTCACTGTCAAAGCAAAGGGTCTACATTCTTTCTTTCCCTTCAGCAGATGGAAGAATCCTTCCCACAAAGTGTGCACAGTTCAAGCAGAGCCCTAGCAACCTGTCCACCTCTCATCTATTTCTCAGGGCACCTGGTACGGGGGCAAGGAGTAGGAACTTGGGGTGCAATGTTTCTTGTCTCCCGAACTGCACAAACAGTCACCTGAGCCCTTAGTTAGGGAAAGCCACTAGACATCCTTCCAGCAGCAAGCACTACAATCTTGGCTGATTCCAGCTGGTAGGAGGGTGGGTAAAGATGTACCTCTCCATAGTTACAGCACCTAGTTCTTCAGACACATATCCAGTTTTATGGCACCAGGTCACTTGACTTCCTGAGAGTGACAAGCTTCCCTTAGTCTTGACTCCTGCAAAAAGCCAGGCAGTCTACACCAGCCTCCTATGGTATGTTCCAATTGTCTCCCTAAGGAATCCCCTCCCAGTCCTTCTTTTCCTGAGCAGGAGGCTAGGGCCCAAGCACAAATTGCCTCTGCGAAGTTCTTCAGTGTGTTTGGAATCCCAGATTAAAAACATTCATTGTGGGGGCTTCCCGGGGCTTCCCTAGTGGCGCAGTGGTTGAGAATCTGCCTGCTAATGCAGGGGACACGGGTTCGAGCCCTGGTCTGGGAGGATCCCACATGCCGTGGAGCGGCTGGGCCCGTGAGCCACAGCTACTGAGCCTACGCGTCTGGAGCCTGTGCCCCGCAACGCGGGGGAGGGAGTCACGATGGTGAAAGGCCCGCGCACCGCGATGAAGAGCGGCCCCCGCGCCGCGATGAGGAGTGGCCCCCGCTTGCCGCAACTAGAGAGAGCCCTCGCACGAAACGAAGACCCAACACAGCCAAAAATAATAAATAAATAAAAATTTTTAAAAAAAAGCAACATTCATTGTACTTCTACCCTAAGCTTAGTATGATGAGGGTCATGAAGGGACCTTAAAAATAATGTTATTACCTCAAAAGGATTATAGTCCAACAGGAAAGGTTAAAAAAAAAGTTTAAATGGATTCCCAGCAGAAAAGGACTCCTGGGGATACCTCAGAAGAGAGCCATCCCTTGCTGATAGGGATGAGTCATAATGAGGTAAAGAGGTTGATGTGGGCAGGTGAGGAAGGGATGGAGAAGGGGGTACTTAAGCCACACCTTGCCTATGAGCAGACTCTCATCACCTGGGATGGCTACATCTTTTAAGTTATAACCAATGTGTCAGGCCTTCCCCACTCCCTGCCTGCTGCCCCTTCTACTTGTGATTGCTGGAAAAATTTTAAGAAAAAGATGTTCTAAAGATGCTGGTTAAATATCAATAGCTCTGTCTCTAGTTCTCCATTTGAAGCCTTCTTAATTAAGGCACCACTGCCTGGACATAAATGCATTTATGTCTATTAATTTTTGCTCCACTTAGCAGAGTGATCACTTAATTAAATGTCTTCAGTTGTTTTATTGGAAAAAACATAACCCATCCCCCCCCCCACAAGGCATTCGTCCTTCCCACTTAGCTCCTCTGTTGTGCTGTGAATTTAAACATACTATTTGTTGCTTTCCACTCAGTTCATTTGTAATCCCGATGCCACTGCATTTGTAGGAACTGATATTAAAAAGTAATATCTGAGACTAAAGTCGCTAGACTGTTTAGTAGATTTTTAAATTGAAACCAAAATTATACAGATTTTTCATTCTGATAATTCCACCAATTCACTAATTCTTTAATCTTTACAGGTCATTGAACAGTTCCACATTAATGAGATGTAGTTAAGAACAAATTTTACACTTTTTCCTTTTTTTTTTCTTGAAAAATGTTTCCTATCATTTGTAAATTAGAAAGAACTTGTTCCATTTATGGTCCATTTATTTAAAATAATCGAATGCATGGGATCTGGCTGAACACTGTGTGTAATGATGCTTTTAAACAAATTACCATTTATTTATAAGCAAGAAATAGACTTTTAAAAAGCACCCAGACTTGGTTACATTATTAATGATGTTCTCCAAGCCCAACAGCTCTAGGGTGTGTGTGTGGGTGGGTGTGTGTGTGTGTGTGTGTGTGTGTGTGTGTGTACGTATGTGCATATGCACACACATGGATGTGGATTTTATTCCAGTGAGAAGGTTGAGGACTTGGGAGTAAAACTAAGAAAAAAAAAAAAAAGCTTCTAGAAAAGCAGCATGTTTTTCCTTTTTCAGAAAGTTGCAAATGTTACTGAAATTCACCATGATGAGCTATCCATTCCAAAATATTCACTGTAAATGTGTGGCTCTCATCACAAGCACCCAAAGCGAAAATCAACCCTAACCCTACTTGTTCAATGTGCCAAGGTTATGGAACAAACAGAAAAAGTCTTTCATCCCATTTAAGACAGACGCATGTACAAGTATGCAAAGCCCATCTCTTCCACCAGTGGCCCAAGAGTTCCTACTTAAAGAATAATTGCATTTTTATAAAATGCTGTGGAGTTAATTGCTTGGATTCAAGTATTGTATATCACTATTATTCCTTGCCACACACTACTGCTGGGAGGAAAATGTTTATCCCGTTAAGTGATAGCTAAAGAGCTTGCATTGTAGAGAACCAGGGGAGATAGCTGACTATGCTAAGAATTACTGGGGAGAGATTATTCTGGCTTCATCAGCTTTGGCCCTATCCATTCATAAGACTATCTCCATTCCCTTTCTATCTTTTTTCTTCTATACAGACCAAATAAAGAATAAATAAATAATAAGTAGTGTCTGGGACTTCCAATATTTAATCCCAGCCCCAGCCCCGCAACTGCCAACAAGTGTGCAATCCCCAGAGAGCATTTGTCAGCTCCAGCAAAATCAACTGAAATAGCCCTGTTCACCGGGCTATTTTTTCTTTGAGAAGGGAGTCTACAAGCCTGAAGGAGTTAAGGGAAGATAAAGGAGAAAGGATGAAAAGGGAAGGAAGAAGGTGGAAGAAAAAATATGAATCTAAGATACCAGAGGTATCAAAGCTGCTAAGCAGAGTAAGATATTAAAAGTTTCCAGGCCTGAGAGAATATGTGGATAGGACTACTTCATGCCAGTGATTTTTTGAGAAATCATGAAAAAAATGAAAGGAAAGGTGCTTAAAGACAAGATGAATGCATGCAAAGATAACTCTTGTATTGCTAGCACCAAGAACTGTCTGACATATAATGGACACTCAATAAATATTTGTTAAATATTAATAAATGAATGAATGAATGATGTGTTGGTTTTCCAAAAAAGGCAGAGGTAGATCTAGACTCTGAGGCTAGTTTCTTCAACCACTAACAAAACAATAATTGTTAAATCAGTGGTTTTGAAAGCTTAGAAAATAAGCAGTAATGGCCAGGTCCCATTAGGACAAATCTTGCCAAACAAATCTAATGGCCATTTTTTTCACTGAGTTATCAGTAGACAGCTGTATCTTATTTTCAGTCATGTGTTTGACAAACTATATTGTGATATGTCTGCAATCAGGAAAATGTGGGAATTTGCTGAACATCTATATTAAAGTGATAATGACTAATAGACAAAAAAAAACTCTAGTGGAATCCTATAGGTCCATTGACTATTTGTTGTACCAATAACTGAAGATAATAGAAGACAGTATTTGTGATTGGGACCATGATAAGAAATTCTGGAGTTTATGGTCATATTTAGTAATAGGGCTCTGTCCTCAGCCCTAACCTATTTAATCTTTTTCTCATAATCTTATATAGATGTATCTAACATGCCAATCAAAATTTGTAAATGACAAAAAGTTGGGAGAGTAGTCAGACAACTGAATAAAATATAGGCAACTATCAACCTGACAAGGATAAATATAATGTTTTCAATAGGTTCAAAAAGTCAGCTTCTCATAAATAGACATGGAGAATACCTAGCTAAATAGCAGCAGTCACTGGGGATAAAAACATAAGCTTAAGCTGTTTTAATTTTACAAGTTTGATATGCAAAAAGTATATAATGTGATCATCAAGTAACCCAAGGTTGTTGGTATTTGTATCAATAGAAACTACCACTGACAGGTGGCAGTTGGTTGAGAAAACAGGAAGGGGATGTGATATAACAGGGAGAAGACAAGCTTTTGGCAGGATATGGCTGCTGTCTTTAAGTATATGAAAGGCTGTATTTTGGAAAAGAAAAAAAATCATGTTTTTTGCTGTCCCACAGGAAAATGTTCCAATTGGAACTGTCTAGAAATGGAATAGAATCCTTTGTGAAAATTAATGATCCCTTCCTTGGAGGGAGCCCAATGTCCTTTGTCAGAGCTGCTAAGAAGATAACCTAGCAGAAAGGTTATACTTGGTTGCTAAGATTCATAAAATTCTGAGATTCCTTGATTCTCTGACCCATTTCAAGATGGATCAAAGCATAGACCAGTGGCACATAGACTTGGAAGTTGTGTGTTTATGTGTGTCATTAAAATAAACAAAAAATTAAGTTAGAGGCACTAACACCAAGCTATCAACTTTCTATTTTTTCAACTTAGTATATTAATATTTAATAATAAAAATAAACATCCAAATACCACATCCATCATTTCACAGAAAATCATTTTAAACACTAAAATCTAAGATGAACAAAATCTCAGTAAAAGGATAATTTTTTTTATATTGAATAAGCTTTGGATCATGAAGACCACTCTATTTTCCCTACTTCTCTCATTTTTCCACAAATGAGTAAAAATTCCTTCAAAGCCAACACCAGCACTTGAAAACCACTGAGACAGGCAACATTAGTCAGGGTACTAAGGCCATTTGGCAGTGTCAGTCATGGAGCTAGGATAAAAATGTCAGGTCATCCAGAAAGGATAAGTGTGGTTTTAACTGCTGCTTCCCGGTTCATAAATGGTCACATTTTTGCTGTATCTTCACAGAGCAGAAGGGGCAAGGGAGCTCTCTGGGGTCTCTTTTATAAGGGTGCTAATCCCATTTATAAGGGCTCTGTCCTCAAGGCCTGATCACCTCTCACATGTCCCACCTCCTAACACCATCAAATTGGGGGTTAGGATTTCAATGTATGAATTTTGAGAAGATACAAATATTCAGCCTATAGCAGCCTAAAAGGGAAATTTCATCATTCCTGTTCATATTTTTCAGAATTTTCCTAGTATCTTCCTACATATAATCTTCCATGTGAATTGTAAAATAACTTGGTCTAAGTTTCAGAAAGAAAACTCTCTCTTTAGTGTTTTTTTATTTGAACTGTTTAAATTTGCAGATTAAACTGGAAAGAGTTGACATCATTTCCTATTAAATCTTCTCATCCAGTAACATGACTACTGTTCCATTTCTGTTTATTTGAGACTTCTTTTATGTTCCTCAGTAAAGTTTTATAGATTTATTCAAATACAAGGTCTGCAAAATTACTCTTGTTAGTATTATTTCTAGTCTTTTGAAGTTTTTCTTGCTCTTACAAATGGTTATCTGTCTCACTACATTTTTTTCCTGGTACATAGGAAATCTATTTTTAAATATTATTTTATAAATGAACTTTTATTGAATCTTTGTATTTGAGTGGTGTTTTTAGTTGGTTCACTTGGATTTCCAAAAATCTTTATGTCTATTCTTTGCTAATATTTATACCTTTTTTTTTTTCTTACTGCATCAGCTAGAACTTCTCAAACAATGTGAAATAAGAGTGACGACAGTGGGCATTTTTTTAGTACCCCTTATTTATCGGGATAACTGCAATGTTTCTCAACCAAAGGGACCCAGCCATTAGGGGGCTGTGTGATAAACTCTTGGTACAAGGGACATGGAAGTAGAGCTATCATACTCCTCTCCCTGTGAGATTTTGATAAGCTGTTCTGGAAGTGCTGTCAGTTGCAATTTAGAATTATTGCATAGTGATGTAACATCAGCAAAATTTGTTGTATCATTCAAGTACATCTGAGTGCAAAAAAATGTTAAAAAAATGAGAAACCTGTGTTTTAGTACTTCACTACCTGTTTGATGTTTGCTATTCATTTAGGGTAAATATTCTATAGGATTGTATCATATACCTACATTACTAACAGGAGTTTTTGTTTGTTTTTTTCCATCTGAAATAGATATGCACTTCCTTGAAATGTGTTTTGGAAATCTGATATGGTTACATGATGCATTTTCAAATGCTTAAAGAACAGGTTCTTACAGTGAGGTAGTGGTAATATCTTCACTACACTGTTGCTCACAATTTGCCAACATTTTGTCTAGGACTTTTTCAGCTCTATTCATCTTTATACCCTTAGTATTTCATGTATCCTATGCTTTAGTCAAACTGATGTATATGCTCTCAATGTGCTTTCCGATTTCTGTGCCTTGACTTTATTTACTTTCCTTTATTTACTTCATTCTTCATTTCTATGTGCTCAAACCCAAATCAAACACAGCATCTTCCATGACAGTCTCCCTGAAAACTTCAATTACATGCCTCTTTCCCCTTCTACACTTAATTTGTTTCTGCACCTTTCTAATGACACTCATTTCTATGTGTCATAGTTGTTGATTTAGCTTATCCCTTCTCCTAGCTGGTGAACTTCCTGAAGGATCTACGTCTGACTCACCTTTATTTCCCTTAGTGTTTTAGGATGGCGCTGAGTATATACAATGTGAGAACATCCCAGCTCTGCCTCTTTCTAGCTACGTGAACTTGGGTAAGTTACTTAACTTTTCTCACCCTCAGTTTCTTCTCCAATGTGGAATATCAATAGTGAGGTAATGTACGTAAAAGCACTTGGAATAATTCCTAGCATAACTTTAGTCCTCAATATCCTCTATTTATTATAACCTATTAGAAATAAGCTTAAGGAAGGCAGATGTTTCCTCTGTTTTGTCATTTGCTGATTCTTAACACCTAGTACAGTTCTTAGTACATAGCAGGCATTCAATTAATATTTATTTAGTAAAGGTTAAATGAGTAAATAGATGTATGGATGATAAAATTGTCCTCTGCAAGTTTGAATTCTCATTCTGGTTTCACTTCCCTGTTATTTTACCCAGAGAAAGTAGATCCCATGTCACAGGAACCACAAAGTTCCACCCGGTAATTTCTCTTTCACTGGAAGTTATATACTAGCCCTAAGATAAACATGCAGCTGAGACAGAAGAAAAGGAGTTGGGGAACCTCTGATAGCCTACTGAGCAAAACTGGGATCTGACTTCCAGCATACAAATACAGTATTCTGTGCCAGTCAATATCTTTGTGGTTACAATGAATAAACCTCTTTATTTTTTAAGTGTTAGATAGTTCAGGTTATTTTTCTGCTTTCTCTAAATGCATGAAGGATAAAACTTATGTGGCAAAGAAGGGAGGGAGAAGGCAAATGCTAGAACAGAACATAATCCATTAGTAGCAAGGCAGTGGTTAAGACAAGACTTTGAACAAAGACCTCTTTACTAACCTGTGGATAGCTATACCATGAGCTCCTTCAGGAGGCTATCACATAAAATTGCTACAAAAATGCTAAGTTTTGTTCTGTTTTCTTTTACTGTTTCTATATTCCACTTTAGTATTAAGAAGACTAGTCTCGGGACTTCCCTGGCAGTCCAGTGGTTAAGACTCTGTGCTTCCAATGCAGGGGACTCAGGTTTGAATCCTGGTTGAGCAACTAAGATCCCACATGCCACGTGGTGTGGCAAAAAAAAAAAAAAAAAAGGCTACTCTCTGAAATCACACCACCCTGAGAATGAATTACATATAATCTTAGAAAAGTAACTTCAACCCTCTGAGCCTCAGTTTCCTTATCTCTAAATATCTACCTCATAGAATTATTGAAATGACTAAATGAGATAATGTGTATTCCTGGCCCAGATCCGGACATAAAACAGATGCTTGCTAAATGTTAATGCCTTTCTCCCTTCTACCACCGTCACTTTTACCATAATTAGGAGCAACATATGTCTGTATTTCAGAAATATCCTCTTTATTATTGTCATCATTACGTTCAAAAGCTGAAGGATTATTCTAGTTCAAAGTACTAGATATCAGTTTCAGCCATGGAGTATAAAACATAGCATTTACCAAAAATTCTGGCTGTAAATTTTGGGCTTATAAAAGAAATGGTTGATTTGTATTGATCATTGATTTTTTATTGAAGTATAGTTGATTCCCAATGTTGTATTTATTTTTGCTGTACAGCAAAGTGATTCAGTAATACATACATATACCTTCTTTTTTTATACTCTTTTCCATTATGGTTTCTCACAGGATATTGAATATAGTACCCTGTGCAATACAATAGGACCTTGTTGTTGATCATTGATTATTTTGTTCCTAGATGGTAAATGTGAGTTTTCAAAGACCCCTGTTTTTTTTTTAAGTGGAGCAAATTGGTAAAGATCAATCTTGCTTTTCAGTCAATACAGAATATTCTGAAAGAAACAAATGTTAAAACACAACATATCAAAAATCTGTGAGAAAAAAAAAAAATCTGTGAGATGCTGCTAAAACAAGAGTCAGAGGAAAATGTATATAATTAAATGCTTAAATTAGAAAATAAGAGTATTAAATTAATAATCTAAGATTCTACCTTAATAAACTAGAAAAAGAAGAGAAAGTCAAACTCAAAGTAAGCAGAGGAAGAAAATAGTAAATATAACAGTAGAAATCATAAACTAAAACAAGGGGGACTGGGACTTCCCCTGTGGTCCGGTGGTTAAGACTCTGCCATCCCACTGCAGTGGGTGGGGGTTCAATCCCTGGTTGGGGAACTAAGATACCACATGCCACGTGGCACAGCCAAAAAACAGAAAAAAAAACAAAAAAACAAGGGGGAAAATAGAGAAAATAAAATCAAGGGCTGGCTCTTTGAAAAGATCAATTAAACTGATAAATCCCTAGCCAAACAATCCAGAAATAAAGAGAGAAGACAAATAGGCCTACAACAGAAATGAAAGACAGAATATATCTACACATTCTTCAAACATAATGAGTATAAGAAAGTATTATGAACAAATTTATGCTAATAAATTCTATATCTAGATGAAAGGAAAAATTCCATGAAAGATATTTTTTAAAAGCTCATTCAAGAAGAAAGATATAACCTGAATAGCTCTATACCTATTAAACTTACTGAGGGTTCTGTCAAATATGTAAGGAAGAAATAATGCCAAGTCTACACAAATTCTTCAGAAAATATAAGGGCAAACACATCCCAGCTTATTTTAGGAGGCCAATGTTACCTGAAAACAAAACCTACCAAAGAAATTACAAGAAAAAATACCACAGATTCATATTCTTCATAAACATAGACACAAAAATCCTTTTAAAAATGTTAGCAACCACTCTATTTCAACATGTACTGGAGGTTCTAGCTAAACCAATAAGACAAGAAAAGGAAATAAAAGGTATACAGATTGGGAAGGAAAACAGAAAACTGTGTTTGTTCACAGATGACATGATCATCTATGTAGAAAACCTGAAAGAATTGACAAAACAAAACAAAACAAAAAAACAGAAGCTCCTGGAACTAATAAGTGATTAAAGCAAGGTTGCAGGATACAAACTTAATATACAAAAGTAAATCATTTTCCTATATACCAGCAATGAGCAAGTGGAATTTGAAATTATAAAAAAGAATAACACATTAGCAACCCCAAAATGAAAACTTAGGTATCAATCTAACAAAATATGTACAAATTCTATATGAGGGAAACTACAAAACTCTGATGAATAAAATCGAAGAACTAAATAAATAGAGAGTTATTTCATGTTTATGGATAAGAAGCCTCAATACTGTCAAGATAGCAGTTCTTCCAAACTTGATCTATAGATTCAACACAATCCCAAGCAAATCCCAGCAAGTTATTTCACGAATATAAGCAAAATGATTCTAAAGTTCCTATGGAGAGTCAAAATACCCAGAATAGCCAACAAAATATTGAAGGAGAAGAATAATGTTAGAAGACTGACACTACCTAAAACCACAGTAATCGAGACAGTGTGGTATTGTTGAAAGAACAGACAAACAGCTCAATGGAATATAACAGGGATCCCAAAAATAGACCCACATAAATATAATTAAGTGATCTTTGACAAAGAAGCAAAAGTAATGCAATGGAGGAACAATAGTCTTTTCAACAAATGGTGCTAGAGCAACTGGACATCCACATGCAAAAAAAAAAAATTGAATTTAGACATAGACCTTGCACTCTTCACAAAAATTAACTGAAAATGAATCATAAACCTAAATGGAAAACACAAAACTATAAAACTCTTAGAATATAACATTGGGAGAAATCTTAGATGACCTTGGTTATGGCGATGACTTTTTAAATACAACACAAAAGCCATGATCCATGAAAGAAATAATTGATAAGCTGGGCTTCATTAAAAATTATAAACTTCTGGGCTTCCCTGGTGGTGCAGTGGTTGAGAATCTGCCTGCTAATGCAGGGGACACGGGTTCGAGCCCTGGTCTGGGAAGATCCCACATGCCGCGGAGCAACTGGGCCCGTGAGCCACAACTGCTGAGCCTGCGCATCTGGAGCCTGTGCCCCACAACGGGAGGGGCCGCGATAGTGAGAGGCCCACGCACCACGATGAAGAGTGGCCCCCGCACCACGATGAAGAGTGGCCCCCGCTTGCCACAACTAGAGAAAGCCCTCGCATGAAACGAAGACCCAACACAGCTGAAAATAAATAAATAAATAAATAGAGTAGCTATTAATTAAAAAAAAAAATTATAAACTTCTGCTCTGTAAAAGACAAGGCCAAGAAAATGAGAAGACAAGCCACAGACTGGGAGAAAATATTTGCAAAAGACAGTTGGTAAAGAACTGTTACCCAAAATATGCAAAGAACTCTTAAAACTCAACAATAAGAAAACAAACAACTTGATTTTTAAAACGGGCCAAAGACCTTAACAGACACCTACCAAATAAGAACAACAGATGGAAAATAAGCATAAGAAAAGATGCTCTGCATCATATATCATCAAGGAAATGCAAATTAAAAACAACAATAATATACTACTACACACCTATTAGAATGGCCAATATCTTGAAACACTGACAACATCAAATGCCTGCTAGAATGTGGAGCAACAGGAACTCTCATACATTCCTGGTGGGAATGCAAAATGGTATTGTCACTTTGACGGTTTCTTACAAAACTAAATATACTCTTATCATATGATCTAGCAATCAAACTTGATATTTACCCAAGGGAATTGAAAACTTATGTCCACACAAAACACTGGACATCGATGTTTATAGAAGTTTTTTTCATAATTGCCAAAAGTTGGAAGCAACCAAGATGTTCTTCATTAGGTAAATGAATAAATAAACTGTGGTACATCCAGACAATAGAATATTATTCAGCACCAAAAAGAAATGAGTTATCAAGTCATGAAAATACATGGAGGAACCTTAAATGCTTATTACTAAATGAAAGGAGCCAATCTCAAAATGCTATACACTGTATAATTCCAACTATATGACATTCTGAAAAAGGCAAAACTATGGAGACCGTAAAGAGATCAGTGGTTGTCATGAGCTGGAGCCAAGGGCAGTGGGTTGGAGGGGGGGGATGAATAGGTGAAGCACAGAGGGTTTATAGGGCACTGAAAATACTCTGTATGATAGCATAATGATGGATATATATCAGTACACATTTGTCCAAACCCATAAAATGTACAATACCAAGAATGAAACCTAAGGTAAACTAGGGACTTTAGGTGATTACCACGTGTCAATCTGGATTCATCAACTGTAACAAATGTACCACTCTGATGAGGGATGTTGATAATGGGGAAGGCTGTGCATGTTTAGGGTAAGGGGTATATGGGAAATCTCTGTATCTTCCCCTCAACTTTGGTATGAACCTTAAATTGCTTTAAAAAATAAAATCTTAATTTTAAAGAGTTAGCAAATCAGATACAGCAATATTTAAAAAGAATAATCTATCATGTTCAAGTGGGATATCTCCAAAACTGTAATATTGGTTTAACATCTGAAAATTAATCAATATAATCCATATTAACACACAAAAACAGAACCATATTATAAATTCAATAGGTGCCTAGAAAGATTTGACCAAATTCAATACTCATTTATGATTGTTTTAAAATACCCTCAGTGTCTTAGACCATTTGAACTGCTATAACAGAATACCACAGACTAGGTGGCTTAAACAACAAACATTTATTTCTCATAGTTCTGGAGGGTGGGAAGTCCAAGATCAAGGCACGAGTAGATTTAGCATCTGCTGAGGGTTTCCTGGTTCATAGGTGACCTTCTTCTCCCTGTGTTTTAATATGGTGAAAGGGGAAAGGCAGCTCTCTGGGGTCTCATTTATAAGGGCACTAATCCCATCTATGAGGGATCTGCCCTCATGATTTAATCACTTCCCAAAGGCCCCATCTCCTAATACCATTGCGTTAGGGGTTAGGATTTCAACATATGAATGGGTGGGGGGAGGATATAAACATTTGATCCATTATACTCAGCAAACTAGACAAAAGTGAGGCTCAGTGGAAATACCCAGAGCTAGCATAGGATTCAATAGAAAAAACTAAACACATTCCCCACATATCAGGAATAAGGCAATGACATCTGTTTGTATATTTCTGTTCTAAATTTTCCTAGCCAGTACAAAGGAAAACAAATAAAATTCATACAGATTTAAAAGAAAGTAAAACTGTCTTTGTAAGATGACATGATTACCTACGTAGATAATCCCAAGGAATCTACCCAAAACTGTCACTAAAAATAATAAGTGAGTTTATCAAAGCTGCAGGATACAGGGCCAATATACAAAAATCAATTGTTTTTCTATACACTAGAAATGAATAATTGGGAATTGAAATAAAAAGCAATATAATACAATAACAACAAAAAGATGAAAACTTATAGGTAAATTTAACAAAATATGTTTAATATATCTATGTAAAGAAAACTGTAAAACATTAGAAAAAGTAAAGAAGACCAAACTAGATGACAACTTATGTCATATTCATTGATCAGAAGAATCAATAGTGTTAAAATATAAATTCTCCCCAAATTTATCTATATACTCAAAGCAGTTCCAGTAAAATCTGAAGTTTTTTTTTAACACAAATCTAGGCAAGCTGATTCTAAAATCAGCTTGATTTTATATATGAAAATGCAAAGGACCCAAATTAGCCAAAACGATTTTGAAAAAGAAAAAAATTATAGGACCTACAATCCCTGATTTCAAAACTTATTACAAAATTATAGTAATCAGGACATTGTTTCAATGGCATAAGAATAGGCACATAAATCAGTGGAATAGAATAGAGAGTCCAGAAAGAGCTCACATACATCCTCAGTTCATTTCTGACAGAAATGTGAAAGTATTTCAATGGAGAAAAAGTCTTTTTCACTGGTGGAACAACTGGATTTCCCAATGTGAAGAAGGTGAAGGAGGACCTTCTTCACATGGGGAAAGGTGGGGAGGGATGGGGGAGGGAGGAGGGTGGGGAGGTGAGGGAAGGAAAAGGAGAAAATAACCTCAACCCGTACCTCATGTCATACACACAAAAAATTGACACAAACTGGATCATAGGTCTAAACATCAAAGCTAAAACTATAAAACTTCTAAAAGAAAACATAGCAGAAAATCTCTGTGACCTTGGGGTAGGCAAATATTTCTTAGAACATAAAGAGCACAAAACATAAAATAAAAAAAACAATAAATTGTACTTCACCTACATTTAAAACTTAAAAATTTGGTTGTTTGAGAGGCACTGTAAAGAAAATAAAAAGGCAATTCACAGACTGGGAGAAAACATTTGCAAATCACATGACTGATAAAGGACTTATATCAGAATATACAAAGAACTCTCAGAACTTTTAATAAGAATGAAACAACCGGGCTTCCCTGGTGGCGCAACAGTTGAGAATCTGCCTGCTAATGCAGGGGACACGGGTTCGAGCCCTGGTCTGGGAAGATCCCACATGCCGCGGAGGAACTAGGCCCGTGAGCCACAATTACTGAGCCTGCGCGTCTGGAGCCTGTGCTCCGCAACAAGAGAGGCCGCGATAGTGAGAGGCCCGCGCACCGCGATGAAGAGTGGCCCCCGCTTGCCACAACTAGAGGAAGCCCTCGCACAGAAACGAAGACCCAACACAGCCATAAATAAATAAATAAATAAATAAATAAATAAATAAATAAAAATTAAACTTTAAAAAAAAAAAGAATGAAACAACCAGTAAAATAATGGACAAAATATTTGAACAGACACTTTACCAGAGAAGATATATGAATGGCAAATAAGCACATGAAAAGATGCTCAACATAATTAGTCATTAGGGAAATGCAAAGTAAAAGCATGAAATACCAACACCCACTAGTATGACTAAAATTAGAAAGACATACAAAGTGTTAGGATATAGAACAACTAGAAATCTCACATATAGCTGGTGGGAATGCAAAAAGATGCAGTCACTTTGGAAAACAGTTCAGCAGTTTAAGTATACACTTACTACGTGACCCAGCAATACTACCCCTTGTATTTTCCCATGAGAAATGAAAATATATGTCCACACAAAGACTTGTACATTAATGTTCATAGAAGCTTTATTCATAATAGCCAAAAACCTGAAATCACCATCAACTGGTAAGTGAATAAACATATTGTGGTATATCCATACAATGAAATGTTTCTCAGCACTAAAAGGAACAAACTACATAACATTACATAACATAGATGAATCTCAAAAGTATTGTTAAGTGAAAGAAGTCAGATGCAAAAGACTGTTTGTATGATCTGTTCCTATAAAATTTTAGAAAATGTAAAACTACAGTCATTGAAAGCAGATCAGTAGCTGCCTGAGCCTGGGGGTGGGAACAGGGATTGACTGCAAAGGGCACAAGGAAACTTTTTGAGATATGGGAAATGTTCTGTATATACTGATTATGTTTACACCACTGTATATATCTGTCAAAATTCATGACACTGTTCATTTAAAATTGGTGAGTTTTATACCTCAATAAAGCTGTCAACCAATCAATCAATAACCATAAGTTAGATCACATCATTCCCACACTCAAAATCCTCTAATAGCTTCCTATCACGCCTATAACGATATCCAAAATCTCTGCCACGGCTTATACTGATGCACATGATCTGGCTCCTACACACCTCTCCAGTCCCCTCCATCCACTTCTCCCTAAACGTTTTCTGTCATACTGTCCTCCTTGGGGACCCTAAAACACACCAAGCATGTCCTGCGTCGGAGCATTTGCACGTTCCATTCCCTCTGCTGGAGATATTCCTCCCCTTCTCATTGATTCCTCACTTTTCCAGGTCTCTGTTTAACTCTCAGCTTATCCCATCTCCTCCATCACTCTCCTTCTGCTTTATTTTATTCATAGCACCTAACACTGTCTGACATTATTTTATTTACTTACTCATTTTATTTTCCCCATTTGAATTAACTCCTTGAGGGCAGGGATTTCTAAGGTCATATCCCTAGTCAGTAGCACAGTATCTGGCACAAAGTAGGATCTCAGTGAATCCAGGTTATTCAATGAATGAAGCATCCTAAAATCTCTACGTATTGGAATCTATGTAATACAGCCAAAACAGTACACATAGAAAGACACATAGTCATAAAAACTTATATTATTAAACAAGAATGAAGCTGAATGAATTAAACACTGAATTGAAGAAATTAAAAATAAAATGAAATAATCCTAAAGAAAACAGAAAGAAGGAACTAATAAAATAAAAACAAAACAATAAATTAGAAAATAGACTAGGAATTGAAATAACAAATCCAAGAGCTATTTCTTTGGGGGGAAATAATAATGAAATAGGTAAATCACCAGCTTATTTACTCCTGAATAAAAGGAATAAAATTAGAAATGAAAATCAGGGAAATTAGAATAGAGAGGAATTTTTTTTTATTATAAGAAAAAGATTTGCTCTCTATGAGACAAACATATTTGCAAACAAAATTGCTTTGACCCCCAAACTCCTCACTTTGTTTGACATTCTTTGGGCCCCTTGCTAATCACTGGCTCTCATGTGGCTTCATTCTGCTCTGTGGTCTCTGGGCACGTCTCTGCTATGTGGACCCCTGAGGGAGATCAGCTACCATTGGTTAGGTGATGCACGTTCTAAGCATCTCCATTAGTCTTGGGTCAGACCATCCATGCTCTGCCAATAACTAACTGTGTGATTTTAGTTGTGTCTCCAAATCGCAGTGTCCTTATCTGTAAATGGAATAATAATGCCTACCTCACAGGTGTGGATAAGTGAGGTGATCAGGTAAAGTGCTGTGCATAGAGTGCTCATTAAATGTTAGTTAGAAGTACTGTACGATAACGCTTACATGTGGAATCTAAAAAAGTTAAACCTATAAAATCAGAGAGTAAAAAGGTAGTTACCAGGGACCGGGGATGGAGGGCGGTGGATAAAAGTGATGATGATTAAGGGTACAAACTTGTAACCAGTAGTAAATAAGTCACAGAGAGCTCACACACAGTATAATGAATACAGACAATAATATTGTATAATAATATTATATAAATATATAGCTACATCAGCAATCCTATTACAATATATAAATGTATCAAAGTAACATACTGTACACCTTAAACTTATACAGTGTTACATGTCAAACTTATTCAATAAAATTTTTTAATTAAAAAAACTAAAAAACGAAAGCCTAAATCTTAGCTGGTATTCCGTTACAGGTGAGCTCTGAGTCTGGGCAAGGGTAGCCTGTGAATTCTGGGGAGGTCTGACCACTGAACCATCTAGGGGAGGTGTTGAGAAGCCTGAATCACCATACTTTCCTGGTCCTCTAACTATTCAGTCAGCATTGGCTAGACTGCTACTGCAAGCTCATCCTGGTTGTATTTAAGAGACATGGGACTTGGTTCAAGCTAAAGTCCTCATTAGCACTTGGCCTCCACAATTTGCAGAATGCGTTTACAAAGATGTTTTCTGGTGCAGGCCACACCACCAGCTGCCTCTCTTGAATGGACAGGAGGAAACCCTCCCAAGAAATGTCTAGAAGGAAGGCACCCTTAATGTTTACCCCTGGCTACCTCAGCACACCAACCCACATGCACCTATTCTGGGCAGACTTGGGCACACACAAACATGGAGGTGGCAGTTAGCATCCCTCAGAGCTGCGTGACATTCATTTGTGCTGTGCAGAAACTGGAGAGGATACTCACTAAGGCATTTAGAGATTATTTCCAATCACTTCCAAGGATAAACCAGCAGTATAAATAGCCATGTCCTAAGGCAGACTCACAGATGCCTCTGAGTCCTCCAGGGCCTGAGCCAAATGAAAAAGGCAAGGAAAATGCTTTTTCCATCCCAAGGACTTTACGCCATGAGGCTCCAAGTAGAATTAGGTTGACTGTTCTCTGATAAAGAATACAGAATAAAAGCTTCCAAAGTGACACCAGCTTGAGTGCAGTCACTCGCTCTTAAACTTGAGATGCAAGTTCTCAGGGATGTTGTTCTCATTTTTAAAATAGAAATTTAAACAAATGAGAAAAGAGAAAACAGTTGCCTCAGCCCAAATCCTTCCCAGAATCCTTACCAAGGAGCCTGGGTCTCAGTAAATTAAGAACTGCAGCCTGTCAGAGGCAGAAGGAGCCTCAGAAAGCATCTCCTCCATGCCCCTCATTGTATAGCAGGGAGGTTGGGGCCAGAAAAGGGGCCTATGTATGGTGTACAGCAGGTCAGGAATGAGACCACAGCAAGAAATCAGGTCTCCCCACCCTACTATGATGCTTCTTAACTACACCGCTTCATAGGCCTGTACTGACATAGCTCAAAAACTGCAAATTGTGAACTCAAATTATCTGAACCACTTGGGAACTGTCAGTATCAGATGTTCTGCTCTTGTCCAGATGTTGTTCAACTTGTTAGAGGAAGGTCTCAGGAGATCTTGTGATAATGGGCTTTGTGGGTGATGAAGGCACTTTAACAATTCCCAGGAAATAAAAATAGAATCTGGGTTATAAAGTCCAACTTTTTTTTTTCCTTTGTGCTTAGTCTAGTTTCACTTGCTCATAGGGTGCCAAGTGCAGAGGCCTTGCACCCAGCCCTTCAGACCAGAGTACCCCATGCGAAATGGCTGTACCCAACACCTCAGAGATGCTGCGCCCAGCACTGTGATCTGGAGCTGAGAGCACAGCTGCACCTGACCCATCAGATCTCCACCTTCTCCTCACTGAGAAGACCCTGTAGAGCTGCTCCACCAACAGCCTTTCAGAGGGAGCATGTGCTCTAGAGTGCGAGCTTGCAACTGGCCCCTAAGGTGGCTTAGGGGTTTCCTGGGGATGGCAAGGTTTTGCCACATCTGCATCCCTAACTATGGTCTAATAGCTAGGCTTCTATATGAAAAGTTGAAAGGAAAGGATGATGATCCTTTTGAATGGAATTCAGAATGTGAAGGGGCCTTTCAAGAATTGAAAAAGCAATTACTTCAGGCCTCTGCCCTGGTCCTCCAGATTTAGCTAAACCCTTTGACCTTTACATTTTTGACAGAAGGGAATCACCCTTAAGGTATCAGCTCAAAAACTGGGACACCTTATTAGCTCAAAAACTGGGACTGGTTGCTTATTTCTCTAAGCAATTAGATCAAACTGCTAAGGGATGGATCAAACTCCTATGGGCAGTAGCAGCTACTACAACCTTGCTAAAGGACGCTGAAAAGTTAATATTTGGTCAGCCAAGCACTATATAGACTCCACACCAGGTTCAGGCTTTAGTAAGTTCTAAGGAAACAGAATGGCTATCCCCCAGAAGTTCAATTCAAGTTCAGGATGTGCTTTTAGACAACCCAGTAGCTGCCATAAAAACCTGTCACAGGCTAATTCCTACCACCCTGCTACCCACAGAAATGGCAACCCTGGAGTATGATCATATAAAAACAATGGACACGATCTATTCCAGTCACCCCATCTATTTCTGATCTAGGAAGTGAGTCTCCCCCAAATGCCAAAAAGGAATGGTTCACAGATGGGAGTTTTATGAGAGAGGGAAAAAGGCCAACAGGATATGCAGTAACCTCCCAGACCCAAGTCATAGAAGCAAGAAGCCTACCTCCAGGGACTTCAGCCCAAAAGGCCGAGGTGATAGCCCTCACCTGAGCCTTAGAGCTCGGGACAAGGGAGATCTTAAATGTTTACACTGACTTCTGGTATGTGTACGCCATCCTACAACCACACGGGGCTATTTAAGAAAGAGGTATGATTACAGGGGAGAATAAACAGCTAAAAGTGGCTTAAGCATGTTGAAGCTCTTAGAAGCAGTGTAGCTTCCAAAATAGTCGCAATGATTCCTTGTCGGGGTCACCAAAAGGGGGATGCAGAGGTAATGAAGGGAAACCAACAAGGCAGAGGCAACTGCCAAAAGGGCAGCCCTAGAGCCAGTAACCTGGCAACTACCGCTCATATCTAAGAGGCCAAATCCATCCAATTATCCCTCCATTTACACAAAGGAAGAATTAGACAAGCCCAAAAACAGGACTTCAATAGAGATCTAGGAGGCCATGGGTGGCTAGTTAATGAACATGGGCAATACTTCTTTCCCCAAACTGCAGCTTGTCAAGCCATCAGAGAAGCTCATCAAGGAACTCACTACAGGAGGGAAGCTCTGTATAATTAGTTAGTTGAGGTCATGGTAACTCCCGGCATGAAAAGTACTGTATAATCAGTTGGATAGTTGAGACCTGCCCCATCTGCACAATAAACAACCTCAACACCAGACCCCCCAGAGGCTCCCAGATAAGCCCCATTCAGACCAGAGGGACATATCCTGGGGAAGACTGGCAGATTGATTTCACTGTCATGCCAAGAGTACTGGGCAATTTCAGTTATCTCTTGGTGCCAGTGGACACATTTTCAGGGTAGGTAGAAGCATTCCCCACTAGAATTGAAACAGTAGCCACAGTGGCTAAAGTATTACTAAAAGAGATAATCCCCAGGTTTGGGCTCCCAGGATCCCTACAAAGTGATAATGGCCCGGCATTTGTGCCTCAAGTGACAAAAAGGATAACAAGGGCACTGGGCATAAAATGGACCTTGCACTCAGCCTGGAAACGCCAATTGTCGGGGAAAGTAGAGAGATCCAATCAGACCTTAAAACGAACCTTAGTCAAGCCATAAGCTAAGAGACTCAAGAAAACTGTATTAAATTGCTTCTAATTGCCCTGCTCTGCATGCAGCTAGCCCCAAGAGGTAAGTTAAAGTTAAGTGCATTTGAAGTCATGTATGGTAGACCTATTCCCAAGCCCAAGAGAAGGGACACTTTAGCCCCCTTGAAATGGAACAACTCAAGTATACCCTCCAGGAAGGGGAAACCACGAAAGGCCTCATGGAATATGGTAACCAGGTGCTGCCTGCACCCACCGACCTGGCCCTCCACCCCTTCCCCCCAGGAGACTGGGTGAACCTAAACACCTGGAAAACTGGCAACACGCAAGATCAGCTCACTCCTAAGAGGACCGGACCCCACTCGGTGATCCTAACCGCCCATCCTGCCCTGAAACTGCAGGGATCACTCCATGGGGGCATCACACTTGAGTGAGGGGGGCCCCTGACCCCCAACCTCCGGAGAGACAACCTGGGGCAACAGACCCCCCCCCCTGACTCCTCGTGTGAACCTCTCTCTGACCTGAGGCTTCTCTTCCAAAAAAAACACAAAATTGTGACCAGGGATATTCAGCCACGGCAGTGAGTCTCGACATCAGCGCACACTTGTGCCTACAGGCAAAGACTAAGAAACTTTCATTTGTAGGAAAAATTTAATGCGTGACCATTATTCTCTTGCTAATATTTGGGCCATGCATCCTAAACTGTCTGGTGTCCTTGGTCTCCAAAGTTTAGAGTTTCTAAAACTCCAAATGGTGGTCGCTCAGGGATGCGAACAGTCCGGGCAGAAGCCTGTGACAATCAAGCACATGTAAAGGCAGCTGGGAGAAGCTCTGCTCCTCCACCCGCGGTTATAACGACGCCCCAAACCAGCCAGAACCAGTTAAAGACGGACCTGCGCTCCTCGGCGCCCCTCAAGAGTGAGGAGCAGGACAAAAGACAGACGAGGGAAATTAACAATTCTCGGGAAATACAAATAGAATCTGGGTAATAAATTCTAACCTTTTTTTCCTTTGTGCTTCGTCTATTTTCACTTGCTCACAGGATACTGCATGAAGAGGCCTCGCACCCGGCACTTCAGACCAGAGTTGCCACGGGAAAACGACTGTGCCGGCGCCTCAGCTTGAGACCGACTGCAGAAGCGCTGTGCACGACACTGCAACTCAAGATGGCGGCGGCGGCAGCGGGCTGTGTGCAGAGAGGCTGCGCCCGGCGCTGCGAACTGGACCACAAGCAGCACAGCTGCGCCTGCTCCGTGAAGCTCCGCCCCCCCACTTGAATCCTTTAAAGCAGCCCTGCCCACGGCCTGCCCGGTACTCTAGAGGGAGAGCTTGCCCCTCCTCGTTCTTTCATCGAAGAACAAAGCTTTCCTTTGCTTCTGAACCAAACTTGGTCTCATTCTATTGGCTCAGATGACACCAGTCAGGAGGACCCTGTCGAGGACCGACTCAGAAGGGTCAGTAACACCTCTGATGTGAATAGAAAAGTGAACTGGGTGAATTTGATGGTCTGTGAATTTCAGGAAGCAGTGTAACTCAGGAGTCAGGCAGTTTCTGGGTTGCCTCCAGCTATCTCTCATTACCTCGCTGCTAGCAACCTGATGCCAGCCACCATTATATCTAGCCTCAGTGTCTTACTGTGACACCACCCAACTGGTCCCCTGCTTCCACCCTGGCCCTCCTACAGTTGATTCTTTACACGGTAATCAGAGTGGTCCTTTTCAACATAAATCAGCTGTGTCACTCCTCCACTCAAAATCTTCTTGGAGAAAGCATTCTTTGATCGTGTATATCCTGGTGGTGGACATGCTTGCTAGGATATATCCCCTTTCATGCTGATAGTTTGTATATAAAAGTCATATGTTTTCTGAGCCTGAGCTGGCAGTCCTCCCCTTTACTTTCCTTCCTGCTCATTACCTGATGTCTAACCAGCCCAAGCCAAGACTGTGCTCAGTGAGTTGAACAGAGGGGGAAAAAACCCAGCTTTTATGACCATAGTTAATAGTGTCGCACTTGGAGCCCATGGCATCTACACAATTGAAGAGAATGTTTCCAATATCACTAAACCTAGAGATTGTCCTCTTCTGCCTAACAATCCAGGAAAACTTATAAAAGTTCCACTAGCACAGTGCAGAGCATGAAAAAGAGAGACCCAAGCTCAGACTTGGGCTTCAGTCCAGCAGATAAGAGTGAAAGGAAGAGAGAGAAGGACAGAGATGTTCCCACAGTAATAATCAGCAGACGTTTTTCAGAAGGCGATCGCGAGCAAAGAACAAATAGGAAAAATCTGTGCAGCAGAAAAATCCAGAATAGGAATGGCCACAGCTACATCTAGAAAGTTTAAGCTGGACATAAATTGAGGAGTTGGGGGCAGAAAAACTGAGAATTATCTGCAGTCAACAACCATTTCGATTACAATGAAGCAATAATTTCAGCCAATATGGTAGAAGACATAGAACAGGAAGGAGTGCTGAAGAGAATGGAATAAGAGGAAAGCAGGTTGATAAGGTCAGGGTGCACATGGTGACAAACTAGAGGTATGTTGCTTTACCCGCAATTGGCTAAGGGTTCCCCCAATATCGTAATGAGAAGGGATTGGTGGTAAAACCTCCACCACCTTGAACTTTAGTAGATCCTTCAGGAGTAATGATCCTTCAACTTCAGAGTTGCTTCACTGGAGATGCTTGATGAAATGCAAATTCCTGGGCCTGCCCAGACCAACCAAGTCACATCTACTGGGATCTATTATTGTTAATAAGCAAACCAGGTGTTTCTGAGGCAGCTGGGCTTTGTGTTGGTTGTCAGCAGATCTCACCTTGGAAACCTTTGCTCCTTTGTGTCGGCAGTTTGTTATATAAATAATGTGGTGCCATGTACTCACATGTGCTCTTACACAAATAATTGTTTTGGGGAAAGAATCACTGAATAAACTGTTTACAGTGATTACCTTTGGGGAGATGGAATGAGAGCCAAAGGGGGAAATGGCAGCACTTTCCTTCAATTGTTTTTGTTTAGTTTTACTTTTTTCACTTTATATATTACTCATGTGGGGACAGTAGTAGCTATCTGGACATGGAGCTTAGGGCCATGGTTTTGTTTGTTTTCCTTTTTATACTTTAAAAATGGTAGCAAATTTTAGAGTCACTGTTTCTTTATTCAATGTACTGAGTGTAGGGCTTCCCTGGTGGCGCAGTTGTTGAGAATCCACCTGCCAATGCAGGGGACACAGGCTCGATCCCTGGTCCGGGAGGATCCCACATGCCGCAGAGCAACTAAGCCCATGAGCCACAACTACTGAGCTTGCATGCCACAACTACTGAAGCCTGCGTGCCTAGAGCCCATGCTCTGCAACAAGAGAAGCCACTGCAATGAGAAGCCCACTCACCACAATGAAGAGTAGCCCCCGCTCACTGCAACTAGAGAAAGCCCACGCACAGCAACGAAGACCCAACGCAGCCAAAAATAAATAAATTTAAAACAAAAAAACAAAATGTATTGAGTGCCTACTATATGCCAGGCACTGTTCTAGGTACGTACTTGGGCTACAGTGTTTCCAAGATAAATACACAATTGAGCCTAAACTATCTGCTTTGTAAAATATTTATAATTCAACATTTGCACATGATCAGCTATCAGTGTTTTTATTATCTCAGGTTGAAAGTGTTCCTCCAGGTTGGTGAGCTGAGCCCTTAGGAGACAGTGAGGCCAGCTGACAAATGTGACCATGACCTAGGAGCCAAGGGTGCACATACCAGGTAAGAGACAGCTTTGCCCACCCTGTCTTAAAGAATGGTGTGTGGAAAGGACTTATTCTTTCCTGTTATGCTGCATGTTATTCATACAGCAGAGCAGAGCCTGGAGAATTGGAATTGCAGGCTTTTGGCACTGAAACTTATTGAGCAAGATAAAAGTGGGTATAAAAATGAACCTGAGATGGGATATTGAGCAACTAGCTTGAGAGACAAGAGTCTAAATTTTTCTCTCCTTTTTTTTTCTCCAGATTGGTCATTGTTCATTTTATTTTCTTTAGAGAGAAGAACCAGTAATAGGAGATGACTGGGAAAGTTCCCATTTGCAAGAGGCCCTCTCTTCCTATACGACACCCACCTTCAAAACCGTGTATCAACTTCCCCAAAGCAAGTAGATTTTGTAAAATGTGCATTGCATTAAAAGAAATAACTTACAAAATACTATATGCAGAGTTCTCAGAGATATACATGTTTTAAAACTGAAATATGTTATGAGTTCACTGACCTCTCAGAAATATCATCTTTATTCCATTATCAATGATACCAATAATTACAACTAGTTGCTGTAAAAAGTATATATATGTCATCTTATTTGACCCTCACAGTCTTATGAGATAAATATTGTTATCATCCCCACCTTTTAGGGGAGGAAACTGAAACACAGAGAAGTCAAGCAACACTCAGGATACTCACGATCAACCCAAGAGCTTGTCTCCACAATCTGCAGTCTTACCTACTCATTCTCTGTCCCTAAGTTTCTCTGCAGTAATGAACCCAGACCATCCACTAATGTGTGTCCTTGAGCACAGAAGAGGGGTGGACGGATCCACATGAAAAAAAGAGAGGAAAGACCCAACTATCACTGACCCCTGTCCTGCCTGGCCAGAGCCAAACAAGCAGATAAACTTCAAGCAAGCCTTTACAAGACAAAGCCACTCCGTGGACAGTTGCTACCATTGGGCTGCATAAGAAGCCTCCAGGTGTCAATTTATCTGTAAGTTGAGTTTTACTCTCGCCTACTGATGCCCAGATGGAAAAGAACATCCAGAGACACAAGAGATACCCTTGGTCCTATATTTATATGGAAGATTCGTATGTGCTTATGGGGAAGTGCTATTTCACAGAATTCAAAGAGCTCACAAAAATAAAAATGATTTCTTAAAAATAAAAGTTACCAGATAAGAACTCATTGAAGAAAAGTCTTCAGGTTAAGAAAAAAAATCACATTTGTAGCCTTTCTTCATATGTCTCTCCTTATAATGCCTCCACCAGATGTTATGGAGACATCTTATATAAGCCTTTTTCCTAAAAGTATCTCTTGGAGTAAGACATGATATTCAGTTCTTGCACCATGATTCCCGCAGGCAACATGAGGCCTAAAAATCTTCAGTGTCTAGGCTGAATAATAAAGAATACTTTCCTCTCTGCTACTCTGTTCTGATTGGTGAAAATTGTTAAGTATGGGACTTTGGGCCGGGAGAGGTGGGTGTATAAGTGAATTGTCTTAAGCAAGCAGGCATAAAGGAGGGTCAACAGCCACAAAGGGAATAGACACACAGGACCAACAATTGCAGGGCACCAAACACCCTTTCATCCCATCTTACGGTAACTGATGTACAGTCCCCACAGCCCCAGGCTAGGATTCCCCCGCTTCTCCAATGAGGGACAAACCAGGGATTATCGTAGTTGCATTTACTTTTAAGAAAGAGCTTTCAGCATCTCCTTCAGAAGAGGGACAAAGTGAACCTTAACTAGAGCAGTAGAATGAAAAAAGAAGTGTCAGAAGAGAGGCAGGAGGCATTTTAGAAATTTAATTAATGGGCTTGTCCACTAAAGGAAGCTTCCAGAGGCCCCTGCGTTCATGGCATCATTCATTCAATTTGGAAAGCACACATGTATAACTCTTGACTGTCCAGCAAATATTTCTTTCAGTAAACTCCCTGACACCCAAGTCTCAGACTTGAGGATGAGAGATCTGATTTTATATCATAGCCCCCTGAGTCCTAAATACCTGTTCTAACCTGATTCATTCAGCCTTGGCCAGTTTCTGTGCCAGATTTCCATAACCCACATAGCACTCACTCTTACTTGATCAGCCAGCTGGTACTTCCTCCAAAGTTTAATTAGAATACAAAAAAGAAAAACTCTACCAGGGAGAGCACAGCAGATGAAGATGGCAATTTTATGGAGTTTTATGTCCATTAATTCTGTCAGACATTCAAAAACACATACAGTTGACCCTTGAACAATGTGGGAGTTAGGAGCACCAACCCTCCACGCAGTAGAAAATTTGTACATAACTTATAGTTGGCCCTCAATATATGTGGTTCTTCCATATCCACTCAACCAACCATGGATTGTGTAATAATGTAGAAAAAAAAATCTGTGTATAAGTGGACCAATGCAGTCAAACCCATGTTGTTCAGAGGTCAACTGTATGGGGCACCTCTTAGTGTCCAGATACTTTGCCAGGTGCTGGGCATGCAGTGGTGGATAAGAGAGATGAGATTCCTCTCTCACAAAGCTTACATTGAGGGGAGGGCAGACATTAAACACATGAACAAAGGAGACATTTAAGTAAGTAATAAATGCACTGAAGACCATCAAACAAGGAGAAGTGAAGCAGAGTGACTACATGGGAGTGTTCCTGCTTCAGAAAGGAGGGTGGTGTGCAGGCAGTGGGACCCGCAGGTGCACAGGCTCTGAGAGGAGCACAGGCTTAGCTTGCTTAAATGTCAGAAGGAAGGTCAGTGAGCTGGAGCACACATGAGGCCAGCTCAAGAGCAGGTTGGAGAGGTGCACAGAGGCCCAGTCATGCAGGGCCTTGAAGGCCACGGTGAGGTTCAAGTTCAAATTTTATCCTAAGTGCCGTGGGATTTCATGGGAAGATTTTTAAGGTATGACAGGATATGATCTGTCTTATGTTTCAAAAGACCACTCTAACTGCCATGAGGAGGGGAGATAGTAGTACTGCCAGGATGAAGTGTAAGAGAAGTTACAAGTCCACTTTTTTTTATTCCCCCATGACTCTATAACAAGATGAAGGTTGCCCTTAAAGTGAAATTAATTCATTAGTACTAATACTGGTAAAATTTTAAAAACATATACATTCACATACACGTTCAAAAACATAACACCACTTTACCTGTAAAGAGAAAAAAAATCCCTGTTTTCTCCAAACTGCATTTTCTTATGTATTGGTAGATCTGATAAAAGGCATCATAAGCTACCTTTTCCCCTTGGATCTTTCATGAATACTTCACTGGTAATTGGTTAGGTCCCTTCACAAGGGGAAGAGGATTACCCAGCATGATATCCATTGCTGTCAGGAACACACAGAAATTGCTGATATCGAAGAGATAAATGGGGTGAAAATTGTTCTCACCTCTGAGGGGTGGCTGGGCCTTCCCATCTGTGAGGGCGAAGACAGACTTGGAAAAACAATGTGGCCATTATGAGACCCTCAAGAAGTCTAAGGCCACTGTGGGGAGGCCAGAGACTTGTACCTTCCAGATATCATTAGTTGTCCTTAATATCAGGGATTGCCACTGTTCTTTACTTCAGGTAAATTGCAATTACAGAGGCCATTAGAATAAATATACTATTATTTCTTCCAAGAATTTAGAGGAACTCCAAACTAGGATAACTAAGGCTTGTCTGGTGTGGGTCCTTTTAAACCCTGCTTGAATGAATAAAGAACACATTTAATAAGTTCTTTGATTTGATTTTATTATTTCCTCACTCTTTTTTTTTTCTTTTTTTTTATTTTATTTTTTTTTTAATTTTTATTTATTTATTTATTCATGGCTGTGTTGGGTCCTTGCTTCCGTGCTAGGGCTCTCTCCAGTTGCGGCAAGCGGGGGCCACCCTTCATCGCGGTGCGCGGGCCTCTCACCACCGCGGCCTCTCCCGTCGCGGAGCACAGGCTCCAGACGCGCAGGCCCAGCAACTGTGGCCCACGGGCCCAGCCGCTCCGTGGCACGCGGGATCCTCCGGGACCAGGGCCCGAACCCCTGTCCCCCGCACTGGCAGGTGGACTCCCAACCACTGCGCCACCAGGGAAGCCCCTCTTTTTTTTAAAATTAAGAACCACTAGGTGGTTTTCAGACTGGTTTTTGAGAAGTCCTGTATTTTTTGTTTTTTGGTTTTTAATTAATTAATTTATTTGTTTTTTGGTTTTTTTTGGCTGTGTTGGGTCTTTGTTGCTGCGCATGGGCTTTCTCCAATTGAGGCAAGTGGGGGCTACTCTTCGTTGCTGTGTGCGGGCCTCACACTGTTGTGGCTTCTCTTGTTGCAGAGCATGGGCTCTAGGCGCCTGGGCTTCAGCAGTTGTGGCATGCGGGCTCAGCAGCTGTGGCTCGCGGGCTCTAGAGCACAGGCTCAGTAGTTGTGGTGCACGGGCTCAGTAGTTTCTCCCCGGTATGTGGGATCCTCCCGGGCCAGGGATCGAACCCATGTTCCCTGCATTGGCAGGCGGATTCTTAACCACTGTGCCACCAGGGAAGCCCCTCACTCTTTTTCAAACAAGAATTTGAAGTGGCTTCTAGTATTTTGTTTAAATGGAAAAAAATAGTGTTTTGCAAATCACGGGGTTGGATCATTGTAAGGTGGTTCAGCTGTTTCTTCTTGATTCCTTTCATTTTTTTTCATATGCTTGGTCATTCTTCAGAAACAATCTAAAAGCAAAATTCATCATTATTGAGCTGTAAGTTGATTCTAATTCTGAACTTTCTGAGTCCAAATTAATGAGGCATGGCATTATTTACATTGGTATGGTTACTTACAGGTCCCATAGATTAGAGGTTTAGAATTGCTGGGAATGTCTACTAAGCATTAACTAAGTATAATGAGGCCGGCACATAATCCGGAAAGAAAGACCTGCCCAAATAAGTAAAGGCCCAATCCCCCAGTGAGAAGGACAGCCACGCTCAGAAAGAGAAATGCCCTGAGACTCTACAGCATTCTTGGATATCTTTTTTCCTCTTGGAGGTGAGAGCAAACTTGGAGATAAGAAAATCCAGCCTCCTCATCTCAGGAATGGAGAAACTGAAATCAAGGTAGCAGAAGGCCCTTGCCAAGGGTCACACAGGCTTAGGGATAAAACAGGCCCAGAATCTCCTGACTCCTGGGTGATTTCATTATGCTGCCTTTTCTTCATAATTTCTCAGATTTCACACCCCAGGTCCATTTAGAGCTGGCTCATCTTAGGGAAGGTTGGACCCTCTGAGGATCCTATGAACAGAGGTGACAAGAGACAATTATAGCCCTAAAGCATGCAGGAGAGCCAACCAGAGAGCCAGAGATAATAGGAAGCCCTCTAGTACAGGGCTCCCCAAGCCCCACAGATCCACACAGAACCCCTGAGTTACCACAACTCACCATTACCATTCGTGAAGGCTCCCTGTAAGCGCAATACTGGCCTGAACACTTTTCATATATGACCTAACTTCAAACTTCACAGAAATCCTACAAGGTCAGACAGGTTAAGAGGTGGGCTCCAGAGACAGGCAGGCTGCATTTGAATCCCATCTGCCCAGCTTCATTGTTCTTTCCTCCCCACATCTCAGTTTCCTCTCCGTAAAATGGGAATACTAATGTTACTATTTCCATAAAGCTGTCATGACAAGTAAATGAGTGAGTTCATGTCAAGTACTTAGCGAAGTGCCTGACACATGGTCAGTGCTTGGTCAGCACTGCAATTATTACTGTCTGTTTTACAGATGAGGAAATTGAGGCTAACAGAGAGTAACAAGTTGAAAATTGCACGGTAAGTGGAAGAGATGGCATCTGAGCTCCAGACTGTATAACCTCAAAGCCTGTGTTATTAATCACATTTCTAGACCACTTCCTTCTGGGGAGACTCAGATGTAATTTGTGCTCTGGGTCCCATAGGTTGTCAATCCACAGCACACCGGTTCTCCGCAACCAGCAGGGAGTGGATCCCAAGACAACAAAGCTGCCTCCTCATCTGGCCCAGCCCACCTCTTCAGCCTCTTTCCAGCCCCTCCTTCCCTCACCATTTATGAGTCCTTGATCTAGCTTCATTGGGATCACCTACCTTGGATCAGCAGGTAGGAACACTCCATACAGGTTGACTCAACTGAATTAAACAATCAGCCAGTTCATTCCTTCATCCATAGAACAGCCATTGAGGACTATAGGAAAGATCATGATTTCATTGGCACTCGTGTTCCTATAAATAATTAGAATAGACATGCAGTTAGTTATTAAAGAATCCCCTGCATCAGTGGTTTTCAAACTTTAGTGGGCATTGGAATCACCTGGAGGGCTTATTAAACCATTGCTGGGCCCCACCCCTAGAGCCTCTGACGTGATAGGTCTGGAGTGGGGCTTGATAATTTGGATTTCCAACAAGCTCCCAGGTGATGTTCATGCTGCTGAAATAAAAGATCACCATTAGAACACCACCACCACCATGGTAATAATTGCTGCAGACAAAGATCACTGAGAAATGCTAAAATTAGTGAGCAAAGCATTAAAGAAAAATAAGCTATTTGTACAGTCTCAAAGTGTCTCCTACAAGTATTTATTTATTACTGGGGTGGTTTTAACGTTTGTTCACAAGTTGTTTGATATTTCTCTCTCTGGGAGGTGGGGTTTAATTCCCCTGCCCCTGAGCATGGGCTGGATTTAGTGACTCACTTGTAACAAATAGAGTATAGAACAGGGAATATAGTAACTTCATACTGTGGAAACCTGGCAGACACCACCCTCACCAAGTGGCCAAGACTAAACCAGAAATAAATCACATTGATAACATGTACCTCCTGATGTGATGTGATGTGATAAGGGTACCTCATCTTTGTGATATTCTTCCCCCAAATCCATAACCTCAGTCTAATCAAGAGAAAACATCAGGCCAACACAAATTGAGAAACATTCTATGAAATAACTGGCCAACTTTGCAAAGGTTTTTACGTCAAAGACAAAGAAAGACCAAGTAAATGTCACAGATTAAACTAGGAGATGTAGTAACTAAATATAATATGGTATTCCAAATTGGATCTTGGAACAGAAAAAGGACATTAGTAAATTTAAAAAAAAAAAACTGGTAAAATCCAAATAAAGCCTGTAGTTTAGTCAATACTACATCCATTTCTCAGTTTAGATAAATGTACCACAGTTATGTAAGATGTTGACATTAGGGCAGGACTGGCTACATAATTTTGTGGGCCCAGTGTAAAATGACAATGTGGCGCTACTTGTACAAAATTTAAAAGATTTCAAGACAGCAACAGAGAATAAAACCAAGCATGGGCCCTTCTGAGCATGGGGCCCAGTGAGACCGCACAGGTTGTACACCATGCAGCCTGCCCTGCATCTGGGGGGGGAAGCAAGGTGAAGCGTATGGTCAGGACTTCAGCTGAGCTGGGAGAGAGCACTGAGCTGTCAGGTGTCTGAGTAGCTGATTAAAGCAACAAGCCAAAAATGAAAGAGTTAAACCTTTAATCACTTACTCTGATGATATAAGAGGAGAAAACGACGTCTCCCCCTGGAACCATGCATAGGTTGAAGGTCAGGTGAATCGGCGTGGATGGTGGGGTTCATCTCACTGTTGAAGGAGCCCCAAGAACAAAAGGCCCCAGTAGTTTTGTAGACTCTGGAGCAGTGGGAGGTGAGGAAAGTTAGGAGTAAAAAAGAACTGGGGGAGGGTGGGTACAGAGTGGAGCAAATGTCTTCAAGTTTTCCTCTCCTCCCCCTAATAAAGAGCATTTAGCAGAGGTATCTGAAATAAAAAACCTCAGCCAAAACCTCAGATAAAAAGGAACAATGGTGCCTGTGCTAGGAATGTAAGTATGAGAAAGATCGCGACCGGTGGGAGGGGGGCCTGAGACCCTGACTGCAGCTCCCTTCAGAGACCGCAGTGCATTGTCGGGCATGAAGCCTGGTGGGAGCAGCTCTTCCTCACGAGGCCTGCCACGTAACACATTTGTAATTGGCTATGGGTGGGCCTGAAACATGACACATAGCTTTTAACCAGGAGCTGGACTCCTCATTCTTTGCACTATTTTTGCAAGCCTTCTATAAATCTATAATTACTTCAAAATAAAAAGTTTTGGTTTTTTTTAAAAGGCCTTTCTCACCATTCTCTCATTCTTTCATCTCCCAGACCTACAAGCCATGTTGTTTATAATTGAGCCTCATAAACTAGTCTCTAAAAACTAGTTTCTTTGTCCCTCTTTCCACCAGTGTTAAACATGAATCACTGAGGCTGGACCAGGAACCTCAGAAGACTTGGAGCGAGGTCTACTCTGCCCCTTCTCCTCACGGCACAAGTAGGCTTCTTTCTCAAATGCAAATAATCAACTTGCGTGAATAGATGCCTATGAGCCAGCTGCCCTATCATTTCATCAGACATACCTGGACCTGGATGGGTTGAGCTCTGCCTGCAATTCCCCCACGAGGTGTTCACTAAGTTGGCTGCACTTGCTTCTCTCCACTCAAATTATTTTCTCCATCTCTGACATCTCCCCTAAGTTCCCCCAAGTACCTCAATGTAGGGAATTCACTAGTGCCTCAAGTTCAATATGTCCAGAAAGGTATTTAACCCATCACTACCCAGGCCAAAAAAAACCTACTTTCTTCTTAACATCTGATTTTTAATGACAATTTCATGTTTCCAATCACCCAGGGCTTAAAACCCCTTAGCTGTACTTTGACCTTGCCCTCTTTCCTACCACACTCAATCAGTTATTTAGTCATTTCCATTACATCAATATCTCTCACCTGCTGAAGGCCCACCTATGCCACAGTTTTTGATAACTCTTTCCTGGCCTATTACAATAGCTTCATTACTCATTCTATTATCAAAGCTTTATGCAATACCTTTTGCAGGCACGCCCTTTCTTGCTTCTGAGCCTTTATACAGACTGTTCCTATACCTGTCACACTCTCCCCTTCTTCCAGCCCTTAAGCTAGGTAGTTCTCATTCATCATATATATACTTGTTGAACCATCACTTTCTTCCCTGCTCCCTCCCAGGCCTGGGTTAGATGACACTCTCAGCCCCTGGGTTTGCCCTAACATGCTATACTGTAGCTACCTGGTTTGTTTGTCCCTTGCTTTAGGCTTGAAACTCTATGACCATGACTTGATTATAGCCTTAGCAACCAGCATGAAGTGTGCTACATAGTCTTAGTTAAAACTTATTGACTGAAGGAATGAATGAAGACATGAATAATGGAATGAATGCTGGGCACCATCCCAGGATTTGGGGTTATAAAGAAGAATAAAACTTAGTTCTTGTTTTCAAAGATCTCACACTCAAGTGGGAGACAAAAGTACAGCATGCAAGTTTAATAACAGCACTTATTGAGTGCTTGTTATATGCTGGGGACTAAACAATTTGCATGTATGAACTCATTTGATCATCATAATAACTTTATAAGCTAGGTACAGTATTATCCCCATTTTACATGGGGAAACAAATGAAAAGTTTAATTGCCTGAGGTTATATAGCTAAAAAGTGGCAGACTGGGAATTTATTATAGCCTAAAGTCAGAAATAACCCAAATGTCCAACAATAGAAACATACATGAACAAACTGTGGTCATTCATACAACAGAATTCTACTCAGCAACTAAAAGCAATAAAGTACTGATACAACAACATGGGTAAATCTCAAAAACCTCATGCTGGGACTTCCCTGGTGGTCCAGTTGTCTGCCTTGCAACGCAGGGGACACGAGTTCAATCCCTTAGTCAGGGAACTAAGATTCCACATGCCGCGGGGCAATTAAGCCTGTGTGCCACAACTACTGAGCTCATGCACCTCAACTGGAGAGCCTGTGTGCTGCAAACTGCAGAGCCCACGTGCTCTGAAGGCTGCGCCACAACTAGAGAGAAGCCCACTCACTGCAATGAAAGATCCCTCATGCCTCAGCGAAGATCCCGCATGCCGCAACTAAGACCTGATGCAGCCATATAAATAAATTAATTAATGAATTAATTATTAAAAACAAAAACCTCATGCTGAGCAAAAGAAGCCAGACACAAAAAAGTACATGCAATATGATTCCGTTTATATAAAACTTCAGAAAAAACCATAAATCTATGGCGTAAGAACACAGATCAGTATTTGCCTGGGGCTAGGGAAAAAGGTAGATACTAAGAAGGGATTCAAGGGAATTTGAGGGTGATGGTAATGTTCAGTATATAGACTGTGGTAGTAGTTACACAGGTGTATGTATTTGTCAAAAATCACCACACTTAAAATTAGTGAATTTTACTGATGTAAATTATATCTACATAGAGTTTATTTAACATTTTTTAAAAAGTGAAATTAAAAACTCAGTCTAACTTCAGAGTCCTTGTTTTTAACCACTATGCCACCTAACAAATGTGACATACATACATTCATAGAGATTGTATCAGGTATTATGAAATATAAAACTTTGGTTTCTGCCAAAATAGTTGACTATTTTCCCCTCCTTCCACAAAAATTAACGCTGAAAAAAATGTAGAAGAGAAAAATATAGATTCCAGGAATTAACAATAATAATAACGACTAAATGTGAGCCCTTCGGGAACAGGTCCTGGAACTGTTGTGTGTCAGGAGGTGAGTAGCTGCAGCTGGAAGCTGACAATACCCAAAGATGGTGCCCCCCAATGTGTGGGAGGAAAGCTCTGAAGTTTTGATCTCACCTCCCTGCTGTACTACCTTGGACAAACCATCACCTGTTCCTTCATAATCCAGCCAAGCTCAGACCCAACAGGACAGGAGGAAGGTCCTTGTTGGGGGGTGGGGGAAGAGTTGATGAATTAAAACAACAATGAGATCCTACCACACATCTATTAAAATGGCCAAAATCCAGAACACTGACAAAACCAAATTCTGTTGAGGATGTGGAGAAACAGCAACTCTCATACACTCCTGGTAGGAATGCAAAATGGTACAGCCAATCTGGAAGACAGTTTGGTAATTTCTTAAACTAAACATACTCTCACCATGAGATCCAGCAGTCATGCTCCTTGGTATTTAACCAAAGGAGTTGAAAACATGTCCGCACAAAAACCTGCACAAATGTTTATAGCAGTTTTATTCATAATTGCCCAAACTTGGAAGCAAGCAAGATACCTTCATTAGGTGAATGGATAAATATACTGTGGTACATCCAGATGATGCACTATCATTCAGCACTAAAATGTCATTCAGCACAGAACTTTAAATACATATTACTAAGTGAAAGAAACCAATCCGAAAAAGGTACATACTGTGTAATTCCAACCACATGACATTCTGGAAAAGGCAAAACTATGGAGACAATAAAAAGATCAATGGTTGCCAAGGGTGGATGGGAAGGCGAGAAGAATAAATAGGCAGAGCACAGAGTTGTTTTAAGGCATTGAGGATATTCTGTATGGTATTATAATGATGGATGTTATGTCATTATACATTTGCCTAAAACCCATAAAATGTACAACACCAAGAGTGAACCCTAAGGTGAACTATGGATTTGGGGTCATTATGATGTGTCAGTGTAGGTTCATCCTTGGTAACAAATGTACTACTCTGGTGAGTGATGCTGATAATGAGGGAAGCTGTACAGGTGTAGGAGTGGGAGGTATATGGTAAATCTCTGTATCTTCCTCTCAGTTTTGTTGGGAACCTAAAACTGCTCTAAAAAAAAAAATAGTCTTTAAAAAAAAGTTCATGAAAATGGGTTGGGTCTGCTCTGCTGCTCTTAGGCTTTTATACCTCCATCCCATCCTCTCCCAAACCCAGACATGACACAACCTGAAGAAGCCACCTTCTTCCCATGCCAATTCATCTTGCAGGTTTAAAGTGGAACTCCAACTAGGGGACCTGGGGAACCTTGGACTCTCTGCCCTCGAACTCATCCGTTCCCCTCTCCTTAAACCCATGGAGACAGACACCTGAACTTGACCTCTTTCTGCAATATGCATTATGAAAGTGATTGATAGATAGCCTCGGGGAAACATAACTTCATAATCCAAAAGAACTAGATTTGAGGATATAATTACTATGAAGAAAGGCAACATACAGAACAACACTTGAAGCAGAATTACTGAAACAAATCTTCCAAAAATGTAAAATAAGCGTGAAGATATGAGGAGAAAATATTATCCATAGGAAGCAAGAACAAGAAATCAACAAGATCCCAAGTGGAAATGTTAAGTATAAATACTATAACTAGCTAAAGTAAATAACACAGTCAATGGGATAAATGGCAAGATGAATTTGAAGAAAAATGAAGTAGTGAATTAGAAGATCAGACTGAGGAAACGATAGACAGAAAATATAAAAGAAAAGCTAAAAGATGCTTTTGGATGTGAAAAGATAGACTAGATATTAAAGATAGAATAGAATAAGGGGAGTATAGGAGTCCCAGAGAGATGGGCAGAAAAGCTGTGAAACCCACAGAAAGCTTAAGACAGAGAAGTCTTGAGCTGAGACAAAAAGAAGGGTAGGAACTTGCCAGGTGAGCATGCAAAGGAGAAACATTTCAGACAGAGAGAGACAATACGTGCAAATGCATGGAGGTATGAATAAAAATGACCACCATGACCAGGGACTAGCAGGTAGTCTGGTGTGTCTGGAGCAAAGGCTATTGGAAGGAGGGTAGTGAAGGCTAACGTTGGAAGGCAAGCAAGAGTCAGATCGGGAAGGGTCTTGGGAGATCTATAGTATAATTATACCCCATCTTAAATATGAAGAAACTAACTTGAGCTCAGACAGCTGAGTGAGTTGCCCCAGGTCAGGCTTCCAACTGCCGGGCTCGGCCACTTCACTGTCTCACACATCCTCCCACTTGATGGTGGCTCTGAGGTTGCTGAGTTTGGATGTCTCAGTGTTTGGCAAAGTCAGTTAAAAAATTTTTAAAAGTAAGTGAAGTTGGGAAGTAGGGGAACTGTACGTCCAGGATCAGGTGGGTTGTTCTGAAGTTTCAGAGTGTCCAGTTGACAGTTAGAAGTTTAGGGTTAGAGGACCTTCAAGATGGCGGAGGAGTAAGACGTGGAGATCACCTTCCTTCCCACAAATACAACAGAAATACATCTACACGTGTAACAGCTCCTACAGAACACCTACTGAACGCTGGCAGAAGACCTCAGACCTCCCAAAAGGCAAGAAACTCCCCACGTACCTGGGTAGGGCAAAAGAAAAAAGAAAAAACAGAGACAAAGAATAGGGATGGGACCTGCACCAGTGGGAGGGAGCCGTGAAGGAGGAAAGGTTTCCACACACTAGGAAACCCCTTCGCGGGCGGAGACTGCGGGTGGCGGAGTGGGGGAGCTTCGGAGCCACGGAGGAGAGCGCAGCCACAGGGGTGCGGAGGGCAAAGCGGAGAGATTCCCGCACAGAGGATCGGTGCTGAGCAGCACTCACCAGCCCGAGAGGCTTGTCTGCTCCCCCGCCGGGGCGGGCGGGGCTGGGAGCTGAGGCTCGGGCTTCGGTTGGATCGCAGGGAGAGGACTGGGGTTGGCGGCGTGAACACAGACTGAAGGGGCTAGTACGCCACAGCTAGCCGGGAGGGAGTCCGGGAAAAAGTCTGGAGCTGCCGAAGAGGCAAGAGACTTTTTCTTGCCTCTTTGTTTCCTGGTGCGCGAGGAGAGGGGATTCAGAGCGCCACTTAAAGGAGCTCCAGAGACGGGCGCGAGCTGCGGCTATCAGCGTGGACCCCAGAGATGGGCATGATACGCTAAGGCTGCTGCTGCCGCCACCAAGAAGCCTGTGTGTGAGCACAGGTCACTCTCCACACCGCCCCTCCCGGGAGCCTGTGCAGCCCGCCACTGCCAGGGTCCCGTGATCCAGGGACAACTTACCCAGGAGAACGCACGGCGCACCTCAGGCTGCTGCAATGTCACGCCGGCCTCTGCCTCCGCAGGCTCGCCCTGCATCCATACCCCTCCCTCCCCCCCGCCTGAGTGAGCCAGAGCCCCCAAATCAGCTGCTCCTTTAACCCCATACTGTCTGAGCGAAGAACAGACGCCCTCAGGTAACCTACATGCAGAGGCGGGTCCAAATCCAAACCTGAACCCCGGGAGCTGTGCGAACAAAGAAGAGAAAGGGAAATTTCTCCCAGCAACCTCAAGAGCAGCAGATTAAAGCTCCACAATCAACTTGATGTACCTGCACCTGTGGAATACCTGAATAGACAACGAATCATCTCAAAATTGAGGCGGTGGACTTGGGGAGCAACTGTAGACTTGGGGTTTGCAGTATGTGACTGACTAGTTTCTGATTTATATGTTTATCTTACTTTAGTCTTTAGCACTTGTAATCATTGGTGGATTTGTTTATTGCTTTTGTTGCTCTCTTCTCTTTTTTTTATTGCTTTCTTTTTATTTATTTTAATAATATATTTTTAAAATTTTTCATTTTAATAACTTTATTTTATTTTCTTTTTTTCTTTTTTTCTTTTTTTTTCTCCTTTTTCTTCTGAGCCGTGTGGCTGACAGGGTCTTGGTGCTCTGGCTGGGTGTCAGGCCTGAGCCTCTGAGTTGGGAGAGCCGAGTTCTGGACATTGGACCACCAGAGACCTCCCAGCCTGACGTAATATCAATTGGTGAGAGCTCTCCAGAGATCTCCATCTCAGCGCTAAGACCCAGCTCCACTCAATGACCAGCAAGCTCCAGTGCTGGACACCCCATGCCAAACAACTAGCAAGACAGGAACACAACCCCACCCATCAGCAGAGAAGCTGCCTAAAATCATAATAAGGTCACAGACACCCCAAAACACACCACCGGATGCGGTCCTGCCCACCAGAAAGACAATATCCAGCCTCATCCAACAGAACACAGGCACCAGTCCCCTCCACCAGGAAGCCGACACAATCCACTGAACCAAACATACCCATGGGGGACACACACCAAGAACAACAGGAACTACAAACCTGCAGCCTGTGAAAAGGAGACCCCAAACACAGTAAGTTAAGCAAAATGAGAAGACAGAGAAATACTCAGCAGATGAAGGAGCAAGGTAAAAACCCACCAGACCAAACAAATGAAGAGGAAATGGGCAGTCTACCTGAAAAAGAATTCAGAGTAATGAGAATAAAGATGATCCAAAATCTTGGAAACAGAACGGAGAAAATACAACAAATATATGACAAGGACGTAGAAGAACTAAAGAGCAAACAAACAATGATGAACAACACAATAAATGAAATTAAAAATTCTCTAGAAGGAATCAATAGCAGAATAACTGAGGCAGAAGAAAGGATAAGTGACCTGGAAGATAAAATAGTGGAACTAAATACCGCAGAGCAGAATAAAGAAAAATGAATGAAAAGAATTGAGGACAGTCTCAGAGACAACATTAAATGCACCAACGTTTGAATTATAGGGGTCACAGAAGAAGAAGAGAAAAAGAAAGGGTCTGAGAAAATATTTGAAGACATTATAGTTGAAAACTTTCCTAATATGGAAAATAGTCAATCAAGTCCAGGAAGCACAGAGAGTCCCATACAGGATAAATCCAAGGGGAAACACGCCAAGACAGATATTAATCAAACTATCAAAAATTAAATTCAAAGAAAAAATATTAAAAGCCACAAGGGAAAAACAAAAAATAACATACAAGGGAATCCCCATAAGGTTAACAGCTGATCTTTCAGCAGAAATTCTGCAAGCCAGAAGGGAGTGGCAGGACATATTTAAAGTGATGAAAGGGAAAAACCTACAACCAAGATTACTCTACCTGGCAAGGATCTCATTCAGATCTGACAGAGAAATTAAAACCTTTACAGATAAGCAAAATCTAAGAGAATTCAGCACCACCAAACCAGCTTAACAATAAATGCTAAAGGAACTTCTCTAGGCAGAACACACAAGAGGAGGAAAAGACCTACAATAAGAAACCCAAAACAATTAAGAAAATGGTAATAGGAACATACACATCGATAATTACCTTAAATGTAAATGCTTAAGTGCTCCAACCAAAAGACATAGACTGGCTGAATGGATACATAAACAAGATCCATATATATGCTGTCTACAAGAGACCCACTTCAGACCTAGGGACACATACAGACTGAAAGTGAGGGGATGGAAAAAGATATTCCATGCAAATGGAAATCAAAAGAAATCACAATTCTCATATCAGACAAAATAGACTTTTATAATAAATACTATTACAAGATACAAAGAAGGACACTACATAATGATCAAGGGATCAATCCAAGAAGAAGATATAACAATTGTAAATATTTATGCACCCAACATAGGAGCACCTCAATACATAAGCCAAATGCTAACAGCCATAAAAGGGGAAATCGACAGTAACACAATAATAGTAGGGGACTTTAACACCCCACTTTCAAAAATGCACAGATCATCCAATGTGAAAATAAATAAGGAAACACAAGCTTTAAATAACACATTAAACATGATGGACTTAATTGATATTTATAGGACATTCCATCCAAAAACAACAGAATACACTTTCTTCTCAAGTGCTCATGGAACATTCTCCAGGATAGTTCATATTTTGGGTCACAAATCAAGCCTTGGTAAATTTAAGAAAATTGAAATCGTATCAAGTATCTTTTCTGACCACAATGCTATGAGACTAGATATCAATTACAGGAAAATAACTGTAAAAAATACAAACACATGAAGGCTAAACAATACACTACTAAATAACCAAGAGATCACTAAGAGATCAAAGAGGAAATCAAAAAATACCTAGAAGCAAATGACGATGGAAACACGATGGCACAAAACCTATGGGATGCACCAAAAGCAGTTCTAAGAGGGAAGATTATAGCAATACAATCCTACCTCAAGAAACAAGAAACATCTCAAATAAACAACCTAACCTTACACCTAAAGCAATTAGAGAAAGAAGGACAGCAACAAAAAAAACCCCAAAGTTAGCAGAAGGAAAGAAATCATAAAGATCAGATCAGAAATAAATGAAAAAGAAATGAAGGAAACAATAGCAAAGATCAATAAAACTAAAAGCTGGTTCTTTGAGAAGATAAACAAAATTGATACACCATTGGCCAGACTAATCAAGAAAAAAAGGAAGAAGACTCAAAACAACAGAATTAGAAATGAAATAGGAGAGGTAACAACAGACACTGCAGAAATAAAAAGGATCATGAGAGATTACTACAAGTAACTTTATGCCAATAAAATGGACAACCTGGAAGAAATGGACAAATTCTTAGAAAAGCACAGCCTTCCAAGACTGAACCAGGAACAAATAGAAAATATAGACAGACCAATCACAAGCACTGAAATTGAAACCGTGTTTAAAAATCTTCCAACAAACAAAAGCCCTGGGCCAGAGGGCTTCACAGGTGAATTCTATCAAACATTTAGAGAAGAGCTAACACCTATCTTTCTCAAATTCTCCCAAAATATAGCAGAGAGAGGAAGACTCCCAAACTCATTCTATGAGGCCACCATCACCCTGATACGAAAACCAGGCAAAGATGTCACAAAAAAAGAAAAGTACAGGCCAATATCACTGATGAACATAGATGCAAAAATCCTCAACAGAATACTAGCAAACAGAATCCAGCAGCACATTAAAAGGATCATATACCATGATCAAGTGGGGTTTATCCCAGGAATGCAAGGATTCTTCAATATACGCAAATCAATCAATGTGATACACCATATTAACAAACTGAAGGATAAAAACCATATGATCATCTCAATAGATGCAGAAAAAGCTTTTGACAAAATTCAACACCCATTTATGATAAAAACCCTCCAGAAAGTAGGCATAGAGAGAACTTACCTCAACATAATAAAGGCCATATATGACAAACCCACAGCCAACATCATTCTCAATGGTGAAAAAGTGAAACCATTTCCTCTAAGATCAGGAAGAAGACAAGGTTTCCCACTCTCACTGCTATTATTCAACATGGTTTTGGAAGTTTTAGCCACAGCAATCGAGACGAAAAAGAAATAAAAGGAATCCAAATCGGAAAAGAAGAAGTAAAGCTGTCACTGTTTGCAGATGACATGATACTATACATAGAGAATCCTAAAGATGCTACCAGAAAACTAATAGAGCTAATCAATGAATCTGGTAAAGTAGCAGGATATAAAATTAATGCACAGAAATCTCTTGCATTCCTATACACTAATGATGAAAAATCTGAAAGAGAAATTACAGAAACACTCCCATTTACCATTGCAACAAAAAGAATAAAATACCTAGGAATAAACCTACCTAAGGAGGTAAAAGACCTGTATGCACAGAACTATAAGAGACTGATGAAAGAAATTAAAGATGATACCAACAGATGGAGAGATATACCATGTTCTTGGATTGGAAGAATCAACATTGTGAAAATGACTATACTACCCAAAGCAATCTACAGATTCAAATTAATCCCTATCAAACTACGAATGGCATTTTTCACAGAACTAGAACAAAAAATTCCACAATTTGTATGGAAACACAAAGGACCCCAAATAGCCAAAGCAATCTTGAGAAAGAAAAATGGAGCTGGAGAAATCAGGCTCCCTGACTTCAGACTATACTACAAAGCTACAGTAATCAAGACAGTATGGTACTGGCACAAAAACAGAAATATAGATCAATGGAACAGGCTAGAAAGCCCAGTGATAAACCTATGCACCTCTGGTCAACTAATCTATGACAAAGGAGGCAAGGATATACAATGGATAAAGGACAGTCTCTTCAATAAGTGGTGCTGGGAAAACTGGACAGCTACATGAAAAAGAATGAAATTAGAACACTCCCTAACACCATACACAAAAATAAACTCAAAATGGGTTAAAAACCTAAATGTAAGGCCAGACACTGTAAAACTCTTAGAGGAAAACAGGAAGAACACTCTATGACATGAATCACAGCTAGATCCTTTTTGACCCACCTCCTAGAGAAATGGAACTAAAAACAAAAATAAACAAATGCCACCTAATGAAACTTGAAAGCTTTTGCACAGCAAAGGAAGCCATAAACAAGACAAAAACACAACTCTCAGAATGGGAGAAAATATTTGCAAATGAAGCAACTGACAAAGGATTAATCTCCAAAATATACAAGCAGCTCACGCAGCTCAATATCAAAAAAAAACAAACAACCCAATCCAAAAATGGGCAGAACACCTGAATAGACATTTCTCCAAAGAAGATATACACATTGCCAAGAAACACATGAAAGGATGCTCAACATCACTAATCATTAGAGAAATGCAATCAAAACTACAATGAGGTATCACCTCACACCGGTCAGAATGGCCATCATCAAAAAATCTACAAACAATAAATTCTGGAGAGGGTGTGGAGAAAAGGGAACCCCTTTACACTGTTGGTGGGAATATAAATTGATACAGCCACTATGGAGAACAGTATGGATGTTCCTTAAAAAACTACAAATAGAACTACCATATGACCCAGCAATCCCACTACTGAGCATATACCCTGAGAAAACCATAATTCAAAAAGAGTCATGTACCACAATGTTCATTGCAGCACTATTTACAATAGCCAGGACATGGAAGCAACCTAAATGTCCATCAACAGATGAATGGTTAAAGAAGATGTGGCACGTACATACAATGGAATATTACTCAGCCATAAGAAGAAATGAAATTGAGTTATTTGTACTGAGGTGGCTGGACATCGAGTCTGTCATACAGAGTGAAGTAAGTCAGAAAGAGAAGAACAAATACCGTATGCTAACACATATATATGGAATCTAAAAAAAAAAAATAAAAGGTTCTGAAGAACCTAGGGGCAGGACAGGAATAAAGACACAGATGTACAGAATGGACTTGATGACACAGGGAGGGGGAAGGGTAAGCTGGGACGAAGTGAGAGAGTGTCATGGACATATATACACTACCAAATGTAAAATAGATAGCTAGTGGGAAGCAGCTGCATAGCACAGGGAGACCAGCTCAGTGCTTTGTGTCCACCTAGAGAGGTGGGATAGGGAGGGTGGAAGGGAGGGAGACGCAAGAGGGAGAGGATATGGGGATATATGTATACGTATAGCTGATTCACTTTGTTATACAGCAGAAACTAACACAGCAATGTAAAGCAGTTATACTCCAATAAAGACGTTTTAAAAAAAAACTGTCTGGGGTTAAAAATAAGAAGATCAAGATTGATAATACAAATTAGGAAATTATCAACATATGGAGGTGGGTGCATTCATGGGAGTGGATGGAATTGCAGCAATAATGCCCCTTGTAAACTTGGCAAACATTTTCTCAGGACAGAAACATTTCACTGGAGAAGTAAATGAAGGACATCATTGGCCCAGAGAGGAAAACTGAAAGGCCCACAGTCACACTGGCTTGGTGCTTTCACTGTTAGTCAGATCCCAGTTCAGCTGTAACATCTTCTGCCCACCAGACACTGCTAGCACATCAGATAACTCTGAATGGGATCTGAATATGATGTTAAATTGCTTCTGTCAACCACCTGGTGAAGATAACCATCATCAGACACAAATTGTCAAAAGTCTGACTTCTAAGTAACACCCAGTTCTGGGATCCAGGAATACAGGAGCACTAGTGTCGCTTGAGAAACCCAAATTGGGGAGAGGTATCTCTGAATGCCACGTACCCACTAAAGCGTCCTTTTATCCAGAAGGAAAGCATTATTACTTCTACCTCGTAGATAAAGAAACTAAATCTTAGAGAGGTTAAATGACTTGCCCAAGGTCATTCAGCTAAGAGGCAAAGCTGGAATTCAACTGGAGAGGAGGTTGGCTCTGGGGCCAAGGAGACGGACACGAAAAAAGACAGTGCTGAGTGTACCCATGATTCACTCTCATTCTTGCTTTCTCAAAGCCTAGTACTCAGAGTGGGTCAGGAGGGAAAGGTCTATGTCCTCACTCCTAAGAAGCTTAAGAATTGAGGTCGCCATTTGATGGAGAAGAAAGAAAAGCTTTAGGCTGCAAGTCAGAGGAATTGGTCCCAGACTGAGCCATGGCACAACTTGTTGTGTGACCGTGACCAAGTAGCTTCCCCTCTGTGGTCCCCATTCTCTCTGCATAAGGAAGACTCTGGAATCCTAGGTGTCTGTGACTGGCAGGGGGCTTCCCTTAGACCCTAAGCCCCACCCAAGCAGGGCTGGCAGCATCTAATTCTTTCCTCCCAATGCCTTTCCCCCTCTCCATTCATACCCGCCATTCCAGCTCGGGCTCCCCAGCTGAGGGCTCGGTGTGGATTGTTTGAGAAGCCATATGGCATCCCAGTGCAGCGGAGAGTCCAATCTCAAGGGGAAACCATTGTTCATTCATCTGGACCGAGTGACATTCTTTATGCAAGAATAACTCTTGATTAAAGGGTGAGTTTTAATGGAAACTAATTAGGCAAACTCTTTAGCTTGGGCATAATGATCAAATGAGCTGTCACACCGTACCTGATACAATGATCTCACTTGCTACAAGATTTTATTCCTTAGCAATTACACTCCCACATGGCATTGCGTGCCGTTATTGCCTGGAGCACACATGTCAAATTAAAGAGCAACTTATGCACCTGATATTTAATTATTGCCTAGTACTACAGACACCCGGGGAATGTCAAAGTGAGCAGTCCTGCTTGGGAGAAACGAAAACTGAAATCTACTTCTGCAAGGGAGTGAAAAAAAATAGGGATAAAATATGTATAGGCTACTATAGTTCCTTATTCAGCCATCTTACAATTCAGTTAACAAAACCTGCTCTCCACAACCTTGAATAATTTACCACTTGTTTTCTTCATCCAGAAAGTTAGCAGATGGAGAGTTGTAGGTAAAGGCACAGGGGTCCTACTGGTATTTGTTTACCTACGTGACTGATGTGGTCAGATGTAGTCAACATTGAGTTCTTCCTGTAAAAGTTATTCTTTCCCTAACAGGCTCTGACAGGGAAGAGGATACCTCACATGCCTCTCTAGCCCAAAGGGAAATGTTTGCCCTCAAGGCTGAGCACTCAGGAAGCCCCATCTCACACTTCAGTCACACTAGGCAACAAATTTGAAAAGTTGACCAAAGTTTCTCCAAAAGTTGGGACGGTGAGAGGCCACGAGGATGGAAGGCTCAGTCTCTACTTTGGGTGCATATTAGAATAATCTGGAGAAATTTTTCAAACATATTGATGCTCAGAATCCCATCCCAGACTATTTACATTAGGATCTGGAAAGGATGACTGGGTAATTTTAAGACTCCTCAGATGATTCTAATATTCAAGTAGGGCTGAGAACCACTGGTCTGGATTGGAACCAGCCAGACACTAACCAGTGCTTAGTGTTATAGGAGCTGCTTTCTGTCCTCAAAAAGACAGACTTCCAGGCCTCAGTGCCTTTGCACATGCTGTTCTCTCCTCTGGAATGCTCTTTCTCACCCCTTCTTTCTACCTGGAAAAGAAAATTATCCTTCAACATCAAGTGCCTATGTTACTTTCCTGTGAAGTCTCCCCTGACTTCCCCAAGAAGAGTGGCTCAGCGTCCACCAGGAGCCAGACACAACACTCAAAGGATCATTAAACTAACCTGCTCTGCTCAGCGGGGGTTCAAGAAGAGAATCCCCATGTCCTCAGCAACCATCTGTGAGTCCCAGCTGAGCAAATTCTGAGACTGTCTTGGTCCCTTTTGCTCCAGATAAAGCAATTCAATTACTCGTTATCAGAATTGCACTGCCTCATACTAAAATGCCTTAATATGAGAGCTTTTGTATTTAGTAAACTGCACAGCTTGTGAAAACCCCCTCCAAACATCTGGCAGGAGGCCCAGCAGAGGTAGGGCTGAAACCTCTAATGATGCTGGCAACATGTAAACAAGTGTTTTGTTTCAACTGATAATCATTAACTTCCAGTGTCAGCCTTACCCCCAGAGGTCTGGTGCCTCAGCCTTGCAAAGGTCTCTGGGAAACAGCAGCTGGGATGGGCCTGTGCAGAGCCGACGGGGAGGGAGGGGGCGAGCAAGCCTGTCACTATCAGCCTGGAGAGGCAGGAAGTGACGGGAGCAAATGCCTCTGATGAAAGGGATTGGAATCAGGAAGTCCTAACCTCCTTTCAGGGACTTTGATACTAGATAAGAGTTGCCTCTCAACTATGCCCTTGGCTAACCATGCGACCTTGGGAAGGAAGCCTTAGTTTCTCTATCTGTCAAATGGAATTAACAAACGTCCCTACTTTATAGGGTAGTTGTGAGACGTATGTGAGAAAACATGTTCCAACCAGGCTTTTGGCACAGCCTTGACTTACAGAAAGCAGTTGATAAAGGAAATTTCTAATTTCTTTCTCCATTCTTCCCTTCAGATGTTCCGAACTGAGACCTAGACTAGTCTGAAGACCCCTTTCCTAACTCTCTAAGTAAAGGCTATTTGACCCCAGGATCACTGGGCTGAAGTTTGTGGTGTCTGTACACATAAATATCTAAATAAAAACTCATAAGAGAACAGCTGGACTTTTATTCTCATTGACCATTAACAAATACTGGTGTTGAGTAATCCTTCACACTGTAATTCAAATGAAAATATCAACTCATTCCATAAACATTAACTGAGTAACTACCATGTTCCAGACAGTATGTGCACTAAGATGATTTAGAAGTGTGTCCACAGCTTGGGTTCTGGGAAAGCAGACACTGAGACAGACAAAAGAGAGAGGAGGTTACTATGGAGTGCGTTTAGGATCCACATCTGTGAAAGGGAGATGTTTTAGGCTGAATTGTGTCCCTCCAAAACTCATATGTTAAAGCTCTAACCCCCAATGTGACTGTATTTGGAGATAGGGCCTTTAAGGAGGTAACTAAGATTAAATAAAGTCATAAAAGTGGGACCCTAATTTGATAGGACTGGTGTTCTTACGAGAAGAAGAAGAAACCAGAGCGCGCTTGCTTGCTCTCTCTCTCTCTGCATAAAGCACAGAGGAAAGACCACGGGAGGACACGGTGAGTAGGTGTCTATCTATAAGCCATGAAGACAGGCCTCACCAGAAACCATCCCAGCCAGGAACTTTATCTTGTACTTCCAGCCTCCAGGGCTGTGAGCTAACAAATTTTTGCTGTTTAAGCCACCCATTCTGTGGTATGCTGTTACAGCAGCCTGAGCTGACAAACACAGGAGATGAAGGAAGAAGGAAAGGGCAGAGGCAGACACTGAGCTGTAATGCAGGCCCAATAAAGACCTCAGGTGACCCCATGGGGAGCTCTGGAGCAGGCGTGGCGCATCAGAGCCATCTCCAGATACAGTGAAGGTCTGGGCCTTTATGACCCCCCAGGTCAACAGTCCTTGGATGCAGGCTGCCCCTGAAAAGAGGCATGACCCTGGAGGAAGCAGCTTCCTTCAGCAGAGCCACTGCTGAAGAAGGCTGGCAGGACTCTGTGCATTACAGCATCCCATTGCAGTGAGTTCCCTGTGGACCTGGCGACTAGTGCCCTTTGACCAGCAGCCACCGTGTACCAGAAGCCTCATAAATGTCATTTTATTTGATCTTCACAGTACTTCTGTGAGATAATACCCTTTTCACAGAGAAGGGGAAATAACTTGTCCAAAGCCACAAAACCGATACATAATGAAGGCAGAACTGAAGAAGCAGCTTCTCTTTCCCAATAACCCTACTCTTGCCTTGACGTCATGCTACCTCCCCCTTGGAAACCTTCATCTTCTGCAAGAAGTACTCCCTGTCCTCCTCCAGCAGGTAAATGTTCCCATAACACCTTGTGCATCTCTCTTCAAAGCCTATAGCACTTTGCCTTATCAACAATCATATTAGTAGATACATAATTAGCATTTACCACGTCCCAGGCACTGTTCTAGCACTTTTCAAACATTAACTTATTTAATCTTTCCAACAGCCCTATGAGGTATTATTTTCATCATTCTCATTTACTGATGAGAAAGCTAATAAGATGCAAAACTGTTAAGTAACTTTCCCAGAGACACCCAGCCAGGGTTTGAACCCACATGATCTGGTTCCAGATATCATACTACTCTGTCTTGGGGTCATGTCTGCCTCCCTTCTGATCCACATATACTTGGAGAATGTGGTCAAGTCCTATTCATCTTTTCCACCCCAGTGCCTTACCTGGGACTGACATATACTAAGCTTTTTGTAAGATTTTCCTGAACAGCTGAATGATGGCTTGCACATGAACATTTTGAAAATAATTGGATTTGATTTAGGCGGACAAAGCCTAGAAGAAAAGACAGACAAATAAAATTCATTTGCTCTGTTGAGACACTGAGATCATGGGTGAATTTTAGTATCTGGATATTGAGAGAATATTGGTTTTTAAGAGCTCAAAATGGATGATGGCAAACTTTCTCTGCATTTCCTTTTGCTGTCATAAGAGCAGACATCTAGTACACTGCTGATGGCACTCCTGCTGGGATGCAGGCTTCCCCGGTCTATGAGGTTCGGACCCAGAAAACATCTTGGGTGTCACAGTAAGGCAATGTCTTTCCAGTGATCCCATAACCAATTCTAAGATGAAAAGATCAAAACTCCCATCATCACAACTCAGAAGTTATTGATACCCAGAGACGATGTAAAGAATATTCTCAGTGGCCATTTAAGCCTGTTTCTAAGTGAACTGTAATGACTGGGCAGATTCCCCAAGTCTTCAGATCTTCTATCCATTAGGATATTTAGATGAGCGGACCCTTACGCAGCTGGTAAGTAATCAAAATGAGTCAGTGGCCAGAGAGGTTCTCGGACAGAAATTACATTGAGTTCTCTCATCTCACTCCCATACTTGCTGTTTACTTTATATTCATTCATTCATTCATTCATTCATTCATTCATACATTCATCCATTAAATAGATGTGATTGGGGTCCTACTGTATGCCAAGAAATTTTCTAGTCTTAAAGAATACATAATGAACAAGCCAGATGAGTCCCTTTCTTTCATGGAGCTTATAGTCTGGTGGGAGGAGATGAACGATAAACAAATGATACAACTTCAACTCATGATAATTTCTATAAAGAAAATAAAACAGGGTGATACCATGGAAAGTGAACGAGGTACAGGGAGAAACTGATTTTGACAGCATGGTTAGGGAAGGATTCTCAGAGGTGCTATTTAAATAGAGACTGAATAATAAGTGGCCAACTTTCAGGAAATCTGGGAGAACGGCATCTCAGGCAGAGAAAAAAGTGAGTGCAAAGTCCCTGAGGCCGGACTAGGCTTGCCAGTGTCCCGAGGACAGAAATCAGGCCAGTGCAGGTGGGGCAGATGAGCAGGAGGGAGAATGGTAAGACACAAAGCCTGAGAAGCAGTCAAGAAGTTTGGATTTTATTTCTAGCATGATGGGGAACCATTGGAGCGCTTTAAAGAAGACAGAAATGCGATATAGTTTAAATATTTAAAAGATCACTCTGGCTGCCAAGTGAAGAATGAACCATAGGTAAAAAAAATGGAACCTTGGAGACTCAGTTCACTGTCTCCTAGATGTCTGGTCTGCTGATTTGGCTCCTATTTCCAATCCTAAAGTTTCTACAAGCAATTCAAATTGCCTATTTCCTTTCGCCTCCACCCCTGGCTTCCCAGTACTCAATGTTGCTGCTAACTACTTCAGCCACCAACCCATCTGCCCAGCTGGCTCTGCACAAGTGGGGATCAGATGGGTCTTCTAGATCACAAAAGGCAGTGGTTTAGCTCATTAATGTCACTTATAAACCTGAAAAGTGTCAACTGCAGGATCCATGAAAGCAGAGAAAAGAGTTGATACTGTTTATCAAAGTTTCCCCAGTGCTATGCATAGTGGGTGCTCCAAAGATATTGGTTAGATGAATCAATGGCTATAGATGTGCTGGGTGCTTACTGTCCAGCTGGGATGAAGAGAGCCTCCACTTGGGATCCTGGGGAGAAGCTACAAGGAAGCTGCAGCCCAGCAAACATCACCTTATCTTAAAGGCTCCACACTGGCTGGGGTGAAGCTGCCCAGAGGCCCCTCCTTGGATCAGGTGGGACCTGCTAGACTGTCAGACTGGTTCATTAGTGGCCTGACATCACACATCTGCAATTGGGTAATTTCTATGTTGACTACTCCCTCCCGCCATAATGAGAGCTCATAACTATGTTTTATATAAAGCCGATTATGCATTTGCACAGAGACCATAAAGGGTCAGTGATTATAAACTGTGCTGGGAGTCTCTGGGGCACCCATCATACTACCCAATCCAGACCCACCCTGTGGGATGCATTTGAATGACAAAGGATGGGTGTGTTGGGAGGAAAGGGAGCCGTGAGTGTAGAACTCCTGGCCGACCACGAAGGGTTTCTGGAGTATGGCCCTGTCCTAAAGCACCCTGGTACCACCTATTAGAATTTAAGACAGACTTAGAGTTTGCTGAAAATATGAGGTCTAGGAGGGGGCCATTCTTTGAAGCTCTTTTTCATTTTAATTTCTCTCTTACTTTTTCATATTTATATATAAATATATAAACATATGCAATGTTTGATTCTGCTTTTACTGAAAACTTTTTGGAAAGGAGGCCACTCTTTCGTCTGGACGATAAAGGATTTTTGAGGACTGGCATAAGGTCTGAATCTTCACCCTTAGGTTCTGTTATCATCTCCACACTTGCTAACTGTGTTACCTTGAACCATACACATTACCTTCATGGGTCTCAGTTTCCTCATTCATAAAACGGGGTCACCATACCTCACATTTTTGGCAGGATTGTTTTGACAATTAAAGCATAACAACATATATATTGAGATTTATGAGTTTCAGGTACTTTCTATGTGTCAATTCATTTAAACCTCTCAGCAACCCTTTGTGGTGGGCCCTGGTGACATCTCCAATTTTAAAACGTAGAAACTGAGAGGTTAGGAGGTTGGCTCAAGGTCACAGAGCCGATTGGTGACGCAGCTAAAATTCAAGCCCAGGCAATCTGACTCTGGAGCCAAAGAACCCAGCAAGAGTGCCTAGAGCAAAGTAAACACTCAAAAAATAAATGAAAGTTCCCATCATCATTCTTACCAGCTTCAAGCCAATTCCATGCACAAATCTTTATGACTATTATCAGACTTTGGGTATGACTCCAGGTCCTATTAAAGGGGATAGAGACATTCTGAGGGGCCATTGCAAAGTAGAGCCAGAGTTGCCTGGTACCCCCAGAGGGCTGACCCCTGGGCTACTGAGGGGATAGAACAGAGCCCTGAGAATGAGACAGAGACAAAGATGGCAGGAAAAGGACACAGGGTACAAGACCAGAAATTTCGCCTCTAGTCCCCACTGTCACCTGACAATCATGGGACCCTGAGCAAAGTCAGCTGCCCTCGAGGTTTTGCCCCAGAGATGGCAGGGGCTGGCTGGGCTGGCTCTGGGACTAGGTGTGAGGGGTGAAGAACACGCCAGAGAAGACAGTATGCTCACACTGAAATATGGTTTACACCGAGCAGGGGGTCATGAGCCCCTTGCTGGGTTTTCTTCCTGGAGGTCACCCAGCTTGTTTGGATGGCCTAGCCTCATTGTCCTGAGGTTACCAGAAGCACAACCAACAGAAGACCTTGGTAGAGAGGATCAGGGAGCCAGAGCTCTGGCCTGGCCCACCAAGGATCTGTAGCATACCCAGGCCCAGTTACAGCCCCCTCTGACCTCAATTTTTCCCATCTGAAAAATGAGAGGGTCGATGAAACAAATTTTAATGGCTCTAACATCTTGAAAATTCCACATCCCCAAACCTGACTTCATCCACAGACTTATACTAATATCCTTGGGGCAGAGCGATTTCATTTAGGTCAAATGATTTCCCTGCACATAAACAGAAGTGAAACAAAGGCCCCCTTTCTCCAAGTCGTTAGCTGTCTCACACACAGGCACACACACACTCACACACATGCACGTAAACCCTCATAATATTCATACAGGCCACTCCCCTCCCCACTCGTGCACAAAGGCTCACACACACAGGCACGCAGAGGCACAAACACCTGGACTCTCTAAGCCGCTCCTTCCCCCACCCCACTACTGCTCACTCCCCACCCCCAGCCCTTCCAATTCCCCTGCTGGGAAGCAGAGCGACCCTACCAACCTCCTCAAGTTACCTAACCTGATGGGCTGGTGCCACCCAATGGTCAGGATCAGAAATGCATTCTTGGTTCCAAGAACCAAAAGGATTGGAAAGGGTCCAGGGTCATTGCACCCACCCCTCCCTCTCTAACAAGGCTGTATCCAGAGCTGCCTTAGATGGATGAGGCTTTCTATAATCTTTAAAACCTTTCAAACAAGAATTTCCTTGCATGATGCTCCTGAAATGGATCTTCTTTTCCGAAGAGCAGGGTATTATCATTAACACTCTGGGCAGGCTTGCACTAGAGCCTAAAATAATTGTGTGTGAACTCTGTTCAGCACCATTCTAGAAGCTTTAGATGTGATATCTTTTTAATCCTCACAACAGCTGTCTTTGCAGGGCGTGTATTATGGTCTTCATTTCAAAGAGCTACAACCAAGAAGGAGTGGCACTAAGACCGGACTCCAGCTCTAACTCAGCAGCCACTTGGCCATCCTGGACCTCAGTTTCATCATTTGTACATGACTGTTTCCAGTCATTCATTCAGTCATTCTTTCCTTCACTGAGTATTGATTGAGCACCTATTATGGACCAGGATCTGTGTTGGGGCTGAGAACTCAGCAATCACCGATGGATGGCCTTTGCCCTTAAAGAAGTCTCAGTCCACTAGAATCAATGACCACTATCGTCCTCCTAGGTCCCTGCCTCTATGATCTTAGTGTATCTTCTCTGCCAACTTGGACAAAAGCCCTGAGGAGAGGTCAAGGGGAGAAAAGTGAAAAGCTGTAGCCCAGGGGGAAGAGGCAGCCAGTCTACAGAGCAGGAGGGAGGCCAGCGTCCTTGCCCAAGAGCCCCCTGATCCACACCCTGCTACTCTGGGACTGGTCAGTCTGGAACTGCCTCAAGCCCTTCCAGGGCCCAGATCCTCTCAGAAAGGAAGGGGAGTGAGCTGTGGTTATTTGGCTTCAGAACAGCTGCCACTTGTGCCACATCAGAGACTTCTTCGGGGAGCATACCAGAGAGGTCAGAGCCAGAAGGGCGGAAGCATGTCAGGGAATAGAACATGAGGTGGGAGAACAAAGCTTTAATGATAATTGTGGTTATTGCTCTGACAGTCACAGCCCCTGTAACCAGATTCCACCCGGCCTTACTAGGTATCTGTCTCTCCATCTATTCCCTCACAGAGTCACACTGCCCCAGATTCACTTCCTATACCCCAAACACCCCACGATCTACCAGTGCTTAACCTTTGCTCTTTCTCTTACTAATTAACAGACAAAGTAATAGAATAATAGAATCCTATAATGTCAAACCCTGCAAGAAATCATCTAGTCCAAACTTCGTAGATGAGGAAAATACAACCAGAGAGGGGTTAGGACTTGTCCAAGGTCACACAGATAATGAGTAGCATGGTTGGGCCTAGGATTCAGGCACCCCTTTCCAGTGTGAAGACATTTTTCTACTTTCCCTCTTATTTTCCATTCACATGCAGTTAGACACTGATGAAAGTCTACTTCAATTCTGAAACATCTTTTTATCTTTCCTCTCCTCTTCACTTCTCCCATTCAACCCTGTGAGATCATAAGCCCCTGGAAGATAGAAAATCTCTTTCCTTCTTCCAAAGCCTTAATATTTAGCACAATGATAAGCATGTAAATGCTTAAAATTGGATGGGTGGATGGATGGAAGGATGGAGAGAAGCATGGATGGGTAAAGTCTTCCACATGGAATTTTTGCTCTCATCTCTTACTTGTCTCCCAGTTTCCAATTTCCCCACAACCTGTCCTCCACAGTGGTCTTAGAATGACCTCTTTAAAAATAAAACTGAATCTTTCTCTTCCCTGTGCAAAAGTATTGAAAACTTTCCTATCATCTAATGGATAAATCAAGACCAGCTGGTCTACAATATTCTAAATGGTTCTGTCATCTACCCTGCCAGCCTCATGTGCTATTAACAATGTAAACACATCATACACATTCATACCCTAAACTCTAGAAGTACCTGACAACTTGCTATTCCCTGAATGAAGAAACATGCGTGGCCTCATCTCCAGGAACTTCTTGTGTCAGATTCCTTTCCTGCCAATACCAGAATCTGTTAACATCCTAACCAACCTTCAAAGCCCAATTCAAATGCCTCCTCCATGAAGTCCTCCCTAATTCCCTTAATGAAATGGCTATGCTCAGAGCACGTAGTCCTTCAGGCCTTGGTAAGCATGGCGCACCTCATTCTGCCCCTCCTAATATGACCTTTTGAAACCTTTATCCTGCCTTTATCCTGGGCATTGTATTAGTGGTTTTTAATGTCCATATCTCCCAACAGACTCTTGGCCGCAGATCTGAGGAACTCACCACACAAAGTAAGCGCTTATTCAGCATTTGTTGAATGGAAGTTCTTCTTACTACACCATATGCTCCAATTGTCCCTGAGGGTGCAGTTTTATTTTATTCTAAAACCATTTAAGTTACTTTCTAGGCCATTATAAGCAAGAGCCCTGCGGGAGCGGAACAGAGTCTCCAAAGAGCCACAGCTCTAGGGCAGGGACAGGGCAGGATTGTAGAGATGAAAATTGCATACAAAAAAGCAGATCTCTTAGGGAGGAAGGAGGGTGAGGGAAAAGAACTAAATCCCATTGGGGGAAGACCCAAGGAGTCAAATTTTGATTCAACATAAAGATCTTGGTCACGATGAAAGCTGTACAGCAATGGATCAGGCTGAGCAATGCCTCAGGAAGTAGTGAGCCCTCTGGTCCTGCAAGTATGTAAGTAGTGGCTATAGATGACCACTGAGGACAAACCTGAGAATATAAGGTATTGTATAGGGGACCACAGCAATGGGAATGAGGTCGGACCATAGACTTGTAAGGTCCACTCCAGCACTGAGAATCTGGGATCTCATCAAACCTCACAGGAGTGGCCCAAGCAAAATTACCCAAAGTTAGTTTTTTAGGACTATTACTGCTCTTTCTCTCTCTCCATTTCAGCACTTCCTCTCACCCTGATCCTCCAAGAACTCTGCCATCACAGAGTTGCTGGGAGTAGGAGATGCTCTTGGTGCCCCTCTCACATCCAGCCCACCCTGGAGGTTACCTGTGTTTTGACGGACAGTCCTCATATACACCGAACTCTCAGGAGGCCCCAGTGGGACTGAGGCCCAGGTGCCCACAGAAGTAACCAACCCACTAACGTACCTTTCCTTGGCTTCTCTCCTTTCCTTGTACTCCCCCACTATCTCACTGCTTCCTGGAACCACTTTCTAAATAATCTACGTGTACCCAAATCTTTGTCTTGGGGTCTGCACTGGGGGATACAACATGTTCTACATGTTGAGGGGTCAAAACACAAACTTTGTGGTTACTGAACACTGGATAGGAAACCCAGTTTAGTGACCTCAGGAAAGGTAATAAATCTTTCTGAACCAACTTCAGTGTATAAAAAGAGGTTAGTAAGACCTACTTCCCAGATTTCACAGCACTGTGTGTGACACAGCTCTGTATAGTTATATTCACTGAGTGCTTACTATGTGCCAGGAACTGTGCTAAGATAAATGCCTTATATATAAATATATATATTTATATATTATCTCTAATCTTCACACCAAAGGAAAAGTAGGAAGAAAACTATAGTGGACTCATGGTGGCCCCAAAGAGATATGTCCACATAATAACCCCCAGAACTTGTGACCTCATTTGGAAACAGGTCTTTACAGATATAATTAAGTTAATGATCTCAAGATGAGAACTTCCTGGATTACCCAGGTGGACCCTAAATTCACTGAAGGATTTCTTATAAGAGACAGAATAAAAGAAGACACTGAGGAGAAGGTCATGTGGAGGTAGATGCAGAGATTACAATGATGAATCCACAAGTCAAGGGACACCTGGAGTTACTAGAAGCTGGAAGAGGCAAGGAAGGATTCTCCCCTAGAGGCTTTAGAGGGAGCTCAACCCTGCTGACACCTTGGTTTTAGATTTCTGGCCTCCAGAACTGTAAGGAAATACATTCCTGCTGTTTTAGCCACCAAGTTTGTTATAGTTTATTATAGCAGCCCTGGAAAACTGATACAAAGGTATTGTTGTCCTTGTTATACACCTCAGGAAACCAGGGCTTACAGAAAAGTGCCTTACCCAGAGTCATCCAGCCAGAATATGGCAGAGGTGGGATTTGAACCCAAGTCTGTCTGACTGCATAGTGGCCACTCTTAGCCACTACATCAAGGGAAATAAGTTGTGTGATGTGCCTAGCACTGTGCCTAGCATTTAGATGCTCAGAGAGTGTTGATTTGCTCACTCTATCTAAACTTTCTCTTCCCAGTGCCCATTTTACCCACTGACCATTAATAGGTAGTCAAGAGTTAATCAGATAACCTTGTTCCTGCTAATCCATGAGATTTTCTGCAATGGGCTTCTACCTCGGATACAGTTACATTACATATATCTAGGAGGTTCTTAAGAATCACCTTGTCTGGTAAGCATTTCAGATCCATGGCAGCTGGTGGAAAAGATAGATTGGGGCCCATGCCTCGAGTTAATGTCAGTCTGAATTGAAGATGTGCCAGCATCGTCAGGATAGATTCTTTAATTAACCTGCTAATCCTGTCAGGGATTGGGTTCACTGTCTTTCTCCAGAAATGTGTTATGTGTCTCTTCTTTCACCACTTTGTCATTTGCTCTATTTTAGATTCAAGGTGTCCTTAAGTTGTGCTTTAAAAGACTCTCTGTCCTCTAAGTCAACAGCTGTTGGCAAAGTGGACCCTCAAACAGTATCTCATTGCTTAATCATCACAGCTCTTCTCACAATGTCTGCAAGAAGCAAACATTCAGTGATTTTGATGCAATAAATACATTTTGAGCAACTACTGTGCGCTTGGCCCTGATGTATGCATTGCAGAAGACAAATAAGACACAGGTCCTGCCTCTCAGAGATAAAATAAAGCAGGTAACTGTAGTATTTCCCGGTCTTTTTACTTCATGGTGGGCACAGAAAATTATAATAATTTTAAGGGAAAACTGGGAAAAATTTACAAGGCTGCTAGTGGTCTGAGGCAATCAGCCCAGGGGTTCCAGCTCCCCCAGGCCCCACCAAGTCACCCCATGGGATTGGGCAACCAGGATTCCCACACACTAGTGAGCCATTCACCCTCTACCTTTTGGGAAGATACGCTGGTAGAAAACCATAGTTCTCATCTTTGCTCTTTGCAGGCATTTGTGTCCCACCAGTTGAATGTGGATTCTCCAGTTAAAATCCAACACTGCTGTACTTTTCCAGTTTGTAATGAGGATCACATATTTAGCTATGACCTTTTTTTCCCATAATTTTTTAAAACTTCGGTCTACCTCTAAACTGCTAGACTGGGCTCCCAGGAAACAAAATGAATAGGCAAGGAATAAGATATTAACAGGAAAACTCAGAGACAATTGAATTGTTTTGCTTCTTGTTTAGTGTGAGGATATGTGGGTGGTTATACAGTTTGTTTTCTGGTATATGCATTTAGAAAGAGGTTCTTTCAAAGATCTGTAAAGAGGGCCCAGATTTCCAGGCATTTCACAACCTGAACAGGTTTCCAAATCCATTGAAACAAAACAAGAACTAATAAATTTGTCCTCCAAAAAGTACAAATAAGGTGCTCAGAGATTATAAAATTCCTGTGTGTGGTGAATGAATGGATGAAAAAATGAATTTTCCTCCCCAAAGTTATATTTAGTTATACTCACTGTTACCCTGTTGTTTTTATTTTTCATCGACACAGCAGAGTGTGTTGGGGGAGAGAAAGTTAATGAGAAAAGCCAGCATTGTGGGTGAACATACCAGAACCTCAGTGGTTTCCTGCCAGAGATGTACACTTAAATCTAATCAGGAGCAAACATCAGACAAACCCACAGTGAGGGACACAGTACAAAACAGATGACTTACACTCTTAAAAATATGTCCATATTTCAGATGAGGGAATTTTTCCAGATAAAAGGAGACTAAAGAATCACAAAATTTAAATACAATGTGTTATCCTGAATTGGATCCTGAGCCAGAAAAAAAGAGTGCTATAAAAGACATTATTAAGATAATTGGTGAAATTTGAATAATGTCTATAGATTAATATTGACCTTAAATTTGATTTTGATAATTATACTGCAGTTACATAAGGAAATAGCCTCATTCTTGGGAAAAGCACACTGAAATACTTAGGAAAAAAGGAATATATATATATATATAATTACATATTTATAATTATATATGGTATATATTAACTATAAAGGACTGTGGCAAAATGAGGCAAATGTCGACAATTGGTGAACCAGGTATAAGGTATATAGGAGTTCTTTCACTATTATTGAAACTTTCTTGTAAGATTAAAATTATTAAAAGTTAAAAATTAAAAAGCTAGTACATAAGTCATTAAAAATTATAGCTTGAATTTCTTTGCATTGCTTCCCACTTCCTGTATTCTTTGCTCCCTTCTGCGCTTGCTTTTAAAACTTCCACCAAAAAAAAAAAAAAAAAATCACTGAAAAAAATAGGGAAAGTAAATCTAACATTTCCTACTACTTGGTGGTAGGAACAATTCACTGATGTTCTGCAAATATGCTGGTTGAGTAGAAGACAGAGAATCACAGTAGAAAGAGCTTAGCTCTTTGAAGAAAGGATCACATATGGAGGAGACCAAACAACGTCTTGAAAATAGCCTCTAGTGCTGAGATTCTTCATATTTAATCAAGCCTGGCCAAAAGCATCGACCGTCCTGCCTAACTACAAGTGGCCTGGGTACTTGTAGTACCCAGGTTTGGGCCTCAGTTTGTGCACTGTATTAGTTTGCCAGGGCTGCCATAACAAAATACCACAGATGGGGTGGCTTAAACCACAGAAATTTCACAGTCCTGGAGGCTACAGGTCCAAAGTAAAGGTGTCAGCAGAGTTGGTTCTTTCTGAAGGCTGTGGGGGAAGGATCTGTCCCAATTCTCTCTCCTTGGCTTGTAGAAGGCCATCTTTTATTTGTGTCTTTTCACATAATCTACCCTCTGTAAGTGTCGCAGGGTCCAAGTTTTTCCTTTTTGTAAGGACATCAATCATACTGGATTAGAGCCCACCCTAATGACCTTATTTTAACTTGATTACCTCTATAAACACTCTATCTCCAAATAAGGTTGCATTCAGAGGTATAAGGGGTTAGGACTTCAATATATGAATTTTAGGGGGGGACACAACTCAATCCATAACACCCATCTGTGAATAGAGTCCTGGACTCTATTATCTCTAAGAGTCCTTGTAGCATTTTACATTTCTAGAAGTCCAAAACCCTCAATATCCAATCAATACATATTAATTGGCCAAAACAAAGCTCCAATCCATTCCAAAGATATGGAATTTCACATTTCCAAGCCTGCAATGAGGAAATAAATCAAACTTTGGAGAAAACACATCGGCAGCCCATCTCTACCATCTTTTGAATTATCAAAGCAGTAAGATGGAGATGTTGACCATGACCACTGGGGCTTGTTCCTCAATGGACTATCCACCATAGCCTTCTAGTATATTTCCTGTGGCTGAAGGTTGAAGGATTAGCAAATCTTTTTAATCTTTCTTTGCATAAATACTGAACGAGTGCCTACTATGTGTCAAGAACAGTGCTAGTGCTGAAATGACCAACATTCCAGTGGAGCTTACATTCTGGTGGGAGTGAATGAAGGTCACGCTTACTGCCAACTAAATCCTTCTGTTTAGATGGAATAGGGAGGAAAAGAGATGGGGAGATAGGGGTACTGAGTTGTACGTACTTCAACACGAGGCTATTCCATTAATGGCTAGGGTGTGTCCTGGAGGGAGCCTGAAATGAGAAATTGCTTTGAATCTACTATCCCCTCATTTTCGCTCATTTCCCATTGGCCTCTCATAATGGAGCTTCTCAAATTTCTTGAGTGTGATTCTATGGGATTCTCAAGGGTAATTTTGACTGAGATTCTTGCCTTAAACTTTGAAGCCATACGCCCATGATCCCTGAGGTAAAATCAGCTGATAAAATCAACTAGTATGCCAGTTTATGGACCTATGATTAATGACCAAGTTTGGTGGATATAAGAGAGAGAAAGAGAGAGAGAGAGGGAGGGCGGGAGAAAGTGGACAATTTACAAGAAAGAGATAGCAAACTAATAAACTCTCCTTTCTGTTCCTCAATCCCCCAAACTAGTGTTTCCTTGTTTGCTTATATTTGTTTAAGGAAGTAAAGACCTGTGTTTAGATTAGAGGCTCCTGCTATCATGGTTCTGAAGGACTTGGCATCCTCAGGTATAAATTATAAGGTGTATAAAATGTAAGGCTAACTGCAAAGCTAGACAAAGTTTGGACTAAAATAAACTCCAGACTTTTATCTCAAAGGCCTAAGGGCTCTGTCCCAATTCTGAGTCCACAGTAGGCCTGATTAAAAATCTGTTGGTTAAAAAAATTACCTTTCATTATAACGCATTTTCTCATTTTTCTTCCATATTGAGAGTGACTATTTCCGTTTGTGATGATCAGCCACAACAGAGATGCAAATGTGTTAAGTAAAATCAGGTGTATCAGAGCGACTGCCTTACAAAAGACCTTTTTACAGCCTAACCCAGCAAGCGGAGAATTATTCCTGCTCTATGTACTATATGCAAATGCTCAGATTATAGCTAATTATATTGTTGCAAAGCAGAGCCAAGAAACTGCTACAATACTCCTAGTCTCCTTGGGGAACACATCATGAAAAGAACTCTTTTTTTCCTCCTTTGTAAATTACACCATGATATAATTGGGTCTCACTGTTCATGTAACACCCCACTCAGGGACAGCGCAAGAGAGACGAACAATGTCTTACTTAGTCCCTGTTAAGATCATTAAATGTAGATCACAACACACTAGCAGGCGCCCAAATCTTAACGTGTCACAGTAACAAAACCGGGAAAAGAAAAAAGTGACTAGTTGCGTCATATTATTTTTCTCTTACAATGGAGTTTAAGGTAATAAAGTGTTAATGAATTTGGCCCTGTGTAGCTGGCATTGTGAGAGAACTTTTTTTTATTTTTTACTACATTGTAGGAAAAATTGTCGTATTCTTTTAAGCAGCTGTTTAGAGAAAAGATTTGACAGTGTATAATTGACTCTATTTTTACTGCATTTTCATACGGCATTGTTAGGATTATATACTGTACTGAGTTCTGCTTTTCAGTTTTATGCACTAAGAAATTTTCCCCTTAGACAACTTTTCACTAGGGATAAACCAGAGCCCAGCTAGACAGTCAAAAATGCCCATCCCCAGCTTCTCCCACTGGACACCCTGAGAGGAGCTGTGGAATTATTGTCACACTTCTTTCCGAGGGAAGAGACCTCTAAGATCGACCCCCTCGGCCTACAGCTGAAGTAATATATAAATATATTTCTAAAATTACACACGCACACCCAGACACACACACAGCACACCAACATGGTAACCATAGTTCTCCAGGTTTTCTCTAGGAGCTAAGAATTTGAGAACGGTGGGTGATTTTTCCTTTATTTATTTATATATTTATTGCATTTCTCATTTTTTTTCAAAAGCAACCTTCTCCTGGGAGAGGGAGGAGGGTTTTTAATAAGCCAGCTCCCCGACTCCTACCACAATGCCCTTTCCTTCTGCCAGGCTGATTATGTGTTGCAGACACACTTGTTGACCACTTCATTCCTAAGATCCTGTGCATTCTAAGTTTAGCTTTATTTCTCTTTGGATTCAAATCAATGTGTCATAGATTCTAAGAAGATATTCCACATTTGTCTTTTTTTTCCCCCTCCCACTTTTGATTATAACAATGTAATATTGCCTCCTGGTTGAGTAGAGCAGTGATAGAAATATTTGACAGCCAGTACAACAGGGGGCCAAGGCATCAGAAAGGACAGTGGTTACAAACTTCCTGTGCCATCCCGGCATGTCCTGGCTGGACATAAGCTCTAGTTAAGACCATGACCTTTGGAGTCAGAAAAGCTTGTGTTTTTAACTTGGCTCCATCATATACTGGCCATGTGACCTCAGGCCAGCTATTCTCCTAAAGCCCTTTTAATGAGACCAACCATTGAAAACCCAGTAGGGTATTATGAAGATTAAATGAGATAACGCATTTATAAAGCACTTAGCAACATGCCCTACACAGAGTGAGTATTCAATAAGTGACGGCTGTAGCTTTTATGATCCATGACAGACAAGGATCCAGTGCATTATTTTTTTTTTTATAAAAGGGAGGCATTAAAACCCTTGTCTTGACAAACTGTTAATTGATTCTCTGACTCTCCCACACCCACCCCTCTTTGTGCACCTTCCCCTTGTCTATTCGTATTTCTCCGTGAACTTGTGGTTGCTGCCAAATGAATAGAGTGAAATGGGAACTCAGTTTAATTGAAAACGCGTGTGTCATTGTCACAACGTGAGAAAGGTGCCATCGTTCAGGCCATCACTTCCCATCACACACACATATGCGTGCTCGCACGTACACACACATGCAAACACACACACACATCCACACACAGAATAAAATGCACTGCATGTGTCTGAATTATTCTGCAGTTCTCCAAGGAAGGAAAGGCCTCTATTTTTCAGTGTACGGGTGATCATCTGTGGAGGTGAAATGACTATTTTTGTAATAGTGATAACAGCAGCACAACTTACATAGTACTGTTGCGTGCTCTTTATACATATTAATGGATGTACCACTCACTGCAGTGCTACAAGATAGGCAGTAACATACCTGTTTCACAGATAAAGAAACTGAGTCACAGAGAGGTTTAACTGATTTGCCCCAAGATCACACAGAAAGTAAGGGGCTGAGGTGGGATTCACACCCAAGAAGTCTGCCTTCAGGCAATATACGTTTACTGTTCTCTTACAATCTAACATCTCCCACATGTTGAGAATTTTCTATGTGCCAGGTACCCTGTGTTTATGGTATCTCATTTACTCACCTTACTAGATATTGTAAAGTTGGCAAGGGATAGAACCCAGATCCAAACTTAGTCCTCTCTGACCCTAAAATCACACTGTTAGCCCCCAGAATATACAAGAGAGTGGTGTCTTTTGAGGAAACTCTAGGAGAACCAACTCAAGCACCACCTCCCTCAGAAATGTCTCCATCAGCAGCTGCCTACACTTATCTCACCTTGCCAGGAATCCACACAACCCTTAGCACCTGCATCTCAAGAGTTTGTTGCCTTTGGTTTACACAATTGTGTCACATGAATTCCTTGAAGCTCCCTGAAGAAAAACGTGTCATTTGAGAGCCAGGTTCGTATCGTTCCCCTCTCCTATCCCCACAGCATCTCGCACAGAATTAGGCACATAATGGGCAATCACTCATTTGGGTGAAGACTTTACATGAAATCTAAAAATCTAAAAAAACAGAAGTACCACAGAAAAAGAGGTAACCTTTGTGCCCCAAATTCTCATCCTTTGTCCATGCTCCAATTATCACTTCAGTAAGACAGAACCTTGTCACTTTATATCGATAGCAAAACTCACAGAGCAGCAGGGACAATGCCCTCCTCAGAATAACTTGTAATGATGAAGCAAGAGTCAAGTCAGGAGACATCTCTGATGCAAGTTTCACGGTAATTTTACTAAAGGACTCATCAGATCAGTGCATTGTTATGTGACTTTAACTTCTGAGTTTCATAATAGTCTTAAACAATTCTCTTCCAACGCCTATGGCCACTGCTATTATCTTGGTACCAGTTCTCATGAATTCTCCTAAGTGGTCTCCATGTCTTAGTCCATGACCTCTCCCTTCTATCCTATCTGTGGCAAAAACAAAAAGCTGTGTGGTCACCAGATTCATTTCCTTTTCCTTCTGGGCACATAGATGGATAACATTCATCCCCCTCTGCAGTTAGATGGGACCTATGACTGGGTTCTGACCAATGAAGTGTAGAGCGAGGTCATGCATGCCACTTCCAGTGTGGCCCACAAAAATCCCCCACTTGCCATCTTTCACTCCCCTCCCATTTCACAGTGACCACATATTGATGTTGAAAATGGGACAACAAAATGGAAGACCCCAGGTTCCCGAGTCAACATTTGGCAAAAAAACTGCCTGTTCTTCACTGAACTGTGTGTGAAGAGAGAAAAACAGAATTTTTATTGGATTATGTCACTGATCTTTGGGGCTGTTTGTTAGAGCAGTCAGTGGTTACTTACTCTAGTACTCGCTCCGTGATGGCAGGTGAGTCAATCTCTAGTGGAGCACCAATCATTTCACTTCCAAAAATTACCAGGAATTTCTATCCCATATTGGAGAGTCTTCTGACCAGGGACAATGTCTCACTCATCTCTGAATCCCCCGTACTTACCACACCACCTGACCCAGAAAAGAGAAGGAAACAAATAAACCTCTTTATTTAGTAAATATTTGAAAGTGCCTACTGTATACCTGACATCCTCCCAGGTACTGGGAAGACCAGGTGAACCAAAAAAATTCCCTGATTTCCCAGAGCTTATTTTCTAGTAAGGGAAACAGACCACAACATACCAACAAAAATATATATATTTTAACATAATTTCAGATATTTGTATTATGAAGGAAATTAAATGTAGCAATGGTATAGTGATTGACTTGAAATGGAAGACTATTGTCCATAACTTGGTTAAGAAAGAGTCTTCTCAAGAGATAACATTTAAACTAAGACTTAAATTCATTTATCCATATATTCATTTAACAAGTAATTTTTGACCATTTAATTCATTTTACTCACTGTGCTAGGAACTAGGAGTTGATAGATATTTACTGAGTGTACTAATGAATAAATTTAGCATGAAATTCAGTTCTTTAACTTGGTATCCATGAGCTGGCTTCAACTCACTTTCAACAAAGAAAGAGGATCAAGGCAGTAGGAAGGAAGAAAAAGACAATGACAAAAGGTCAGAGTCAGAGAGAGAAAAGGGAAACACGAGAGGGGACATAGACTGGGAGGTAGTTTGATCCTGTGTCAATCCATTCTCTTTGATCAGCTGCCTCTACAGCCCCAGATAACAAGTGCCTCCTGATAGACTTGGAGGTTTCCATTCTGGATTGTCCCATCCAACTCAGTGAGGGCACCTGGGATCCCCTTCCTAATGACCCCCTTCATGCTTGACCAGCATCCTCAGAAAAGTGCTCTCTAGGCCCATCCAACTCTTGGACTCCAGATGGGCCCCCTTTATCTGACCACCTCCCTGCACTCTTCGGGTTTCTTCTAAACACTGGCTGCTTCCAGATCCATCTTTAAGCATTCCCTGAAGGCTAAGGCCCATGGCCACTAAACAAGGAGAGAAGTTTCCAGCAACCCTTGCTGAGGAAATGAAATTCAACATTACCCTAGAGAAATTCTCAATATACAGTAGCCAGGCTACAGTCTTGGAAAAAGTTGTGCCTAGTGCCAAGATGTTCACACCAAAGCTTCCTCTATGCCCTGTAGGGCCCCACTGGCAGTTATGGGTTATAACTCTTGAGAACATGACTTTCAAATATCCCAGTGACAGGATTCTTTCCACAAGCAATAGAAATATCCTAAAAATGTTATTGTGCGAAGAGTCTAAACCACGCACCGCAGCCTGTTTTTTTACTCTGAGAGCCAAATAGTCCTCTCAAACCATATATTACTATTGCTCTGTTCTCCCGTCTTATCCTTCCCTATCTGATGCCACCCCAGTCGTGACAACCAAATATGTCTCCAGACATTGCCAAATGCCCCCTGATGGGGGGTGGGGGACAAAATCACTCCCAGTTGAGAATCACCGCTCTGGTTGGAGAAGGATGGTCCTTCCCTATATCCCCATTGCACAGGGAGGGTGAAGAGAGGAGTGGAGAGGAGAAGAGGGGAAAGGGAGGAGAGGGGAAGGGGACATGAGCTATCTTGGTTGGGTCTCTCTATGCCCTGCAACCAGTGGAGCCTGAGTAGAACAGCTTCCTGTGAGGCTGGTAGGAGCTCAGCATAGTAGCTATTATTATAGTCATTGTCATTACAATTACTATTTATAGAGGGGAGTTGAGCATGGGGGTGGGGTTGGACCAGCTGATCTTTAAAGTTCCTTCAAGCCCCAGGAGCCCTTGGTTTCTCGCCCAGAAAGCCCCCAAGTGTGATGTTTCCTTCTTGGTAGCAATCTTATCATCTCGCCTCCCATGCCCTTCACTGCTGTCTCTTCAATCTTTCCACCTCACCAATTCAAAATACTTTCCTAACACATGACAATACAGTGCAAATAGCAAAAATCAAGTCCCATGTTTCTGTCAAATCACCTAATCATGAAACTACCAAAGTCAAATGCAGAAAGTCTATAAATTAAAATTCCCTGTTACAACAATGAACACCTGACCCAGAGCTCCAGCAGATGGCTGGGAGTGACATCAGCCATGCTGACTCTGGACCTAAGTGGTCCTTCCAGGAATGCCTCCTGAAATCCTGGCCCTTCCTGGGCCTCCGTGGTGACTGTCCCAGCACCACCAGAGACTGGCAAGTTGGGCCCAGGCTGTTTTTCTTCCTGTCCAGAGATCAAGGAAGGATGAAGCCCAGCCAGGTAGAAGCCCAAGGGGCAACCTGACATGCCAATGTGTAAACCCTTTGGGAGGGATGGAAGTATGAGAGTAGTCCTCACACAGAGTCCAAGTGCAGCTGGGAGGTGTCCCAGCACAACACAGCCATGCATAACCAACCCCTCCTGATATCATTCTTTCTAAGTCACTCTTTGTGCCACATCTGTTGAAATACGGATAAATTATTCTGAAAATATTTATTGAACACTTACTATGTGCCAGGCAAATTCACCCACCTACCATAAATATACTTATATAACTGCATATGATTACCAGGACACAGAGAGACACACGAGGATACACAGACACACATATTCCATAAATGGTAGCACATACATGAATATACACAAATATACACGCAAACACATAGCATTGTAATGTATATGTGTGTAGTCACACAGAATCATACATATTACATTACAGTTGGTGCAAGTGACAGAAACAACTCACGTTGGCATTAATTAGAAGGTGAATTTATTGTTTATAGAATCAAGATGAGGTGGTACAATGAAGCTGGGTGCAGAGCAAGGATACAGCTGAGTCTCAGGAACAATTGAACTCAGAACTATGGACTTTATCAATTTCATGTCCTGCTTTGGTCTCTATCTCTCTGGTCTATTTCTATCTGGGCTGACTTTGCATGAAAGGCATATATGTAGCCAAATGAGGGAAATATGACCTTTATTCATGTATGGGAAACGTAACCAGACATTTCCTGATCTCTAGCCACAGATCATGGTAAATAGAAATTACTAAAGTGCTTTCTGGTTCCGAAACCAAAAGTCCAAGGGATGGGACAATTGATCCCAGTGCCCATTTGTTTAGTCAGCTTAGGATAGGTTATGCTGCAACATATAGGTAACAACAACAATGAAAACCCCTAAAATCTCCATGGTCTACTCCCACAAGCTTTACTTTACTTGTATCACACGTTTCTCACGGGCTGGCTACGGCTCTGCTCTACAGCATCTCCTGTCTGGGTCCCAGGATGACAGAACAGCCTTTACCTGAATATCACAAGTCTCATGGCAGAGGACAAGGAGAAGAAGTGGCAAGCCAGGCAAGGGCTCTTAGAACTTCTGCTCAAGTGTGGCATGTGTCACCTGGGTTCTCATTTCCATTGGCCAAAGGAGGTCATTCAGTCCTTCCTAACATCAGTGGGGGAAAGGGGAAAAAGAAAGGTTTGAACAGTAATCCAACCTACCACTCCATCTCCTGACCATTGTAACCAGGTGAGTGGGTACTAGAATTGACTCATCCTTAGACAAATTAAATTGGGCCAGGAGGCAGGACCAGGTTGTGCTACTATGGTGACTTCAGTGGTAATACCGTGAATAAGGAGTAACACTGTTATAAGTTGCCCCAAATGGGGATTGCTGGGCAGATAATACCATTGTGTTATAGAGATATCTCAGATGAACTGACGTGCAGATATGTGCTCAGCCCAACAAACCACATGGCGTACACGTGTACACACACTTGATAACTCCCAGGTATGAATACAGGCACACATACACAGATAGGCACACACACATGCATGCATATGCACACATAGGAACCTGTAGCGGTGCCTGTTTGTGCACACATACATGCACCATGCACATGTTGGGGTCCAGTCTGCCTTCATTTACATGTGAACCCACACGCACATGCCACCCTCAAGCACACATGCACACTCCAGCTCAGCGGGGAGTGGCTGCTTCTTCGCTGGAGAGATCAAAGGCAGCTGCTCCCTCTGCATATTTAAGGAGCCCCTGCTGCGAGCCTGTAGCTCTTAGCTGAGCCCCCTGCCTAGGCAAAGCCCCACTCTGGGAAATGCCGCCCACCCCCAACTCCACCCCAGGGGAAAGTCTTTGGAATCTGATCACTTACTTCCCCAAGCCTTTTAGGAAGGACCCAGAGAGAAGCCCAGGGCGGGGCCCTGGAGGAGCAGTGCAGCCTGGCCCCCAGGTCCAGGGCCCGAGGCTGCAGTCAGGCCAATCAGGCAGAGGGGATAGTGCCCTTGGGGCAGCCAAGCTCAGTTCAGGGGAGGAAGGACTGGCATTGCCCATTTGCCGAGAGCCTGTATTTCCTCCTGAGGAGCACGCCTGCTGCCCAGGGACGTCAGATTTGAGGCTTTGTAGAAGGAGGCCCAGACACGGAGCCGAGCCCCCGGACACAGGCCTGACTTTGCCACAAACTCATTTGGACAAGTCACTTTCCTTTTTGGGCTTCAGTTTCCTAGAAAAGTACAAATTCAGAGCTACCTGAAACTGCCCAATCTAGGAATGGCAAACACCTGGCACACCTACCTCTGCTGCAACTCATTCCAGGCATGGGGACACCGCAAAGCCAACACAGCGCCCCTTCTGGCCAAAACAGAATGAGGCCTCAATCATTTTACACTCAATACTCTGGAGATACTGATTCATCAGAGTAGACTCATGAAAGGAAACCTATCACCAGTCCTGATCTATTCCTAGGACTTCATTGAATCGATGAAGAAAATGAGGCCCAGAAAAGGAAGAACTCTTCTTCTAATCTCTCAGAAGTAAGTTAGGAGGTTGAAATAGATGAACTCTCAATGTTCCCTTCCCCTTCCACCCTCCCCCACCCTGCTCTCATCCAAAAGAGGCAAGTGGGTTTCCTCTTGTTTGCAACCTCTGATCAATTTGCAAGAACTGTAGGAAACTTGGTGTTGAGCAGATTCTTTAAGACTGTGCCTGGGCTCCATAGGAAAGGGCATAGTGATCAATTACCAACATCTGCCATCAGCACAGGTAGGCAGAGTGGGGCACCAGGCCCCATTCTAGGCTAAGCCATGTTTATTATGGGGGCAAATGACGTACTTTCCTACACATGCAAGATAATAATCCTGATCTGCCTGTTAAAGGAAATATGTTCTTTCCCAGGCGTGGAGATGCTTTGTGTTGAGCCCTGGGAGGCGTGTAGGAGCCTATTTAAAGTGACACTGCTGGACTTCCCTGGCGGTCCAGTGGTTAAGACTCCGCGCTTTCACGGCAAGGGGGCGTGGGTTCGATCCCTGGTGGGGAAACTAAGATCCCGCATGCCACGTAGTGCAGCCAGAAAAACAAAAACAAACAAACAAAAATGACACTGCCAAGGAGGAGATAAATCCTGGGCTCAACAGCCAACTGGCATTCCCTTAAAATCTGTTTCTATGCTGATTCAATCTGCCCACCAGAAAGAAAAATGGGCATAGTATCCATACTCTCTGGTTCATTTTGCAATAATAACAATACCAAAGCAACAACAATATAATAACAATTATTGAGTACCTACTGTATGTCAGGTACTATGCTTGGCTCTATACACACAGTGTGTCTAATTCTCTCAACATTGCTGCAAGGTAGGTTGTATATTCATACTTTACAGGTAAAGAAATGGATGCTCAGAGAAGTTACGTGACTTGCCCAATAACACTCAGGTAGGAAGAGGGTAGGATTTGAGCCCATATCTGTGTGCCAAAACCTCTTCTCTTTTCACTAAATAATGGTCAGATCTGTTCTGAATCAAAATAAGAGACAACATGAGCTCTGTAAGAAGCCAGATAGCTTTGGGGTGGGGGTAGAAAGAATGGAATATTGGTACCCAAATCTTAACAGCATTTCTCCCATCCCTCGCTTCTTAAATTCTGCATTCAATCAAATTTAAAACTAGAGCATATCACCCAGATTTCCAGATTTTAGAAAACAGATATTATGAAAATTTTATTTAAACCGCTGAATGCTGTTTATTAGGCTTTTATTCTTTTATCTTTCTTTTTACCACAAAAGCATAACACCACCAGTGAAGAAAATGGAAAAAATACAAATATGCATGCAGAAGAAAATACAAAATACTCCTAACCTCTTCCTAACCTCTCCACCAGAAATAACCATTGTTAATACTTTAGTACACAACCTTCCAGAATTTTTCTAAACATACTTTGTTTACATGAATTCATTCTGCAATACCATTTTTATAATTTGCCTTTTCTTTTCATGATCTCATGTTATTCATCTACTGCATCATTTTAATCCACTGGTTAACAGTACATTGTGTGAATGTTTCATATTTTATTTAGCCAATACCTATTATTGGACATTTAGGTTGTTTTCAATTAAATGTCATCAACATAAAAAATATTATAAAAAAGTCTTTGCACATCTTCATGGTAGGTGATTTCCTTAGAATAAATTTGTAGAATTTGAGGGTCAAATGTATGAATATTTTAAGGGCTTGTTACCTAATCCAAATTGCCCTCCAAAAAATTTTGTATCAACTTACAAATTCTGTCAGCTTCTCCTGATCTTTGCCAATACTGGACATTTCAGTTTTAAATCTTTGACTGCTTCTTAACACTTGTGAACATGAGAACAGAGTGAGGCACTTTGGAGAGGTCCCATGGGGCACCCTGCGGGTCACAGGCATTGATGGTGAAAATGGACATGTTGATTTATTTAAGTGGACAGGCATTAGCATCACTTGAAAAGAAGACGCCGATGCATCAGATCATGTGACGACACGCTACCCCACAAGCACACTGCATAGATCCAAGTGTAACATACTGTGGAGCATGACCTCCCCAGTCAGAGAGCGAGCTCTGTGAGGGCAGGGACTAAGCGATACTTGTCCCTACAACCTGCCAGGGCCTACTGCAGCGCCCTGCACACAGGTAGTGTCTCTGGATCTACTGTCTTCATCTTGGTCAATGATGAAATCATTGTGGGTTACAGCATCCAGCCTGAGGCCCCAGAGTAAAAACTGGAAAGGGAGATGGCCTGGCTCAGAGGAACAGTCATGGGGTTTGGATTCAGGAGTTCTGAGTTCAAGTTCTGCCCTACTTACTTTGGGCAAATTTTTTAACCTCTTTGAATCTACTTGCCTCAACTAGAAAAAGACATCAGTACTGACTCATAAGCCTGGGTTAAATGAATTGATGGATAATGCAATTGTCAAGCACTGTTACCAATATCCTTGTACTAATGATCGTATCAAACACTTGGAGCTGTTGTCTGGATATTCTTCACCTGGGCAAAAATACAAACTCAGAATTAATCCCTTTGAACGTTTCTTCTCCTTTAAAAAAAAAAATCCCAATAAATGATCAGGGTTAGGGTGTCCAGGATGATAGACCTGAGTTTGAATCTTGGCTTTACCACTTAGTAGCTTTGTGATCTTGGGCAAGTAACCTAAACATTCAAAATCTCAAGTCTTCTTTACTGTAAAATAGGGATAATAATAGTGTTAACTTCAGAAAGCAAATAGTATACCCATTGTGAGGACCAAAGGAGATAATGTATGTTCAAGTGCCTGGCCCAGCCTGGAGGTATAGCAGGAGCTCAAGAAATATCCTCTTCTCCCTAACTATAAATAGGACTCCCCTATCAATCAACCTCAGCCTTCTATCTGTCATTTTTTGTTGTGTAAGAAATCACCCCAAACTTATTGGCTTAAAATAACAGCTGTGCATTTAGCTCAGAATTCTGTGGATCAGCAATGGCTGGGAACTGCTGGGTGGTTCTTCTGCTGCCTTTGCTGGGCTCCTGCACGTGGCTGCAGTCAGCTAGCAGGGAATGGCCTCAATCACATGTCTGGCAAATGGCAGAGTATCGCTGGGGCAAAGGAGATAACTAGGCCATGGGTCTCATCAGCCCATGCCCTACCAGACGCTTGTTCACATGATGGTAAGTGCAAATTTCCAAAAACAGCAAGAGGGCAAGTCACTGTGCACAAGTCTGCCAATGGCCCTCTGGCAAAAGCCAGACAGATAGCCAATCCCAGATTCAAAAGGTGGAGAACTAGAATCTACCTCTGGGTGGGAGAAGCTCCAACATCACGTTAAATAGGGGTGTAAAAACTGGGAGGGGAAGAATCCATGGCCATTTTTGCAATTTATCTTAGAGGTGAGTGCTTCTTCCAGGGCTGTCTGCACCCTGTGACCCAGTTACTCACACAGAAAGTATATCTCCTCTATGCACGTCAGAAAAGTCTTCCATAACTTTCCCAGTGTTCCTGCAAATCAGTGCCAACATGGTGCCATGATCTCCAGCCTAGAAGCCTGTGAGCAGGAGACAGAGACAAAAGAACAAATGCTTAAATTATCTGATGAATGTCAGATACATTAAACTAATTTATGTAATAATGTAAGCACAGTGATGGGAAGGTAATATGAGAGACATAAATTATACATTATTATTGTCAGCTCTAGCACTTATCTTAGTAGCGTGTCAAAATACATCCTGATATGTTAACATTTATAGAAATGAACAACAAGTGCTTGTGCTCAGGGATCCAGCAGTGAGAAGCTGGATGTCATTTGCACGTGTACACCAACCCATCACTGTCTTGCCCCGGAATGACCAAGGACACGAGAAGAAGGTGCCTATGTGCTTCACTTCCCTAAAGAGCTCTCGGCTCAAATGCCCCTGGCATGAGTTCCAGGGTGTGGTCAATATGGGAAGCCATGAAATATGGGAAACATGGTCTTGGGGTCAGACTGACAATTTATCAGCTCTCTAATCCAAGTCATCACACCTCTTCAAATCTCAGTTTCCACATCTATGAAATGGGAATAATAAATCTATCCTCAAAAGATTGCCATAAGCATAAAATGAAATTATTTTGTTTTTCTTCTCACGGAGGCATCTCTGGGGTAGTGGTAGGGGATGTATCTGAAGCAATCTTAAACATTGGGAACCTGCAGGAAGGCTTTCCTACTCATCTCAAGCACAGTTAGTGACTGCCTGACTATGGTTATGTTTATTTATCTCCATTCCATCCACAAGATACTGTCTGATATTCCCTTTTCTCTGTCGTGTTATAGCCAGACTATAATTTTTATGTCCAGAGTTTAACACTAATAGCAAACTCCTAGGGCTAATCTGCAAGGAACTGTGGGTTGACCTTGAACACATCCAAGGCCTGGCCTCTGAGGCAAGCAAGATACAGAAGTCTCTAGACATTAGAGGAACCTGCAAGTAGGACAGCTCCCACAGAGAAACATGGCCCTGGGGAGGGGAATCTGACATACAGGGGCAGGTAGATGGGCAAGCATCCTCAGGAGGAATGACCCAAGGATGACAGCCCATCCTAAGGAAGACAAGGGTGGGCCTCTAGCTAAACCAAAGCCAAGTTGTGGGCACAGGAAACCCCAGGGCAGAAGAATGAAAAGGAGGGGCAGGCAGAAGCTTGGTAGAGAGCCCCATGAGAGACTCCGTGTACAGCTCCAGAAGCTCAGTGTCCAGCAAGGGCAGAGGTGAACCAGAGCTGATTCAAACCTGTCTGCCCAGTATACCCACTGGTCTGGACACATGAGCAGGCTGAATCTATAGGGATGGGGGCGGGGGGCGGGGGGCGGGACACAGAAGGTACTGAGTCCAGAAGTGGGAAGTTGGAGAAATAGAAGCCAGACATGGGAGAACAGCAATGGCTCTGAGGCTAGAACCTGCACCCCTGGAATCTGTCTCCTCTCCCCTCTCCTTAAGACCCCCAACTTCGGGACTTCCCTGGTGGCACAGTGGTTAAGAATCTGCCTGCCAGTGCTGGGGACACAGGTTCAAGCCCTGGTCCGGGAAGATTCCACATGCCATGGAGCAACTAAGCCCATGCGCCACAACTACTGGGCTTGCGCTCTAGGGCCCGCGAGCCACAACTACTGAGTCCATGTGCCTAGAGCCTGTGCTCTGCAACAGGGGAAGCCACCGCAATGAGAAGCCCGCGCACCGCAATGAGGAGTGGCCCCGGCTCGCTGCAACTAGAGAGAGCCCGTGCGCAGCAACAAAGACCCAACACAGCCAAAAAAAGAAAGAAAAAAAAGACACCCCCCCCCCCCCCCACCTTTCAGGCCTATTATCCCTTCTGCAGCTGGAACTCAGGAGAGTCCATATCTACTTTTTAGACCTCAGTTTCTTCATTCTGAATAGGAGACAAAAGGCCTTGCCACTTAATCCATGCCCCTTCTAGATCAGCCATCTCCCCAGGGCTGGGTCTAGGGAGAGGCAGGCAAGGAGCTTAGAGTGTACATTTAAGGAGGTGCTCCCTCTCGGGTTCATTCAGGTGCAAGCCCAGCATCTAAGAGGGAGTGCCTCCTTCAATATGGCACCCTGCTTGCCTCCCTTGCCTCACCCTCGTCCTGGCCCTGAGCCCCTAGCCCTCTAGGGCCTGTGTGAGGAGGTCTAGGTTTGAAGCAATGAACGTCCTTGGAGCTCCCAGAGAAATCCTCAAGGCCACAGCACCCTCTGCTCTAACAGGTCACTCTGAGATGAGGAGAACCACTCAGCTCTCTGCCGGGAGCAGGACACCTTCTCCTGGCTCCTTACAGTCCCTGGGGAAATAAGCAGAGATCCGAATACTTAAACCCAGTCCTGCCCTCCCCTGCCCAGGAGGCCTACATGGCAACCCCATTACCCGTGGAATAACATCCAACCTTCTTAACTTGGCATTCAAGGCCATTATCTGTTCTAGCTTTTAGCACACTCTGTTGTGACCACTTGCGATGTGACTAACGGGACTGGATGCTGAGCATCTCCAGGGAAAGCCCTTACCCCCCTTCCCGTTCCTGGTGCATAGATATCGGATGAGTTACTAAGCACCTATTTTATGCAAATGCTGTGCCAGGCGCTGGGTATACTACAGAAATCACTGTAGGCTAAGCCCCTGCTTTCACAGAACTTATACTCTAGTTGGGAGACACAAACAAAATACAAATTAAATACATCATATACTACATGATACATATACTACATGATATGATGTAGTATACATCATATACTACATGTGGTAATAAGAAAATAAAACCCAGCAAAGTGACAGTGAGACAGAATGGGCTTTGCTATTTTAAATATAGTGCTCAGGGAAGGTCTCTGAGGAGTTGCTGTTTGAGGAGAGAGCTATAGGAGTCAAGGGAGCAAGCCATGTGGATATTTGTGGGGAGATCATTTCCCGTGTGAGGACAGCGAGGAAGGCCCACACAGGTGTGTGTCAAAGAGAAATGCATGCCTCCTCTCACACCCCCTGACACGTGCCTTGGCCACATCACAGCAATCTTTCGTGACTAGACTGTTGCACATGCTATTCCCTCTGTTTGACATGCCTTCTACCTTGTCTTCTCTCCTTGGAAAACTCCTACTCATTCTTCAAAACCCATACTTAAATCACTTATCTGTAGGTTTCCCTGACAGGTAGGTACAATGGGCTTCTTCGTCCTCTGTGCTCTCACAGCAGTTTGCACATCCTCAATGATAGCAGTTGAATAGGTCTGTCTCCTCAATAGATCATGAGCTCTCCAAGGGCAGAAACTTCCTTGTTCCAATACAGAACTCTATTTATAGGTATTCCTACTAACAGTCATCAAGCTTACCTTCATGACTGTTCCCTTGTTTCTAAGTAAAATATGTCTCTCCCTTTTTCATGATCTGCTTTGTAGGGTGATTACAAAAGCCTGCAAAGATAGTAATAAGAAATGACTTTCTTCCACAGATGCATTTACAGGTTAATCCTAGGCTCAACTTTATTTTTTTTTAATCTCTGTCATCTAATTCAACAAGTCAAAATAAATTGTTGGGGAGGGGAAAACTCACCCCATCCCCTCTTAGTTCTTTGAGCTGTTGGAATTTAAATGACATAAAACAAATTAACAGGGGGAAAAGCAAATTTAATTACATACACACAGGGAATCCACATAAACATGGGAGATTCCAAAGACAGTCAGGCAAAAGGAGGTATATGTGTCATTCTGGACTAAGAAGAAGGGGGCAGCGTCTGGGACTTCAACGGGAAAGAAGGCAGTCACAGGAAGATGAAACAAGAGCAAATGTTTGGTAAACAAATGGTTGCTGGGCCATGTAGAAACAATGGGACCCCAGAGAGGAATTTTAACAAACAGATTTTGCTAGGTTCCTTCCTGCCTACCATACATAGTTCATATTATAGTATACATATCTCTGGTGATACTTCCCTTCTCAGAACAGCTCCCCTGTCTAAATTCTTTTAGGTAGTTAGGGGGAAGGTCAAAGTTTCTTCCTGAGATTTTGTTTCTTAAAAACAATCAGCCCAAAATAATCTTCATGCCAAAGAGTCACATTTGGGGTGGCAAATTTTGCTTTCCTACAAAATAAATCCTGGCACTATAATAGCAGATTCCAAAGAAAGATCTTCACCATTAGAATGGGATATCCTGAAGTCAGGATACTTTTTTTAAAAAAAACTATCCATGCATCATCATTTGCCCAGCAATGCCTAGTACCTTAGATGAAAGTCAGAAAATGTTTGATGAATGAAAAGTTATGGGTCTTCCTTGGGAGAACATGAGTAGAGAAGAGATGCCCTTTTGTTAAATGTATTTTGTCGGTGCAGCCAGCCCAACACAAGACTTTCAACTAGAGCACAGAGCAGCAAACCAGAGCCCCAGGCCAAGGAAGGCCCCCAACTCTTGTTTTTGTAAGTAAAGTTTTATCGGAACACAGCCACTCCCATTTGTTTACCTATTATTGTCTGTGGCTGCTTTCACAGGACAATGGCAGAGTTGAGTGGTTATGACATAGATTATATGGTCTTTTACTGAGAAAGTTAGCTGGCCTCTGAATTAGAGAATCATGGAAGATAATGCATAGTCAAGTATAGATCGCCCTGTGAACAGCCCTTAAATGCTATCTATGGTAAAGACTCTCTCCGTGTCATTTCCTTCCTCTACGGTACAGATAGCCTTCCTCAGCTCAGTTTTCCTAGGCACTGTGTTGGTATAATGACCACAGACCCCTCCCCACCTGAAGGGGCTAGAAGATGGAGGTGCCCCAAAAGCAGGCTTCAGCTGGGAGGGAGCCAACTCTCTTTTCATCTGATCTACAACCCCCCGACACCCAACCGGCAATATCATTTTCCCCATCTTCTTGCAAAGCCAAGCAACTTTGCCCACCCATTTGCCATTCGACAAAGTCTTTTAAACAGATGACTTTTAATAAGTTAATCCATTCATTGTCTGGAGCTCTGAAAACTGACATAAAAGCACAATGACGCCTAATTAAACTTGTTCTGTGAAAACTAATTTGTCAAACCCAGAAGCACAGTTCATAGATAAATGCTAATATTTGAAAGTCAAATTAAAGTTGAAAAGGTTTGTAATAACAGTTAATTAACTCTTGTTTTGTTTTCCTTCACTGCAAACTGGAACCAACTGCATTGCGGGCGCCTCTTTAACATTTTGGACCACAAAGATAAAATTCAAAGCTTTGAGATACGCCTTTGATGTTGGTATTCTCTGCAGATTTGATATTATTTTAAGTCTCTTTGTTTAAAAATTCATTTTTATTATCCCTGCATGAAATGCATGGCAATTCCCCAAATAACGAGCCATCAGTGCAATTAACATCGTCGATCGACACCAGCGTCCTGATAATTAATACAGACGCGCTGCCTCCCCAGCGAGAACTGTGAGGGCTTGGTTTTTCAGAGCAACTGTTCATTTACAGACTCAGCTTCAACCTAATGAAAATGGATTGTGAAACTTTAATGAACAAGACTTTGCTGTCATAATAATAAAGACTTTGAAACAACGTGGAGGCCTCCATAGCAAGCGTCTGGCACTGTGCTTGTTGCTACGGTACATCAAACCAATTAAGCCATATGATGAATATTTACACCAAGGTTTTTTTCAACTCTATGACATAAGATAAACTCGTAAAAGTGAGCATTAATTCTGCATCAACAGTTTCTGACATTACATCGCAGCAAAGATGCATCTGTCCAGCCAAAAGGCTATGTCTGCCTACCTCTGTTTTGTCTTAATAAATGTCAATGAAGGATTAGAACGTTCTGAAAATCCAATTTGCATGCACAGGTTGTGAGTACAAGTGCAAGGAAAATGTCTTCCTTGAGGTGCATGTATATTTGTGTATGTGTGTGTGTTTTGTTTGTGGGTATGTGTATGATAGTACCTGGGGGGCCTGTTTTGTACGTGTGCCTGGGAGAGTGTGTGTCTGCCTTGTGTACACGGATCTGTGGGGGTAGGGTGTGTAACAGTGCATAAACTCATTTCTCTGTGCATATATCACTTGTGTGTATACATTTCTATCTCTGAGAAGGTATATATGGGAATGATTTTATGGGTTTGTTTGGGTTCATATGACTATTCCTTGTATCCGTTCAACAATATTTACTGAGCACCTATTATGTACTAGACAATGTGAAGTGACAATGGTTATAAAATCTTTGAAAGCATCTCTACTCAGGGCACTATGATCTGGAGGGAGACTCTGTACATCAATTAGTATCTAGTCAGAGTACAGCATGCCAAGTGCTAAAATGGGAAAAGGAAACAGTATTTTGGGTGTGCATAACAGGGACATACAACATAAAGTAAGAGAGATTAGGAAAGACTTCTCAGAAGAACTGGGATGTAAGCTGAGGCCCAAAGATAAGGAGGAGTTAGCCAGGCAAAGAGAGGGAGACAGGTGAAGAAGATGCATCCAGATGCCTTTGTGTGCACACATGTGCTGTGAGCGTGGCAGGTGGATTATGTCTAGGGTCTGTGTGGTGTCTGTGTGTGTGCTTTGAACAAAACATGCATGCATGCATCTCTGTATATCCAGGCCTTAGTGTCTCAAGAATCATAGCACTCCCTGGCTGGAAATATCTCAAGACCAGACACCACTCATCTAGACTATAAATGATGCAAAAGGAGAGCAAAGAACCATGACTTTGGAAGGCTCCTGGCAGCAAATCTGGATTAAAAGATCTGTCACCCCCATTTCTAATCTAACCCAAGTTTGTAAGTCAAGCTTTCACGTATCTATGATTGCCTGAGGTTCTTATTTACAGAAGCATAGAGCTTCCCAGAGGCTAACGGAAGATGAATTTACCCTGTGATTTTGAGCACAAGCTCAGTAGCTTAAGAATTTTCAAGTCAGGGGCTTCCAAACAATCTTCTTCTAGATGTAAGAGTGTCAGATACAGACAAGTCAACCAAACTACCGTAACTTCTGAACATAGCTGTATCTCAGTCATATACAATTGTGCACACATGCATGGACACAAAAGAACAATTCCTGATCCTATTATGGTTTAAAAAAATGTCAAGGCATTAGCATTGCTCACAGGCAAGTTATATCAGAGCAGTGTAAGACTGCACAAGGTGGAGGATAGGTCATAACTGATACTACGTGTGTTCAGAGCACATATAGGTACAAGGGAGGAAACAATTGGGCCAAAAGAGCTGTCACAAACCATGTACTTTATCCATGGGAAGCTTTTCAGGCATTTGAAAATTCATTTTACTCACAAAATTCTTGGATGTTCTTTTCCTAGCCTACAGAAGAGGAGAGGCACTCACTCAAATTTGTAGAGAAAGCTACTATCTTCAGATGCATCAGCAGAAGTGATGAGGCAGAAGTGTATCCTGGGGCCATTTATCGTGGAGGCACACAGTCCAACCTACTTTCTTCCCAACAGCCTCTCTGAGCAGTGGTTGGTGTTCATCATGATGATCCTGAGTCACCAAGAGAAGGTTAAATCACTCAGTTTCCTCTGGTGAAGAAAGGTATAAAGATCTACAGCAAAATCATTTTTAAAAGATTTGAATGTTTAAAGGGTTAGCCCTTGGCTATCCAGAAAGTTCAACTACCTCGGTTCAGATTCACTAACATAAACTGAGTGCCAACTAAGCATTGGACAAGATATTTCCACCAGTCATCTCATAGAATCCTTATCAAAATTCTGAGAAGTAGAATTTATTACCCTTATTTTAGAGAAGAGGAAATAGAAGCAGAAAGAAGTTGGGTAGTAAAGGGCAAGCACACTTCTTTTGGTTCTCACTGTTTCTACTTTTCGACACTTATTCCAGAACAATGGATTGCCCCAGGGTTCCAGAGACATGAGGTCTTACAACAGATGCTTAAAATTTCCCCACATATCTGTTGGCAGGCAATGCCATCACTATTTGAGAGGTGTCTTCCCCTTGCATTTTTCCAAATCCTCAGTCAGCATCGTAGTTCTGACTTGGCCTCCCTCTCAGAATCAGCAGAAATAGGGACTTCTAAAGGCAAAACTTGAAGAAAGATTAGATTACTCAGAGTGATGCGTCAGAGGACACAGACTCTGACACACCAAAAAGGCTTGGGGAAAGGAAAGTGACATTTATGCCTTTCTGTGTGTTTTCTTATGTAGTCTACACAATGGTCTTGTAAATATATACATCTATAATGTGCGTATGTACATAAGTGCACATTATAGAATTCCCCAATGCTGTGCCAGGCACCATGCAAGCATTATCTCTACTCTTAAAGATGTAGCAAGTGGGTAACACAACCCCAAGAAATCTGTGGGGCAGAGAGGTTTAGCAAGTTACCCAAAGTCACAAAACTATGAGTGGTAGTGCCAGGATTTGAACACAGAGTGTGTGACTCTAAGTCTTTAGGTTATATTATTCTGCCTTCTGAGAATAAGCCCTTAGGCAAAAAGCGGCTAAGCCTATCACATCTGCAAAGATCTGTCCAGTCTGCGGTTCATGATACAAAAAGAGGGTTGATTGTCTTTTATCATGGGCTACTGGGACAGCCCAGCTCCCTGGCTGGGGTCTCCCCAGTCTTACAGGGCTTGGAGAGAAGACAAGTTCTATGTCTTCTGAAAGTAGGAGAGCCTCATCATCTATCCTGGAGATTTAGAACAGAGACTCCAGGGACCTACAGACCTCAAGCATCATCTTATCCAACCTCTTTGCAATATCCCAGGGTCCCCTATTGAAAACCTCTGAGTGCCTACAAATTCATCCCAAATGTGGACCATTCTATCTTTATAGAGAGTTCTCGTTCTACAGAATTAAACTAGAGTTAAAATCTGTCTCTCTACAGCTTCCACTCACTGGTCCAAACCTGAGCCCTTCCTCCATGGACTCCCTTTCCATTCCAAGTGTAGAAGCAATGAGGGCATGTGCTTCTCCTCAGGATGCACACTTGGGGTCTGTTGGTGTCTCCATTTTCCTGACTGAGCTTCAGTGGGTCTCAGACTTGAGGACTGTCTGGCAGTCGGACCAGCACTGAGCCCTGGGAGGATCTGACCAGCCCCCTCTGCAGTAGAGCTGAGGGAGGGGTGTGTGCTCTGCTCAGGCTTCAGCCTCTACATCCTCTGCTGGTCAGACCTTCCAAGAAAGTCCCATCCCATCAGACAGTGCCTCCTCTCCAGCCTCAACACTGGAGTCTAGGATCCGTGTGAATCATCACCCCCAGGTGTCTAAAGATCTGTTAAGTCCTTAGCAAATTACCTGAGTGCCCAATGAATGTATGTTATTATATTATGTTATTATTATTACTGTTATTATTGTTGTTACCTGACAATAGTATCCCAGGGTAATTAGAAGGCGACGGGGGTGGGGGGGCACTAAGACTCACCAAAGACCCCACACTGCCTCTGATTTGATAAGAAAATCTGAGTCCTAATTATAGTTCCACCATTAAAAAATAATGATGAGGAGGAGGAGGAATTTGATGCTAAGGGCCACAACAAGAGCAATCACTATTTCCACCAGGCACATGGAATTGAATGCTTACAACAACTTTGTAAAGTGGATACTATTATTCACCTCATTTTACAGATGAGGAAACCGAGGCTTAGAGAAGTAACTTGCCAAGGTCACATAACTGGTAAGTAATGGGATGAGAATTTTGGTGGTCCAAGAATCCCTGGGTCTATACTGTTAACCACCATGTGATACTTCCTGTCACTAACGTGCTGTGTGAGTTTGGGCAAGACACTTCACTCCCTGGGCCTTAATTCTGCATCACCTGGGGTTTTCACAGCTCCAATAGACCAAAGAATTGACTTGAGAAAGGCAGTGGAGGCCCCGGAGAAGCCGAATCTCCCCCACTGGGCAGCCACCCTCCACCTTCCTGCGTCTGAATTCCCTCCTGGCTGCCAGGGCAGCTCTCAGGCTCATCTGAACATGCAAATCAGAATTAATTATTCAAGACTGGGCCTACTTTGCATACCAATTCCATTTTCTTCTGTGTGGGAAGTTTCTCACCCCTTTTAACAGTTTAGAATAATGTGTATCAGACCTTCAAAATGAAAACAAAAGTTTAAGAAAAGAAAACTGGAGGAAGAAGGGATAAGCTGGTTTCTTTCTCTGGGTGTTCTTTCCGGCTAGGGCTGGGCCTTGCTGGCTGGAAACCAGGACGGCAGAGGCCTCTGCAGGCTGGATGGTCTCTGCCACTGATGGTGGACAAGGAGTTCTTGAATTTCTGAATCGTGGATATCTCTGAGAATCTGATGAAAGCTGTGGAGTCTCATCTCCAGAAAAGATGCAAATCTACAAAATGTGGCATACAATTATGGAGTGATTCCCTGAGAACCTGAAACTCAGCTCTGGACCCCTGGTTAGAAAGCCAGGAATTGCTCAAATCAGAAATATTACGGGGATGAAGGCCCAACAGGATTCCTGGGCATGCAGGTGTGTCAGTGAATTAAGAAAGATGCCCAACTTAGTCAAACACAGTTTACCTGAGATACCTAAAGACCCCTGGTCCTTCACTGAGACAAAGGTGGACCAGGGCCCATCCCAAGGCATGAGAGCCTTGATTGGCTCACTTGAGAGTATGTGCTTCAAGGAAGATATCTTCAACCACATTTCTGCAGAAGATGAAAAATTTGTTATTTATAACTTATACTATTTTATATGATCACAACTGTAAAAATAATCACACAGAAACAAAGATGAGCAGAAAATAAGTAAAATTTTTGTGGAAGTTATCACTGAGTATAACAATAGGTACTGATTTTCTTTTTGCTGATTTTCTATATTTTTTTCTAATTTTCTGTAATGAAAAGCTTTGTTTCATGATTAAAAACACATAAAGTTTACCTTAGATGTTAAAATGGAAGACTCATGGGTAGCCCTTGATTAGCCTCTAAGAACAGAGACACATGGTGATATTAATATCTATCATGATATTAAAAATAATAATAATAATAAAAGTTGAATTAACATGTAGGTACAGCTATGATAACCTGAATGAGGTAGAGAAAAGAAAACTGGCCAGAGGAGAAACAGAAGAATGAACCACACGCTCAGAGAGAGGCAGACCTATGTGCCCCTCCCCTCCGCTCCCCGAACAAGAGAGAAAAAGTCACACCCTGGACCCCGACTCCCTCAAGAGACCTGGCTGAGTTCTGTGACATAGCTTTAATCTTTCCGATAAATCCTCTTTTTGCCTAAACTGGTTTGAGCTTGGTCTCATATAACCAAATAATACCTAAGACAGTGAGGAAGCCGAACAGGACATGTATGGCTAGTCTATGATTGAGTGTCTGTGACATCTGAGTGAGTGTGGGTGACATCTGAGAAATTATGTGTAACATCTGCATGGGTGTGTTTGTGTAACAGGCTGAGTGTGTGTAACATCCAAGCATTTGTGACATCTTGAGAGAGAGTGTGTATGAGATCAAAGTCAATGTATGTAGCACTGGAATAAGTATGCGTAGTTAGCTGGAGTCAATAAATGTTTAAATCTGTGACCTGTCAGTTGTAATTTCTATCAATTTCCCCTCTGCAATCTGGTCTTACACTCAGCCCAAGGGTCCCATCTTTGCAAATCTCACCTGGTGCCAGGGCAGACTTTCTCGGGACACTTTTCTGCCCAGCTCCACAGTCCTGGGGAGAGAAGAGCAGCCGTCAAGTTCACCCCCTCCCTGCTCTTCAGGCAATGTCAGCTGATTCTCTGCAACTCCTTTGGAAAACTCAAGCCCAGAGCCAAGAGGCATCCCCCCCTTGATCTTAGCATCAGGCTAGGATCTCATCTGATGCTCAAAGCAACTCTTAAGCATTATCAGTGCAGAGATAACCATTCCCTTGTCACAGATAAGTAAAACTGAGGTCCATAGTGATGAAAAGACTTGTCCAACTCACACAGGATTTGTGACAAGCAGTCAGGGTTTGAACTCAGGTCTCCTGACTCCAGAGCCTGTGTTCTTCCCAGTATGTCACACTCCTCCCAACCAGACTCTGCAGATGTCATGAATAGTTTTTCTCACCCTACTCAGGTCTCAGTTCTCTTCCAATTTCCCATCAAGAGCTCCCAGATGGGCATCCATGGCAACACTGAGCCCATGACAGCAGAAGTAACTACAGCCACTTGCTGGTGGCTCTGAGCCCACTGGCACAGGAGTTGACACAGGGACAAAGGACACTGAGCCTGCGAAATATACAGGCCTACACCTGAGCAGTGTTGAGAAGGCTGATTCATTCTGTGGATTTCTTGGGGTTGTTTTTATTTGGAGAACTGATGACACAGAGATTGCTGCATAAAACCCTGCTAAAAGTGTTCCATCAAGCCTGATACAGAATCAGAAAGCCCAGGAGATATGGCCTGGTTGAGCACTGTAGCAGAAGTACATTTCTAAAGCTATTTTGGAAAAATGGGGAGACTCTAGCCATATCCAATGAGTGTTGGGAAGGCATCATACTTGGCAGAGGTCTAGAAGAATGTACCATTTCATTAAATGCGTAGGTCACTGGTGTGTGTGACCTTGTTTCATCCTGTTTCCTTCCCTGTTGGTTCAATGAGACCTGCCCAGCCTACCTGCTCATTGCCCTGTTGGTTCAGTGAGGACCAGCTGCAGTGACCAGTGAAACTATGTGAGTTAACTCCTATTCCATTACCCCAAACTATGTGACTTTCCCAGGAGCGAATTCCTACAACTACAATAGGCTTGAAACTCCAATGGGATTTTCTCTCTAAAGGGAACCTAATGGTTCCAACCCCATTCCTACCGAGGGATCATGCAGAACAATATCCTTCCTGGACTCCTCACTGTGAGTAAATCCATCAGATCCTTTCCTTAGAGTGGGATTTTATGGGAAGGATGTGGGGAGCATATAGGGAAACTGGCTAAAGTTGAGGAAGAGGTGGAAAGTATGGGAATATAAAGATGGCAAGCTGAAAACTCGGAAGACAAACTGTACCAACACCTCAGTTTGCAGGCTTGTCCACTCACCTTCAAAGTGGAGATCCTTGTGGCTGAGCACTGATGAAATTTCTGCATGTTGGGCACAGTTGCAAGCATTTCATGTCCAGTAACTCTCTTAATCTCTTTTTCCTGCGGCTCTTGGGCTCACTACCTTGCACAAATAAAGTAATTCATGGGCTAAAAGATTACCAAAATGGCTAAGATGGATAACTGGGATAGTGAGATAGTAGAAGAAGGAAAGAAAATGGCCTCAGGGTAAGTCCTCTGTGTCACTGACATGAGTTTTGAAAACATTTTCCTGCCCAGATTTTTCATAAACTCTTTTCAGTGGATCAATTTTTAACCTAGCTGTCCTTTTCCCACTTGGCTAAGAAACAATCAAATGAAAAATGGTAGATTTCTATTAGAAACAGAAGGTGAAATCACAAGTACCACTATTAATGAGGTGATTTAAAAATATATATATTCAATCAAGAGTAATTGGGGCTGAGCATAGAAAGTCATGGAAAATTATAAGCTCTGCCCACTCTAGGGCATGACTGACTATTAAAATCTTTTTCACACCATTGCCTACAGAAAGCAGCTGGGCACCATGCCACCAGAGAGGTGGAAGCAGAATGGCCTCATTCCCTAAACAGGCTTGCAAAAAAGAGGACAATCAGTTGAATTGTTGAATCAAACTTGACCCTCTTTATGCCACGTCAAGTGGATTTTTGACAAAGAATAGTTAAGAGTTAACGCCTCAAGAACAAGCCATGGGATAACTTATTCAGTGGAAAAACATTTATTGAATACATTTATGGAATACCCACTGTGAGCTTTTACATTGGTTATCCCATTTTCCTAAATTCTCAAAACAAATATATATAGCCCATTTCATTCACCCTTGTTCATAAAACCTGAAACTGGAGTTCAGAGAAGCCAAGGTGAACATGGTCCATCTGTGGCAGAGCTGCAGTGGTATATGCTGACTCCACTCCCACAGTTCTTCTCATAAGCCCACAGACAGCTTGTTTGCTTGTTCTGCCTTCACCCAGCCATGGTTCGACCTCAGTTAACCAGAACTCGAACCTGGGGATTTTCTTGAATGTTTTTCTCCATTTAACTCAGAGTTAAAGAGAAAGCCCTCCCATTTCAACCTTGGTAGTTGATAAATTTGGAACAATGTCTGGATCTCTTTTCTGTATTGGCCTGTGCAAAGAATGTGGTGAATTAGAGTCTTTCTAGGAAGGAACCACTTGCAAAAATGATCTCTCTGAACACACTTCTCACTGTCCAGGACTACAAGTGGTGGGAATCCCAGAATCTCTGAATGTCTAGGTTCTCTTATCTGGGCCCTTGTCTTCTTGCCACTCCTTCCTTTTCCCCTGCCCCCACCATGTTACAGATTAGGACCCAGAAAAAGGCAGGGACTTGGTTGACTTAGATATGGCCTGATCCTAGTTTGTATCTTTTCTTTCTTACTAATAAATCCTTTATATGAGGCTGCTTCATTGTGTTTTACATCATATCACCCCCCAAAAAAAGCAGAGGAAAAATTAAAATTATAGTTTGGTGAAGTGTTTGATTAGCTAGGATCTGTTTTGTCAAGGTTAGAGGCCACGTTGTATGATGGAAAGAACTCTAAACCAAGAATTAGTTACAAGGGTTCCAGTCTCAAATTCGCCATCTGTTACAGGTGTGACCAGGTGTCAATTTCTTCAACTTCAGGTGGAACTAATGATACTTACCTACTTCACAAGATGGTTGTGAAGATCAAGCAATATAATGAGTATTAAAGTATTTGGAACATATAAAAGGGCTTTCAAAATTGTATGTGACTTGTGCTTGTGACTTAGACCAGCAGCATCCCCATCTCTGATACCTGTAATTCAAGCATTACCAGGACCATAAATGGAGTAGCATGAAAAGAGCAAAATCTTTGGGATCAGATTGGCACTGGTTCAAATGCTGAAACTGCTTGCTATTTGAATGCCCTTGAACAAATTAATTATGCTCACTCAGTCTCCGTTTTCCACCTACAAAGTGAAAATAGCAAGACTTTTCTCACTGAATTGTGTAGAAGACTAAAATGGTGTGCCAGTAAATGTTTAACAGTCAGATTTCTGAACTAAAAAAAGCCCTGGTTTGTGGTGTTTGCTGGTTTCTGTGGTGTAAATACTCTCATCACAGCTGACTTCAAGTTACCAACATGGCATCATTGGATGCTGAGTTGGGAAGCTGTGCCCACTTGGCTCTTGCAAGCCAGCCTGAGCCAGCACAAGCCCACCTCACAGGTTAGATGAGTTAGTGAATGTGAAGACCCAGGACAGGTTTCCTGTTTACCAGGAAATTGATAAATGTACATTGACTTTTTATTTTGCTTGGGCCCTGTCCTCCAAGGCTCAGAATCTGAGGCAAACTGGGAGGCAGGGATTGGGGTTGGGGGTAGGATCTAACAGGCAGATTCATTCATGGGGGTAAAGGAAGTAAGAGTGATAACTGGAAGGAAGGGGCATTCTGGCGCTGCAGTGAGGACCAGATAACTAGAGGAAGATAATCAGCAGAAGAAGGGAGGAATCCTTCCCCCAAGTCCTGGATGCTTTGAAGGATTAGAATTCATACCCAGTCCTGGGATCATCCGGATCCTCTTCATTCCACCATCACCTAGGTAACTGGGGCAGTGTGGGATTAGTTGCCTGGCAACAATGCCCACCTCTCTACTCCTGTACACACCCACATGCCCTGACCTCTGGTGACATTCCCTCCCATAGGCCACTGCCTGTCCCAGCAACACATCTCCTGCTGCTCCCAGCCCCTGGCTAAGCCAGGCCCAGGGCCCATTTAATCAGAGCACATCAGCCCAGAAATCCACAAGTCAGCCTGCTCACATGGAAGAAAAGCACCAAAGAAAAAGAGCCCAAACCAAGAGAGAGGAACCTTGGAGTCTAGCCTCAGCTTCACACAGGACCTGCTGCTGTGGGACCTTGGACATGTAGGTTGCTTGACTTCTCTGAATGTTTGTTTCTTCACCCTCAAACTGGAGATTTTCCTCTCATCTGTATAATGGGGATTCTCTTTCATCTGCAAAATGGGAATTATAATGCCTGCTGGGCCAACACACAGAATTGTCCTTGGGTCCATGTGTGTGAAGAGTCCCCTGATGTACATCAAGTGCAAGGGGTGTCAAGGTGATGATGACAATTGCCAGCAATCCTGGCATCAAATGGACTTCCAGCCTCTCCAGAGTTCCCTGAAGCTAGGCAGAGACCTTGGCACCAGGAAACCAAGGGATGAGTGAAGCCGAATACCTTCCAGGACAAAGCAGATGACATGCTCTAATGGATTCTGAAGAGGGTTTGTGTTCCTGCCCTTAACCATTGTAGAACCATTCACGTAGGCAGCACGGAATCCTGCCCAGCAGCTCTTTCTCCCCGAGAAGAAAATTGGCAGCCCTGGGAAGTGAGCAGCTCTCAGGTTAGACTTGATTAGGGACCAATTTGGGCCTGTTAGCCAAGCCTCCAGTATCATCTCGGCCAATTAGTGGCCCAGCCTGGCCTGCAGCTGGCTGCTCCCTTCCAAGCTGGACATTTTTATTTCCAGCAAAGCTCTCCCTGAGCCTGAGGCAAGAGACCAGGGTGACTGTGGCCCATTAAAAAGATGGAGAGAGAAATAACTCACTCAGTAAGGTAATGGTGTGGGTGGGGCTTGAGCTGGAGCTTTAATTAAAAAAAAAAAAATCCTCAATAAACAGTCTTGTGCCTTGCGTGTAATAAGTATGGGAATTTATAAACTCTCCCCAGCTATAGGGCTCTGATGACTATTAAACTTCACGTCTGGCAGAGGAATTTTGGCCTTATGGGCTAACTGTGCTGTGTTACCTCTGCCAAGCCAAACAGGCTGGCAACCCAGGAGGGAGGCCAGTGAAGCTGTGCTCAGACTGCCCCCCACCTTTCCAGAGTTCCTGGGGTCGGGCTAGCCCCCCAAACAGTGCTGGCGCCTAGGAAAAGCAGTATCTGCCAGAAGACTCTCCTTCCGGCTGCTTTCCCTGCCTCTGCAGGAACCTGGCCCTCACTCCTCCTCCCTCCAGTCAAAGCATTGCTCCCAGGAATGCACGCAAGAAGGGTCAAATCTCAGAATAATGTATTACCTCCTCCCCCGTGGCGGGTGCTGCCTTGTGTATTTAACAGCATGGCACTTCACGTCTCAGCATGGCGGTCAAAGCCCCCCCACAATCTGCTCCTTCTTACCTCATTTCTCACCATTCTTCACCTCCCACGTACCCCTCTGTGCACTCTTCATACAGTCTCCTGCCTTTGGGTCTCTGCTTACGCTGCCGCCTCTGCCTAGATGCCCACGACCTTATATAGTAATGGTTAAGTGTATGGACCCCAGGGCCAACCTAGAGTTTGAATCCCTACTTGCCAGCTGTTTCACTTTTGCAAATCTAACCCGTTACTACCTCAGACTCCTCAACTCTAACATAGAGATTATGATACCTCCATCCTAGGATTAGTGTGAGGATTAAATGAGCACACGTGCGTGCCTATGTATGCATACGTGTATGCATTGTGTTTGGCACGTAGGAAGCATTATATAGCTATTTGTCGTCATTATTATCCTTTAAGATAAATGTCAGCAAACTACAGCCTGCAGAACAAACCCATCTACCTGTTTTCATGAAATAAAGTTTTATTGGAGCACAGCCACAGCCACACGCATTTGCTGACATATTGTTTACGACTGTTTTCCTGCTATAATGGCAGAGTTGTGCAATTGTGATAGAGACACTGTGGTCCCAAATCCTAAACTATTTACTATCTGCCAATTGTATTGACCCCTACTTTAAGATCCAGTTAAAGATGATGCTGATGCTAACACCCGCCCCACCCCCCATCCCGGGCTGCATTAGGCATCCTTTCTGTCCTCACCCCGCACCTCCATCCTTTCCCTTTCGCACACTTACACACTGCAGTGATCTGCTGGGGATCTGCTTCCACCATTGGACTGTGAGCCCTTCAAGGGAAGGAACCGTATTTTCTTCATTTGCTTTTCTCCCAGAGGTCACAGCAAATAAGTTATGACTAATGGATGAACTAGGAATGGATCATACCTGGAGCCACAAAGAGACTCAAGCACAAACTTCGTAGGCTGAACGATGCTGCCCAATTTGGAATGGGGCGCCTAGCTCACTGAGTGGAGGCACCTGAGACATTGACAGGAGAAGCCTCAGCCGTGTCTCACTCTTTTCTGTGCCTCCCAAGATAGAGCCATTTCAGATTGAAAGAGCTTCACAAACATGAGCTGATGAGGCAGAACGAAGAGCAACCTTGATATCCACAAACAAGTTTTTGTTATTGTTAGTTCTCAGTGTCTCAAAGGCTCATTTCCTCTTCTCCATCTTTCAGTAACCGAGTGTAGTGCTCAGAGGTGGCTCAGCAAGTTACACACATGAGGTTTGAGGGAATGGATGGTGATGAGTCAGGAACAGGGCTAGGGAGACGAGAAACACAACAGGAAATAACATTCCCAAGTCATAAGGAGGCTGAGAAAATGGAAAGATGGCCAAGTTTGAGGTTTTCTAGAACTTTCTTCCACCTAGCCTTCAGTCAAGAAAAGAAGGACATTTAAGTTGAAGGTAAAATTGGTAGGAGAAAGGATCTCATGACCTTGATGAACACCTTGTTGTCACAATCATGCAAGCGGGAGCTACTAACTCACAGCCTTGAAAGAAATGATTGTCTTGACATCAGATATGGAAAGTTCTCTGTGAGTCACAGAGGAAAGGAGGGAATATAGTGATGGTCAGGCAAACAACACACAGATAGAAAAGGAACCTCAGTCCCTGCCTTCAGAGAGTCCATCATCTAATGAGAGGTTAAAACCAGTAGGACTGTAATTGTCCTTGTAAACCTGAGAGAAAACCCAACTGACAATGTGCACAATGAACCCCAGAGACTAAATCAGTTCCTATTACTGTGAAATCTCAGTTTAACTAAAGATTCCCAGCCAGTGACGCACTGACTGTAAGCAATATTTAAAACAATAAAACCACCCCGTAACAGGAAAAGAATTCAAAGAAGCCCTTGGGGTCGCTGTAAAAATGTTTGGCCTACATAAACACTTGCTACGTAATCGAGGACCCAAGAATGCTGGGCAAAAGATTAGGTGAGATGCAACTTTGACAGAGTTACCAGTAGAAGTTACTCTTCTGACCAAGGGCAGCAGAAATTCCAGAAAGGGAAGGTGCCACAAGCTTAGCATTTTCTGAAGTGTATTCCTTGGGTTGTTTCTAGATATTTTACCCAGAAGTTGTTAAGTGGGCATCTTTATAGTAGAACCTTGACTCTTAGAAAGGGATAAAATATATGGCATTTCTTAAATTTCTCACATGTATTTGATCAGGAAACATCTTTTATATAGAGTATCACCCAGCTCTCATGCTCGGCAGAGACAATTAGGAAAATGATAAAAGTGTTGGTAAAATTGTGAGCTCTTTCTTTGAGGAAAGAGTGATTTACTTCTTTTGGTCTTGCCAGTGCCCAGGACTGCACCTGGCACAAAGTGTTCAGAAAATGGTTAGTGGAGTGGAACCTCCTAAAGTGAGAAGCTGAGGTCCTGAGCTTAAGTCGCAGATAAATCATAGCCTCAGGCCTCATGGACTTTCCACAGCACAGAGAAGGTAGAGAGAAGTTCCATGAGGATGCTTCTCCAGTCTCCAGAGTCCAACAGAGCTCAATTTAGAATAATTTTTGCTAGAAGAAACTTGGATACCTTGTCCCATCAGCTCAGGATAAAGGTTACTCTTCCTTGAGAGATTATTGAGTCAGATTCTTCTGAAACAGGGAGGGCCTATGAACCCTCTTTCAGAACCTGAAGTAGCCAACCAGCTCATGACTCCCCCAAAGTAGCAATCACACAGGGAAAATGCCATCTGTCACTTTCATCTGAAATTAGCAGGATTTCCTGAATGCTAACATTTTACAGAATGTTTAGCAGCAATACTCGGGCCAGATATAAATAGGTTTCTAATAATCTCATGAACAAAACTGTATTCTATAACATTCTTGCTGCACCCTTATATACACTATTAAAGTGCCTAAAAATTATAGAAATTATTTTATCGGCTACATTAATTTCCTCTTGAAACATCTCAACATATCAACTCGAAATTAAGCAACAGAATTCTGCAGTTGCATTTAAATATGTTAATACTCAGGTAAACAAACCCAAGGCTGAAATTGTCTACAAAGAATGGAAGGCAGCTTGTTGGAGGTTCACAAACACAATGTAGGATAATTATACGCTAAAACACTTAACCTTGGGAACACGCAGGAAATTTACAAAGATCAATTGCTCATAAAAAAAGAAAAAAATTTTAATCAAATGAGAGAGTTATCTAGTAAATGGTTAGAAAACTTGATGGGAATTCCTTTGATAATACCATTTTGATTTGATTAGTTGTACTATTTTTATATCTTTAGTAAACAGAGTTTGATTATACTGCTGAGTTTCTTTTCTGCAGAAATATTACAAACCCATTAGTGGCTATGAAGAAAATGTAGAAGGAAGATTCAAAATACATTTTAAAATTACAACCCACCCTTCTCTCCTTCTCCTTGTTTTCTAGTGATGTTAGTTTGCGAGGGCCACGGTAACATAGTATAGTAGCCCCCACTTATCCTCAGGGCATCTGATCCAAGACCCCCAGTGAATGCCTAAAACCACACATAGTACCAAACCCTAAATATACAGTTGGCCCTCCACATCCATGGGTTGTGCATCCATTGATCATGGATTGAAAATATTAAAGAAAAAAATTCCAGAAAGTTTCAAAAAGCAAAACTTGAATTTGCCATGTGCTGGCAGCTATTTACATAGCATTTATATTGTATTAGGTATTGTAAGTAATCTAGAGATGATTTAACCATCTAGAGATGATTTAGGATGTGTATAGGTTATATGCAAATACTACGACATTTCACATAAGGGACTTGAGCATCTGTGGATTCTGGTATCCACAGGGGACCAGTCCCCTGTGGATACTGAGGGACAGCTGTACTATGTTTTTTCCTATACCTACATATCTATAAAGTTTAGTTTATAAATTAGGACAGTAAGAGATTAATAACAATAACTAATAAGAAATAGAATAATTATAATAATACACTGTAATAAAAGTTACATGAATGTGGTCTCACTCTCAAAACATCTTATTGTGCAAAATTAATGCCTGTTCCATCTTAACTTAAGCACCTATCATGCAACGTGGCCATAACTTTTGCAGTTTGAGGAACGAGAGTAAAACTAGCACAGATTTCTTTTTCTTTCTTCACAATTTCACAGATAGGTGATTCGTTCTTACCATAGATCTTAGTAACTTCGGCATATGATTTTTATTTTCTTTCCTTATTAAGTTAAGGACTTTCACCTTTTCACTTATAGAAAGCACTCTACGGCTTCTCTTTGGCAGATCTGAACTGCCAGCATCACTATTCTTGCACTTTGGAAACTTTATTAAATAAAATAAGGAGGACTTGAACACAAGCACTGCGACACCAGGACAGTTGGGTCTTATAGCCTAGATGGCTACTAAGTGACCAATGGGCAGGCTGTGCTGGACAAAGGGACGGTTCACATCTGAAAAGCATGAAACAGGATGGCATGGGGTGGTGAAAGATTTCATCATGCTACTCAGAATGGTGAGCAATATAAAACGTATGAATTGTTTTTTTCTGGAAGTTTCCATTTAATATTTTCTGACCACGGTTGACTGCAGGTAACTGAAACCTGGCAAGCGAAACCGTGGATAAGGGGAGACTACTGTACCACGGACTGGGTGACTTAAACAATAGAAATTTATCTTCTCACAATTTTGGAGGCCAGAAATCAGAAATCAAAGTGTTGGCAGGGTTGGTTCCTTCTGAGACCTCTCTGCTTGGCTTGTGGATGATTGTCTTCTCCCCTTGTCTTCACATGGCCTTCCCTCTGTGTCTACCCTTGTCCAAGTTTCCTCTTTTTATACAGACACCAGTTATATTTGGTTAGGACCCACCCTAGCGACCTCATTTTAACTTCATTACTTCTTTAAAGACCTCATTCCAAATACAGTCACATTCTAAAATACTAGGGGTTAGGACTTCAGCATATGAATTTGGGGGGGGAACACAATTAAGCCCACAAGACTTCTCTTCCTCCATTTCTTGAAGGAGAGAATATCACTGCCTTAAATTTTTCCACTTGATATTTACATTATGCTCTCTAACTTTGTCATTCATTACAATTATTTCTATCGATTTTTATCTCCTAAATTTCTCTCTCATTTCTCTTCCTCAAGTCTTCATCATCCCTCACTTAGTTCCTGCAGCAGTTTGTTCCCTGACTTCTCCAAGCATCCAGCAGCCAGAGTGATCTTTCTACATAAAAAATCTTATAGCTGCTTCTCTGTTTAAAACCTTTCCTGAATATTTAAACATCCAAAATTCTAAGGAGCTATAAATTACACTCCTGTGGATTTATCCAAAGGAAAGAATCAGAGAATTATACGAGTATTTACTTGCAAAGAGTTTTGTTACAGAATTGTTTACAATAGAGAAAATTGAAAGTCATCCAAGTCCCTAAGAATAGAAGACTGATTAAATACAAATTATATATGCATCCATGCAATAAAATACCATGCAGCCATAAAAGGGATGAGACCAGGGGACATGTTTGTTGACAATTTAAAAATGTCTGTCCTCTATTAAATAAATTTTAAAAAGCTAAATTGTATATATGGTATGTTCTTTTTTAAGATACAGATGGATAAAAGATGGATAGACTGTGAGATAGATCGATAGATAAATAGAATTCTGGAGAGACAAAGATCAAATTTTTGCCAGTAGTTATCTTTGGTAGTATTACAAGTGATTTTATGTTTATCTGCATTATCTAATTCTTTGAAAACAAATATATATTTCTCATATAATTAAGAAATTAAAGTTTAAAAAGAAAAACTCAGCTAATCCCCCTTTCCCACAGATATAAGTTCAAGCTTCTTAGCATGACATCCAAAGATCTTCACCCTGGATCTAGACTACCTTTCCAGGTGTACCTCCTGTTATCCCTCCTAGCCATCCCCCACCCCTACCCTCCACTACTCCCTGTTCCCCTATCCTGCTATCTCCTCTCTTGCTGTCTCTTATCTCTGTGTTCTTTCATATGTTTTCCTTGATACTAGTGAATTACCTTTCTCCACAACTTTTGACTGACAAGCTCCTATTCATCCTTTAAAACCCATATCAAACATCACCTCCCCTGTAAAGTTTTCACTATCCCTTAAGATATAGTTGCTCCCTCTTCTGGATCCTTCTTTGTTTATGCTTCAAGCTCAGCATGTAGCTTCTTTTATCTTGATTAATGTTCCTTTCACTACTCTGTGGGATAAATTAGACTCTTAAGGAGTTAAAGAGCCCATGAGAAATTGGCTCCCACTTCTGATGGGGTGTCTTTGCTGTAGGGCAACGTGGGAGGATTAAAGGGAGTCTTTAGAATTTGGACGCAGTCCCCCTTCCTTTGGTCAAGCTTTTCCTGACCACCCCCACCCCTGCCTCAGGCTAGACCAGATCCCTCCCAGTTATCTTCTTGGCTGTTTCCTCCACTGATTACTGCCAGCCTCCCTCTGGAGACTGTTTTCTCCCTCGGGGCAGGATCCATGCAGGTCCAATGAGCATCTCCAGTGCTCATCACTATAGGTACTCAGGTCTTTCTTGAATAAGTAAACAAGTGAGTACAGTGCCAGCCCCGTGCCTAGCCCACAGCAGCCTCTAGGCAATATGTCCTCTTCCCCATGCCTTTCTCTGGTACTATGAAGTTTGAATAGTCCACACCCTGTTCTGTGCCCAAGAAATCCCTACCCTCTGCAGGAGATCCTAGAAGAAATCACATCACTGCTCTCTTTCAGAATGATGTGGAAATATTTCCACCAGAGATGTTCTTTTGAGGCTGGAGGAAGCTCTGCCTCGTGCTGCATAATGAACTGTGACATTTCTCTCAGATTTCTTTATGGCTCTTCCAGGAAGGACCCCTTTCAGGACCATTAAGAAGAGTGTGGACAAAGATATATGCATTAAAAAAAAAAAAAAAAAAGAAGGAAATAAAATAAAGTGTTAACCCTGGCTTCCTCAGGGTGGTGGGTCAATGTGAGAGATCCTTCTCCATACTTTTCTATAATTTCTAAATTTCCTGTATTAAACATGCTTTGTGTTTATAATAATAAAACAGCACCCTTTTTAAGAGAAAAGCTGTCCTGGTATGCCTGCAATGACACATGAGTAAATCTCAGATTGCATTTCATCACTGGTATACACACCCTTTACCGGACAGCAGAGTGGAGCACAAAATGACCTCAGATCAATCTTCTTCACAGATCATGGGATACCTGCCCATCTGGGGACAAATCAGAATCAGAAAGCCTGGACCAAACAAGCAAGAGGTGGTTCTCCTGCCCAGGAAAGCTCCATGGGCGTCAGGATGAAAGTCACTGAGTCTCCGGGAAAGAAGAGAGGTCTCAGAGTCTCTGCAAATATTAGAGAGCTAAACCCCCTCACTTGATTCAATTAGTCTCATATTACCTTATTTCCATCAGTCTGGTTGCCCTTCATCTGCAGCAGCTCCCAATATAACAACCTCTCTTAAAATATGCTTTCAGATCTGTTGTGACCATGGCAGACTGTTTTAGGGCCACCATGTCCCTTGTTGGGAACACTATACACTCATTAATCATAAGATCCAGCTACGATGGAGAGGTGAAGAGAGCAGAGAGCCTGGAACCAAACTGCCCAGTTCAAATCTCAGCTCTGACACTAAAACTGTATGATATTGCCCAAACTCCTTGACATCTCTGTGTCTCAGATAAAACGGTGATAATGATAGTACCTACCTCAGGGGGTAGCTAGGAGGATTAACAGGCTTCATCCACGTAAAGCATTGACAGCAGTTTCTGGCACAAGGAATTTGAGACAAGCATTACCTGTTATCATTACTGTGACCAAAACTGCACTGGTTTTCATTTAGGTTTTTCTGTTTGGCTGTTGTGAGGAGAGAGGAGTTTAGCTGCTAAAACTCCCCATCGACTGATATGAAGATTAAAGTCAAACCCCCTCAGATCTTGGGCTTTCCCCATGTCGGAATCGTGCAATTGATTTTTAAACCTAGAGGCAGCAAGATGGATTTACATATTTTCCAAAGGAATTCCAGAGAGAAAGTGAGAGGCCAAGTGAGAGAAGGGCAGAGAAAGAACAGTGACAGAGAGAGACAGAGACAGAGAAACAGTACAGACTGAAACTGCTAGCCTGGCAGCAAGAATGAGGGCCTCGGAAAAGCTGTTCATTTCCCAGCTGGGGTGGGTTTTTTTTTTTTTTTTTTTTTTTTACCCTGGGTCTTTCCTTTTTTCATTTGTGTTCACACTTCCCCCTCTTGTGGCTTTTCAGAAAATCACACGTGCATCTTGCTTTTCAGCGGATTTCCGAACTGGTGAGCACTCAAGGCTGGCGGTCGTGGCGGAGGAGGCAGCTGAGTCAAGCCCGGGGCGGGGAGGCCAGTCCACACACACCACCTGCTCCTTTTCCAAGTGTCCTGCAAGCAGAAAGAGCCTGCTTCTCTCTCTCATCATTAAAGAAAGAAGAGTTCTAGGAATGAGAGCCACTTCCTCATGGGGATGCTCCCAAAGGGGTTTTTTGGGGCTGTCAGGGGAGGGCATGGACTCATGTGGGGACAGGCCAGTAGGAGAGAAAATGATCCAAGTTCAAGGAGATCTGTGTCCCTCATGGCTCATATGCACCCCTTCCAAGCCATCTCTGTGTCTCTGCTCACACTGTAACCTACACCAAGTGCCCATCCTTCAAGAACTAGGGTAAATGTCACCCCTTTCATGATCTTTTTTACCCCCTCCCCAGACCCTTATTCCCAGTGGAAGTGTTTTGTTCCTCCCCACAGCACCTTATCTAGGACACTAATGTGGCACTAATGTGGCACTGGTCAGGTCTGCTTTCTGCTGCCATTATATGTGCCTTTGTCTTATCATCCCATGAGACAGGGAAAAGTACAGGGAAGGGGCTGGGTTTCATTCATCTCCAAAGACTCAGCCTCCAGCATAAGGCTTGCTATATAAGAAGTGCTTAGAATACACTGAATGAATGCTCTTTGTTTGTGCGCTGGGATGTGTGACTTCATGCGGTGAATGTCTCCATTCCATGACAGAAGAGCCAAGTCAGGCTGGACCTGAGGGTCCAGGAGTCCCCAAGTGCATCCGTTCTTTCCTATGAGGACTTCCCAGATAAAGGCAATTACAGTTACCTATGTCTCCATTTCAAATTTAGAGCCCACTTGCATTTGAAAAGTATTTAAATTATCTCTGCAACTTATTTTCAGATGATTCAGAAGAAAATGAAGTTAGTGAAGGAGGCGGAAGAGGAGAGGAGGAAAAGGAGGAGGAGATGTAGACAGTGACGAAGAAGAAGGGGTTGGGGAAGAAGGAGGAGGGGGGAAAAGAAAGACCAAATGTCACATCTGGCAAACCTAGCTGCAGGGTATATGGATGGCCATTGTACTTTTCTTTCCATTTTTCTGTAGTTTTGAAATTTTTCAGAACAAAAAGTTGGGGGGAAATGCAAAAAAAAAAAAATGGTTTGCAAGTTTAAAATTAAAGTAAATGGCAGAGTAAGAAATAAAATCAGGACACAATTAAAATTACTGTCTCTCAATCTAGGGACTATGCATGGGCATTAGGGGTTACAAACCTCAGGAAATTTCAAGTACAAATGTTATGCTAGTGCATTTTTCTAAGGAGGAAGTTTATATTTTTCATCAGATCCTCAAGGGGTTTGTAACATCCCATTCACCTCGAACATGTTACAACAGTAACCTAAAGGGAATGGAGAGAATGGCTGTTACCAGACACAGGAGAATCAGGAGCCATAAAATGACAGACTAAAGTAATCAAATTTCAGAGACAAGAAATACCTCGGAGATCAAGTAGCCCAGACCTCTACATCCAGATGGGGAAACTTAAGTCCAAAGGAAGGTCAGTGAGTTTGACGCCAACAAATTTAACATGTTTCACTGGCTCATAAATGACAACTGGGTCCACAATGGTCTCCTTATGTCTGGGGGAATATTTCCCCCCAGAAAAGCCATTCTGAAAAACATTACCAGACAATGGCCATTTGTCAGCCCCCCCTAGACAAGGACATGCATCTTTGTTCTGAACCAGATGACCACATTCTTACAGGGCTGATTGCAAAGGAAACTTTGTCGAGGGGGTTACGGGTGTCTCAGTGGGACTGGGGACACTCTGAGCTGTAGGGTAGGAGCGGGCCACTAACTAAGATTGATGGATGGTGAGAGCGCTGGCAGGACAAACAATGCGGGGACGGCCAAGTGGGGGAGCAAAATTAGTTTGCAAGATTAGAACGTATTAAGACAAGTCAGACAACTGTCATGTCACAGCTCCTCACGGTAATGCTGATTGGCAGGCAAGCATTTCTGATTCTGATGGCCACGGCTGCGAGACGTCTGCAATCTGTCTCGCATGACATCCGCCGGCTGGCAAATCCCCCCTGCAGGAGAAGTCAGCTTTTCTTAGAAAACTGTGTCCCCGGGGTCTCATTGGGCAGGCCTCCCGGGCCAAATGTGCGTGGCAAAGTAGGAGAAGGTAGAGAGGATGTGGCGGCTGTCAAGAATTTCAGATGAAGTGGAAAGGTAGACTTCCTGAGCTCAATGCAACAAGTACTTCTGGGTCACTCACAGACCAGGAGCCAGGTGGGTACAGCAGGGAGATGCAAAAGGCACCATGATCCCTGCCTTAAGGAATGTTCAGCTTCACTGGGGAACCCAGATGTACACACGTGGCCAAGTTCAACAGGATGCAAAGCAGGCCAGAGGCAGCAAAGGCCATCCCGGGCCAAACCCCATCCAGCTGATTCTAATGAATGCCCACTTATCTCTGACCCACTCACTCTTCTCTAGACTAGTAGGTCAGCAGTTCAGCCTGTCAGTTTTCATTATCATTCAAACTGGAAGAATTTGGAAATCGTTATGACTGATTTATACCCAAGTCTTGGGTAGCACTTTTTCTTTACTTGTTTGCATTGTTTGAAATGTTGAATGTGGACCTTCTAAACTGACTTTATTAAATATTGAGTAAACACAAGAGAACATTTGTAAAAGCATGTGTATTCGTCTATATAGGCCAGGTTATACTGCAGTGACAAACAAGCCTGAAATGCCAGTGGCTTAACATAACAAACATGGATTTCTTATTCTTCAAAAATCCACTGCTGATCCAGATACCTCCTTGTATTAACTCTTCAAAATAATGAAATTCAGTGATTCGGGCTACTTCGATATTGTGGCCCCTTCATCTCAACATGAAGCCATGGAAGGGAAAGAGTCAGCTGGAAATCACACACCAACTTTTCCATTCTTTGGCCCAGAAATCTCATGCATACACACAAACACACACACACACACACACACACACACACCAGTTCTGCCTACAGCTCATCGGCTTGGAAGAGTCACATGGCCTTGCCTAAGTTCAAGGGGGTAGAGACCTGGGAGGGAACAGATGAAATATCTCTGCTACAACTTGAAGGCATGGAGCACACATTTTTGTACTCATCAACAAATTTAAAAAAAAGAACATTATTAGTATATGTGCCTGTGTCCCCTTCTCAGATGCCAGCCCCTTTCCATCTCCCTCAGAAGTAACTGTCATCTTGAATTTTGTATTTAGTATTTCCTTGTTCTTCTTTATAGTTTACCACATATTATTGTATCTTTAAACAACATAGTATTCAGTTATGCATTTTTTGAACTTCATATAAATGGATGCATGAACTTTGTGACATTCCTTTTTTGCTCAACAAGATTTATTCATTTTTCTGCACAGCTGGAGTTCAATCATTTTTCACTGTTTTATAGATTTCCACTGAAAGAAACAAATTACCCATAATACTGCTGAATGGACATTTGGATTTTCTCCAGTTTGGGATATTTCAGAGGATGCTACTCTACACATCCTTGTAAATGTCTCCAGATAGGCTTGGGCAAAAATTTCTCTAAAAAAATTTACCTAAGATGGAATGTCTGAGATATAAGTAGGAATGATGAGCATAGAAGTTGCTAATTATATAAATCTGAAAAAACTTAATTATATAAAACAATATAATTATGTCTTATGGGTTAGGAAAAAACCAAGGATAAATAGGCCAAAACCATAACAATTGTCTGGCAAGGATTGATTGAAGGTAAAATATTCTAAGGTCCTTGTAATGCTTGGGATGGTAGTAAATATATTGTTTAATTTTTTTACTTTGACAAGTTAACCAGTGTGATACTTTTCCAGGATAACCAGTAAAAGAAGACAAATTAAATGAACATGAAAAATATGAGGGAAAAAATACTCAATTCAAAAAAGGCAAGAAGAAAGAAAAGAAAGTTAAGACACATAGGAAACACAAAATAAGGTGGTAAAAACAAATAGTTATAATAAATATAGATAGATTTGATCTATTTAAAGACAAATATTGAACAGTCAGCTCTACCCACCACCAGTCCCTCCCATCAGGAAACTTACACAAGGCTCTTAGACAGCATCATCCACCAGAGGGCAGACAGCAGAAGCAAGAAGAACTACAATCCTGCAGCCTGTGGAACAAAAACCACATTCACAGAAAGACAGACAAGATGAAAAGGCAGAGGGCTATGTACCAGATGAAGGAACAAGATAAAACCCCAGAAAAACAACTAAACGAAGTGGAGATAGGCAACTTTCCAGAAAAAGAATTCAGAATAATGATAGTGAAGATGATCCAGGACCTCGGAAAAAGAATGGAGGCAAAGATCGAGAGGATGCAAGAAATGTTTAACAAAGACCTAGAAGAATTAAAGAACAAACAAACAGAGATGAACAATACAATAACTGAAATGAAAACTACACTAGAAGGAATCAATAGCAGAATAACTGAGGCAGAAGAACGGATAAGTGACCTGGAAGACAGAATGGTAGAATTCACTGCTGCAGAACAGACTAAAGAAAAAAGAATGAAAAGAAAGGAAGACAGCCTAAGAGACCTCTGGGACAACATAAAACACAACAACATTCACATTATAGGGGTCCCAGAAGGAGAAGAGAGAGAGAAAGGACCAGAGAAAATATTTGAAGAGATTATAGTCGAAAACTTCCCTAACATGGGAAAGGAAATAGCCACCCAAGTGCAGGAAGCACAGTGAGTCCCATACAGGATAAATCCAAGGAAAAACATGCTGAGACACATAGTAATCAAATTGGCAAAAATTAAAGAAAAAGAAAAATTATTGAAAGCAGCAAGGGAAAAATGACAAATAACATACAAGGGAACTCCCATAAGGTTAACAGCTGATTTCTCAGTAGAAACTCTACAAGCCAGAAGGGAGTGGCATGATATACTTAAAGTGATGAAAGGGAAAAACATACAACCAAGATTACTCTACCTGGCAAGGGTCTCATTCAGATTCAATGGAGAAATCAAAAGGTTTACAGACAAGCAAAAGGTAAGAGAATTCAGCACCACCAAACGAGCTCTACAACAAATGCTAAAGGAACTTCTCTAAGTGGGAAACACAAGAGAAGAAAAGGACCTACAAAAACAAACTCAAAACAATTAAGAAAATGGTCATAGGAACATACATATCGATAATTACCTTAAATGTGAATGGATTAAATGCTCCAACCAAAAGACACAGGCTTGCTGAATGGATACCAAAAACAAGACCCATATATATGCTGTCTACAAGAGACCCACTTCAGACCTAGGGACACATACAGATGGAAAGTGAGGGGATGGAAAAAGATATTCCATGCAAATGGAAATCACAATAAAGCTGGAGTGGCAATACTCATATCACATAAAATAGACTTTAAAATAAAGAATCTTACAAGAGACAAGGAAGGACACTACATAATGACCATGGGATCAATCCAAGAAGAAGATATAACAATTATAAATATATATGCACCCAACATAGGAGCACCTCAATATGTAAGGTAACTGCTAACAGCTATAAAAGAGGAAAGCGACAGTAACACAATAATAGTGGGGGACTTTAACACCTCACTTACACCAATGGACAGATCATCCAAAATGAAAATAAATAAGGAAACAGAAGCTTTAAATGACACAATCAACCAGATAGATTTAATTGATATTTATAGGACATTCCATCCAAAAACAGCAGATTACACTTTCTTCTCAAGTGCACATGGAACATTCTCCAGGATAGATCACATCTTGGGTCACAAGTCAAGCCTCAGTAAATTTAAGAAAATTGAAATCATATCAAACATCTTTTCTGACCACAACGCTATGAGATTAGAAATGAATTACAGGGAAAAAAACCATAAAAAACACAAACACATGGAGGCTAAACAATACGTTACTAAATAACCAAGAGATCACTGAAGAAATCAAAAAATACCTAGAGACAAATGACAATGAAAACACGACGACCCAAAACCTATGGGATGCAGCAAAAGCAGTTCTAAGAGGGAAGTTTATAGCTATACAAGCCTACCTCAAGAAACAAGAAAAATCTCAAATAAACAATCTAACCCTACACATAAAGGAACTAGAGAAAGAAGAACAAACAAAACCCAAAGTTAGCAGAAGGAAAGAAATCATAAAGATCAGAGCAGAAACAAATGAAATAGAAACAAAGAAAACAATAGCAAAGATCAATAAAACTAAAAGCTGGTTCTTTGAGAAGATAAACAAAATTGATAAACCATTAGCCAGACTCATCAAGAAAAAGAGGGAGAGGACTCAAATCAATAAAATTAGAAATGAAAAGGAGAAGTTACAACAGACACCACAGAAATACAAAGCATCCTAAGAGACTACTACAAGCAACTCTATGCCAACAAAATGGACAACTTGGAAGAAATGGACAAATGCTTAGAATGGTATAACCTTCCAAGACTGAACCAGGAAGAAATAGAAAATATGAACAGACCAATCACAAGTAATGAAATTGAAACTGTGATTAAAAATCTTCCAACAAACAAAAGTCCAGGACCAGATGGCTTCACAGGTGAATTCTATCTAACATTTAAAGAAGAGCTAACACCCATCCTTCTCAAACTCTTCCAAAAAATTGCAGAGGAAGGAACACTCCCAAACTCATTCTATGAGGCCACCATCACCCTGATACCAAAACCAGACAAAGACACTACAAAAAAAGAAAATTACAGACCAATATCACTGATGAATATAGATGCAAAAATCCTCAACAAAATACTAGCAAACAGAATCCAACAACACATTAAAAGGATCATACACCACGATCAAGTGGGATTTATCCCAGGGATGCAAGGATTCTTCAATATATGCAAATCAATCAATGTGATACACCATATTAAAAAAGTGAAGAATAAAAACCATATGATCATCTCAATAGATGCAGAAAAAGCTTTTGACAAAATTCAACATGCATTTATGATAAAAACTCTCCAGAAAGTGGGCATAGAGGGAACCTACCTCAACATAATAAAGGCCATATACAACAAACCCACAGCAAACATCATTCTCAATGGTGAAAAACTGAAAGCATTTCCACTAAGATCAGGAACAAGACAAGGAGGTCCACTCTCACCACTATTATTCAACATAGTTTTGGAGGTCCTAGCCACGGCAATTAGAGAAGAAAAAGAAATAAAAGGAATACAAATTGGAAAAGAAGAAGTAAAACTGTCACTGTTTGCAGATGACATGATACTATACATAGAGAATCCTAAAACTGCCACCAGAAAACTACTAGAGCTAATCAATGAATTTGGTAAAGTTGCAGGATACAAAATTAATGCACAGAAATCTCTTGCATTCCTATACACTAATGATGAAAAATCTGAAAGAGAAATTAAGGAAACAGTCCCATTCACCATTGCAACAAAAAGAATAAAATACCTAGGAATTAACCTACCTAGGGAGACAAAAGACCTGTATGCAGAAAACTATAAGACACTGATGAAAGAAATTAAAGATGATACCAACTGATGGAGATATATACCATGTTCTTGGATTGGAAGAATCAATATTGTGAAAATGACTATACTATCCAAAGCAATCTACAGATTCAATGCAATCCCTATCAAATTACCAATGGCATTTTTTACTGAACTAGAACAAAAAATCTTAAAATTTGTATCGAGACACAAAAGACCCCAAATAGCCAAAGCAGCCTTGAGGGAAAAAAACGGAGCTGGAAGAATCAGACTCCCTGACTTCAGACTATACTACAAAGCTACAGTAATCAAGACAGTATGGTACTGGCACAAAAACAGAAATATAGATAAATGGAATAGGATAGAAAGCCCAGAGATAAACCCATGCACCTATGGTCTATGACAAAGGAGGCAAGGATATACAATGGAGAAAAGACAGTCTCTTCAATAAGTGGTGCTGGGAAAACTGGACAGCTACATATAAAAGAATGAAATTAGAACACCCCCTAACACCATACACAAAAATAAACTCAAACTGGATTAAAGACCTAAATGTAAGACTGGACACTATAAAACTTAGAGGAAAACATAGGCAGAACACTCTATGACATAAATCACAGCAAGATCTTTTTTGATCCACCTCCTAGAGTAATGGAAATAAAAACAAAAACAAACAAATGGGACCTAATGAAACTTAAAAGCTATTGCACAGCAAAGGAAACCATAAACAAGACGAAAAGACAGCCCTCAGAATGGGAGAGAATATTTGCAAATGAATCGACGGACAAACGATTAATCTCCAAAGTATATAAACAGCTCATGCAGCTCAATATTAAAGAAACAAACAACCCAATCCAAAAATGGGCAGAAGACCTAAATAGACATTTCTGCAAAGAAGACATACAGATGGCCAAAAAGCACATGAAAAACTGTGCAACATCACTAATTATTAGAGAAATACAAATCAAAACTACAATGAGGTATCACCTCACACCAGTTAGAATGGGCATCATCAGAAAATCTACAAACAACAAATGCTGGAGAGGGTGTGGAGAAAAGGGAACCCTCTTGCACTGTTGGTGGGAATGTAAATTGATATAGCCACTATGGAGAACAGTATGGAGGTTCCTTAAAAAACTAAAAATAGAATTACCATATGACCCAGCAATCCCACTCCTGGGCATATACCCAGAGAAAACCATAATTCAAAAAGACACATGCACCCCAATGTTCATTTCAGCACTATTTACAATAGCCAGGTCATGGAAGCAACCTAAATGCCCATCGACAGACGAATGGATAAAGAAGTTGTGGTACATATACAGAATGGAATATTACTCAGCCATGAAAAGGAACGAAATTGAGTCATTTATGGAGACGTGGATGGATCTAGAGACTGTCATACAGAGTGAAGTAAGTCAGAAAGAGAAAAACAAATATCGTATATTAACGCATGTATGTGGAACCTAGAAAAATGGTACAGATGAACCAGTTTGCAGGGCAGAAGTTGAGACACAGATGTAGAGAACAAACGTATGGACACCAAGGGGGGAAAGCTGCGGTGGGGTGGGGATGGTGGTGTGCTGAATTGGGCGATTGGGATTGACATATATACACTGATGTGTATAAAATGGATGACTAATAAGAACCTGGTGTATAAAAAAATAAATAAAATAAAATTCAAAAATTAAAAAAAAAAGACAAATATTGTCAGACTGATTTTTTTAAAAAAAAGTAAACAGTCATCTCTGACCAGGAGGTACCTCCAACAGTAGAACAGATCTCCACACAACTCCCTCTGGACCTGAGGTATGACCCCACCACATGGTATATCTACCCTCAGGCTGTGGGTTCAAGGCTTCCAGGACAGAATTTGTATTAATGCTATACTAATTTCTTGAAATAAATTGCAAGCCTTCCATGTTTGTCCCTGGACTGGAATAGTTTCAGTACCATTGTCCTTTCTTTTTCTTTAAATGTTAGTTCCAACTCAGCTCTCAATTTTAGATGCAATTTATAAAGCTTTAGATGCAATTTATAAAGTTTTCTCATGGGATGTAGTAAAGAAAAAACATGTCCAAAAGAACTAATACAGATGTTTAAATGGAAGTTGGAGATAAGCTGATGTGCTATTGAACTCAATATGAGTTGTGAGAGAAAGGCAGGATCAGGTACCCATCAAAGAAGTCTTTCAGCCAGAGCACCTGAAAGGATGACTTGTCACCATCTGAGATGAAGGTGGCTGCAGGAGCACAGGAAAATACCCTCTTGGACACAGTAAAGCATCCAGGCCACCTGATATAAAGATTTTCATCTCATGAAGTGCATTTATATACAAATATTTAGTGAACAATTTCAGGGTAATGAAGAAGTTAGCATTATGAAAATCCAAAAGATCATCCCTCTTGAAGAAGACTCAGTTTGATTAACTATATCAAAGAACCATGGTGATTTGCAAAATTTCATACATACAGATAGTGAACAATTTAGCCCTGGGGAATTTGAGGAGAACCTGGTCCAAGGATGCAGTGTTGGATAACCCCCCGGGGCACCATTTAACTCTACTACAGTATGAACAGTACCCCCGGGAACTGTGCAATCCAGTGACCATGGCTTGACCCATCTAATTCTACTAGGAAGAGCTGTGTAGAGAGAAAAGATAGGGAACCTATAATGCCTACAGGAGGGACATATAATGAAAAGCTTCCTTGGTGAAAAGTGAACTGTCATGGACTGAAACTTGCCATGGAATGAAGTCTGGGGTCAGCTTAAAAGCCAACCTGATCATCAATGTAGACAAGTTGCTTTCTTATTTGTGGAAAACCACCAATCTTAGCTATATGGGCAAAACTTTGACTCCCGTAGAGCTAAACAATGAAGACTTTTGGGGGGTCATTTTGAGGACTCTCTGAGTGCAGGGGAGAACTGTGGCTGTGCTTTGCAGACCCTGTAAATCTCAGTTCTCAGATTGACGGGTCTTGTAAGATCCTGAGGCTTTGTTGACCATGCTGTACACAGCGGCATGATGTGATTGGGCTCAGCTCGTGCCATATCCACACTGATTGAATTATTGTCATTAGTATCATTAACATGCATGCCGTCTCCTTGTTGGTCTCTGGATCTGTTTGGAGTTTTTAAAGGAGCAGAACTACTGGTGAGGCCTCAAACTGATGACCATGTCCATTTTTCTTTTTAAAACAAAAGGCTTTTATTAGCAACCATGCTTGTGACCAAAATGAAGGGGGAAAAAGACATATTAAAATGATGTGGTTCCGGACAAAATGAATTTGGGTTTTTACGTGCAGTTTGGGTTTGTGATATTCTTTATCTCATTTGTTGCAATCTCTTGTTTTAGTATTGTGATAAAGCTGATTATAATGACATGTCTAAACAATGAAGACTTAAACAAAAGAAACAGACAAGAAGATGTCATGTGGGATGCTGTTCAAAAGACGACCTATTTTAACCATTGCAAACCATCTTCTTTTCACAGTAGGGTCTTCATTCACCAACTGCTATTAAAGAGATTTCCATGAAAGTCTTTGAAGAAAAAGAAACAAAATCCAAAAGACACCAAGAATTCCAATTGGCTATGGGTGGAGAAAAGAAGGACTATATCACAGCTGAGGAAGAAAAAAAGGCCTCCAGAGAATGGAGAAGGTGAAAACATTACACTGTAAGTGCCTAAAGATAGTGAAGAAAACTTGGCCATTTGATTACAGATTAGAAAAATAGGCATCAGTGCCTCAAATGAAGGCTCAGAACGTGTAGAAAAAGCCATGAAGTCTTATAATTGTGGCTAATTGAATATTTAATAGGTTACTTTAATATGTAATAGGCAAAGATTTAATCAAAGTACCCATTCCAAAAGAATAACTGAGTATTCTGAATGAGCACCTGGAAGGGAAAAAGTATTATAGTACTGATAGAATAATAACTGCTAATGAAATATCTATACCTTTGAAGACAAAATTGTTGACATACTGAGTAGAGTATCATTGTTTCACAAGCAGTGACTACTAGTTAATTAGGATAATTTTATCACAAGTAATTCAGATTCAAATGAATGCAGAAAAGTAAAAGTTGCAGATTACCCTGTATTTCTCGATGAATAACAGATGTTACATTTTCTGTATCAATTTGAATTTAGTAATGTAGGTATTTAGAGTAATTTTTACTTTCAAACATCATTTTTTCCCCAAGAAACTAAAGCTATAAGAAAAACTGCCAGAGTGTATATGCTGTCTGTATAATCATATACATTTTGCCTTCCATGACCACTGTTCAGAAGAGTTAGGCTGAGGTTATAGGACTGTTCTAAAACTGCTGTGACAGAGTGACTGAAATATCACATAGATAGAGCCTGAACAATCAGGTAACTAGTCAATCATGAAATCTTTCTATTCTAACCTTACTTGAAAAATTATATGAAGTAGTTGGAAGAGTAGATCGGATGTTACAAATGGGACTTCTGGAATATATGGAGAAAAACATACCTCTCTTCTGAGACTTTTCCTCTCCATGATGAACAGTATTCAGGCTGGCCAATTGCTGTGTGTGCTGGAGCATCCCATTGCTCACTAATCTTGGATTCAACTGTAAAAGTGCACTCACACCAACAGGATGTGCATATTGGGATAACTTGTAATCAAACATGGGATTTTATACAGTCTGCAATAGCAACCAAGGTATATGGGGGAAATATTGGCCTTTTTCCTAGCTCCTGGTTCCACCCATTTAAGAGAAGTTCTCCTTGTCCTTCTTAACTCACTCCCTGTAGAACTTGGTGTTTCATTCCTCACAGATGAGGGACATCACCAGGAAGTCTCTGTTTATTAAATATATGTAACAATAGGGGAGAGCTTCAAGATGGCGGAAGAGTAAGATGCGGAGATCACCTTCCTCCCCACAAATACATCAGAAATACATCTACCTGTGGAACAACTCCTACAGAACACCTACTGAACGCTGGCAAAAGACCTCAGACCTCCCAAAAGGCAAGAAACTCCCCATGTGCCTGGGTAGGGTAAAAGGAAAAAGAAAAAACAGAGACAAAGAATAGGGACGGGACCTGCACCAGTGGGAGGGAGCCGTGAAGGAGGAAAGGTTTCCACTCACTAGGAAGCCCCTTCGCGGGCGGAGACTGCGGGTGGCAAAGGGGGGAGCTTCGGAGCCACGGATGAGAGCGCAGCAACAGGGGTGCGGAGGACAAAGCGGAGAGATTCCCGCACAGAGGCTCGGCGCCGAGCAGCACTCACCAGCCCGAGAGGCTTGTCTGCTCAGCCGCCGGGGCGGGCGGGGCTGGGAGCTGAGGCTTGGGCTTCGGAGGTCAGATCCCAGGGAGAGGACTGGGGTTGGCTGCGTGAACACAGCCTGAAGGGGTTAGTGCGCCACAGCTAGCCTGGAGGGAGACCGGGAAAAAGTCTGGAATTGCCGAAGAGGCAAGAGACTTTTTCTTGCCTCTTTGTTTCCTGGTGCGCGAGGAGAGGGGATTCAGAGCGCCGCTTAAAGGAGCTCCAGAGATGGGCTCGAGCTGCGGCTTTGAGCGTGGACGCCAGAGACGGGCATGAGACGCTAAGGCTGCTGCTGCCGCCACCAAGAAGCCTGTGTGCGAGCACAGGTCACTCTCCACACCACCCCTCCCAGGAGCCAGTGCATCCCGCCACTGCCAGGGTCCCGTGATCCAGGGACAACTTACCCAGGAGAACGCACGGCGCGCCTCAGGCTGGTGCAACGTCATGCCGGCCTCTGCCGCCGCAGGCTCGCCCCGCATCCGGACCCCTCCCTCCTCCTGGCCTGAGTGAGCCAGAGCCCCCGGAGCAGCTGCTCCTTTAACCCCGTCCTGTCTGAGAGAAAAACCCACACCCTCAGGCAACCTACATGCAGAGGCAGGTCCAAATCCAAAGCTGAGCCCCGGGAGCTGTGCGAACAAGGAAGAGAGAGGGAAATCTCACCCAGCAGCCTCAGGAGCAGCGGATTAAATCTCCACAATCAACTTGATGTGCCTGCATCTGTGGAATACCTGAATAGACAATGAATCATCCCAAATTGAGGAGGTGGACTTTGGGAGCAACGATATATATATTTTTTTCCCTTTTTCTCTTTTTGTGAGTGTGTATGTGTGTGGTTCTGTGTGTGATTTTGTCTGTATAGCTTTGCTTTTACCATTTGTCCTAGGGTTCTGTCTGTCCGTTTTTTTTTTTTCTTTTTTTGGTTGTTTGTTTTTGTTTTTATTACTTAAAAATTTTTTTCTAAATAATTATTTTTTATTTTAATAACGTTTATTTTATTTTATTTTATCTTCTTCTTCCTTTCTTTCTTTCTTTTTTTCCTCCCTTTTATTCTGAGCCATGTGGAGGACAGTCTCTTGGTGCTCCAGCCAGGCATCAGGGCTGTGCCACTGTGGTGGGAGAGCCAAGTTTAGGTCACTGGTCCACAAGAGACCTCCCAGGTCCACATAATATCAAATGGCAAAAATCTCCCAAAGATCTCCATCTCAACACCAAGACCCAGCTCCACTTGATGACCAGCAAGCTACAGTGCTGGACACCCTATGCCAAACATCTAGCAAGACAGGAACAAAACCCCATCCATTAGCACAGAGGCTGCATAAAATCATAATAAGGCCACAGACACTTGAAAACACACCACCAGACGTGAACCTGCCCAACAGAAAGACAAGATCCAGCCTCATCCACCAGAACACAGGCACCAGTCCCCTCCACCAGGAAGCCTACAGAACCCACTGAAACAACCTTAGCCACTGGGGACAGACACCAAAAACAACGGGAACTATGAACCTGCAGCCTGAGAAAAGGAGACCCCAAACACAGTAAGTTAGGCAAAATGAGAAGACAGAGAAACACACAGCAGATGAAAGAGCAAGGCAAAACCCCACCAGAGCTAACAAATGAAGAGGAAATAGGCAGTCTACCTGAAAAAGAATTCAGAATAATGATAGTAAAGACGATCCAAAATCTTGGAAATAGAATAGAGAAAATACAATAAACGTTTAACAAAGACCTAGAAGAACTAAAGAGCAAACAAACAATGATGAACAACACAATAAATGAAATTGAAAATTCTCTAGAAGGGATCAATAGCAGAATAACTGAGGCAGAAGAACGGATAAGTGACCTGGAAGATAAAATAGTGGAAATAACTACTGCAGAGCACAATAAAGAAAAAAGAATGAAAAGAATTGAGGACAGTCTCAGAGACCTCTGGGACAACATTGAACACACCAACATTCGAATTATAGGGGTCCCAGAAGAAGAAGAGAAAAAGAAAGGGACTGAGAAAATATTTGAAGAGACTGTAGTTGAAAACTTCCTTAATATGGGAAAGGAAATAGTTAATCAAGTCCAGGAAGCACAGAGAGTCCCATACAGGATAAATCCAAGGAGAAACACGCCAAGACACATATTAATCAAACTATCAAAAATTAAATACAAAGAACAAATATTAAAAGCAGCAAGGGAAAAACAACAAATAACACATAAGGGAATCCCCATAAGGTAAACAGCTGATCTTTCAGCAGAAACTCTGCAAGCCAGAAAGGAGTGGCAGGACATATTGAAAGTGATGAAGGAGAAAAACCTACAACCAAGATTACTCTACCCGGAAAGGATCTCATTCAGATTTGACAGAGAAATTAAAACCTTTACAGACAATCAAAAGCTAAGAGAATTCAGCACCACCAAACCAGCTTTACAGCAAATGCTTAAGGAACTTCCCTAGGCAGGAAACACAAGAGAAGGAAAAGACCTACAAGAATAAACCCAAAACAATTAAGAAAATGGTAATAGGAACATACATATCGATAATTACCTTAAATGTAAATGGCTTAAATGCTCCAACCAAAAGACATAGACAGGCTGAATGGATACAAAAAGAAGACCCATATATATGCTGTCTACAAGAGACCCACTTCAGACCTAGGGACACATACAGACTGAAAGTGAGGGGATGGAAAAAGATATTCCATGCAAATGGAAATCAAAAGAAAGCTGGAGTAGCAATTCTCATATCAGATAAAATAGACTTTAAAACAAACACTATTACAAGAGACAAAGAAGGACACTACATAATGATCAAGGGATCAATCCAAGAAGAAGATATAAGAATTGTAAATATTTATGCACCCAACATAGGAGCAACACAATACATAAGGCAAATGCTAACAGCCATAAAAGGGGAAATCAACAGTAACACAATCATAGTAGGGGACTTTAACACCCTACTTTCACCAAAGGATAGATCATCCAAAATGAAAATAAATAAGGAAAAACAAGCTTTAAATGACACATTAAACAAGATGGGCTTAATTGATATTTATAGGACATTCCATCCCAAAACAACAATACACATTCTTCTCAAGTGCTCATGGAACATTCTCCATGATAGATCATATCTTGGGTCACAAATCAAGCCTTGGTAAATTTAAGAAAATTGAAATCATATCAAGTATCTTTTCTGACAACAACGCTATGAGACTAGATATCAATTACAGGAAAAAATCTGTAAGAAATGCAAACACATGGAGGCTAAACAACACACTACTAAATAACCGAGAGATCACTGAAGAAATCAAAGATGACATCAAAAAATACCTAGAAACAAATGACAATGAAAACACAATGACCCAAAACCTATGGGATGCAGCAAAAGCAGTTCTAAGAGGAAAGTTTATAGCAATACAATCCTACCTTAAGAAACAAGAAACACCTCAAATAAACAATCTAACCTTACACCTAAAACAATTAGAGAAAGAAGAACAAAAAAACCCCAAAGTTAGCAGAAGGAAAGAAATCATAAAGATCAGATCAGAAACAAATGAAAAGGAAATGAAGGAAACGATAGCAAAGATCAATAAAACTAAAAGCTGGTTCTTTGAGAAGATAAACAAAATTGATAAACCATTAACCAGACTTATCAAGAAAAAAAGGGAGAAGACTCAAATCAATATAATTAGAAATGAAAAAGGAGAAATAACAACTGACACTGCCGAAATACAAAAGATCTTGAGAGATTACTACAAGCAACTGTATGCCAATAAAATGGACAACCTGGAAGAAATGGAGAAATTCTTAGAAATTCACAACTTCCGAGACTGAACCAGGAAGAAATAGAACATATGAACAGACCAATCACAAGCACTGAAATTGAAACTGTGATTAAAAATCTTCCAACAAACAAAAGCCCAGGACCAGATGGCTTCACAAGAGAATTCTATCAAACATTTAGAGAAGAGCTAACACCTATCCTTCTCAAACTCTTCCAAAATATAGCAGAGGGAGGAACACTCTCACACTCATTTTATGAGGCCACCATCACTCTGATACCAAAACCAGAAAAAGATGTCACAAAGAAAGAAAACTACAGGCCAATATCACTGATGAACATAGATGCAAAAATCCTCAACAAAATACTAGCAAACAGAATCCAACAGCACATTAAAAGGATCATACACCATGATCAAGTGGGGTTTATCCGAGGAATGCAAGGATTCTTCAATATATGCAAATCAATCAATGTGATACACCATATTAACAAATTGAAGGAGAAAAACCATATGATCATCTCAATAGATGCAGAGAAAGCTTTCAACAAAATTCAACACCCATTTATGATAAAAACCCTCCAGAAAGTAGGCATAGAGGGAACTTTTCTCAACATAATAAAGGCCATATATGACAAATTCACAGCCAACATCGTCCTCAATGGTGAAAAACTGAAACCATTTCCACTAAGATCAGGAACAAGACAAGGTTGCCCACTCTCACCACTACTATTCAACATTGTTTTGGAAGTTTTAGCCACAGCAATCAGAGAAGAAAAATAAAAGGAATCCAAAACGGAAAAGAAGAAGTAAAGCTGTCACTGTTTGCAGATGACATGATACTCTATGTAGAGAATCCTAACGATGCTACCAGAAAACTACTAGAGCTAATCAATGAATTTGGTAAAGTAGCAGGATACAAAATTAATGCCCAGAAGTCTCTTGCATTTCTATACACTAATGATGAAAACTCTGATAGTGAAATTAAGGAAACACTCCCATTTACCATTACAACAAAAAGAATAAAATACCTAGGAATAAACCTACCTAAGGAGGTAAAAGACCTGTATGCAGAGAACTATAAGACACTGATGAAAGAAATTAAAGATGATACAAATAGATGGAGATATATACCATGTTCTTGGATTGGAAGAATCAACATTGTGAAAATGACTCTACTACCCAAAGCAATCTACACATTCAATGCAATCCCTATCAAACTACCAGTGACATTTTTCACAGGACTAGAACAAAAAATTTCACAATTTGTATGGAAACACAAAAGACCCTGAATAGCCAAAGCAATCTTGAGAAAGAAAAACGGAGCTGGAAGAATCAGGCTCCCTGACTTCAGACTATACTACACAGCTACAGTAATCAAGACAGTATGGTCCTGGCACAGAAACAGAAATATAGATCAATGGAACAGGATAGAAAGCCCGGAGATAAACCCACGCACATATGGTTACCTTATCTTTGATAAAGGAGGCAAGAATATACAGTGGAGAAATGACAGCCTCTTCAATAAGTCATGCTGGGAAAACTGGACAGCTACATGTAAAAGAATGAAATTAGAACACTCCTTAACACCATACACAAAAATAAACTCAAAATGGATTAAAGACCTAAATGTAAGGCCAGACACCATCAAAGTCTTAGAGGAAAACATAGGCAGAACACTCTATGACATAAATCACAGCAAGATCCTTGTTGACCCACCTCCTAGAGAAATGGAAATAAAAACAAAAATAAACAAATGGGACCAAATGAAACTTAAAAGCTTTTGCACAGCAAAGGAAACCATAAAGAAGACGAAAAGACAACCCTCAGAATGGGAGAAAATATTTGCAAATGAAGCAACTGACAAAGGATTAATCTCCAAAATTTACAAGCAGCTCATGCAGCTCAACATTAAAAAAACAAACACCCCAATCCAAAAATGGGCAGAAGACCTAAATAGACATTTCTCCAAAGAAGATATACAGATTGCCAACAGACACATGAAAGAATGCTCAACATCTTTAATCATTAGAGAAATGCAACTCAAAACTACAATGAGATATCATCTCATACTGGTCAGAATGGCCATCATCAAAAAATCTACAAACAATAAATGCTGGAGAGGGTGTGGAGAAAAGGGAACCTTCTTGCACTGTTGGTGGGAATATAAATTGATACAGCCACTATGGAGAACAGTATGGACATTCCTTAAAAAACTAAAAATAGAACTACCATACGACCCAGCAATCCCACTACTGGGCATATACCCTGAGAAAACCATAATTTAAAAAGAGTCATGTACCAAAATGTTCATTGCTACTCTATTTACAATAGCCAGGAAATGGAAGCAACCGAAGTGTCCAACAACAGATGAATGGATAAAGAAGATGTGGCATATATATACAATGGAATATTACTCAGCCATAAAGTGGAACGAAACTGAGTTATTTGTAGTGAGGTGGATGGACCTAGAGACTGTCATACAGAGTGAAGTAAGTCAGGAAGAGAAAAACAAATACTATATGCTAACACATATATATGGAATCTAAAAAAAAAAAAAAAAAAAAAGTCATGAAGAACCTAGGGGCAAGACGGGAATAAAGATGCAGACTTACTAGAGAATGGACTTGAGGATATGGGGAGGGGGAAGGGTAAGCTGGGACAAAGTGAGAGAGTGACATGGACATATATACACTACCAAATGTAAAATAGATAGCTAGTGGGAGGCAGCCGCATAGCACAGGGAGATCAGCTCAGTGGTTTGTGACCACCTAGAGGGGTGGGATAGGGAGGGTGGGAGGGAGGGAGATGCAAGAGGGAAGAGATATGGGGACATATGTATATGTATAACTGATTCACTTTGTTATAAAGCAGAAACTAACACACCATTGTAAAGCAATTTTACTCCAATAAAGATGTTAAAAAAATAAATAAATGAAATGACCTTGAATCCCACCAAAAAAAAAACCAATAAATGACCTGAAAATTTCTAACAGACTCCTATGAAGTCCAGTGCAGTTCCTAAGGCATCTGGAAAAGTGTCTGTCCTGATGTGTCCCTGACATTCAAGTCTTGAATAATGTGCAAAGTGGCTCCTTGAGACCACATCATGTCGTCCATCCATTGAATTCCATCACTGACTAAATATGAACGCAATGGTGACATGTTCCTTCAACTTGTAACTTAAAATATGGGTCAAGAACTGATCTGGAGAATGTGGGATGCCTCTACTACTTCCTAAGGAACATCTGGAGTATATGAATCCACAGCTGCCTTTGTCTATCTCAGTGCTTCCTGGATGCCTGTTATCCACCTTTCTTCCTCAGCATACTCCCTATGAATGAATGTGGTATCTTTCACTGAAGGTGATCCAACTCTGAAGGTTATTCTAAAATATGTGTGCCCAAGATTAAATGCTGGACAAAGGCTTTCGTTTATTCCAATGGGGCCTTAGAAAAACAATCTGTCTCTTATCTAGGTCCTATCTAGTCTTATCTGGGTGCAGTCTCATTAATGAGGAATTGTCAATATTCCTTTTTATGGCACTTACCCTAGTGTATTCCAAAATTCCATATCATTGATTAAAAAAAAGTGACGTCTCACTCTTCTACTCTTAATTGGAAAAGAAAACATTTCCAAGAGATGATCTAGACTCATTATGTGGATCTTCTGCTGGCCCTATGGAGATATCCAAACTACCTCATAAAACATCTTACTTTCATGTGAACACTGATGATACTTCTTTGATGAACAGTTGGTAAGATGCTGCTTTTGGCCTTAGTTCAGTGTGATATTATATATGATAAAAGTGTGAGGCTTCTCTTTTCTACTCTTAATAGTATAAATGTGCCCAGAAATGCTTGTATATAGCCTTTAAAATATCAGAGTGGGCCTTGAAGAACATCCAATGATGTTCCATGAAAGAACAGTAGTCCTGATATCTCTTTTATTCCTTCTTCTGTTGGTATTGGAGTATTCATCCCTTCACTAATGATGTAGAGATGTGTGACATTTCTCCTTTCCTGTGACTCAAAGGGGCATACCTTATATTCACAATGAGACTTTGAATCGGACTCCACCTTTTTATAGACAGATAGCTTTTGAACCTACACAACAAATTGCTCTGCTCTTGGTGTCATTCTAGAAAGATCTTTATTTTAACCTATTTTATTCCCTTCCCCAAAAATACAATAATCTGCCTCTAAGGATAAAATTAACTCTTGGGTGGATTCTCACTTTTTCTCCACATCTAAGAAGCATTTTGAGAACTTACCCTTATATTCTGGTAAACACCTCCTGTTCCTGGAAATCATGTTAGAACTTGAACAAGTACATGTCTGTGGTCTCAAGCCTGATGGACTTTGTTTGTGAGTCCCTGCACATACTTCTAGACTGAGAGAATCACAAGTCTCTTGGAAAATTTCATTTAGACAAAAGATATTATGCACTTCTAAATTTTAGATAAATTTTACTATGGTAACTGAAAGAAAAAAATATATTGCTATAATATAAGAATACAGATAGATTAAAAGTTAAAGAAAAAAGAAAAAACATATATCTTACAAATACCATACTAAAGGAATAATAAGATTTTTTTCAATGAAATATAAAATAAACATGAAATTAAGGGAATACACAAAACCAAAAATTAGTTCTTTGAACATGCTAATAAAATTTACAAACTTCTGGCAAACTTGATTGATATAAAAAATAAAAGCTCAAAAATACTAGAAATGAAGCATAGGACATAATTTGAATTTGGTAGAATTTAAAAGATAGTAAGGATATATTCTGAAATTTTTATGCCAATAAATAATTGAAATATGAATTATAAAACCCTTCAAAAATACTGTTTGCCAAAATTGACTCTAAAAAAAAAGATGAATAGTCCAATAATCCTTAAATAAAGTGACTTGGTGCTTTAAAAAAATCTTCCCACTAAGATCTTACTGATTAGCTTTACTGATTAGTCAAAATATGCTTATCTTAAAAATTATTCCAGAAAGAAATTTATATAACTTTCATTGAATATAGCATGACCTTGATTTCAAAACCTTATATGGATAAAACAAGAAAGAAATTTGGTGACAAAGAGACACTACAGAAAGTCTATTTGCATTCAAAGAACACATATGAAGATTTTATAATACACTCATTCCACCCAACTTATACATTATTGTTGACAGATATTTTAATTTAACTTTAGTTTTCTTAATCCACAAAAATATCTTACTATTGCTTTATAAAATGTTCACTAAAATGTACCCACACATTTGCCACTTTCTTTACTGTTCATCCTTCATCCCTCAGACCTTCCTTCTAGAATCACATTTATTGTGCTTAAAACACAGTCTTTAGAATTTCCTTTAGTGAGGGCTGTTTGATGACAAATTCTCATAGATATTGTTTATCTAAAAGTGTATTCTCCCTTCATTCTTTTTTTTCTACCTCTCCTTCTATTCTTAAAAAATATTTCCAGGTAGCTATTTTCTCTCAGTGCATAGTAGGACGAATAATGCTCCCTCCCCAAAGAGACCCACACCCTAATGCCTAGAACCTGTGACTATGTTACATCACACAGCAAAAGGGAGTTTGCAGATGCAATTAAGCTTATTCATCCTAGAAAAGGGGGGTGGGTGGGTGGTAGCCTGAGATATCCAGGTGAGTCCAATCTAACCACATGAGCCTTTAAAAGCAGAGAACTTACTGGACTGAAGTCAGAGGTTTGCAGCAGAAGAGGAAAAGGAGATGTGGAAGAGAAGACAGAGAGATTCCAAGCATGGGGAGGATTTGAGACTCTGCTGCTGACTCTGAGATACAGGGACCCATCCACAAGGACCAGAGAGAGCCTCTAGGATCTGAGGGGCCAGCAAGGAAACAGGAACTTCAGTCCTACAGGTAAGGAACTAGCTTATATCAGCAACCTCAATGAGCTTGGAAATGGATTCTTCCCAGGGCTTCCCAATAAGAGGCCAGCTTGCTGACAGCGTGATTTCAGCCTTATAAAACTCAGAGCAGAGAGACTGGAGGAGTCAACCTGGACTAGGGACCACAGAACCGTGAGATGATACATTGTGTTATTTTAAACTGCTAAATTAGTGGTCATTTGTTATGACAGCAATAGAAAACTAATACTCAGTACATTGACAATCTCATTTCACCTATGGCTTTCATTTTTGCTGTTGAAAAACCAGCTGTTGTTCTAATTATCATTTCTTTTAAAGTATTTTTTTTCTCTGACTACCTGTAAGATCTTTGATGTTTTGTGATTTCATTTTTATATATCTGCATGTGTATTCCTTTTTATTTGTCCTACTGGGAAATCATTATGATATCTTTTATCAGTGTTGGGAAATTGTGAGCCCTGACATCTTCAAATGCTTTCTTCCTCTTCTGGAATTCCAGTTTGGTATATATTGAAACTATTGACTCTATATTCAATTTTTTTTAGTTTCTCTTCCATGTTGTCCATCAAAGACTCTCAGATGTACACTTTTTACAGATATATCTTTCAGTTTATCAGTTCACTCTTCAGCAGTTTCTAATCTGCTTTTTTTCTTCCAGTTATATTGAGATATAATTGACATAAAGCACTGTATATGTTTAAGGTGTATAGCACAATGATTGGATTTACACACATCATGAAGTGATCAGTGAAAATCCATCATCTCAGATCAAAAATTAAAGAAATAGAAAAAAAATTTTTTTCTTATGAGAACTCAGGATTTACTCGCTTAACAACTGTTATATAACACATAGCAGTGTTAATGATATTTATCATGTTGTACATTACATCCTAGTACTTATTTATCTTATAACTGGAAGTGTGTACCTTTCGACTGCCTTCATCCACTTCCCCTCCCCCCACCACCACCTCTGGTAACAAATCTGATCTTTTTCCACGAGTTTGTTTGTTTTTGAAGTATAATTGTCCTACAACACTGTTAGTTCCTGTTACACAACATAGTGATTAGTATTTCTATACATTTCAAAATGATCACCTTTTTAAAACCATCTATTGAATTCTTATTTCAATTATTTTATTTTTTATTACTCTTAGAAGTTTTATTGTTTCTGTTTTATACCCATTTCATCATTTATAATAGTCTTGCTCTTTTCAAATATTGTGAATCCTCTATTTCTCTAAAAATTAAATATTCTCATTTATATTCTGTATTTGATGATTCGAATATCTACATTCAATGTAGGTCTATTTCTTCTATTGTTTTCTTCTGGCCCTTCCTTACAGCACTTAATTTCCTCTTGGTTTGTTGGGTTTGTGGCTTTTTTTTTTTTTTTACTGGGTTTATATATCTTGGAACCGTATCTGTAGAAATGCTTCAAGGCCTTTGAAATTGTTTCATCCAGAGAAAACTTTATTTTCATCTGATTAAAGGACCACTTTAATTAAAATCCTTGGCTTGGATATTTTTTTGACTCACCCAAATAATGTAAATTCAGGTTGCAAATTCATGTGAGAACCATCTTGTGGCATAAACTTCCCTCTGTATTGGTGCCAAGAATCAAGACAGGAAGTTTCCTTTCAGTCTCCTGGGTCAGAGGTTTGGGCTTATTTATAGCTCACACTTATACTGAGGATGCAATCCTTTAGAGCCCCAACTTTTTGTTGGCAGGCTTCTCTTTAGACTCTGTACTTCAAGCAGGCTCTGGACTTGGTTTTAACTCAGCAATACCACACAAGGCTCTGAAAGCCATAGCTCCTTCTCATCTGGTTTAGCAAATACCCTCCTGGTAAAATACCCTGCCCCTGGGTTTCTACTTTCACTTGGTTCATAGCTTCTTATTCCCTTGCCAGCTTATTAGAACCTTTAATAAGGTGTTGTCTGTAACGTATTTACTGTTTTCAGTTGTTTTCAGTGAGACCCATCAGGGTACCCTGTATCTGGCACATTGCTAGAAACGGAAGTTCCGGGTGCTCTTACTCTTCAAGATGAATTCTCCAGGGGGAGGGCAAGCTACCGCCTGCCTCTTTCCTCCCTCTCTTCGGTACCTTCTGAGGCACTAGGACCCAGCAAGATGGGAACCCCATCCTACACTCCAATAATTAGGATAGGATTACTTGTCTGATTCACGCTGCTGTCCCCTCCACCGAAACCCAGTCCCACTGTTCCCACTATGTCTGATGCTCTTGCCATGCCTAATCTGGAGTTCTGAATCTTCCTCACCAACCCCAAATCAGTCCAGCCTGATTCCCATACCTGGCACAGAAGTGGGTTACACCTGAGTGCACTTGATCTTTAATTGCTTGTTTCTTTTCTGGGAGGTCTGCCCTTTTCCTGCTAACGTTCCCATCTCTTGCAATATTCCTTAGAGCAAACACTGCAGAGCCCTAACCTTGCTAGAACCAAGTGCTGACAACAGCAGGCTCCACAATGTGGCATGTGGTAAGAAAGGAAGAATCACAAACTTTGGAACCAAAAATATCAAGGTTTACAGTTTACCTGTAGGTGAATTACCACTTAAATTCTCTAAGCCTCCTTTTTCTCATTGTAAATAATCTTTGTCAGATTATTGAAAGTACCAGAGATGAGGTATAAAGCATCAAATGCAAAACAGGTATTTAATTAGGTACCAAATGGCAGAAGAATACAAAGCTGATGGGGTTTCTGTGGTTGAGACTGTGTTACCCTGTACTGTGAAAACTGGATTTTGAGCAATTACAGAAAGAACAAGAAGTCTGCTGTTAGGTATCACTCTGACGTAGGAAAGTAGAATCAACTATCTGAGGCCAAAATGGAATGTGTACTAGTGTGGAGGTGTAGAAAGACCAACAACCAAAAAAACTAAAACCAAAACTGAGAATGTGGAAGAAGAGAACTTAGATAAGAGGCAGCAAACAATGCCCCAGGAGCAAATGGTAAATCCTTGATATTTCTTATACTACTCTTCCCTCCCTCACCACTGGCAGGCATTACTAATTAATGATGATGAAAATAATAATAATAATAGCTATATATGTTACTGCTCTAAGCTCTTTACCAAATTCATTCATTTATTCCTAAGAACAATTCCATGATGCAGGTATAGTTAGTATTTTACAGCTAAAGACACTAAAGCATGAAGAAGAAACTTGTCCAAGATTAGAATGCAAGCCCTTAGCCACTTTGATATGTCGCCTCTCCAAGAGTATACCGTCATGCTCTTATCAGAATTCCCACTGATATAACCACGCAGGAAGCCACTATCAATTATCTGAGTTGTCTCCTAAACAGAAAAAAAAATCTGAGAACTGACTTTTATCCAACAATAGAAAAAAATGAGTGAAATTTGCCTAAAAATCTAATTTGAATTCATCATACAACTCTTTCTTATATTGGAAGAGTATGGGGTAGAAGAGAGAAAAATTTAGTTATTTATGTCATGATCAATAGCTCCTTTTCAAGAGAAAAAAAAGTAATTTCATGATTATCTACAGAAGCAGCTTTCAACATTTTTACCACAACGGAATTCTTTTCATTTGTTTGTAAAGATAATCCCACTTTTAAATAAAAATTCCCCTATCAAACAAGGGCAGTTATTAAGTAATAAGTGACTTTCTTGTCTTTATTAAGCAACAACAAAATCTAAGGACTATTAGAGCTTTCAATCAGCATGTATACAGCAAGCCCCAAGTAAAGGAACCTGGTGTCTTAGTGCTCTGAACTGCCTCTCCTCAGTTCATGATCTCCATTTACATCTTTACTGACTCACCAAGGGGTCCATAGAACCCAGTCAGATTGGATTTTGATTCTGGAGAGATATTCAGGAAGTGAGCTAGAGCCCAGTGAACCAGAACCTGACAGGATTTCCTTTCCTGCTACACAAGGACAGAGCAATTGCTGAGTTGGGCCCAGAAAACAAGGACTTTGTAGTGTATGGTTACCACATGGCGCCTTCATCTCTCTTTGGATTTTGACAAGCAAATTGGCATTTTTGTTGCTCAGACTGTCACAGAATAGTGATTGTTAATTATGCCCTAGATGTCCTGCCTCATTCTGCCATGGATGTATTATGCTAAATGTGGGCAGTGAGCAAAAGATCTTAAATTTGATTTCAAGTTGCATATCTCAGCCTGCTGCCGGACCCGCCCAGGGCAGAAAATTGAAAGCAAACTGTTGAGAGTTCTGCTCCAGAATTCCTAGTTCTTAGGCTGGGAAGTATTCAAAGCGTTCAGCAGATGTCAGTATGAATTCTTTTTTATTTTTTTCATTTTTATTTTTTGGATTTTATTTGATTTTTTTCATACAGCAGGTTCTTATTAGTTATGCATTTTATACACATCAGTGTATACATGTCAATCCCCATCTCCCAATTCATCCCACCACCCCCCACCCCCACCACCACCACTTTACCCCCTTGGTGTCGACATGCTTGTTCTCCACATCCGTGTCTCTATTTCTGCCCTGCAAACCGGTTCATCTGAACATTTTTTCTAGGTTCCACATACATGTGTTAATATATGATATTTATTTTTCTCTTTCTGACTTACTTCACTCTGTATGACAGTCTCTAGATCCATCCATGTCTCTACAAATGACCCAATTTTGTTCCATTTTATGGCTGAGTAATATTCCATTGTATATATGTGACACAACTTCTTTATCCATTTGTCTGTTGATGGGCATTTAAGTTGCTTCCATGACCTGGTTATTGTAAATAGTGCTGCAATGAACATTGGGGTGCATGTGTCTTTTTGAATTATGGTTTTCTCTGGGTATATGCCCAGTAGTGGGATTGCTGGGTCATATGGTAGTTCTATTTTTAGTTTTTTAGGGAACCTCCATTGTGTTCTCCATAGTGGCTGTATCAATTTACATTCCCACCAACAGTGCAAGAGGGTTCCCTTTTCTCCACACCCTCTCCAGCATTTGTTGTTTGTAGATTTTCTGATGATGCCCATTCTAACTGGTGTGGGGTGATACCTCATTGTAGTTTTGATTTGCGTTTCTCTGTTAATTAGTGATGTTGATCAGCTTTTCATGTGCTTCTTGGCTATCTGTACATCTTCTTTGGAGAAATGTCTATTTAGGTCTTCTACCCATTTTTTGATTGAGTTGTTTGTTTTTTTTAATATTGAGCTGCATGAGCTGTTTATATATTTTGGAGATTAATCCTTTGTCCGTTGATTCGTTTGCAAATATTTTCTCCCATTGTAAGGGCTGTCTTTTCGTCTTGTTTATGGTTTCCTTTGCTATGCAAAAGCTTTTAAGTTTCATTAGGTCCCATTTGTTTATTTTTGTTTTTATTTCCATTACTCTAGGAGGTGGATCAAAAAAGATCTTGCTGTGATTTATGTCAAAGAGTGTTCTGCCTATGTTTTCCTATTAAGAGTTTTATAGTGTCCAACCTTACATTTAGGTCTCTAATCCATTTTGACTTTATTTTTGTGTATGGTGTTAGAGAGTGTTCTAATTTCATTCTTTTATATGTAGCTGTCCAGTTTTCCCAGCACCACTTATTGAAGAGACTGTCTTTTCTCCATTGTGTATCCTTGCCTCCTTTGTCATAGATTAGTTGACCATAGGTGCGTGGGTTTACCTCTGGGCTTTCTATCCTGTTCCATTGATCTATATTTCTGTTTCTGTGCCAGTACCATATTGTCTTGATTACTGTAGCTTTGTAGTATAGTCTGAAGTCAGGGAGTCTGATTCTTCAAGCTCCGTTTTTTTCCCTCAAGACTGCTTTGGCTATTCAGGGTCTTTTGTGTCTCCATACAAATTTTAAGACTTTTTGTTCTAGTTCCGTAAAAAATGCCACTGGTAATTTGGTAGGGATTGCATTGAATGTGTAGATTGCTTTGGGTAGTATAGTCATTTTCACAATATTGATTCTTCCAATCCAAGAACATGGTATATCTCTCCATCTATTTGTGTCATCTTTGATCTCTTTCATCATTGTCTTATAGTTTTCTGAGTACAGGTCTTTTACCTCCTTAGGTAAAAGGAGTTTAGGTTTATTCCTAGGTATTTTATTCTTTTTGTTGCAATGGTGAATGGGACTGTTTCTTAATTTCTCTTTCTGATCTTTCGTTCTTAGTGTATAGAGATGCAAGAGATTTCTGTGCATTAATTTTGTATCCTGCTACTTTACCAGATTCATTGATTAGCTCTAGTAGTTTTCTGGTAGCATCTTTAGGATCCTCTATGTATAGTATCATGTCATCTGCAAACAGTGACAGTTTTACCTCTTCTTTTCCAATTTGTATTCCTTGTATTTCTTTTTCTTCTCTGATTGCCATGGCTAGGACTTCCAAAACTATGTTGAATAATAGTGGCAAGAGTGGACATCCTTGTCTTCTTCCTGACCTTAGAGGAAATGCTTGCAGTTTTTCACCATTTAGAATGATGTTTGCTGTGGGTTTGTCGTATATGGCCTGTATTATGTTGAGGTAGGTTCCCTCTATGCCCACTTTCTGGAGAGTTTTTATCATAAATGGGTTTGGATTTTGTCAAAAGCTTTTTCTGCATCTACTGAGATGATCATATGGTTTTTATTCTTCAATTTGTTAATATGGTATATCACATTGATTGATTTGCATATGTTGAAGAATCCTTGCATCCCTGGGATAAATCCCACTTGATCGTGGTGTATGATCCTTTAAATGTGTTGTTGGATTCTGTTTGCTAGTATTTTGTTGAGGATTTTTGCATCTATATTCATCAGTGATATTGGTCTGTAATTTTCTTTTTTTGTAGTATCTTTATCTGGTTTTGGTATCAGGGTGATGGTGGCCTCATAGAATGAGTTTGGGTAGTATGCAAATTACATCAGCCACTTCTCTGGAGAGCTCTCTCTAGACAGGGTATTTTTTGAAAGTTAGCTTCAGAGATGATATTTTCCATAAGGATCTACTCCTCTAATTGGTAAAATTCTGACCTTAGATCTCAACCCCTAAGCAGGATGAATGATGCATTCTCAATTATAAAGAACCTTCAAGAGATGAACAGGTAAATAAGGTGGCTGTTTCTAAAAATAAATAGTCTGTGCCAGCTCTCTGCTTTCCTCTGCACAGCCCATCTGGATGTATCCTCAACATCTTCAGTCTCTTACCCAGCAGCCTCGCCCTTTATCACCAAAGATTGGGCAGGGCTTTGGGCTTATCAGAGCTTCAAAATTAGCAACTAGACAACACGCCATGCTTCTCCTAGGTGTGCTGATACACTCCTCTTAATACCTTATTGATTCATTTTGCACTACTCTACATATTAAGAAAAGTACAGAGAATAATATACAAGCACCCATATGTTCACTATCCAGATTTAGCAACTAGTAACATTTTACCATATATTCTACAGATCTTTTATTTTATTATTAATGAAATAAACATCTCATATATTAACTCTTCAATCTCATTTACTTCCCTCCCTCCCCAGAGATAAGCATTATCCTGAGGTTCATGTGTATCCTTCCCGCCTGTATTAGTTTCCCAGGGAAGCCATAATAAAGTACCACAAATTGTAGCTTAAACAACAGAAATGTATTGTCTCACAGTTCTGGAGGCTACACGTTAGAAATCAAAATGCCAACAGGGCCTTGCTCCCTCTGAAGGCACTAGGGAAGGATCTATTCCAGGACTCTCTCCTAACTTCTGGTAGTTCCTTGCCTTGTGGCAGCATAACTCCACCCTTATATTGTTATTTTCTCTGTGTGCATGTCTCTGTGTCCAAATTTCCCCTTTGATAAGGATATCAGTCATATTGGATTATGGGCCCACATGACTCCACTGTGACCTCATCTTAGCTATTTACATCTGCAATTACTATTTCCAACTATCATTCTGAGATCCTGGGGGTGGAGGGGTGGTTAGGACTTCAACATATAAATTTGGGGAGGACAAAATTCAATCCATAACACCACCCATGTATTAATACTTTCACTACATAAGATTTTTCCACACATATACATAGTATTTTGTGTAGATAAAGTTTAAAAAATTTTTACTTTATATTGGAGTATAGTTGATTTACAATATTGTGTTAGCTTCAGGTGTACAGCAAAGTGATTCAGTTATACATATACATATGTCCTTTTTCAGATTATTTTCCCATTTAGGTTATTACCTAAATATTGAATAGAGTTCAATATTGAACTCTATTCAATATTTAGGTAATATTGAGTAGAGTTCCCTGTGTTATACAGTAGGTCCTTGTTGATTATCTATTTTATATATAGTAGTGTGTATATATTAATTCCAAACTCCTAAATTATCCCTCCCCCTCACCTTTCCCCTTTGGTAACCATAAGTTTTTTTCTAAGTCTGTGACTCTCTTTCTGTTTTATAAATAAGTTCATTTGTACCATTTTTTTGATTCCACATATAAGTGATATCGTATGATATTTTTCTTTCTCTGATTTACCTCACATAGTATGATAATCTCTAGGTCCATCCATGTTGCTGCAAATGACGTTATTTCATTCTTTTTTATGGCTGAGTAATATTCCATTATATATATGTACCACATCTTCTTTATCAATTCATCTGTCAATGGACATTTAGGTTGCTTCCATGTCTTGACTATTGTAAATAGTGCTGATATGAATATTAGGGTACATGTATCTTTTCAAATTATGGTTTTATCCAAATATATGCCCAGGAGTGGGATTGCTGTATCATATGGTAGCTCTTTTTTTAGCTTCTTAAGGAACCTCCGTACTGTTCTCCATAAAGTGGCTATACAAATTACATTCCCACCAACAGTGTAGTAAGGTTCCCTTTTCTCCACACCCTCTCCAACATTTATTGTTTGTAGACATTTTGATGATGGCCATTCTGACCAGTGTGAGGAAATATCTCATGGTAGCTTTGATTTGCATTTCTCTAATAATTAGCAATGTTGAGCATCTTTTCATGTGCTTCTTGGCCAGCTGTATGTCTTCTTTGGAAAAATGTCTATTTAGATCTTCTGCCCATTTTTGATTGGGTTGTTTGTTTTTCTGATATCGAGCTGCATGAGCTGTTTGTATATTTTGGAGATTAATCCCTTGTTGGTCACTTCATTTGCAAATATTTTCTCCCATTCTGTGGGCTATCTTTTCATTTTGTTTATGGTTTCCTTTGCTGTGCAAAAGCTTTTAGGTTTAATTAGGTCCCATTTTTTAATTTTTGTTTTATTTTCCTTACTCTAGGAGGTGGATCCAAAAAGATATTGCTGTGATTAATGTCAAAGAGTGTTCTGCCTATGTTTTCCTCTAAAAGTTTTATAGTATCCAATCTTACATTTAGATCTTTAATCCACTTTGAATTTATTTTTGGGTATGGTAATACAGAATGTTCTAATTTCATTCTTTTACATATGGCTATCCGGTTTCCCAGCACAACTTATTGAAGAGACTGTCTCTTCTCCATTGAATATTCTTGTCTCCTTTGTTTAATTAACTAATCTACAACAATTAAACCCACACACCTATGGGCAATTAATTATTTCTGGGCTTTCTATTCTGTTCTATTGATCTATATGTCTGTTTTTGTGCCAGTACTGTACTGTTTTGATTACTGTAGGTTTATAGTATAGTCTGATGTCAGGGATCCTGATTCCTCCAGCTCTGTTTTTCTTTCTCAACATTGCTTTGCCTATTTGGGATCTTCTGTGTTTCAATATAAGTTTAAAATTTTTTTGTTCTCTTTCTGTGAAAAATGCCATTGGTAACTTGGTAGGTATTACATTAAATCTGTAGATTGCTTTGGGTATTATAGTCATTTTGACAATATTGATTCTTCCAATCCAAGAACATGGTATATCTTTCCATCTGTTTGTGTCATCTTCAATTTCTTTCATGAGCATCTTAGAGTTTTCGGAGTACAGGTCTTTTGCCTCTTTAGGTAGGTTTATTCCTAGGAAATTTGTTCTTTTTGATGCAATGGTAAATGCATCTTTTGTTGTTAGTGTATAAAAATGAAACAGATTTCTGTGTATTAATTTTGTATGCTGCAACTTTATCAAATAATTGATGAGCTCTAGTCGTTTTCTGGTAGAATCTTTAGGATTTTTTAGTATAGTATCATGTCATCTGCAAACAGTGACAGTTTTACTCCTTTTCCAATTTGGATTCCTTTTGTTTCTTTTTTTTTTTTTCTCTCTGATTGACATGGCTAGACTTCCAAAACTATGTTGAATAATAGTGGCAAGAGTGGACATCCTTGTCTTCTTCCTGATCTTAGAGGAAATGTTTTCAGCTTTTCACTGTTGAGTATGACGTTAGCTATGGGTTTGTCATGTATGGCCTTTATCATGTTGAGGTAGGTTCCCTCTATGCCCACTTTCTGGAGAGTTTGTATCATAAAAGGGCATTGAATTTTGTCAAAAGATTTTTCTGCATCTTTTGAGATTGATCATATGGTTTTTATTCTTCAATTTGTTAATGTGGTGTATCACACTGATTGATTTGTGAATATTGAAAAATTCTTGCATCCCTGGGATAAATTCACTTGATCATGGTATATGATCTTCTTAATGTATTGCTGGTTTCAGTTTGCTAGTATTTTGTTGAGGATTTTTGCATCTATGTTCAGCAGTGATATTGGCTTGTTATTTTCTTTTTGTGAGTGTGGTATCTTTGTCTGGTTTTGGTATCAGGGGTGATTACGGCCTTATAGAATGAGTTTGGGAGTGTTCCTTCCTCTGCAATTTTTTGGGATAATTTCAGAAGGATAGGTGTTAACTCTTCCCTATGTTTGATAGAATTTGCCTGTGACACCATCTGGTCCTGGACTTTTGTCTGTTGAGAGAATTTTAATCAAGTTTCAATTTCAGTACTTGCGATTGGTCTGTTCATATTTTCTATTTCTTCCTGGTTCAGTCTTGGAAGATTGAACCTTTCTAAGAATTTGTCCATTTCTTCTAGGTTGTCCATTTTTTGACATATAATTGCTTGTAGTAGTGTCTTATGATCCTTTGTATTTCTGTGATGTCCGTTGTAGCTTCTTTTACATTTCTAATTTTATTGATTTGAGTCCTCTCCCTCTTTTTCTTGATGAGTCTGGCTAAAGGTTTATCAGTTTTGATTATCTTTTCAAAGAACCAGTTTCATTGATTTTCGCTATTGTTTTTCATCTCTATTTCATTTATTTCTGCTCTGATCTTTATGATTTCTTTCCTTCTACTAACTTTGGGTTTTGTTTGTTCTTCTTTCTCTAGTTACTTCAGGTGTAAGGTTAGGTTGTTTATTTGAGATCTTTCTTGTTTCCTGAGGTATGGTTGTATTGCTATAAACTTCCCTCTTAGAACTGCTTTTACTGCATCCCATAGGTTTTGAATCATTGTGTTTTCATATTCATGTCTCTAGGTATTTTTTGATTTCCTCTTAGATTTCTTCAGTGATCCATTAATGTGTTTTGGGGTTTTTTTTTTGTAGCATATTTACCCTCTACGTGGTTGTGTTTTTTGCAGTTTTTTTTTCTTGTAGTTGATTTCTAATCTCATGGCACTGTGGTCAGAAAAGATGCTTGATACAATGTCAATTTTCTTAAATTTACTGAGGCTTGCTTTGTGGCCCAGCATGTGATCTATCTTGGAGAATGTTCCATGTGCACTTGAGAAGAATGTGTGTTCTGCTGCTTTCAAATGGAATGTTCTATAAATATCAATTAAGTCCCTCTGATCTAATGTGTCATTTAAGGTCTGTGTTTCATTATTGATTTTCTGTCTGGATGATCTGTCCATTGATGTAAGTAGGGTGTTAAAGTCCCCCGCTATTATTGTGTTACTGTCAATTTCTCATTTTATGGCTGTTAGCATTTGCCTCATACACTGAGGTGTGCCTATGTTGGTTGCATATATATTTACAATTGCTATATCTCCTTCTTGGATTGATCCCTTGATCATTATGTAGTGTCCTTCTTTGTCGCTTGTAACGATCTTTATTTTAAAGTCTATTTTGTCTGACATGCATATTGCTACTCCAGCTTTCTTTTGATTTCCATTTGTATGGAATACCTTTTCCATCTTTTCACTTTCAGTCTGTATGTGTCCCAAGATCTGAAGTGGGTCTCTGATGGACAGCATATATAGGAGTGTTGTTTTTCTATCTATTCAGCCAGTGAATGTCTTTCGGTTGGAACATTTAATCCATTTATATTTAAGGTAATTATCGATATGTATGTTCTTAATGCCATTTTGTTAACTGTTTTGGATTTGTTTTTGTAGGTCTTTTTTTCCCCTTCCTCCTTTGTTCTTTTCTCTTGTGATTTGATGACTAACTTTAGTGGCATGTTTGGATTCCTTTGTGTGTGTGTGTGTGTGTATATATTACAGAGTTTTGGTTTGTGGTTATCATGAGGTTTTGATATAGCAGTCTATATATATGCAAGATTCTTTTAAGTTGCTGGTCTTTTAATTTCAAATGCATTCCAATATCCTGCATTTGTACTCTCCTCACAATTGCTGCTTTTGATATCATATTTTTGTGTCAATAATTTGCTATTTTACTGTATGTTTGCCTTTACTGGTAAGATTTCTCATTCGTAATTTTCTTGTTTCTAGTTGTGGTCTTTTCTTTTCCACCTACAGAAGTTCCTTTAGCATGTGTTGTAAAGCTGATTTGGTGGCACTGAATTCTCTTAGCTTTTGATTGTTTGTAAAGCTTTTGATTTCTCCATCAAATATGAATTAGAGGCTTGCTGGGTAGAGTATTATTTACTGTAGATTTTTCCCTTTCATCACTTTAAATATATCATGACATTTCCTTCTGACCTGCAGAATTTCTGCTGAAAAGTCAGCTGATAACCTTATGGGGATTCCCTTATGTTATTTGTTGCTTTTCCCTTGTTGCTTTTAATATTTTCCCTTTGTCTTTAATTTTTGTCAGTTTGATTACTATGTGTCTCGGCACATTCCTCCTTGGGTTACTCCTGCCTCGGACTCTTTGTGCTTCCTGGACTTGGGTGACTATTTCCTTTTCCATGTTAGGGAAGTTTTCAGCTATTATATCTTCAAATATTTTCTCAGGTCCTTTCTCTCTCTCTCTCTCTCCTCCTTCTGGGACCCCTATAATGTGAATGTTGGTGTGCTTAATGTTGTCCCAGAGATCCTTTATAGTGTCCTCATTTTTTTTTCATTCCTTCTTCTTTATTCTGTTCTGCAGCAGTGATTTCCACCATTTTGTCTTCCAGCTCACTTATCCGTTCTTCTGCCTCAGTTATTCTGCTATTGATTCCTTGTAGTGTGTTTTTCATTTCAGTTATTGTATTGTTCATCTGTTTGTCTGTTCTTTATATCTTCTAGCTCTTTGTTAAACATTTCTTGTATCTTCTTGGTCGGTGCCTCCATTCTTTTTCCAAGATCTTGGATCATCTTTACTATCATTACATTTAATTATTTAATTATTTTAATTATTATTTTTTTGGTAGATTGCCTATCTCCACTTCACTTAGTTGTTCTTATGGGGTTTTATCTTGTTCCTTCATCTAGAACATATTTCTTTGCCATCTCATTTTGTCTAACTTTCTGTGATTGTGGTTTCCATTCCATAGGCTGCAGCGTTGTAGTTTCTTTTGCTTCTCATGTCTGCCCCCTGGTAAGTGAGGCTGGTCTAAGAGGCTTGTGCAGGCTTCCTGGTGGGAGGGACTTCTGCCAGGCCACTGGTGAGTCGAGCTGGGTCTTGTCCCTCTGGTGGGCAGGGCCGTGTCAAGTGTTGTATTTAGAGATGGCTGTGGGCTCAGGAAAATTTGGGGCAGCCTGTCTGCTGATGGGTGATGCTGTGTTCCCACCCTGTTGGTTGGCCTGAGGCGTCCCAGCACTGGAGCCTACAGGCTGTTGGCTGGGGCCAGGTCTTGGGACAAAATGGCAGCCTCCAGGAGAGCTCACACCAGTGAGTGAGACCTTGTGTGCACCCTCCAAGAGTGCCATTTAGTTTCCCTCAGTCCTGTAGAGTTACTGTGATCAAGTCCCACTGACTTTCAAAGCCAAATGTTTTGGGGTCTCCTCCTCCCAATGCCAGACCCCCAGGCTGGGGAACTTGATGTGGGGCTCAGAATCCTCCTGTGGGAGAACCTCTGGAATATAATTATTTTCCAGTTTGTGGGTAGCCCACCAGTCAGGTATGGGATTTGATTTTATCACGAATGTGCCCCTCCTACCATCGCGTTGTGGCTTCTTCTTTGTCTTTGAATGTAGAATATCTTTTTTGGTAGGTTTCAGTCTTTTTTGTTGATCTTTGTTCAGCAGTTAGTTGTGATTTTGGTGTTTTCATGAGAGGAGTTAAGCTCAAGTCCTTCTACTCTGCCATCTTGTCTCCTAGTCTGTATAAACTTTTATATAAATGTTATTGAACTGTATGTATCTTTCATAACTCTTTTTTCTAGTCCAAAATATGGATTGTTGTTTTGAAATGTATCAGTATGACAAATTTCCAGTACTTCATTTATAGTACTTCACTGTACAAATGTACCACTATCCTCTCTATACAAAAATTTAAAATATCTACAAGGTTCAAGATGTCATATGATCAGTAAATAATAACACGTGCATGAGTCTTGGGCTTGGACTACATGAGCTCTCTGGTTCCAGTCTTTGAAAAGATTATGTGGATTTTTAATTGTATTTTGTGATCCTGCAATTTTATGATTTCAGGGCTTAGCTAGTTCCATTGTTAAGGAAGTTTCAGGCAGTAAAATGAGAGCCACTTAACTGTTAGGGAATATCACTAAACAAAAAAGGTGAGAGGAAAGATATTTTAATTGATGAATAAGTATTAAAAGTTCAAGTTTGGTTTGAGAGAACTCTAGGGAGTTCCATCCCACTCCATGAGATGTGCCTGTAGAAGGAAGGCAGAGGTTGGAGATGAGGTATATGCCCTGCTCCCTGACTCTCCTGGACTGGTCTTTGGGGCAGGAAATTGATTCCACTGTCCTTTGATCAGAAGTCACAGTGAGCAGCCAACCCTACAAAAGCGAGTTAAATAGTAACTTGAAAACTACAGAAAGGCTCCCAGATATTCTTGCAATTGAACAGCCTGGAACCCCATCTGCTCTGTGGTCTCCCCTGTCCAGGGTTTGAGCCATGGCTCACACGAGATTCAGCAAAGTGAAGGAAGTCTTGATCTTAAAGGCAGAATATACAGTACAGCTGAGGGGGGCTCACATGGTCAGCTGCAGGGAGGAGAGGAAGGCCCACCAGCACATGCAATTACTCCACAAGGCCATCAAACACAGGTGCCAAGAGATAGACAAGGAGATGGACATCTTGGGCAAGTTCTTAGAGAAAGTGAAAACGTCTACTGGTCATTTGACTCAGAGCTGCCAGAATGAATGGAGTGATAGGAGCCTTCCTGAGGAGCAATCTCAGAGAAAGAGACATTGACTGCCTTTGCCAAGGGCCAATTTCTTCCTGTTTGGTGGTGTGATATCTGGCATCCGTGAGCACCTTCTGCTTTTGTGGTCCTCCATGTTTATTACTCTCTGAAGAACCCCATGGGAAAGCTCCAAATACCAGGCCCTGGAGGAAAATGCTGGAAAACCAGATGGGATTTGTTTTCTGGGGCTGGGAAATGAGATTGGATGTGAATTTTAAGGAAAGACCTCCACTTTCCTTGCCCAGTACACGGGCCTTTGAAATGTCTTGTTCAAAATTTGGAAATTGTCTGCATGGACCTCCACAGGGAAAGTGCCAACTTGGTATGAGGCAGTGAATTTCCTCAGATGGTCATATGGTGCATTTCTCAAGACAAACCATCTAAACAGAACTTCCCAAATGAACTTTTAACTTGAGAGGCACTGTAGAAGTATAGGTAAGCTTATTATTAAATTTTAACATGTTTGAGATGTGAAGAATAAATTTTTCAAAGACCTCAAAAATTAGCATGCCTCTCTCCCCACCTTGCACTTCAAGGTATGCATGAGTCGAAGTGAAAGCATAGCACAGCTGGAGCAGTGGCAGAAGTGGCCTGAATAATGAAGCTGAAAAATACTCTGAAAGCTTCTCTTTCTCTTTCCTGGCCTTCCCTGAGGGCAGAAACCCAAGGAGCCTCACTCACATGCAGTGTCATCCCCATATCCTGGCTGTCATCCATGGTCACCATGGCCTGCACCAAAGTGAGAAATGTCTCGGTTTGAAAGGTTGATATGCCTGAAGTGAGACCAATTTAGTCTCAGGGTGGAGGAGAGTGACCATGGACTTTAAAGAAAAAGCCATGTAAATGATGTAGTAAAATGACAAGGATCTCATTTTTATGTGTTGCCAAAATGTGAAAAATATGCAAATAGCCCGTTACAGATTTCTATTTGGACTCCACGGTTTCCTTGGAGGGCCTCAAGTCTGAGACTCACAAACACACACATATAAATATTCTCTAATTTTTCCTTTTATCAGTCATGGATAGCCCCAAACTGTATAAAGAATCACAGATAAAAATCACAGGGAAGGAGACAGAAGATTGGGGACATAAATAGAATCTCTACAAAGGGACCATCAGAGATCTCTAACAAAAAAGGAATTTTAAAACAATTGTTCCCAAAAGCTGTCATGGCTTTAAAATTGGAACTGATAACATACAGCATCTACTTTGATTTGTCTTTGATGCTTTACTCTGAAACTAGGCTAAGGAGAAGCTATTTTAGAGATTTTTCTGGTATTGATCAGAAACTGCACAGGATTTCTACTTTGGTTATTTAAGTTATATTTCATTGTCTCATTCCCATTCACTTTCTCTCTGAAATAATCTTCATATCTATTACTGTAATTTTAACAAATGAATAAAGTTTATCAGTGCTTAAAAATTATTTAAATAAAAATGCAAACTAACAATAAGGTCCTACTGTAAAGCACAAAGAACTATATTCAATATCATATGATAAACCATAATGGAAAATAATATGAAAAATAATATATATATGTATAACTGAGTCACTTTGCTGTACAGCAGAAATTAAACACAACATTGAAAATCAACTACACTTCAATAAATTTAAAAAAAAATGCAAACTATATATTTTTCAAATAAAGAGAAAGCTCAGAATTTGACAAAGTGCTATACTTCTGTTTTTAAGATCGAGCGTGGTGTTTGGGTTTATGTGTAAAACATCTGTGCACCAAAGTAGAATGATGATGGGTTTAGTGTCAGACAGCCTTTGCTCAAATCCTGTCTAGCAGTTATGTGATGTTGGGCACGACATAGAGTCTCTCTGAATCTCAGTTTACTTATTTGTAAGAAGGCACTAATAGTAACTACTTACCACAGTCATTTTAAAAATTTAGTAAAGTCGTGGACGTTACAGCGCCTGGCACAGAGCAGGTGCTCAAAAAATGGCAGCTGTGGTGATAGTAGTTGTAATTTTCTGGGACCCAAGTCCCAGCTCTTCCATTATTTTGCTGTGTAATTTTAGGCTAGTCTCTCTACTCCTAAGTATGGGATGTAGAGATGGGACTAGATAGTCTCTACATCTTTTGCAGGATGAAGTCTCTGCTTCTAACAAGCTATGGGTCTAATATTTGAGGCACTGTAAGAAGGGTCAGGGAACCTGCATAGATGCAAATGTGGGATTTGGTTAACTTTAACTGTAGCCACATTTACTGTGCACTTGTCGTTAGGCACTAGTCTAAGCCTTTTCCATGTATGAACACATTTAATTCTCACAACTGCATGATTAAAGCACTATCATTACCCTGTCTTACAGATGAGAAAACAGAATCACAGAGAGGTTATGTATCTTGCCCAAGGTCACACAGATAGTAAGTAGCAGAGCCAGGATTCAAACTGAGGTGCGCTACAGAGCTCATATTTGTTTTAACCAGTATGCTTTACAGGCTTTCTAAGGAGATTGGTTTACTGACAACTAACCCACCACCCTCCAGTCTAAATTCACAGGTAATACCAACATTTATTCCTTTTTATTTTTCTTTCATGGGCCCAGATCAGACTTTCATAATGTTTGGTAGAGGATGATGGTTCTACATAGATCCAGAGCCATGTTTACCTTCTTGTAAGTATCTGGTGCTAACGTCCTGCTATCTTCTAATTAGCCTCTGAAGTCTGAGAGATGTGGTTTCAATCCCCACATTAGTAATAACTATTTGGTTTTAGCAACATACTTAACCTCATCAAGTCTCAGTTTCCCCATCTGTAATGGAGGGTATAAATGGGAATCTTTTATTTTTATTTATTTATTTTTTATTGAAGTATAGTTGATTTACAATGTTGTGTTAGTTTCAGGTGTACAGCAAAGTGATTCAGTTATAAATATACATATATATTCTTTTTCATATTGTTTTCCCTTATAGGTTATTACAAGATATTGAGTATAGTTCCCTGTGCTATACAGTAGATCCTACTTTATACACAGTACTCTGTATATGTTAGTCCCAACCTCCTAATTTATCCCTCCCCCCCTTTCCCCTTTGGTAACCATAAGTTTGTTTTCTATGTCTGTGAGTCTCTTTCTGTTTTGTGAAGGAGTTAATTTGTATCATTTTTTTGATTCCACATACAAGCAATATCACATGATATTTGTCTTTCTCTGTCTGACTTACTTCACGTAGTATGATAATTCCTAGGTCCATCCGTGTTGCTGCAGATGGCAATATTTCCATCTTTTTTATGGCTGAGTAATATTCCTTTGTGTATATATACCACATCTTCCTTATCCATTCATTTGTTGTTGGACATTTAGGTTGCTTCCATGTCTTGACGATTGTGAATAGTGCTGCTATGAACATAGGGGTACATGTATCTTTTCAAATTATACTTTTGTCCAGATATATGCCCAGGAGTGGGATTGCTGGATCATAAGGTAACTCTATTTTTAACTTTTTAGGGAAACTCCATACTGCTCTCCAAAGTCACTGCACCAATTTACATTCCCACCAACAGTTTAGCAGCGTTCCCTTTTCTCCACACCCTCTCCAGCATTTCTTATTTATAGACTTTTTGTTGATGGCCATTCTGACTGGTGTGAGGTGATAACTCATTATAGTTTTGATTTGCATTTCTCTAATAATTAGCAATGTTGAGCATTTTTATGTGCCTATTAGCCATCTGTATGCATTCTTTGGATAAATGTCTATTTATGTCTTTACCCATTTTTTGATTAGGTTGTTTGTTTTTTTGTTATTGAGTTGTATGAGTTGTTTGAGTATTTTGGAAATTAAGCTCTTGTTGGTCACATCGTTTGCAAATACTTTCTTCCAGTCCCTGGGTTGTCTTTTCATTTTCTTTATGGTTTCCTTTGCTGTGCAAAAACTTGTAAGTTTGATTAGATCCCATTTGTTTATTTTTCTTTTATTTCTATTACCTTGGGAGACTGACCTAAGAAAGCATTGGTACAGATCGAAATTGTTTCAAGATGGCAGAGTAGAAGGACGTGTGCTCACTCCCTCTTGCGAGAGCAACAGAAGCACAACTAACTGCTGAACAATCATCGACAGGAAGACACTGGAACTCACCAAAAAAGATACCCCATATCCAAAGACAAAGGAGAAGTCACAATAGGACGGTAAGAAGGGCACAATCACAATAAAATCAAATCCCATAACCACTAGGTGGGTGACTCACAAACTGGAGAACAATTATACCACAGAAGTCCACACACTGGAGTGACGGTTCTGAACCCCATGTCAGGCTTCCCAAACTGGGGGTTTGGCAATGGGAGGAAGAGTTCCCAGAGAATCAGACTTTGAAGGCCAGTGGGATTTGATTGCAGGACTTCAACAGGACTGGGGGAAACAGAGACTCCACTCTTGGAGGGCACACACAAACTAGTGTGCACATCAGGACCCAGTGGGAAGGAGCAGTGACCCCATAGGAAACTGAACCAGACCTACCTGCTAGTGTTAGAGGGTCTACTGCAGAGGCGGGGGGTGGCTGTGGCTCACCATGGGGACAAGGACAGTGGCAGCAGAAGTTCTGGGAAGTACTCCTTGGCAAGAGCCCTCCCAGAGTCTGCCATTAGCCCCACCAAAGAGCCTGTAGCCACCAGTGCTGGGTTGCCTCAGGCCAAACAACCAACGGCAGGGAACTCAGCCCCACCCATCAGCAGACAAGTGTATTAAAGTTTTACTGAGCTCTTCCCACCAGAGAAACACCCAGCTCTACCCACCACCAGTCCCTCCCATAAGGAAGCTTGCACAAGCCTCTTAGATAGCCTCATCCATCAGAGGGAAGACAGCAGAAGCAAGAAGAACTACAGTCCTGCAGCCTGTAGAATGAAAATCACATTCACAGATAGACAAAATGAAAAGGGAGAGGGTTATGTACCAGATAAAGGAACAAGATAAAACCCCAGAAAAAGAATTAAATGAAGTGGAGATAGACAACCTTCCAGAAAAAGCATTCAGACTAATGATAGTAGAGATGATCCAGGACCTTGGAAAAAGAATGGATGCAAAGATCGAGAAGATGCAAGAAATGTTTAACAAAGATTAGAAGAATTAAAGGACAAACAGAGGTGAACAATACCATAACTGAAATGAAAACTACACTAGAAGGAATCAATAGCAGAATAACTGAGGCAGAAGAACGGATAAGTGACCTGGAAGACAGAATGGCAGAAATCACTGCTGCAGGACAGAATAAAGCAAAAACAATGAAAAGAAATGAAGACAGGCTAAGAGACCTCTAGAACAACATTAAACACACCAACATTCACATTGTAGGGGTCCCAGAAGGAGAAGAGAGAGAGAAAGGACCCGAGAAAATATTTGAAGAGATTATAGTCGAAAATTTCCCTAACATGGGAAAGGAAATAGCCACCCAAGTCCAGGAATCACAGAGAGTCCCAGGCAGGATAAATCCAAGGAGAAACATGCTGAGACACACAGTAATCGAACTGACAAAAATTAAAGACAAAGAAAAATTATTGAAAGCAGAAAGGGAAAAATGACAAATAACATACAAGGGAACTCCCATAAGGTTAACAGCTGATTTCTCAGCAGAAACTCTACAAGCCAGAAGGGAGTGGGACAATATAGTTAAAGTGATGAAAGGGAAGAACCTACAGCCAAGATTACTCTACCTGGCAAGGGTCTCATTCAGATTTGATGGAGAAATCAAAAGCTTTACAGACAAGCAAAAGCTAAGAGAAGTCAGCACCACCAAACCAGCTCTACAACAAATGCTAAAGGAACTTCTCTAAGTGGGAAACACAAGAGAAGAAAAGGACCTACAAAAACAAAAACAAAACAATTAAGAAAATGGTCATAGGAACATACATATCGATAATCACCTTAAATGTGAATGGATTAAATGCTCCAACCAAAAGACACAGGCTCGCTGGATGGATACAAAAACAAGACCCATATATACGCTGTCTACAAGAGACCCACTTCAGACCTAGGGACACATACAGACTGAAAGTGAGGGGATGGAAAAAGATATTCAACACAAATGGGAATCAAAAGAAATCTGGAGTAGCAATACTCATATCAGATAAAATACACTTTAAAATAAAGAATGTTACAAGAGACTAGCAAGGACACTACATAATGATCAAGTGATCAATCCAAGAAGAAGATATAACAATTATAAATATATATGCACCCAACATAGGATCACCTCCATGCATAAAGCAAATGCTAACAGCTATAAAAGAGGAAATTGACAGGAACACAATAATAGTGGGGGACTTTAACACCTCATTTACACCAATGGACAGATCATCAGACAGAAAATTAATAAGGAAACACAAACTTTAAGTGACACAATAGACCAGATACACTTAATTGATATTTATAGGACATTCCATCCAAAAACAGCACATTACATTTTCTTCAAGTGCACATGGAACACTTTCCAGGATAGATCACATCTTGGGTCACAAATCAAGCCTTGGTAAATTTAAGAAAATTGAAATCATGTCAAGCATCTTTTCCAACCACAACACTATGAGATTAGAATTCAATTACAGGGGAAAAAAGGTAAAAAACACAAACACATGGAGGCTAAACAATACATTGCTAAGTAACCAAGATATCACTGAAGAAATCAAAGGGGAAATCAAAAAATACCTAGAGATAAATGACAATGAAAACACGACAATCCAAAACCTATGGAATGCAGCAAAAGCAGTTCTAAGGGGGAAGTTTATAGCAATACAATCCTACCTCAAGAAACAAGAAAAACCTCAAATAAACAATCTAACATTACACTTAAAGGAACTAGAGAAAGAAGAACAAACAAAACCCAAAGTTAGTTGAAGGAAAGGAATCATAAAGATCAGAGCAGAAATAAATGAAATAGAAACAAAGAAAACAATAGCAAAGATCAATAAAACTAAAAACTGGTTCATTGGGAAGATAAACAAAATTGATAAAACTTTAGCTGGACTCATCAAGAAAAAGAGGGAGAGGACACAAATCAATAAAATTAGAAATGAAAAAGAACTAACAACGGACACCACAGAAGTACACAGCATCATAAGAGATTACTACAAGCAACTCTATGCCAATAAAATGGACAACCTGGAAGAAATGGACAAGTTCTTAGAAAGTTATAACCTTCCAAGACTGAACCAGGAAGAAATGGACAACATGAAAAGACAAATTACAAGTAATGAAATTGAAACTGTGATTAAAAATCTTCCAACAAACAAAAGTCCAGGACCAGATGGCTTCGTGTGTGAATTCTATTAAATATTGACAGAAGAGCTAACACGCATCCTTCTCAAACTCTTCCAAAAATTTGTAGAGGAAGGAACACTCCCAAACACTTTCTATGAGGCCACCATCACCCTGATACCAAAACCAACAATACTACAAAAAAAGAAAATTACAGAGCAATATCACTGATGAATATAGATGCAAAAATCCTCAGCAAAATACTAGCAAACAGAATCCAACAACACATTAAAAGGATCATACACCATGATCAAGGGCGATTTATCCCAGTGATGCAAGGATTCTTCACTATACGCAAGTCAATCAATGTGATACACCATATTAACAAATTGAAGAATAAAAATGATATGATCATCTCAATAGATGCAGAAAAAAAACTTTTGACAAAATTCAACACCCATTTATGATAACTCTTCAGAAAGTGGGCACAGAAGGGACCTACCTCAAAGTAATAAAGGCCATATATGACAAACCCACAGCAAACATCATTCTCAATGGTGAAAAACTGAAACCATTTCCTCTAAGATCAGGAACAAGAAAAGGATGTCCACTATTGCCACTAGTATTCAACATAGTTTTGGAAGTCCTAGCCACAGCAATCACGGAAGAAAAAGAAATAAAAGGAACACAAATTGGAAAACAAGAAGTAAAACTGTCACTGTTTGCTGATGACATGATACTATACATAGAGAATCCTAAAGATGCTACCAGAAAACTACCAGAGCTAATCAATGAATTTGGTAAAGTAGCAGGATACAAAATTAATGCACAGAAATCTCTTGCATTCCTATACACTAATGTTGAAAAATCTGAAAGAGAAATTAAGGAAACACTCCCATTTACCATTGCAAAAAAAAGAATAAAATACCTAGGAATAAACCTATCTAGGGAGACAAAAGAGCTGTATGCAGAAAACTATTAAGACACCAATGAAAGAAATCAAAGATGATACCAACAGATGGAGATATATACCATGTTCTTGGATTGGAAGAATCAATATTGTGAAAATGACTATACTACCCAAAGCAATCTACACGTTCAATGCAATCCCTGCCAAATTACCAGTGGCATTTTTTATGGAACTAGAACAAAAAGTCTTAAAATTTGTATGGAGACACAAAAGACCCTGAATAGCCAAAGCAGTCTTGAGGGAAAAAAACGGAGCTTGAAGAATCAGACTCCCTGACTTCAGACTATACTACAAAGCTACAGTAATCAAGACAATATGGTACTGGCACAGAAACAGAAATATAGATCAATGGAACAGGATAGAAAGCCCAGAGATAAACCCATGCACCTATGGTCAACTAATCTATGACAAAGGAGGCAAGGATATACAATGGGGAAAAGACAGTCTCTTCAATAAGTGGTGCTGGGAAAACTGGACAGCCACATGTAAAAGAATGAATTAGAACACCCCCTAACACCATACAGAAAAATAAACTCAAAATGGATTAGAGACCTAAATGTTAGACTGGACACTATAAAACTCTTAGAGGAAAACATAGGAAGAACACTCTTTGACATAAATCACAGCAAGATCTTTTTTGACCTACCTCCTAGAGTAATGGAAATAAAAACAAAAATAAACAAATGGGACCTAATGAAACTTAAAAGCTTTTGCACAGCAAAGGAAACTATAAACAAGATGAAAAGACAACCCTCAGAATGGGAGAAAATATTTGCTAATGAATCAATGGACAAAGGATAAATCTCTAAAATATATAAACAGCTCATGCAGCTCAATATTAAAAAAACAAACAACCCAATAAAAAAATGGGCAGAAGACCTAAATAGACATTTCTTCAAAGCAGACATACAGATGGCCAAGAAGCACATGAAAAGTTCCTCAACATCACTAATTATTAGAGAAATGCAAATCAAAACTACAATGAGGTATCACCTCACACTGGTTAGAATGGGCATCATCAGAAAATCTACAAACAACAAATGCTGGAGAGGGTGTGGAGAAAAGGGAACCCTCTTGCACTCTTGGTGGGAATGTAAATTGATACAACCACTATGGAGAACAGCATGGAGGTTCCTTAAAAAACTAAAAATAGAACTACCATATGACCCAGCAATCCCACTACTGGGCATATACCCAGAGAAAACCATAATTCAAAAATACATATGCACCCCAATGTTCATTGCAGCACTATTTACAATAGCCAGGTCATGGAAGCAACCTAAATGCCCATGAACAGATGAATGGATAAAGAAGATGTGGTACATATATACAATGGAATGAACGAAATTGGGTCATTTGTAGGGACGTGGATGGATCTAGAGACTGTCATGCAGAGTGAAGTAAGTCAGAAAGAGAAAATCAAATATCATATATTAATGCATATATGTGGAATCTAGAAAAATGGTACAGATGAACTGGTTTGCAAGGCAGAAATAGACACAGATGTAGAAAACAAACGTATGGACACCAAGGGGGGAAGTGGGGTGGGGGCGATGAATTGGGAGGTTGGTATTGACATATATATACTAATATGTATAAAATAGATAACTAATAAGAACCTGCTGTATAAAAAAAAAATAAAATTCAAAAAAATAAAATAATAAAAAAAGAAAGCATTGGTACAATTTATGTTGGAGAATATTTTGCCTATGTCCCCTTCTAGGAGTTTTGTGGTGTCATGTCTTATATTGTATTTAAGCCATTTTGAGCTTATTTTTGTGTATGGTGTGAGGGTGTATTCTAACTTCATTGATTTTCATGCAGCAGTCTAACTTGCCCAGCACTACTTGCTGAAGTGACTGTCTCTTTCCTCCATTGTATATTCTTGCCACCTTTGTCAAAGATTAACTGATTGCAGGTGTGTGGGTTTATTTCTGGGCTCTCTTTTCTGCTCCATTGACCTATATGCCTGTTTTTGTGCCAGTACAACACTCTTTTGATTACCATGGCTTTGTAGTATTGTCTGAAGTCTGGAGGGTTATGCCTCCAGCTTTTTTCTTTTTCCTTAGGATTGCTTTGGCAATTCTGGGTCATTTATGGTTCCATATAAATGTTAGGATTTTTTGTTCTAGTTCTGTGAAAAAATGTCATGGGTAATTTGATAAGGATCACATTAAATCTGTAGATTGCTTTAGGTAGTATGGCCATTTTAACAATATTAATTTTTCCAATCTAAGAGCATGGAATATCTTTCCATTTCTTTGAATTATCCTCAGTTTCTTTTATCAGTGTTTTATAGTTCTCAGCATATAAGTCTTTCACCTCCTTGGTCAGGTTTATTCCTAAGTATTTTATTTTATTTTTTGATATGATTTTAAAAGGGATTGCTATTTTACTTTCCCTTTTTGATATTTTATTGTTGATGTAAAGAAATGCAAATGTTTTCTGTATGTTAATCTTGTGTCCTGCTACCTTGCTGAATTCATTTATCAATTCTAATAGGTTTTATGTGGCATCTTTAGGGTTTACTATATATAGTATCATGTAATCTGCATATGATGACAATTTTACCTCTTCCTTTCCAATTTAGATACCTTTTATTTCTTTTTCTTGTCTGATTGCTGTGATTAAGACTTCCAATACTATGTTAAATAGAAGTGGTGAGAGTGAGCATCCTTGTCTTGTCCCTGATTTTAGTGGGAAGGTTTTCAGCTTTTCACCGTTGAGTGTTATGTTGACTGTAGGTTTGTCATAAATAGCCTTTATTATGTTGAGATATGTTCCCTCTATACCCACTTTGGTAAGAGTTTTTATCAGTTTTTATCAAAGGATGTTGAATTTTATCAAATGCTTTCTTCTGCAGCTATTGAGATGATCATGTGTTTTTTGTCTTTTCTTTTGTTGATGTGGTGTATCACATTGATTGATTTGCATATGTTCAACCATCCTTGTGACCCTGGGATGAATCTAACTTCATCATGGTGTATGATCTTTTTTTATGTGTTGTTGGATTTAGTTTGCTGATAGTTTGTTGAGAAACTTTGCATCTATATTCATCAAAGATATTGTCTTGTAATTTTCTTTTTTGATAGCGTCTTTATCTGGTTTTGGTATCAGAGTGATGGCTTCATAGAATGTCTTTGGTAGTGTTCCCTCCTCTTCAATCTTTTGGAAGAGTCTGAAAAGGATTGGTGTAAGTTCTTCTTTGTATATTATATCTGGTAGAATTCCCCAGTGAAACCATCTGGTCCTGGACTTTTGTTTGCAGGGATTTTTTTTTTTTTAAATTACAGTTTCTATTTCACTTCTAGTGATTGGTCTGTTTAAATTATCTATTTCTTCTTGATTCAATTTTGGTGGGCTGTATGTTTCTAGAATGTTGTCCATTTCTTCTAGGTTGTCAAATTTGTGGGCATATAATTGTTCATAGTATTCTCTTATGGTTTTTTTGTATCTCTGTGGTATCAGTTGATATTTCTCCTTTTTCATTTCTTATTTTATTTGGGTTTTCTCTCTTTTCTTCTTAGTGAGACTGGCCAGAGGTTTGTCCATTTTGTTTACCTTTTCAAAGAACCAGCTCTTGGTTTTATTGATTTTTTTCTATTTTTAATCTTTATTTATTTCCTTTCTGATCTTTATTATTTCCTCCCTTCTGCTGACTTTAAGTTTTGTTTGTTCTTTTTATACTTCTTTTAGGTGGTAGTTAGGTTGTTTATTTGAGATTTTTCCTTGATTTTTGAGGAAGGCCTGTATCACTATGAACTCCCCTTAAGAGCTGCTTTTGCTTCATCCCATAGATTTTGTATGGTTGTGTTTTAATTGTCATTTGTCTCAAGGTATTTTTAAATTTCCTCTTTGATTTCATCATTGACCCATTGGTTTTTTTAGTAGGATGTGGTTTAGTCTCCAGGTAATCCTTTTTTCTTGTTTCTTTTCCTGTGGTTGATTTCTAGTTTCATGCCTTTGTGGTCAGAAAAGATGTTTGAAATAATTTCTATACTCTTAACTTTGTTGAGGTTTGTTTTGTGCCCTAGTTTGTGGTCCTAGAGCATGTTCCATGTGCACTCAAAAGGAATGTGTATTCTGGTTTTTTGGATACTATGTCCTGAATATATCAGTTAAGTCTTACTGTTCTATTATATCACTTAGGATCTCTGTTGACTTATTTATTTTCTGTCTCTAAAATCTTTCCATTGATATGAGTGGTCTGTTAAAGTCTCCTACTATTATTGTATTCCCATCAATTTCTCCCTTTATGTCTGACAATATTTCTTTTATGTATTTAAGTGCTCCTATATTGGATGTATGTATGTTAGCAAGTATAATATCCTCTTCTTGTATTGATCCTTTTATCATTATATACTGTCCTTCTTTATCTTTCTTTATGGTCTTTGTTTTAAAATCTATTTTATCTGAATGTTGCTACCCCACTTTCTTGTCATTTCTGTTTGCATGAAGTGTTTTCCATCCCCTCACTTTTGATCCATATGTGTCCTTTGCCCTAAAGTGGGTCTCTTATAGGCAGTATATTGTAGGCTCTTGGTTTTTGTTTTGTTTTTTTTATCATATCTACCACTCTGTCTTTTGATTGGAGCATTTAGTCCATTGAGATTTCAGACAGTTATTGATATATATTTATTGCCACTTTAAACCCTGTTTTCCAGTTGATTTTGTATTTCTTCTTTGTTTCTTTTTTTTTTCTTTTTGGTTTTTCTTTTGTCGTTGATGGTTTTCTTTTGTATTATGCTTGTGTTTTCTTCTTTTTGTTTTCTTGTGAGTCTATTATATATTTTTGATTTGTGGTTATCCTGTTTTTCAAGTATGCTAACCCATCACCATACCTACTTGCTTTTTTTCCTTATCTTATTGCATTAGCTAGAATGTCCAGTATGATGTTGAAAAGGAGTGATGAGAGACAATATCCTTGCCTTGTAACTGATCTTTTGTGAAAGCTTTGAGTTTCTTAGCTTCATAGATGATGTTTGCTGTAGGATTTTTGTAGATAATCTTGATCAAGTTGAGGAAATTTCCCTTTATTCCTAGTTTACTGAAAGTTATTTTTTAAATCATGAAAGGATATTGTATTTTATCAAGTGCTTTTTCTGCATATATTGATATGATTGTGTAATTCTTTTAGCCTCTTGATGTAATGGATTTCAAAACTTTCTTGAATTGCATAAAATCATATCACAATAGTAATAAATCTTTCAGAAATATTCATAGATTTTTGTGATACTTTCAAACAACGATATTGGTAAACCAGCTCTGTGGAAAAAAAAAAAAACACAAAACCTCTGATTTGTAGCATCTTCCAATTTATGTGGTATAAATACCCTCAGTATTTCCAGTTACAAGGTACCAAATGAGCTCACTGAATGTGGAAGTTGGGAGGAATTCCTTACAACTGTCCCTTGTGAGCTGGTATAAGCCAACTCCAGCACACCACTACTTTCAAGTATACTTTTGAAGAGGTATTTTTCAGTAAAACCTCATCTGAGGATACTGTTTACCATGAGGTTAAAGAAGAGCAAGCCAAGGGAAACTGAGTTCCTGGGACTTTGGAAACCTTTTGATTTCTCACTAAATCACTCAGAAATCAACCCATTTATGCAGCTATGAAAACAATATACTTTCTATGCAGTTTTAATAGTTGAGAAAGTTTTTGTGGCATGAAACCTTGGGAAGCAAGAAGTTAGCCTAAGACATAATTTAATCAGAAAATTCAAGACACATTTCATGTGATTTCATTTATTAAAGAATAAAACTAGAACTTCCAGTATATTCTGTCCAACTATGAAATGCATTTAAAATCTTTTAGAAAGAGCAATTCCAACTTTGAAAAAAAGAAAAACTGCTGGGCAGCTAAAATACTCTTGTTATCAGATTTTTTTTAAAAAAAATGAGGCAAGGTTATATAGTGAGAGTAGAGAAAGCAAAAGGAAGTGAAATCACCCATGACAATCTGTCATATTAGCCATTATGCATTTCAACATCTGCAACTGAAAAGTCACAGAAGTCAAAAAATAAAAACAAAAAAGACTCCCAAGGACCACAAACTGCCTGATGATGTTGCTATAATGTTTAGCCCTCTGTTAATTTCACATAAAAAATAAATTAAGTATAAATAAGGAGGTGAGGGGGCTGGTGTGTGGTCAGGTGTGTTCACAGGTGTGTACTCAGAGGGGGCTTGAGAATGAGGCCGAATGCCTTTCGTCTCCCATACTTGCTACACAAAACTCTCCTCCATGTTGCTGCAGAGTAAGAAAGAGTCCACAAGCCGGGGCTGGACCAGCTGCTGGAAGTCAGAGTCCTGGAGGCCTTCAGGACAGACCCCGGCCAATCTACGCAGAGCAGCCTGAGGAGAAAACAGAAGAGATCAGACTGGGCCTTCACCTTCCCTGAGAGATGCATTTCAGTAAGTGGCTCATTTACCAGCCAATTTCAGCTGATCATCACCTTGACACCTTAGTGATATGGTCCTTTTTGTCACTTGGTCACCATAGCAACCTTATTACATAGTCACCTGATTTCAATGGTACCTTGATCACTAAAGGGGATGTCATCTGAAAGTTTTCATGATCTTAATAGTCTTGCCATCTTGGTTTTTCAGTCATCTTAGGAAATTGATTGTTTTGAAGATCTGTCACTTTAAGGATTTGGTCAATTTAGTGACATATTTAAGTTCAAGATTTATCTTAGAAACTGGAACTGCCAGAAGCATCAGTGGAATTATATTCTCACTTCCAGGTCTCTATAGGAACCTTAGAACAGCAAGGGCTATTCATTTATCCATAAATTCAGCAAGGTTCTGAGCAAAGCATTTTGGGATGGGAAGGAGGGGAGAGAGAGAGAAGAAGGAGGGTCATAAAGTTGAAGGAAATGGAATTTCTACCAGCAAGATGGGGATGAACAGGAAAGAGAAGTGCAGGCAGAATGAAACTACTGCCCAGGTCCCCATACACTGAGTGTTGCACTCTTCCCTGAGTACACCATCTTGTTTTACATCCATGTGCCCTTGCTCAGATCTTTCCCATGACGTGAAACCCCTCCCCAACTGTTTTTTAGGTGTTTATTCCCACACCAGACTCTAAGCTCCTCAAGGATAGAGACTGTTTTATTTTTCTCTGTATCCACAAAGGTATGCTGAAAAAGAAACCGAACAAATGTTGAGTTCTACTGCTAGAGTAACCTGAAACTGTAAACGTGAGCTGTGTACTACCTAGACCTCTTTGCCAGTTAGCTGAGGCCATGCATACTAAGTGCGCAATGAATATTAATTCCTTCCATCTTCTCAAGCCTGAACAGAGCAAGGAACAAGGTGGGAGCTTAAGGATGCCCTTTCCTTGGTAAACAAGGAGAGAGGGGACTATCTTGAGTGACAGAAGAAGCAAAGAAGGAGGAATGCCAACTCTGAGTGTCTACATAGTATCTCATTTAATCCCCACAGGATACAGCAAGGTAAGTATCATGATCTCCAATTTAGAAATAAAGAGACAAACTCAGAGAGTGAAAGTGGCCTTCCCAAGATCACACAGCAGCCCAACTCCAGGGCCCTCATACCTACACACACAGAGACAGGATGCTGCAAGCCCAGGACACTAGGTTATACTGAGTACAAAGCAAACATATAACTCATTACCTAGACATGAGAAGTAATCTATTGCTGAGAAATCGCCAAGTTGGTGAAAAGAGAGGATGGCTTAAGTTGTCTGTTGGACTAACAGACACTGCCATGTCCAAGCTGGTTCAAGGAGAAGGGATATGCATCTCTGTTCACATGAGCAGGGTCTTAGACACTGGTGGCAGGAAGGAGACTCCAGGAGACTGTCTCTAACTAGTGTGTCCTGCCTCTCCTGGGGTATGATTTCCCCAAGGGCTAAAAGGCTGAACTCCATTGCACTTTCTGATTCCTCTGGGCTCCAACTGGGAGAAATAACCTTACTGCCTTTGAGTTGTTACAGTAAAAATGGAACCAGGGATCTTCCACAGATATGAGAATATAAAACCATCGATGTATTTTACATCATCAAGCATAAAAATAAAGCAAAAGAGAGGGAAGAAAAAAGAGAGACAAAGAAATAGAAAATAAACTCATGAAAAGAGAAAATGTAGAAGAAGAAAATAACAGAGAGACAGAAAAAAAGAGACAGCATCAGAAAAACAGAACAAGAAGGAACTACTAAAAGAGAGAGGGCTTCCCTGGTGGCGCAGTGGTTAAGAATCCGCCTGCTAATGCAGGGGACACAGGTTCGAGCCCTGGTCTGGGAAGATCCCACATGCCGCGGAGCAACTAAGCCCATGTGCCACAACTACTGAGCCTGCACTCTAGAGCCCACAAGCCACAACTACTGAGCCCGCATGCCACAACTATTGAAGCCCATGTGCCTAGAGCCTGTGCTTTGCAACAAGAGAAACCACCGCACTAAGAAGCCCATTCACCAAAACGAAGAGTAGCCCCCGCTCGCTGCAACTAGAGAAAGCCCATGCACAGCAACGAAGACCAAACGCAGCCAAAAATAAATAAATTAATTAATTTTAAAAAAAAGAGAGAGATGAACTTGGGAAAGAAAAGAGACCAAGCATAACAGGGAGATCAAGAGAGAAAGAGATGGTATCAGAGAAAAAGAGAGCACACCCTGGGGGTGGGAGGATAATAGGAGAGAGATTGGAGGAGGTGAAGAGGTAGTAGAGATGGGGGAGAGGACTAAGGGGATAAAAAGAATGGGGGGGGAGGGGAAAGAAGGAGAGAGAAACATCCCTAAGGGAGGAGGCAATCTCTAGACAGAGAGAAAAGCAAAAGCAAAACACAAGAGAGAGAGAACTAGAAACAGACCCAAAAAACCACGAAGGCAAATAGATACCGTCCTCTCCCCAGGGTCCTCAGAAAGTGTGCAGGGTTCGTCATGAACCCAAATGGTCTCAGAGCACCCCCTCCTCAGCATCCAGGAGCTCAAAGGATCCTTCACCCTTCTGAAGCCTTTTACTTGGCCTCCGCTTTCCTCAGAAGGTTAACAACCTTCCCAGCATCTCATTCCCAGTCTGAAAACACTCAAGAATTAAACAAGCCCCGTAGCCCACTGACAGCCGCTTCATTAAGGAAAAATCAATTCTGTTTGCAAGAGGTAATCCATGCTGCCACTTTTCCAGATGTGGGAGATGGTAATTGAAATGTCCTCCCTTCACCTGAATAGAGTCTTTGAAACTGGGAAGAAGGCTTGGGGAGGGGCAGGAGAGGTAGCCTCCAACTCCATCTGCCAGGCCAGGCTCCAAGCAGCCCCCATCTCACCAGCCAGGGGGCTGCACTCAAGTATGGAGCCCCTTCTGGGAGCCAAATCACAAACAAACAAACACCCACCAACACTGCGGGCTGGAGGATGGGCAGACAAGTCCATCAGTCCCTCAGCCAGGCAAGAAACAGTCACCAAACCCAAGGTCCCATGGAGATACAAGAGCTGGAAAAGGGACCCAGCCATGAGAAGGTTCCAGGGTAGAGGGGGAGAAATACAGATCCCCTTCCAGGAGCCAGGGTAGCATGACTAGGGCCACAAGACACAGGGGAGAAAGCATGGCTGGAAACAAGATGGTCAGGGCAAAAAGTCAAGACATACAGCATCAGGCAGGCCTGTGTTTGAATTCCAAGAGCCTCCCCTTATAACACCTAAAACACAGGATAACACAACATGCTTCCTGCTGGGGAAAACAAAATCTGAGCAGGCAGGTCCAAGCTGCAGAGAACTCCCAGGAAGCCTCAAGGAGGAGGATTTTGATATGAGCCTTGAAGGCGGTGCTGGCAGAGCTATAGAGAGGACATCTGCTTGGGACAAGGACCAAAGCACAGTGTCAGGGTGGTTCAGGGCACTCTGACCTGAGCTGGACAGGGCCTGGAGGCAGTGGACGGCCTTCAGACCCCAGGTGGGTCAGAGCCAGGCTGTGAAGGGCTAAGCACGTGGACAGTAGGCCATAGGTAACAGGGAACCAGGGAAGGGTTGCTCATGGAAAGGTCATGATCGTAAACTGTCATGAGGAAAATGAGGCCAGCAGCCACAGGAAGGATGGATTCAGAAGGAAGGGGCTCTATTCAGCATCCAACACCTGTCCACAGGAGAAATGTAATCCCTTGACCACCGGAAAGTCCTTCAAGTGATTGAAAATAGAGGCCAAGCCCTTCTGTGTGCTCTCCTTCAAACTAATGATAGAAATGGAAAAGGAATCACAACAAGCCCACGTGTCTGAATGGAGCTTTGTAGTTTCTCAACATTTTCTCAGGCCTATTCAGTGTCAGGCAGTTGCTGGCTGCCCAAGTTGTGAAGATAAGGTAGTTGGGGCCAATGATTATGTTTGCCAGGTATTAACTATCTCCATTTACTCACTAGACCAGACAAATTTAAGGTCTGTGAACTTGCATGAAAAAAATTACATCTTTACATTCACTGCCCTCTTACTGAAACAGCCTTTCCTTCAGCTGTGTGTGAATGTAGCAACAGATCAAGACGTCTCAGTGATGCCTATTACTTGTTCACCAATAGAAATCACAGACACTTTTGTAACTGAGGAGGACCCTATGGGGCCTTCCTGGAACAGCGTCCCCCTCCATATCCTCTACCTGCCTCTTGTCTGTAGAAAAACTTTAGTCTCCTAGGCTTCCCCGAGTTCCAAAGAGTACATTTAATCAGAGAAGCGAGAAAATGCAGAAAGAAAGGAAAACAGTCAAGCAAGACAAACTAATAAGAGTTTAGCCATTAAACAAAGTCAAGGACCTTTAGTTCCTCCTCAGGGGATATAAATAAAATTCTGAGCCATGTCCTTTGAACTCTTTTAAAGATACTGAAACCTCCACCAGGTGGAAGAAGTTAACTGTATACTGCCCACATAGACCTCAGACCTGTTGGAACCAGAAGGTTGGTGATGCTGACTCCTGATTACCTCATCACCAACCAATCAGAAGGATGTCCATGAGCTGATCTGATCACACACCACACAACCCCCCTCCCTTACCCTGTCTTTAAAAAACTTTCCCTGAAAGCCTTCGGAGAGTTTGGGCCTTTTAAGCCCTATCTACCTGGACTCCTCACTTGGCAACCTGCAGTACCCGCTGCACTTTCCTTCACCACAACCCAGTGTCAGTCGATTGGCTCTACTGTGCATGGGCAAGCAGACCTAAGTTTGGTTCAGTAAATTACAGTTTTTGGAGGTACCTTCAATATTATTTATGCTCATTGCTAATGAAGACTTGAGGCTAGCTTTTATTTAATGAGTTAATTTAAAAGTGTTATATATATATATATATATATATATATATATATATATATATTAACATATCACCTGTTTTGATAGTCTAATAATTATTTTAATATGATTGTTTTCCTTTTAATTCTATATATTTTACTTTATGCATTTATGCAGTAAGACAGGTGTGTCTGACTGTAATGCCTGCTGCTCCTACCACCATACAATGCCTGTCAGGAGCTCCCAGAAACGGGATGAGCTCAGTTAAAAAAAAAAAAAAAGGACGGGGTGAGAAGGGGCTTTATTGTGAAACAGCTTGAAAGACCTCTAGATCCATCCCTTCTCCTGCACAGTCTTTGAGGACAAATCAAAGATCTGGCACCCCCTTCTGGAAGTTAAAGGGCTTTTACAACGGGCTTCCCTGCTCCTGGATGCTTCCAGCTGCTCTGCTCTAGGATTTAACACAGCCCAGCAGGGAGGATATAGAGACAAGTCGTGTGTTCCCCATCTGGTGCTGTTGGTACTTTCATGGTGGACCCAAGCATCAAGAAGTTGGGTGGAGACCTCCCAGGATGTGCTAGCTTGGTTGGGGGACGAAGATCCTGGGGACTGGCTGAATAATCCTCTGTCCTGTCCTGTCCTACTCCACAAAGGAGGAGGGAGCTACGAAGCTGGAAGAGAACCGATAGAGGGGCTCCATCTGAGGAGGAAAGGAAGCTTCCTCACAGTGTCCGCTTTGGAACAGGCAGAAGACATCTCACTCCAGCTACCACATGGTGCAAGCACCATAGCGTCTCTACCACCACCCAGCATCCTGCCAGCTGGGCCCCTCCGCTCTAGACCTGCTGTTAGATCCCCCAGGACCTCAAAGGTACTAAATGTGTGGTAATGGGGGTTCCCCAGGCCTCTGCCTTTCACATATATGACCTCATATAATTTTCATCACAATCTTATGAATTAAGTGAAACAAGTATTACTCTTTTAAAGAGAAAAACGGAAACCCAGAATAAGTTGTCTGGCTTACCCAAGCCAATCGTGGCATAGCCTGTTCCCCTGGTCCCTGGTCTGCAACCCCAAAGCCCAGGAAGAAAGCTGGGGGAAGACTGGGAACTCACCAGGCAGGCCACCAGCACGGCGTCACTGCTGTTCCTCTCGGAGGGTGAGCGACAGAGTTCAATGAGGCGGGACATACCTGCGTGAGACATGGGGAGACCCTCACGCCCAGGTCGGGGTGGGCCTGGCCAGGCCTGACCCGGAGGTGCTCCCATCTCTCACACACAGTCCTCTGCACGGGGTCCTGTGGAGGGACGTGGCTGCCGGTCGGCAGGGAAGAGGGCTAAACCTCCCCGAGGAGCTTGTCGGGGAGACTTTCTGCTCCCTCAGGTGTGAATGGACCCTGGTCAGGGCCAGGATGTGCTGGAGCATCAAAACCAAACCCCTGAGCGCCAGACCACCGGCCAGGATGGAGCTCACCCGCAGCGTGGAGGCATGAGCCGCAGAGGATACTGCAGGTCTTCCTGAGAAAGAACTTCCCACGCAGCTTCTTCTGGTTTTACCAGCTATAGTCAACATTTACATCTTCATCAGTGGAACTTCCTAGTACCTCTCCACTCCCCCAACTGCCCATTTGAGTCAGAAAATATATTGTGGCTAAAATTACAGAAGACTACAGATTGAGTACACTAATATTTCCTAAGCCTTTACAGAGGAAAGTGAAATAAATGACTTTGCTTTTCAATGCAAATTGACTTTTTCAAACTCAAACAATGGAAAAGAATAACTCGTTATAAGATAGTAATGAAAGGTATGCAGACGGATTCTGTCTGTATGTATTTATCCCCCATAAGGTCGTTTTGGAGCCGGAACTCTCTGCTGCCCCAAGGCCGCCTCCTGCTGTCCTCTCTGCTGCCCCAAGGCCACCTTGTCCTCCAAGTGCCTGGGCGGTCGGCAACACTGCCAGCTCCTGCCTCCACCTGGGTGCGCTTTCCTAGCCCTCACAGCCGAATAACTCCCGGAGCCACAGCTGAAGAGTCACCTCCTTGTTCCAACATTATCTGAACCACCCGGATAAGTGTGGGCTACTTCCTCTGTGTGCCAATTGTGCCATTGACATCCTTTGAGCGTCGCTCTGTGATACTCAAGTGCAAATTTTTCTTTCCATATCCGCCACCTCCGTTAGGCTATAGGCCGCTGTGGTTAGGATGCGGGTATAATCAGTGTTATATGCCCAGCACTCAGAACAGAGCCTACCATAGAGTGAGTGTTCTGGAAACATTTGTTGGGTAAATAAGTGACTGACTGAATGAATGAATGAGTGATTTAATGAGTAAATTAATGAAAGAGTTAATGGTGGATAAATGAAGTAATGAATGAGTTAATGAATGAATGAACAAAAGGATGACTTCATGAGTGAATGAATGTGTGGATAAGTAAACAAATGAGTAAGCAAATAACTGAATGAATGAATGAATGAGAAAATGAATGAGTGAATGGGGTCCTTGTTAACAGGAAGCCTACAAGTGAGTCACTCTTCTGGCCAACTTAAACCTCTCTAGACTCCTCCTCTCTCTTGCTTCAGCCCCAGGGGAAAGGAGGCTATGTTGGGGCTGCACCCTGGGCCCCCATGCCAGCATCTCCCAGCACAGTCGGCCCTGCTCTGAGTCCTCCGTCACCACCGCCACCATGAAATCAGGACTGTTCCCAGCCCCGGCGCCCCTCTCCACCCCTGAGACAGCCAGCACCACTTACAACTTAGCCGCACGGCCTCCCGTGCCACATCTGGGTCTCGGCTGAGACGGGCCAGGGTCACTGCAGCCTTCTGCTGGACTCGCTCGCAGGCCGCCACCTCGGCGGGGGTCCCAGACCTTGGCTTCTCAGACAGCAGGCCCATGATAAGCTGGACCCCTGGGTGGAAAGCGATGAACAGTTGGTAGCTGCCCAAGCAGGGAGACTTCCTCTAGGGACCAGCTGCATGGAGCTGCAGGCTCAAGCAAAGGCTGTCGGGATGACTCAGGGCTCTCAACCACAGGAGGAACTTGGACAAGTCCTCCTCTTTTTCTCCTTCTGCCCTGGGGGAGTCTCTGATTCCACATACCAAGTCACTATGCCCCTGGAAGGGACATCTGGAGAATATCCTTTTAATTTCCTTTAAATGCTATTACTGAGCTTTTACTACATCCCTGATGCTGTGCTAAATACACAGTAAATGCACGAACCCTAAAACCTCCCAATAGCCTCATAAACTAAGTACTATATAATAATTCACTTTGAGGCCCAGAGAGAGGTGAAGTATCTTGCCCAGGGTCACACAGTAAGTAGCTGGGGAGCTGGTATCAGAACTCAGATAATCTGGTTACCCTCCAGCACCTCTTCACCTCTGATGCTGGTTGCATCTGAGACAGGTCCAGAGGTAATGGGTCCCCCTGGTGGGAGGTGACCCAAACCTAGACTGGATAATCACTAGATCAAATGTTTTAGAGGGGTATCATGTACTGGAAGAGAGTGGAGTAGTTGGACCGAGACATTTAGGCTTGAATTTGGTCAGCTGAGAACCTCTCCACCCTTCCCTGAAGCCAGATCTGTCCTCTGATTGGCCTACGAAATGACACCCACATCCACTCCCACGTCATGCCTTTGCCCATCTGATTCTTTCTGCAGGGGATGTCCTTTTGCCTCTCACTCTCCATCTAAATCGTTCCCATCCTGCAGGTTGTAGTAAAAGTCCATCTTCTGTGGGAGGTATTCCTCAGTTGCCCCAGCCCACACCCTTCTTTCCTGCACAGAGTGGCACTTGCCAGCTTAGAATTTCAACCAGACATGGCCCACAGGTGTATTTTTGCTTTTTTTTCTTGCTTTACACAGTGTTTAATTTTTTTAAAAGTTTTTGCTAATACGCAAATTGGGAGATTTCCATAAAAATCCAGATTTCTGGCATCTGAAAAATTACTTCCTGATCTGAGAACACTGGGCCCACATTTCCACATAACAACAATTTGCTGAAGCTTATTATAAGCTTACTCTTTTAAATGAGATTGATCCAGTCCATTTTGAGCCCACGTCATCCATTTATATCACCTGTGTGGGTCCTGCAGGCATCTAAGTTTGCAACCTGTAACTTAGACCATAGAACCCGAAGGGTCCTTAGAGTTCTTCTAGCACAACCCCTGCCTCTCTCCCCCATTTCACAGATGAGTACCTGAGGTGTGGAGAGAGGAGGTGACTTCTCAAGTTCACATAGGAGTCACTTCCTGGCCAGTACCTCAGTCATGTGCCTCTCCAAATCTGACTTGAACCAGATGCAATTTCTAAGCCTCTTAGATCCCAGTTCAGGGGGCAGTGAGTAACTTAGTTGTGGACCCTGAGATTATTCAGTCCTGGGGAGGGGCCATTTCTCTCTCTGGTGAGCTGTATAAGTGCCCCATTTCTCCCTCCTACAGCCCCAGGGAATGCTGCAGGCCCTGCCTTTCTTAGGCCCTATTGGCTCTGCCACCACAAACTCTGATCCCGGGGCAAGGGGCTTCTCTCCAAACCCCCTCCCTGGCCACTGAATGGAACACGGTCTTCTGGCTTCTTATGCCCACAATGTCCCTAAGACAAAGTCATAGCTATTAATGTCCTGAGTATATATGGCATGGCCTATGGGGACATAAACAGGGGGCACCAAAATGACAACTTCAGGAAGTGCCACAAGATTAAGACATTTTACTAATTCCTCCAGGTCAAGGTTCCCATAAAGAAGTCACTTTCCAAATCCCAGCTTCGTACCTAGAGTCTGACAAAAAATAGTTTCTCATATACGAGCAGGTGAGCACCATGGGGGCAAGGATTTTTGTCCATTTCCTGAATGGGTGTATCCAAAGTATTCAGAATAGTGCTTAGCTCAAATATTTGGGAATGAATATCAAATGAATGAATGTGAATGTATTCATGTTAGAAGCCTCACAAATGTATAAAAAACAAAGTTTCCTTTAAATGTATACCTTATAAGTCTTATCTAGAAAAAGATAAGATGCAATGAAATTGGGGCTGCCTACAAAATTCAGAATGTGTTTCCTAAGTTCTGGCCAGACTCAGTGCCACAAAAGTTGCCTGAGAGTTGTGGGCAGTTACAGCTTAGAGACCAGGTCCCAAAGCCACGTTCCCTCCTCAACATTCTCTCCAGCTCAGCCCCAGCCCCTGAGGGAGAAGCAAAACTAGCTGAAAGGGCAATGCTAATGCCACTGGATTGACAAATAAGAGCTTGGACTGCCCTGGCCTGCCTCCCAGTGTAAGGGTGACCAGTGGTCACAGTTTCTGACCTTCCAGGATGGCCCATTCATCCAGCTCCCCACCACCAACACTCACACACAGTTCAGGGCAGGACAGAGACAAAATCACCAGGCTTCAGGACAAAGCATGTCAGAGTCTCAAGCATCCTGGTGGGAGGACTTCCTTTCAAAGCACAACGAGGCTTGCCCTGTCCAGACCAAGGAGTCCTACTGTCTTCCAGTGATCCCTGGCTGAATCACCCCCACTGCTGGTCCCTCAAATCCTGCCCCACTTTGGTAAATAGTTTCTTCATCAAACTCTCTTCATTTAAACCCTATGAGACGGGCACTGTTTCCTGAAAGAGCAGATACACATAGCACAGAGCTCATTCTGTGCCTGACACTCTTCTAACATGCTTTATATTAATCCCTGCATCATCCCTGTGAGGTAGATATTACTGTTGTTCCCATTTTGCAGATGGAAGAATGGAGGTCACAAAACTAGTAAATAACAGAGCCAGGATTCAAGCCCAGGCAATCGTTTCCAGTCTTCACAGTCTCAACCACTATGCCCTCCTTCCTCTGCTGCATTACTTTACTGCAGATGTCACGCTTTTGTCATGTTATCACTTTTGTCCAGTTGGGGTCTCCTTCTAGACTGTGTGAGATACTCTAGAACAAAGGCAAGGACTTAACTTATCTCTGTGTTCTCACTGTCCAGCACAATGCCAAGAACCTAGTAGGTCTCAATAACTTTACTGAATGAGCCAGTCAATAGTACTTTGTAAACCATAAAATCCTCCACAGATGCCAGATACGCCAATTCCAAATCCATTGGCCTATGGAGACCCACTCCCACTGACCACTTGAACTACAGGCTCTGGGTGCTGAAGGAACAGGCCACAAAAGACACCCCTTCAGCCTCTCAGCCTCAGCCAGCTCAACAAAGTTTCTCATTATTAGCCCAATCACATAAAATTAACACAAAATGATGCCTTTCAATTAGTTATAGAGCAATGGGGGATGGGGAATGTGTACGTGTGTTAAAACAGTGGGGCAACCGGGGAGAAGGGGCTTAACAGGCTCAGAGGCAGCTGCCTAGGCTCCCAGCACACTCCTCCTCATTAGTATCTCTTGGTTTCCAACTGGTTGCTAATTGCTCTCCTATTTCTCGGTCACAGGAAGCCCTCACCACTTTGCTCCCAGCTGCAAGGCAGCCAGCTGACCTGCCCTCCAGCGGAGACTTCTTAGATCAGCTTCCGGGCACCTCACCTGAACCTTGGTGACACCCTCCAAGGTGGGAGGTGGGAGTAGGGGAGCAAGAGGGAAAAGATGCTCTCAGGTGAGGCATCAAGGGATGCAGCTGCCCTGACCTGATCCCCACCCTTCGGCTTTCCACTGTGGCCAAACCCAACATGATGAGAACGATTTAAAGTTGGAATGCATCCTTTGTAGGAATACATTTTTACTTCTGGATCATAATGAAATCTGTCTTCCCTTCACCACCTTAATTGAAATAGCAACTGCCACCCTCCTACCTTGCGTTTACCTTATCTTCTTCCCTGCTTTACTTTCTGCATCTGACGTTCTCTTCTTTTGTTCCGTGTCTGCCTCCCGCTAGATTGAAGCTCCGTGGAAGCAAGAAAACACTTACATATTGGCCCAGTTGCCCACATAAGCACACGTTCATGTGCTCCTGCAAGTGTGGAGACCCACATGTACAAATACATAGGCCTTCACACAAACACAAAGGCACAAGGTCCCATAGAGCCATGTAACCTGTACAACATGCACACCGCTGAAAAGACATACCGTTCTCCTGAATGATGTCAGAGGCACACTGCTCTAGGACAGACATGTTTGCCAAGATGGTCACAATCTGGAAAAGAGGATTGAGAAGCTAAGAAAACGGGAACACCTGTGCTGACAGGTGAGCCAGGGGCTACAAAGCTTTCCCCTAGCCCGTGACTCCTTATGGTCCACCTGGCCCATCCTTCCGTGGTATTTTCTTCCATCCTCATGGGCTTCTGCCACTCAGATGAGTTTCCCCAGTGACTGATGCCCATTCATCAGCATGTGGCTCTGAGATGGCCCCCAGGGGCCCCAGGACACTGCAGGAGAGAACAGGGTCACCTGAGTGAAGATGGAGCCTCTTATCATCTTTCTGCAGGGTCCCTTGGCCCCAGGCCCTGAAATGCATACAGAACTGGCAGATTTCTGGCTAACCCCTGCCCTGGATTGGGTTCCCTCCAATCCCAGCTTCTTGCCCTGATACTGAACCCCACCTACTTTCAACCCGAAATGAATGGAGACTAAGGTTAAGATAGAGATCATGACTAGGAACCTGAAGGCAGCATTCCACTAAGCCTCAGGTATTGTATGGAATATGATGAGAATTCATGCTCAGCTACACTTTATAAGCCTGTGGGCTGCAAGCCTTGCTTGTCAGTCATGGCTGAAGGGCTCTGCCTGTAGGAAAGGGATGCTGACATCAGGTAAACACAGACCCTTGGTTACAACCTCGTGGGCTGAGCAGCCAACAGCCCACCCCAGCCCCGCCCCCTGGCACAGTCAAGTTTGCACAGAGAACTCACAGCACAAAACTGGATTAAGGATGGGCCAGCGAGGGACCTCCTACAGACCCCAAACTGTAGAGGGTGCCAAACACCACTGGAATATGTTGGAAACGTGGCACCTGTTAACTCAGATGCCACCCATGACACTGCTCCTGACATTAAATTTAGCAAAATGAAAATCCACCCACTTCCATGGAAGTGGACAGCACTCTCAAGTGGTAATTAAAATAAATAATAAAATAAAATAACACTTTTTCCTTGGTGCAGGCTTATCTCTCTTGAAAGATTTCTTCGAAGCCTGTCACATGGTATAACTGGAGGCTGTGCCAGTTAACAGTCTCCTGACACAGTTCAGGCAGCTTAGTTCTGAAACTGAATAATGCGTAGTAATGTGATGTTGACCAACAAAGCGTATTATCTAGATTTTAATTGGTTCAACATTGGCATATTACTCTGGATAATAAACGCATGTAACAAATCTCTATAGGAAGGGAAAAGTTTGCCACATTTATAGAATATCTATCTCCTTCGTTCCCCACTAAACACGTGCTAGAAAGGGATACGCCTCCTTAGGCTGCTGTGGCATCCATATGTGTCAGCCCTTCCAGCTCGGACCTGGTAAGGGGCCTGGGTGGGTAAGTATGATGGGGTGGGTGGCCAGGGAAGGGACAGGACTTACACCAAAAGCTTCATCCTGAAGGCCACTCTGCACCACCAGATATTTTATGAGGGGTGTGACAAACTCCTATTTACATTTTAGAAAGGTAATAGGACTGAAGGAGGGTTAGTCCTTGGAAGCTCTTTTTTCCTACCCTTTTAGGATTGTGAGTGTTTGCGGGCTGAGTGAAAGGAGTTAGAAGAAAAATACAGGTAGAAGATGCAGTCAAAAAATAGAAGCTTCCCAAGGGATTTCCCTGGTGGCCCACTGGTTAAGAATCTGCCTGCCAACGCAGGGGACACTGGTTCGAGCCCTGGTCCAGGAAGATCCCACATGCCGCGGAGCAACTAAGCCCGTGCGCCACAACTACTGAGCCTGCACTCTAGAGCCCGCGAGCCACAACTACTGACCCCGTGTGCCACAGCTATTGAAACCTGCACGCCTATAGAGCCCGTGCTCTGCAACGAGAGGCTACCGCATTGAGAGGCCCGAGCACCGCAATGAAGAGTAGCCCCCGCTCGACACAACTAGAGAAAGCCTGCGCACAGCAGCAAAGACCCAACGCAGCCAAAAATAAATAAATAAATAATTTATTTTTAAAAAGAAAAAAAGAAAACACATCAAATATTCAATGGCATTTTGTTTAAAAAATAAAAAATAGAAGGTGCCCAAGAGGCATAAAGTGCGCAGTCTTATGAGGAAGGAGACACAAGGCCAAGCCTGTACCAAACTGCAGTTCACTTGGCCTTCTCTGGGCTGTGAGCAGTAGCGGGGGGCACAGGCTCTGTTCTCACCACTAAGGGACAGCTCCCCTCCAACCATCACCAGCCTGGCCACTGAATAAAGATGGTTGCTTGACATACAGAACCAAAAGAGAAGGAAGGGAGGGAGGGAGGGAGGGAGGGTGGAAGGAAAGAAGGAAAAGAAAGGCGACATAAAAAAGGAAAAGGAAACCTTTGTCTGCAGCATCAGGTTCATTACACTGCAATTATTAGCTGTGTCACAGGCACAGGTAGGTCTTTGTGTCAGACTAATTTAGATCCTGTTAATGAAAATTACTTCCTCTTTACAGAACCTGTACCCCATGTGGTTTTCTGAGGTGCAGATGAAGTATTCAATTAAGCACAATTTGAATAAATGTCAATTATGCCCTGCTTTGAGTCCCCCCTTTGAAACATCCTTGTATGTACCCTGGTATAGACAGGAAGGCAGATCAACAATGTTTCTCTTCACAGTCAAGCCCAGGGATGGGATTTTAGGGACAACTGGTTTACCTTGTTGGCTACAAGATAGCAATGCTGTCAGTGGAGAGAGTACAGGAGCCAGACACAGTTTTCCCCTGGCCCAGGCTAAGTCATTCCTGTCTGATGGTTTTTAATTAAGTCCTATGCCTCCTGAGTGAGAGGTTACTGATCCCTCTGTAGTTATTTGGGGAACAGAGGGTATCAGCCTCAAGAGAGGTTCTAGGTAAGAGGCAGTATAGCATAGTGGCTAAGTGCATGGACCAACCTATTCCAAGTCTTGGCTCTGTCATTATTTTCCATCTGATCTTGACCATGTTACTTAACCTTTCTGTGCCTTGGTTGATGAGGTATATTCGTTTTCTATTGCTGCTAAAATAAATTACCACAAACTTAGTGGCTTAAAACAACACAATTTTATCTTGCAATTCTGGGGGTCAGAAGTCCTAATTGGGTCTTATGGAGCTAAAATCAAGGTGTTGACGGAGCTGCATTCCTTCTGGTGGGTCTAGGGGAGAATCTACGTCCTTACCTTTCCCAGTTTCTAGAAGCTGCTCACACCCTTGGCTCCTGGCACCCCATTGCTCTGACCTCTGCTTCCTCAGTCACATCTTATTCTCTCTGACTCTGACCCTTCTGCCTTCTTCTTATAAGAATCCCTGTGGTTACACTGGGCCCACGTGGATAATCCAGGATAATATTCCTATACCAAGACCCTTAATCGTATCTGAAAATATCCCTTTCACCATGTAAGGTAGCCTACTCACAGGTTTGGGGAGGGGGCATTATTTGGCCTACTACAAAAGATAAAAATAAGATAATTAATAAGACTGTGATAAGTATTAAGGGACAATGTTTTGTCAAGCACCCAGATCATTCGTTAAATAAAATGAGTACTATTTGGCCCCGGGGAACAGAGTCTGAAAGGACCCAGGCCTTGAAAGATTGTGTCAAGTACCATCCAGTACAACACCCAGTGTTGCCAAGATGTGAAGCTGACGTGAGATCCCTCCCAAAGGGAGGCAAGGTACCAGAGCAGGAGAAGCCCTTCCCAGCAGAGAACCCAACAAACTTTGTGCTCATTACTTTCTGTGGCATTTTAAAATCATTTTTCCTCTGGCCTCCCAAAGACCTTAGGAACATTGAGGCGAATAGCAAATTGAACCAGCGTAACAGGGGCAATCCCATGTCACTGATTCAAGAATAAACGCCCCCATGTGGTAAAAGGGAGGATGGCAAAGCCTTTGACAATAGCAGACACGTGGAGGAAAAGGTTTACTCTGTGCTTGTTCCGGGAACACCTGTCCACAAACCAATCTCAGGCTCATCTCACATCCTTAACAATGGCTCAGCAGTCAGCCCTGATCACACCTGGACTCTACCTCTGTGCCTTTCCTTTGCTCTGTCATAAACTAACACTGAGGACCATACCACTTAAAAGACAAGTGAGGAATACCCAGGATACCCAAATAGAGACAGGTGCTCTGATCTGATAGAGCTTATAATGCAGAAAATCTGACATATATCTAATGAAAAGTTATGATTGCTTTTATGCTGTGCAGTAATTAGGACAAAAAGGCCAAGAGTTCATAGAACTGAACTTAGAATTACTCTTTAACTACTGATGGAATATTGAGATTTCTACTGTCACTGTGTTAACTCTCTAAAGCTCTGGCAACCATGTCAACTGCAGCCCTGAGACCAGCCAGCAGAGGAAGTCCCACTGCTTCTCTGTCCTGCCCTCTTCCCTCCATGCCACTTCCTCCATCAAAGAGCAGAAAGAATCAAGACAAGAACAGTGGTCTGAAGGATGAAGGGCTCAGAGAGAGGGAGGGTGTGATCTCTTTGAACACACTTTCTCCCTCAAGGCCAGCGAGGCAAGGGGGTCCAGGAGAAGGCCCAGCCCTCTCCCTCCCTCTGATAGGTGTGATCAGGGCCCCAGGAGCTGAGAGGGCTGGACAGGCGTGGAAACCAGGAGGGCACCTGCCTAGGCCCCGAGACAGACACTGCTCCCACCCTCTGGTCCCTGGTCTTCTCACAGACGGGCCCGGCTTTCCCTCCTCCCTACCAAAGGCGCGAGACTGGAGGGCTGAGCTCTGGGCTTAGGAGAGAGAACCACAAAGGCCATAAAAATGCCTTAGATGTAGGTCCCAAGCTGTTGGTAAACTAAACCAAAACACTCTCCCTGGGGATTGCAACGAGTTTGAGGTGTCAGTCTCACAGTATTAGAGAGCATGTAAACGCCAGACCATGTTCTCTGGGCTTAGTTTTCCCTTGGCTTTATAGGGAGAGGTTCCTGGAGCAAATCAGGACTGGGTGTTGTGATCCTGGGCTCCTCCAAGTCTCTCTGGATCGGTAGATATGCATATATACTCATATGCAAACAAACTCCACTGCTTTAAGTGGCTTATAGTCTCTCTCTCTCTCTCTCTCTCTCTCTCACACACACACACACACACACACACACACACACACACACACGCATGCACACATACACAGTACAACCTCCAGAAACTGACACACAGATTGAAACAATACACACCATGTATTGACTCATGCCACATTACACTCACCACCACATTAACCACATTTCCTGACCCTACCTTCCTGCCCCAATCAGATTCCTGACAGTCTCTGTCTGGACCCATCCCAATCTCTGGTTCTATCAGAGACACCTGGCCTGCTCACTACTGAGTATCTCTTTGGTTCTAACTACTTTACGAGCATTATGCCATCTAATCATCATAATGACACAAGGAGGGAGAAAATATTAGTATCCCTATTTCACAGATGAGGGAATTGTGTCTCAGAGAGGTTAAGCAATTTGTCTAAGGTCACACAGCTAGGAAATGGAGTCAGGATTTGAACTTAGGTCTGCCTGAACCCAAAGTCTGTACTGTTTCTACCATGTCATATATGTATGTGATAGGGCTGTATAAACTATAGAGGGCTTTTGCAGTGTAAGTCAAAATGGCAATTCCTGGTAACTGACATTTCTGATAAATGGACTCCTGATAATGGTATTCACAGTGAGGGCTCAGAAATGCTACAAAATCTGGACATTCTAAAATGCCAAGCAGACAATGTGTCTTCATGGGAAGTGAATGTACCAGCACCGTTCACCTCTGTGAAAGCAATTAATTTCTAAAGGCCATAAAGTCATGTTCAGTGAAAGTCTCTGCTGTGGCTTAGACAGGATAACCGCATCCCTTTCACCCTAGGTTGTCACAGTTTGACAGACAGGGCAGAGGTGAGCCAGCCCTTTCCCCCCACCCTATTATCACGCCTGTAGCTGGATGCCCTGGGCAGCATGACCCCTAGAAAATACCTCCTGGGGATGAAAACACAGGCCACAAAGGGCTTGTTAGGCAGGAAGTGCTTCTGGATGCCTGACCACACCCAGCTCCCCTGGATTAGCAGAGGGGCGTGGAAGAGCCCCTCTGCTTGATTTGTTGGACACATTAAGTGGACGCAGTTTGCTGGGTTGATGGAGGGGTTCTCGCTGAGATGTTCAAAGGGAGGCGGACAAATATAGATCCAAGACCCAGAGGCTCTGCACAGCACTGGCGTCACTGGCAGACGCATTACCGGAACCCTCACGGGCATTTAATCTCCTAAGTGTTTCAGGAGGCGGTAAGCACTTCAGAGTCTAATTCATCTTCTTTGTCTTCATTACTGGGAGCCCTCTGATCACCTTAATCCTCCCTCTGTCAAAGGAAAGAGCCATTTGTTTCTTTAATGGGTCCTCTCTCACTAGCTAAGTGGTTGCTCTGAGTCAGGGCTGAAGGTGATGCCATCCTGAGGACAGAGGAGAAGAGCCTGGCTCAGCCATGGGGAGATGGGAAGGGGGGTGGGGTGGGGAGATGGGGGGATGAGGGAGACAGGGCGGTGGGAGAGCGTGGCAGGAAAACGCCTGACTCCAGATTCAGAAGGAACTGCCGACTGCATAGAGCTTGACTACGTTCTCCATTCTCTCCCCACCCTGAGCCCCTCCTTCCTAGGAATCAGTGAGGTTCCAAGAGGGGGCCAGTCACTCCTCAGGATGAAAAAGGGTCTGTACACATAGAGCCACGGGATGTCTAAGCTGGAGGAGACCATCCTACTTTACAGATAAGGACACTCCCCTCTGAAGTTTCCCCATTCAGGGCTGAGTACCACCCATTCAAAGGCCAATAATAATAACAGACAGTGGCTTCCATTTATTTCATAGTTTCTGTGTGCCAGGAACTGTACCAAAAGTTTGTATTAGTTTATTCAATTCTTATTTTATCTCTGTGAAGTATGTATTATTCAACCCCATTCACAGATGAGAAAACTGAGGCTCGGAGTGACTTGCCCAGAGTTACATGATCATGTAGTAGAGAAGCTTTAACCGCATGTCATCTGATCCTCCAACCCCTGTTCTTACCGCCTCACTACTGGATTTTGTATGAAATGACCAGAGTTGGCTGCAGGAGAGGTACTTGAAAGGAAAGGGACCTAAAATCGTGTCAGGTAGGTGAGAGACCCAGCAACTGGAGGCGTCTAGCTGAAGAAGAGAAGAGGAGGAACAAGGCGGATCAGGCAGAGTGAGCCCTCCGGTCCCATGCCCCACAGCCAAGGATGGTGACTGCAAAGGGCCGGGCCCCCTCAGGAGCCAAGCAGCCAACAGCCAGCCCAGTGAGCCCCCACTCTTCATCTGTTTGTACTGTCATACCTTGTCTGTATAGGGCTTGTCCGACTAAGAAGTGAGAGATTGAACAGGAAAGGAAGTCTGGAACTCCATCATGCAAGGCTTGGAAGACCAAACTGAAGATTTTGGATAATTCACTATCTGTGCTCTCCCTTGCAACATCAAGTTTGAAAAATAATGATAGTCATCACTTACTGAGGACTTAGTAGGGACAAAGCATTGTATCAGGTCCTTTACATGTATTATCTCACTCGCCCTCACAAGGACCCTGCAAGGTAGATGAGAAAACCAACACCCAGGAGGCTGTGACTTGCCCAAAGTCACCTAATTAATAAATGGGCCCAGACAAGATCGACATTCAGTCTCTCTGACCCCATAGCTCCACCTCCTCTTCATTTTCAGAGATGGCAGCAGATAAGAGTCAAAGACCAAGGTCTATGTCATGCCAGGATTCAGTGCTGGCTAGCTACTTGTCAACCATATGATTTAGGGGATAATCTCTTGAGCCTCAATACTCTTATCTGTAAAATGCAGCAGATATTATCAGCCTCACAATATTAGTAGAACCCTCCTATGCAAATGCTTATATACTAGAAATTCTCTCTGAATGGGAGTTTCTATGGTTGGCTGCCTTTCCCCAGGTGATTCTAAAGACAAGAAAGAACTGATGAAGTGCCATCCTGCTTCTTCCCTTTCACGTCCTAAACAAGCATTTAGAGCATTTCGCCAAGGGTGCCAGCTCTGGGCCAGAGGCCTGAAGAAATCCTGGGGAAGTATAGAGCATGGGCCATGCCCTCAGGGGGATAAACATGAAATAACTGGAAAGGAATAAATATCATTGGAAAAGTCAACACTGCATTGTGAGGTGTGGCCTCCAAGAAAAGGATGATCCCGGGGAGCTGGGGCCGTCTGGGAAGGCTTTCCCAGAGTTGCTGGGGTAGGAGCTGGCACGTGAAGCTGTGGCAGCTTTGACTGGATGATGAGGCTGGAAGAAAGAGGTGGGGCTGGGGAGCTGGGTTGCAGACAGGGATGAGCTGGGTTGGAGGCGGAGGATCATCTAACAAAGAGTTCAGGCACCTGGTTGAATTTACAGAGAACTAAAACCCACCAATCCACTGCCCCCACCTCTGGAAGAGAAATGGGAGGCTGAGTACAGCAGAGGTGGGACAGGATGGGATTCCATAACCTCAGAGCTCAAAGGCCATTGAAAACCCCCTCATTCAATGTTTTCAAACACATTTAGTAGTAAAATTCTTTTTCCCCAAACAAAACTTTACATGGAGCTCAAATATACAGAAAAAAAAAAAAAAATTGAGACTGATATAGGGGTTGAGGCCCAGAAGCAAGGCTCTGCTCCAAGACCCTGTTTCACAGAGGCAGAGAAAGGAAGAAACTCGCTGCAGGTACAATGTCAGACAGGCAGGTGCCCACATGGCTGGATACAGACCTTTGGAGGAGGTCCAGGGATCTTCCCATGGCACCTCTCTGCCTCTTAAGATGGACAGGTCTGGATGGAGATGGAGGAAGCCTCTCTAGTAGTTGGGATGGGAAAGGAGGGTGGGAAGGGGCTTGTGGAGATGCTCCAAGGGCAACAAGGCATGTTGAAAACATATTCCTTTACCTTCCCCCAGATTGCTACTAACAGGACCGACAGTGAGCTGCAGCCCAGAGCCTAAGCCCTGGCCTCCTGCCCTCTGACTTCACGCTTACAGGTTCTGGGCCTGGTCCTCCCGAGCTGCTCACCTGGTCCCGGGTGTAAGGCGTGTCTACTCTCTGCTTGTCGCTGCAGGCCTCCAGGAGGACGCGGATGGCCTTCAGTTGCAGGAGCATCTCACAGGCCATCGTGTCAAAGAAGGTGATGTTGGCAAGGGCCGCTGAGGCCAGCAGGAAGACTTCCCCAGACGAGGCCTCTTGGCACAGTTCTGGATGGTGAAGAGGAAGAAAACAGCTTCACTGCCGAGCACTTTCATATCAGTTACCTCATTTGGTTCCCACAATAGCTCTGGGAGAAAATTTGGGCAGGTGTTATAATTCCCATTTTACAGATGAAGAAAGTAGTTACTGGAGAGGGAAATGTGTCTTCCTACATAAGTAGCAGGGCTGGCATTTGAAACCGTATGTGTGTGTCCTAATCACTCCATCCAACAGGTAATTACTGAGTGAACACTATGTACCCGGCACCCTGGCGTTTTGGGATGGGCTGGCGAACAAAACAGGTCAGGTCTTTGCTCCTGTTAAGCTTACATCCTACTAGTGGGCAAGACAACATGAATTTTTTAAAAACTAATATAAATAACTGCAAACTAATAAATGTGAAGGAGGAAATAATCAAGTGCTAAGACGGAGAATAACTAGAGGCCCGTTGGGTGCGTAAGGAAGGTCTCCCTAAGAAAGTGACTTTACTGCTGAGACCTGAGGGGAAAAAATGAAGCAGTCATGAGAATATTGGGGAGAAGAGCATGTTCCAAGCCAAAGGAACAGAATGTGCAAAGGCCCTGAGGCAGGAAAGAGCTCCTAGTCCATGTGTGTGTCTCCAGTAGCGTTCACTAGACCTGCTGAATTTGCCTTGAAGAAGAGGCTGAAGTTAAAACATCAAAACACTACCTCTCCAGCTGCCATCAGCAAAGTTTCAGGATTTCCTTTTGGTCCCAGAATAAGGGTCACCTGGCTGCAGAAAAGTCCTACACCAAGCCCCTGAACGTCAGGCTCTTTCTCTCTGATCCGAGTGGCCGTAACCCAATCCTAACCGTATCCCCCCACTTACCATCTGTAATTGTACTGAGGGTCTTTAAGGAGGAGAGGACCACCCCCAAACCCTGCATCCCTTCCCCACCTAACACATTCCCCCATGGGCTCCACGTGACCTAGAATGGACTCCTGCCTTGGAGAAGGCATACAAGGATCCATGGCGCTGCCCCCCCGTCCCAATGGACCTGACTTCTGACCCTCAGCTCCAACTTGACCGCTAACCAAGGTGCTTCCTGGGTCCAGGTCCCTCCTACTGACAGCATCTCTATGAAAATACAGGAAGAGAAGCCATACTTCAAGAAAACAGCCACAAGAGAGAAAGAAAGCTTTAGGGGCAGAGTTGAGCTGTGTTCTATCCTGATCTCTAGTTCTTGCTTCCAAAGAGTCTACTTCTAGGTTCTGGCATTAAACCTGGCACCTCTTGGCACCTTCCAGTGCATGCAGTTTCTGGTCCCTGCCTTTAAAGGGACAGAAAATAGCATTAGTTGAACCCCTGCAGTGTGTCTTACACAGTGCCATTAATTTCTGAGCACCCTTAGAGCAGAAGGTGGTCGCCTTCATTTAGATGTAGAAGCTGAGACTCAGAGAAGCCGGTAGTAGCAGCAGCAGCGACCTCCGACTGAGTGTTAATTCTGTGCCAGGCACTGCTGTACATGCTTGACCTCACTAACCCATTCCATCCTCACAACAACCCAATTTTTTATCACAATTTTATAGATGAAGGAACAGAGGATTCAAATGTTAAATGATTTTCCCAAAATTGTGGAACTGAGGAATGATGGTAATTTGGGGGGGAAGGGGGCTGGAATCAAACTGCTTGACCCCAAAGTCCCCACTCTTTCTACATTCCAGGCTGCCTCTTGTCTCTGGGCCTCTTTGCCTCATTCCCAGTGATGCTCCTGTAGATCTAGTTTCATTTCTACCAGGAGGGCAATGCCTGCTTCTGGGCAGTGCTGCTCCCCGCAGCCCAGGTATGACTATTAAAGTACTTAGCATCTTGATCTAGCCACCCTGGGCTGGGGCAGCACGTTAGCCAAGGAATTAAGAACTCTGATTTCCCCTTTCCGATGACTGCTTTATCCTCTGATTTGGGGGGAACACTAGGGTCAGCCCTTCCACGCCACCTTCCTACATCCAGGGTGTGGGGTAAGACCGTACAACTCACAGCCCACTTTGTTGCAAGATCTCTTCTAGGTCCGAACACCCACCCTCATTCTTATGAGTCACCATTGCTGCCAACACAGCAATTATTAACACAACCATCTAAGTGCCTTTTAATTTTAATGCACATTTATTTGAACTACAGGCTGAATCACCTGGGATGTGTTAGGAAGATTAAATTGAGGATTCCAGTGACTCATTTATAAACGTTTCCAGGGAATGGCAAGAAATTGGAGGACTATTTCCCACCAAAGAACAGAGTCCTGGCTACCTGCCCAGAAGATAAATCCCATCTGCTGACTCTCAGGGCGGACTCCACCACACATCTTCATCAGGGTGAAATAAATAGGGAGACTCCTCTTCTCCGGGGAGAAATCCAGCCCGGGCAAAGTAGAAATGGACATATGGCAATAATGAAAGGTTGTTTGGAATATATATGTTTTGATTTAGTATTTGCTATCATTTATAAACTGGGAGGTTTTCCATAAAACTTAGGATTTTTGTCTTTTTTTTTTAATTGGCCTTTCCTACATGGCAACAATGAACTGGAATTTATCAGTGATTGCCCCACTTTAGTCACTGCATGTGCTTTTAAATTCAATACAGGACTGAAATCTCCTTATTTTCTTCTTCCATCTGACCTCTTCACCTCATTTATGTTTCCTGCCGGGCTCTGGCACATGACTGAGTACGACACCGCTGGTGTAAGTGAATCCTAACACTGTTATGTGGCCTTGAGAAAGTTCCTCAACCCCTCTGGGCCTAGGTTTCTTCTCTTATAGGGTGGGCATTAAACTTGATGGCCTCTTGCGTTCCCTCCAGCCAAGACTTTGAACAATTGGCTCCTGTGTTTTCTCAACTTTGAATCAATGTAGATGTTGACAAGTTGATTTCTCCCAGCCTGGCCTGTGGATGCCACGACCACAGTAACTAGAATCAGCCATTAAATCAACTTAACTGATGCTTCCTGCATGCAAAGTGCTTGCAGATCTGAGAATTCTAGAGCGAGAAGGAACCTTGAGAGAAACAGGTCCTGACCCCTTGTTTCACATAATAGGAAAACTGTAAAGTGAGCTCCGCAATGTGACATGGCAAATGAGTGGCAGAATCTCACACAGCCTGCACAGGGCTGCCAGTCAAGAGCTTTTTGTTGGATGGATTTATCAAAGACAAAACTCCAAGTCCAAGTGTTCTGACTCCAAGTCCCCTGTTCTGTGCTGCTCCTAAATTTGTGCTTTTCCAGATATTCCCAACCCTGCTTTGGTAACTCCAAGCACCAACCCTACATTTTCTGATGTGATCAATTTTCATTCAGTTTCAGTGAGATACAAATAGAGAGACAGTGACAGAGAAAGGGATCGAAGTAGAAACCCAGAGCATCACCGGAACTTATCAAAGAAAGGATGTGGTTTGCAAAACAAGTTTCCTGGGGATTGTCATCCAGGTGAGTCCTCCTAGTTCCTGCAGGTTTGCAGGAAGATTACATTCTAGATATGGGGCTCTGATTCTCCTGCCAGGAGCACACACGTCTGAATAGGGGACCCTAAAAGGGTCAAAGTTGTCAGGGCCCCAGGAAGTGAGGCCAGCGGTGGGATTGCAAGCAGCAGGTGGTGGGGAACAGCTGCTCTCTGAGAAGCCGCTTGCCCCCAGTCTTTGCTGCCACATTTGCTGGGTACCAGGTACCATAGACTGAGATCTCAGGAGCAAAGCCCATCAGAATCTCTCTGGATAAGGATCTGAACCTCAACATTTGAGGCCCCACTCTTCCCTGGGGCTTGTCCTGTTCTCCTGTTTGAAAGGCCAGTTAATCCCAATCTGAAGTCAATTCAAGGAGCTTCTTGGAGGGCTGCAAACGCTTCAGTAGAAGACTTGACAACAGAGCTCTTTAAGGCCTGACTCTGATACTTCAATGGTGGGATTTCAGCTAGTGTGATCTGTGTGCAGGAGATATGTGGGTGCAGTGAGGGAGTTTGACAGGGAGACCTTCCTGTCCTTCCTAAAGACAACTGTGACAAGGCCCTCCTCACCCAACGGTCCCCTCCAGCCCCGGATGACTCACTAACGAGAGCTGTCACGATCTCCTCCATGCTCTCCAGGAAGCTGCTGAGGTGCTGGGTGAAGGGCAGGTGTGGGGAGGTGACTTGGGCGACCACAGCCGCAGCCTCAGCCCGCGTGGCTTCCGAGTGGCTGTCGTCAGTCAGGATGTCGGCCAAGCACAGAACGCCATCCACCTGCAGATGGAGAGAGGGCACAGCCCTGTGCATCCGGGGAGAGCACGTGCTCATGATAATAATGAGACAGACTCACGGTCAAGCCTGGACCCCAGTGACTCTGGGGGTTATCCGTTGGCTCCAAAGAGATCACTGACTTCCCATGGCATCTTAGATAGTGGACATCAGCAGGCGTCCAGGGGCTAGGCCGGGGCACCCACCACAGCGAGTTGTAGTAGAAAGAACAATCTCTTAGAAATCTCACATCCCTGAGTTCACATCCTAGCTCCCTCTCGCTTGGTCACTCAGCCTCTCTGAGACTGTTTCCTCATCCACCAACAAGGTGTGAGGAGCTAAACAGATGAGGCAGGTGATGCTGGATCCAGAAGCGATGCTTAACAATGTTGGCCCCCTCCTCCCCTCCCTGGGTCAGCAGCAGGCTGAGCTCAGCGTCTTTCCTCCCGCATCCTGTCCTCCACCACCTTCCCCCGCAGAGAGAGGGCTGCTCCCCTGGACGCCTTGTTCTCTCTGCCCCACCAGAGAGAAACAGACCTGGGCAGAGTGGGAGCTGAATGCCAGATAAAGACTGCAGCTTCCAGTTCTGCCCCAGTCGGACCTGCTCTTGGCATAGTAACTTCCGCTTACTGAGCGCTTGATAGAGGCCAGCTACACGGTGCATGCGTTACTACACCATTAATCCTCATAACAGCCTTCTGAGGGCAGCGCTGTTACGTACAGCGTACGTGTTATTGTACCATCCGTCCTTTTAATAACCCTCTGAGGTCAGTGTTATTATTATCTTCAATTTACAGATGCAGAAACTGAGACACAGAAAGGTTCATTGACTTACCCAAGATCGCAGACTTTAAAAGCAGTTGGTTTGGGATTTGAACCACAATGGTCTAGTCTCAAAGCCCATGGTTTTGAAGAGGCATCACACTGCCTTCTAAGAAGTGACACCTGAGCTCAGACCCCAGCCTCCAGCAAAGGTGAGCAGGTGAGATTTGTTTAGAGAAAAGGCAGTAACTTGCCAAGGTTAGCTCAGCAGGGCTCCTGCAGCCCTTCGACGCCCCGGGACACCCGCCTGCCTGGGGACCCTGCCACCAAGGGCCAAGGAGACCTTCCCTTGTGAGGGATCGGAGGGGGGAGGGGCGAGGCAGGGAAAGAGCCAGGGTGAGGTGAGGTGAGGAGATGAGAGGAGGCGCCTGAGCTGCTGCCCTACACCTGCCGAGGGCCGGGCTCCTGTCCCTGCTCCCTTACTTCCTGCCACTCAGCTTCGGCTGCTCTCATGTTGTTTGACTAATTACCCCCACCATGTTCTGGGCCTCCCTCAAATGTTCTTGGGAGCCTTCGGTCCATTAATTTTGAAAGCCTTTGGCAATCTCAGACTCAAAAGAGACAAATGTGGAAACAGGAGCCCGGGGAACTGTCCGCAATAAAACTCACCTGGATGTGCTTAATAAAAGAGCAAACAGGAGCCAGCAGCCCCTGCAGGACTGGGCCCGTGCCAGGTGTTTGACTAACAGGCCTCACCTGGGCCCAGGGATGGACATGGGGGCTACTCTGGGCCTAGAAACAGGGAGCAGCACCCCTCTTACTGCCAACCTCAGATGCCTTTTAGGCTTATCTGGTTCGTCCCCTTCCTCCTTCCAGCACCACCCAAGGCAGTAGCTAGGGAGCAACAGGGTCTCTAGTGGGGGAATGTCTCAGCCAATCCTATTCCCTAATCTCATCTTGGATGCAGATGGAGTTGCATCTCAGACCCAGTTGGGAACGCTGGTCAGACCCAAACCTAATCCCCAGCGTCTGCTGGGAGATGGGCCAATCTGAACGCACCAGAGAGGCCAAGAGGTTGGTGGTCCCGGAGCGTCTGTGCCCCCAGGCCCTGCACACTAGGCATGCTTCCCAGCCCAGACTGCCACTCAGCAAGCTCACTGAGCACAGTCTCCCTGAGCACATGCTGAGTGCCAGGCTTTGCACTGGAGCAGTGGGGCAGGGACAAGTGACCCGTCCTCAAATGACTATTGCACAATGTGACCTCTGATGCTCCGTGGGAGACCTCCTGGAAGCCCCTCTGACTTAACGCCCACACCCCAGCTCGGGGAGGCGGCCCTCCTTGGAGCTCACATCCAGGCACATCTACTGTCATAACAGCATTTATCACACGGGATGGCCATGTTTCTCCAAGTGGCATCTGTGGTTGACACCAAATTCACTAAGAGTTTCTTCAAAACACATTCCTGGGCCGCACCCAGACCTATTCAACCAGGCTCTCTAGGGAGGCCTGGAATCTGCTTTTTAACAAGGTCTGAAGCCGACTTTATACACCAGCAATTTGGAGAAGCACCCTGGGATGTGATTCTCCACTCCCTTTTCTGTCTGGCTGTCTCTGACATCTTCCTGGAAGCTCTGCAAGCCTGGGGACCACAGCTTGTGTACCCGTGACTTCTCCAGGCCTTGCACATAGTAGGCTTTCAATAAAGGGAAAAAAATGCAAGACAGAAAATGGGACCTAGGTGTGTCCTAAGTGAGGACACACTTTAGACAAGTGAAGGTAAAGAAATGGCATTGCAGATGGAGGGGATATCGTAAGTGAAGCCCACTATAGGAAAGGGCAGCTTTGGAGAACATCCGGCTTGGGAACATGGATTCCACAGATTCCTGACCCCAGGAAAGTGACCCTGGATTGTCATGTGGGCCAACTGCCCAGGCCTCTGGCTCTGATGCCACTGACTGGCCACTTGGCCTCCTGCTAGCAAGCTGCCACCAGCCCAGATTGATCTCCGTATCCATCACCGTCTCAGCAACTCCAACTCAGTCCAGCTTATCAAGCAGAAGGCCCTGAGGGGCCCTCCACCACAGGGCTCTGGGCCTCCCAGTGCCTGAACCAATTCCTGTAGTGTCAGAATATGCACAGGCTCTGGAGTCACACCTACCTGGGTCTGAATCCTGCCGCCATATCTTACTAGCCAGACAATTTTTGGTACCTACTTTGAGCCTTTATATATAATGGGAATAAAAATACCAACCCCAGAGGATGCCAAAAAAACTGGAATTGTTAACTAAGAGAATGCATGTACAGTGCCTGCCACATGGTGGCGCCATCACTCCACCTTATCCCCACCTGGCTGTTACAGTCATCTCTCCTAGACTTCGGGCCCTGAATCCTAGCTCGCCTCGCTTTGCCTGCCCCAGCTGAGGTCTCCCAACTGGGCTTCTCTCCAGGGCTCCTTTCTTCAGGCTCCTCTGGGCCTGAGACCCCATAGAGAACCTCAGCCCTGTAGGTTGAGGCCCACAAGTTTACCCGCTTGCTTGGACAACTTTGGGTCATGCAGCCCAGAACTAGAACTTCTAAAAGGTCAGTGACTCCTCTTTTAATACCTGACCAGGAACAATAAGATTAATAATTACAATTCCTGAGAAGGGAACAGAGAGAAAAAGTACCACCCATGCATCTCTAATGTTTAACAAACAGTAACTGAGCACCTTATCGTGATAGATGCTAAACTAGGCAGACTGATACAGAGATGAATCAGGAACAAAATAAGAGATAGAGAAAGACAGACACATAGAGAAACCAAAGGTGGGGGGTGGAGGGAGAGATCATATGCTTAAAAGGATTTGGGAACTTGACTGGTACAAAGCCCAGCCTGTCCATTCCTCTCTTATTTGGCCTTTCTGAATCACCTCCCCCTGCTGAGAACTCTCTCTATCTAGGCCTTTCTCTTTCCTGGGCCCCCACAATACCCACTTTTGGGCTCACCTCCTCCCAGCTAACCGCTTCTTAGCCACAGGTTTTGCCATCAGCCCACTTTGTACCACCTCAGTCAATAGCACCCAAACCAAGTGGCCTCAGTGACTCACTATGATGACCCCCTAGCCCTCCAGCCCTGACCTCGTTTCCCAAGATCCACATCTACATTTCCAGCCTGCTACTGGGTCTCTCGATGTTCAGTTCTAAAACTAATTTTCCGGGATATTTCACAGGCGTCTCAAACCCAGTTCACTTTCAGCTGGACTGCTCACCTGCCCTGCCTTCCCTCCTCACTCCCTCTCAGACCCAGGTGAGACGTCACCTCCTCTGTGAACATGCACCTTCCTCCCCCAGACAGAGGGTCTCTGTTCTCCCAGCTGCCACACCACTCTGGTGTGCCCACAACTAGAGCACTTATCGTGCTAGATCATCTTCCCCAGCTTACATGCCCATCCCTGCACTAGATCTGAGCTGCTCAGGGCAGCTCCTGTACTGAATCTTCTCTGGTCTCTAGTACCCAGCGGAGGCCTGACACACAGTGGTTAACTTGTGAGGTGTGGGCTGAATGATGAGGAAACAGAGGCACAGGGTGGGGAAAAGACTGCCCAGGCCACGAAGCAAGGTAACGCCAGGGCCGGGACTCCCATCCTGGTCTCCCCGCTCCTGGCCCTGTGGCCGCGCTGTGGGGCCTTTGGTGGGGCAACGTAGGGAGAAGCTGGTGAGAGGGCCAGGTCAGTGAGGGCTGCTCAGCTCAGCTCCAGGGAGGGCCTGGGAGTAGCCCAGCCTGAGCCAGCTTCCTCCAACCCTGATCCCATTTCTGGAAAGTCTCCATCCCCAAACGCCCACTTCCCATCCTCAGTCATACACTTAATGATGCCAAGAGAACAATCTAATCAAAGCACTTTCACATCCCTAAAGAAATTGCTGCTGGGAGCACTTAGAGGTAATTAGCTTTTACCTAGCGTGGAATGGGCCTGGGCAGAGGACAAGCGTTCCTCATGGGAGGATGTTCATGGGGTGGTGAGGATGGTCTGGCCTGGTCCCTACCTGGGCCGTAGGATTGATGCCACAGGAATCTGCTACAGAGGAAATGGGTGGACTCCGAGAGTCTCCCTGGGCAGTGGGAGAAGGAGCGTGGAAACCACGCAGCTGAGGAATCCAAGTGTACCGTAAACATCACGTCCAATTTATGAGCAATGTCCTCCTACTGGTTTTTAGAAAAGCATCAGTGGTGGCTTTAATGTGAATATCAAAGGGACCCTGGTTAGTATACAAAGGCCCATCATATATCACTGGTGCTGGTCTGCTCCTTCCTAATTCCTTTTTGTATGTTTACTTTTTAGGGAAAGGCAGAGGAGTTGATTGTCATAACAGATAAACAGATTCATGCAAATGCAGTGATAACTCAGCCTCAGTGGGGGAGCATGACCTAAAGACCCCCCAAATTTCCTCCTTCACCTTTCTGTCCACTTGGATACCAAAAGCTTGCAGAAAACATAAAAGACAAGTGGGAACCACAAAGCAGTTGGAATCCTGCTCATGGATGGATCTGTCTGCCCAGAGTACAGCCAAAGGGAAAATTCAGGCACAGTCAGAGAGGGAAACAGGGTCATGCCCGAGGAAGCAAAGACAAGTCAGGGCCAAGGGACAGGGCAAAACATTCGGTGGAATAAAGGAACCCATGGGCCAGAAGCAGGATCTGATGAGGGCAAGGTTCAGGACAAATTCTGTGAACGATGTAAGGGGTTAAAGGCTCACTTTATAAAATGACGTATTTGTTCTAAGGAGTGGTGGTAGAGCTGGGAGCCCAGTAGAAAGCCGTAGAAAGCCATAGAAAGTGAAACGGGCCTTCAGGAGGATAATACTATCTTCCTCCCAAATGAACACATCCAGACCCCACTCAACTTCTTTTGCTTTTTCAAACAAGAATCTTTGATTAAAAGCCAAATGTCAAAATAGACAAAAACAAATATGAATATGTAATAGGGAATGGAACAATGGATGAAAAGGATTATATAACCAGCTTGGCAGCGAAGTCAGTGAGGTGAGTTATTGAGGTGGAAAGAAATCAAGAATTAAATCACTTAAGAATATAAATGGAAAATAATTTCCCTGTCAAGCAAGTGATTTTCCTTAAAGCAGATTGTCGAAAAGATGCCCTGGAGGCATTGGGTAGTGGAAGGAGCGGAGTTTATGAGAAGCTATCAAAAGGTCACTAAGAAAAAGTTCATTTCCTTTGGGTGAGGGTTACTAGGCATGTGCTGATGTGAAAGTACCAAGTTTTCAGCAAAGCACAACTGGCACAGCTGGGATCTGAACTGTGCCAATGGGCTTCTAGATCAGTGGTTATTTGCCTGGTTCTCAGATGATTGGAATCATATGGGGAAGTTTTAAAATACTAATGCCTGGGCTTCACCACCAGAAATTCTGATGTAATTGGTCTTAGGTGGAGTCTTGGCATCAGTATTTTTAAAGACTCCTCAAGTGACTCTAATGGAGATCCTGGGTTAAGCACGTCTCCTCTAGAGGTAGCTGTGGTACAGTGGAAGTTGCACAAGCCTAGGAGTAAGAAAAACCTGGGTTCATAACTCAACTGTGCTACTTGCTGACTTGGTAAAATGAGCAAGTTACTCATCTTCTCTAAGCCTCAGTATTCTAATCCTTAAAATGATAATATCCACTTAATGAAACAGTGAATGAAATATCAAAAGCATTCCCCCTGAAATCAGTAACAAGACAGAGATAGCCATTATGGCCACTCCTATTTAACATTTTACAGTGCCCCTAGCCAATGCAACAAGAAAACAGAAAGAAATAAAAAGGTATAATGATTGCAAAAGAGAAAGTGAAACTGTCATAATTTATAGATCACATGATTGTGTACACATGTACATAATCCAAACCTGTATAAAATCCAAAAGAATCTACACACCATTAAAATTAATAAGTGAATTTAGCAAGATCATTAGATACAATATTCAAAATTGTATTTTCTATGTATTAACAACAATTAGAAAATAAAAAATTTTAAATAACACTTACATTAGCATAAAAACATACCTAGAAATAAGTCTTAAAAAAGATATGCAAGATGTTGACACTAAAAACTTAAAACATCGCTGAAATTAAATACAGTCTATATAAGTAGAGAGGTATGCTGCATTTATTGACTGGAATACCCTATACTGTTTAAGAAGTCAATTATCCCAAAATTTATTTACAAATTTAAAGAAATGCCAATCAAAATCTCAAAATCTTAAATTATATATAGAAATGTAAAGAACTTAGAATTACCAGGATAATCTTAAACAAGAACAAAATTGGAGGATCTATACTACCAAATATTAAAATTTATTATAGACTACAGGGACTCAGCCAGTGCCATATTGGTACAAGGATGGAAAGAAAGATTAATTGAACAGAAAAATAGTCCAGAAACAGACTCATACCTGCGTCATCACTTTACCTACAACAAAGGCACCACTTTAATTCAGTGGTGAGAAGACGGTCTTTTTGATAAATGGTGCTGGCTCAATTGGATATCATATGGAAAAACACTGAATCTTGAACACCAAAAATATTTAATTTGAAATAGACCATTGACCTAAATGTGAAAAGTAAAATAATAAAGCTCCTAGAAGAAAATATAGGAGACTCTCTTCATGATTTGGGGGAACACAGACCTTTCTTAAATGGAGACAAGAAGCACTAACTACAAAAGAAAAGATCAATAAATTGGACTTTATCAAAGTTAATTTCTATCCATCAGAAGACACCATTAAGAGAATGAAAAAGCAAACCATGGACTGAGAATATGTATTCTCAATACATGTATCTGACAAAGGGTTTGTATGTAAAATATGTATTTTTGAAGCTTATAAATCAATAAGAAAAACAACTCATTTTTTTAATGGGCACAAGTGTCAAACAGACATTTCACAGAAGATAACCGAATGGTCGATAAGGATATAGAAAAATTGCTCAAAATTATTACTTGTCAGGGAGGTGAAAATTAAAACCATCATGAGAGATCACTATATGTCCAAGCAGGCCACAAGCAGGGCATTGCATGTCCAGCTATCACAAGGCTTCAAACTAATTATCTGTACTTTTTTTTTTTTGGCCGTGCCGGGCGCGGTACATGGGATCCCCTGCACCCCTGCAGTGGAAGCACAGAGTCTTAAACACTGGACTGCCAGGGAAGACCCAAACTAATTATTTGTACTTTTAAAGTAGCCCGAGGGAGAATGAAACACTTCTTTGGAAACTGTGTGTTCATTATCTGTGTGGGTCTTTCCATTGCCCCTCTTTCTCTTGTCCTATAAGTCTCTTCCTCTTTCTCATCATTCTTCCCTCTCCTCGTCTCTGTCTCTGTGTGTGTGACCAAAGGACCCACCACCTGCTGTCAAGGGATGGCGGATGCTGGTTCCTGCTGCCTCTGTGCTTTGAGGGCTGGCCTGCTCTGTGCTGTTGGTGCCAGGCTGTTCCCAGGAAATGGGCCCTCCCTCATTAAATTCTGCCCCCAAACCTGCACCTTCTATCTTCCCTCAATCTCCTCACTGTCTCCCCTCCCTGCTATAGCGACTTCCTTTCCCCTGCTGGCCTACGAGCTGGCACTGGCCCTACTCCCGAAGCCAAGGGGAAGCCAGTGCTCATGGTGCAGGCCCCACCTCTGCACCTGAGCAGCCCTGGCTTCCTTCCCTGCGGCACAGCCTCCCTTCTCCCCAACACAAGCGGCGTGGCAGGGCTGCAGCTGTTGCTCTTGTCCACCAGGTGGCGCTGTTGCACAGCGCATGGGGACCCGAGGCCCGGCTGAGCTGAGCCTTCGCCCGCCGCTGCATTTAGGACTGAGGCTGCCCTCTCCAAACTCAGGTTTGGAGTGCAGCACAGCCCCGGAGCCAGCAGGGCCTTCCTTCAGTCTGGACGATACTGGCCCCTAATCTCTAAGTGAATCTCACAGGGAGAGGAGGGGGGAGCGGGGCAGAGTGCCTAATTCTGTTCTCTCCTCTTCACATCCTGGCCTCCCTCAAGTCCCCCCACCCATATCCTCAAGGGAGATGGAAGGGGTTGGGAGACTTGGCAGGTAGGGAAGGGAGTGAGCCACACCCCCTCTAGAAAGCCCCTTTGCAGGGCTGAGGAAGGTGACAGTGTCAGTCCCCACTTCTGTCTGCCTGTCCACAGTCACAGCACAGACAGCTGACCTGGCACCCTCGGGTTCTCTGCACAGTCTGCCATCCAGGGCAGTTGCAGGCCCACACCTGGGGGCGTGAGAGCTGGCAGAAGCTGATAAGGGTAGGTGGGTTGAGCCCTAAAGAAGGGTGAGGAGACATCTGGATCTCCATTCAGAGGCGTTTTCTCTCTCCCTCTCTCTAGGAGCTACTACAAGGTAAAGAAGGGGCTTCAAGTCAAATTAAGCAGAGTTCTTGCCTGGCATCCGTAGGTCCTCTCTCCCCACCCAGCCTCACTTACTTATTTAGAACTGACTCCATGAAGATAAAGTAGCTGCCTCGCTCTGGAGTCTGTACACGATGGTCCTTTTCGGCTAATGGGGTGGGGGGGCATAGCTAACTGAAACTATAAGCAAAAATGAGGTTCTCAGCCCCAGGCTCTGCCTCTGCCAGTGTCTCTATGCCTTCCAGCCTCAACTTCCTCTTCTGTAAAATGGGCATGACCATCTCTCCCTGCCTTCCTTGCAAAATGATCGTTTGAACCAAATGAGCAAAAGGATGAGAAAAACTGGTTTACTTTTTTTGCAGATATGACTTATTTCAGACCATCTGCAGCCCTACAAGGAGCAAGCAGTAGAGAGAAAGTCCTATAAAACAGCAACTAGAGAGACAGAGCCTCCCCACCATCCCCCAGAACCTGCTCCCTCCTGCCCAGGGTCTCTGGGTCCAGGCCTCCCTGTCTGCAGCCTGGTCCTTCAGATGTCAGGGCATCTCAATCCCAAGAAGCTGCCCCAGGAAACGGGGGTGAGGTGAGAGAGCTGCCTGGAGACAGGCAGCAATTTCTCCATCCCTCGCCACTGATGTTTTTCTTCTCAGACTTGAAGTTGAGCCCTCCTCCCCTCCCTGCTGCTCATCATTAATTTCTCCATCGATTTTCATTAAACTCTCCTCTTGGCTCCAACACAGGATGAACTCCTTATTTGAAAAAATGAAATAAGAGGGAGGGGGTGGGAATAAAAAAAATCTCTTTTGAAAGCAAGATTGTCTCTGGTCTCAAGGCTGGAAGAGGCAATTACTAGAACCGTCTTGGAGGTTGTCTGAGGCTGTCTGAGCATTGGGTTTGGAATGCCCCCCACCCCTTACGGCCCTAGATTCTAGGTTCCTGCCCAGCCCCAGCCCCTCCCTGGACCCCAGTCTCCAGTCCAGCTCTAGTCCGCAGCACCCCCATCCTGGCCCCGGCTCTGTCCAACCTTGACTGCTGCACCAACAGTGCCCTGACAGTCCCATTACCACTCAGAACACCCTGGAACTCTGCCAGGACCATGGCAAAATCCCAGGACTCAGGCTTTCTGGGAGCATTGCAGGATTTTCCCCAGACCAACCCGAAAAGGTGAAGACAAACAGGCCAGGAAAGAGGGAAGGGAAACAGACACAGGCAATTTCTTCCTCCAAGCAGGCCCCACCTGCATTGCTGCATCACATCATCATGGCAGCCCCACGGAGGAGGTGTCGTCCCGTTTTATAAAGAGGAAACCGAGGTTCCGAGAGGACTCGCTTTCTAGCCCCCTCTCAGCCACCCCCCAGACCAGCAGTTCTCTGCCTTGGTAATGTCAGTCCACCTTCCCAGCTCTACTCCGCCCCAAGGCTGCCCTGACCAGGCCAGGTGGGCTAGGTCGCCTGGCCACCACACGGGGTTGGGTCCATCTGCTCTCACTGGGCTGTGTGGCTCTGAAGCCCTCACTCCCTCTTTGGCCCCCATTTTCTTCATCCCACCTTCTCCAAAGTGGGTCTCAGAGAACACTGCCTCCTCTTCTGGGCTCCCCCAACTCACTGAGCATGGAGCTCCTAAAAGACTTAGAGCCCCACTGGCCTACCAGCCAGCTGTGGAGTCCCTCTGCCGAGGCCACTTTCCCCTGGCCTGCCTGGGAGCTCCACCTTGGTCCTCGGGGCCCAGCTCCACTGCTTCCTTGCTGCTGCCTTCACCAGCACCCCAGGCACAGGTGGTACCACCAGCCTGCGGCTTCTGATGGCCATGGGGCTACCACTTGGCCAGCCCAGGTGGGAGACAGGGAACACAGCTGCCTGTCTCTCCTCCCAGAGCCCAGCGCAGGGGCTGGGGAATGAGGGGCGACTGTCTGCTGAGGACACAGGACAGACTTCCTGAAACTCGCTGCCCCAGCAGGAGCACGATGGTGAGGAGGCTGTGGGCAGGATGAACCAGATCTCAGAAAAGAAAGCGTGGAGCCTTGAAAGACCCTTCAGGCACCTCTGCAGAGGCCTTTGCTATGTCTTGACATCTTGCTGCTCCAGACCTGCTGGGGGAATATCCACGTCTGC